>NC_090905.1:1508542-2230655 GCF_040956055.1 Brachionichthys hirsutus
GAGAACCAGGGTTAACTGGGAACAGCAGGACCATTGATCGAACATTATGGACACACTGTCGCGGGATAATACAGAAATAATTCTAATAATTCACCTTAAATTCGAAGCTAATTGAACCTTTCTTCTGGTTGAATGAAAAGAAGAAAAAGTATCGAAAGTAACGCGATTGTAGTTGCTTTTTTTATTATTATTTGTACTTGTTGTTTCGTTTTGTTTGTTTTTCTGTGAATAAAGTTCAAAAAAAAGAAAGTAACGCGATTTGGTAGATAATCCAACAACGGAATCCGGACATCATGAGATTACGTTACTGTAAATTAGATGAAGTAAATAAAAAATGTTGGTCGTCGCTGCCACGTGTCATTAGAAAATAAAACCCCCACCAGTGATAAATTCTGTCGGTTTACACAAATGTGAAACGAGATGTGCAAATTACCCCCCCCCCCCCCCTCTCATTCAAAAGCAGGCTTTAAATAACCAGCCTGTAAAATAATATGAAAAGCATTAATTAAAGAAGGGACATCAATGCTTTTATTATAATAAAGGGACGGTGCGCAGTTGGGTGGAAAAAATACCCCCTATTTTAGGAAACAGGCAACAAGCTTTAGCTGGATTGGGGGGGGGGGGGGGGGCTAAAAAATAAAGACGTAGTTGATGCACGAACTGAATTATTTTATGAGTTTCTCGGCTGCTTCATGATGTGATGAACGCGTGCACAAAGAAATCAAATCAAAACTCAAACAATTTCATGTATCCAAATTTCCAAAATTTATTCATTTCAAACTGCATATTGAAAAAAAATATACTCAGCTGAAATTGTAACTGTAATAAGGATGGTATTAGTTCCGGTATATATATATATATATATTTACATGGAGTTGTCGGCTTCTGCGTACAGGCCACAATTTTTAAAATACAACTACGGGAATGAATTTTGAAATAAAAACTTAAAATATAACAGTGAATATACAGAAATTGTACAAGTCAATTATAAAATAAAAAGCACAAGCGTCACACCTCTAACAGGTGAAAAGTGGGAGACGGAAATATAAATTAAGCTATATGTCTATGAGAGGAAACGAAAGGGTATTGTGTTTTTTTGTAGAAAGAAAAATTAAAATGTTTAGTACACTATTGACCTTAAATGAAAATAAAAACAGAATTACCTGCTTCGTTTTATGTCCCTTTTATTCCAGTATTTGCTGTAATAAAGGAGCATAGCTGACCCCCCCCCCTTTAAAAATTGCAGTTCTGTCACTTTTAATATTTTTTTGCACAACTGGAGTTGCTTTACATAAAAAAAGGAAAGTAAAACCTCTTGCAGTTCAACAAACAATTTCATCTGATTGTAAGGTTTCTTTGATAAATACTGTACAAAAGGTGATTGCAATAATAAATCATTTGATTGCGACTCCCACTTTCTAAACTTCCAAACTTCATCCACCAGTGAAGAGGAGGTGGGGGCGGGAGGGGGGGGGGGGGGGGTCTCCTAGGGTTCTTCTTGGAATAAAATGAAAGAATAAAGAGTCCTTTTCCTGGAGACTTCTATACAACTTTTCCCACCCCGAAATTTTTCTGTACAAAAATAGTCCAACGTTAATAGTCCAGTTTCTCTTATAAAAGTTCCTTTTCTCTCTCGGGGTCTCTCTCTCTCTCTACATGTGCGTTAACGGCAGCGTGCCGTTGATCGCCGTCCCGGGCACGGCGCTCTGGTAATGCCCGGACATGTGTAGCCTGCTCTGGGCGCTCTGCTCGCTGACCTCCGCTCCGGGGAGGTACATGCTGATCATGTCCCTCAGTCTCCGCTTTGGCAGCCCGGCGCGGCCCGGTGGGATGAGGAGGTGACGACGGGCGGGCTGGAGCTGCTGGACTCGGACTTCACCACGGAGGGGGGCCCCATGGCCCCCAGGGCGGTCATCCCCGGCGCGCCTTGCTGGGAGTAGGACATGGAGTATGTCGGGGAGCCGTTCATGTAGCTCTGGGAGCTGCTCATGCTGTTGTACTGCAGGGCGCTCATGTCGTAGCGGTGCATGGACTGCATCTGGCCCGGGTTGTGCGCGTTCAGCCCCGGGTGCTGGTAGCTCAGCTGCTCCTGCATCATGCCGTAGCCTCCGTTGGTCCAGCCGTTCATGTGCGCCGCGTAACTGTCCATCCGCTGGTTCACGCCGCCGCCCAGCCCCCGCTCCCACCCCCACACCGACCCCAGCTCCCATCCCGTTCCCCGGGGCCAGCAGCCCCCCGGGCAGGGTGTACTTGTCCTTCTTCATGAGGGTCTTGGTTTTCCGCCGGGGCCGGTATTTGTAATCCGGATGCTCCTTCATGTGCAGGGCCCTCAGCCTCTTGGCTTCGTCGATGAAGGGTCTCTTCTCGCTCTCCGACAGAAGTTTCCACTCCGCGCCCAGCCGCTTGCTTATCTCCGAGTTGTGCATTTTGGGATTCTCCTGCGCCATCTTCCTCCTCTGGCCCCGGGACCACACCATAAACGCGTTCATGGGTCTCTTGACCCGCTCCGGACTGTTCTTCTGGTTGCCGCCGGTGCCGGGCGCATTGCTGTTGCCCGTGCCCCCCGTGTTGGTTTGGGGAGCCGGGGGCTTGAGCTCAGTCTCCATCATGTTATACATCAGGAACGGCTTTTTGGAGCTCCCGAGCAGAAGAGAAACGCAGAGGCGAAGTCCACAAGCCGAGGCGGGACAGCGAGGCGCGCAGGGCTGCGGGGGGGCTGCGGGGGGCGGGGAGGGGGCGGGGGGGGTTACCTGTCGGCCTTTCGCTGCAACTTTTTCTCCGGACGAAAAAACAAAAAACAAAAAAAACAAAAAAACAAAAACAAGCCGCGTCTCCACACACTCTCCCTCTCGATGAGTGTGTGTGTGCGTGTGTGCGCGCGCGTGTGTGACAAAGCTTCTCCCAATAGGTCCCCGCTCCGCTGTGTCCACAAACTTCTCCCCAAAAGCATCAACAAACGGCACTTTTGCGCCTCCGTCCGCCTGAGCCTTCACAACTCCAGATACTTTTTGAACAAGTTAATAGACAAGCATTCATGTGACGGGGCTGTCAGCGAATAAATGGCTGCGACCTGGCCAATCAGAGCCGCCTGCTCCCCTGACACGCCAATGAGAGACCTTAATTAGCATAAACGGGCGGGGTCTGAGCCACGCACACACGCACACACACACACACACATCCGCACACTCAGCCTGATCTATATGAGCCAATGCAAAGTACATATTTGCTATTTCCAGACTCGCGGAGACTCTCTGGGACTATGTGGCACTTTCTAAACATGTTCCAGCATTTTATAGAGGAAGTGGAAAAAAGTCTCCTCTGGCTCAGTTTACGCGTAAAATAGGACCCCCCCCCCCAAAAAAAAGTTTGCTGAGAAAATAAAATGTTCTAAATCGAATCTTCCAAGTTTATTCTAATTTAATTTAATTGCGTACAGTCAATAAAGTAGGAGTATAAAAAAAAAAAAAAAAAAAGTGCCTTTACTTTACTGAATGTCGGATTCTGTTGGGAACGGCTTTAAGTCCCGGCTCGTGACACTGCTGTTGTTAAAAATCAAAAAGGCACTAATTCCCCCACTTACGCACCGAAGAAGAGAACAACACTTAAATAAACTTTGTTAAGTCACAGCATTGAATGGCGGTGTGTGAATGTGTGTGTGTGTGTGTGTGGGGGGGGGGGGGGGGCAGGCTGGTTTTTAGCGTTGAAAAGAGGTAAGGTAATCCAAGATGTTTCCCCCCGTCCCTTTGTTCAGTGAAGTTGAATGCCCGCACACAGAAGGCAGACGGGGCTCATCTCAGCACAAATACGCGCGTTTTGTTTGGGATGTTGTCGCTACATCTGTCCGGACAAAGGCCCAACTCCACTCCACTTCCACTGCCACGGTGCTGCTGTTGTTGTTGGGGCCTGGGGGGCTTTGTAGTGAGGGGGGGTACACGAGGGGAAGATAAATAAAGGTGAGGAACATTTTAAGGTGAAGTGTGTCCGCACAAAAGGCGCAACTCATTCTTATGAGCTCGAACGCGCGTGTCGGCTGGCGGCCTCCGCTTGCTCCACTTTACCGAGGATCACTGCACTGATCAGATTATTGAGGATCGAAACCAGGATTTAAAGATAAACAATTCCCTCGTAGGATTTTGATGTCCAATGTTTTTTTAGGTTGGGATAGTTGCTGCCACTTGTTTTGCTTTTTTCCTCTGAATTTCAAACGAAAGTGTCAGAAGTCCTGCTGCGTGGCACAAGCGCCGCCTACTGGAGAGAAAGGGAACTACAGAAAACTCATGAAAGAGAAGAGGGGGTTTTTCTTTTTTTGTATTTAGAAGTTCCGTTAGGAAATAATATTTCGATAAATATTTGCAATGTCATGCAACAGCAAAATAACCGAGAATCACCTGAGACAGTCAATCACATTCACACTTCAGTCTTGATCTGCAAAAAACAAACACAAAAAACACCCACAATCTCAATAAAATATAGCCTAAAGATCGATCAAATACACACACCTGAAATAATTTAATTTATATGCATGTCTCCAGTTCAAATCAAAATGGAAAGTGATTAGATCAAGCCCTATTCTTTTTGTTTTAGTCATTTGATAATGAATGTGCTCTCATTATCAAACATTATAAGATTCATCTCGCTTAATAGGCTGCGAGAGGCGACACATGCAGCTCGTTCCATTATAATGCAGGTCGAAATGGGCCGCTCGGCTGCTATCTGCATCTGAGTGTGTTCCCCGCTACCTCTAATCTGCTTATGTTAATAAAGGAACAGCGGGGCCCTGCAGCTCCCTGAAAGCGGGCCCCATCCAGCCAGGAATGGCCCTGCATCCAGAATCATCCAGAATTAAAGCCGTTGTTTGACACACACACACACACACGCACACACACACACACACACAAACACACGGGAGAAACTAGCAGGGCGGCTCCCTCAGACCACTTGTAGCCCCCACACCCCTTTAATTTTGTGAAAGTGTAATTGTCTCGACTATAATTTAGAAGATAATAATATTTGCAGGCTTTATATAAATTGTAAAAGGAAGAATTAAATGAAACAAAACGAAACTATTTGCTGTATGGAAATAAGCGTCATTCTAAGTGTCTTTTCTTGCCACTAGGGGACGTACCAGAGTCTGGAGACGCGGCGGAGCACAATCTTTATGAATATGAAGTTATGGTTTAAACATAATTGTGATTAAACATGTGGAAACATATGAGAATAAAATGTTCTTAATATTTGAGGCCGCTGATGAGTCGTTTTACAGATGCTGAAGGCCTAATATGTTGTCATGTTAGTATTTTCTTTAGAAATAGATTCGGTCAAATCTTTATTTGATTTATTAAATTACGAGGTTATAATCGAGGTGTAAAAATTGCCAAACTGTTCAACATATTAGGCCACAGTGAATAAAAATATGAACAGAATTTAAAACGAACCGCAGCGAAGCAAAAATAATTTATTTTGAATATGTTAATAAAGGCGCGTCATTTAAAACGAAACAAAAATCATTTCCGCCGTTGCGTTTGAGCTGTAAATCAAATCTGACATTATTTAACACACAACAAATAACGGAGGATGAAATAAAGAAATATTTAATATTGATTTGATATTCTGTGTTTGTTGAGCAGAAAAACAAAACCAGCCAACAACAGGCAGGCTCGTGATGCCATGCGTGTCATTCCACAACACTGCGTGTTTTACATACACACCGACTCTAACACGCACTCACACACGCGCACTTACACACGCACATCGGGGCTTCTCCTCTCCACCGCACTCCAACTTACTGACAGTCCGGGAGTCGTCTCCTCTCGTCTTGATGGACGGAAATAAAACAAGATGCAGGTTCACTTAGACTCCCCCATATTTTCCTCTCGAGGGGGGGGGGGAAAGCGACGGCTTGTCCGGGACAAGCTGTCCGAGGTGTCCATGAAGCGGCGCCCTCCGGCCCGCAGTCCGCGCGGTTCCGATCCGACGGCCGGCGCGCTCCGCCCGGCGTGCAGCCCCGCGGAGCCCCGCTGCCCGTCTGGAGCTCCGCTGTCTTCTTTCCGCGAGCCCTGCAACAAGAAAAGCCGTTTATGGCGACACACAACGTGAAAAGGGGGCCGATTTAAAAAGGAGAAGAATGCAAGCAAGAACAACAAAAGTCAGTTACAGCAAAGTTTATGCCGCTCCTCTCCTGTCTTCCACCCCCTAGACTTAGCCCACATAATGAGCAGGAAAAAGCTTTATATTTTGTTCACTGGGTATTCACAGATAATTTGAAGCCATTGTTTCTGCCACAGATGGTTCTTTTTAATACAATAACGGTGCTCTTTGTGAATAGCGAGCCCACAATAAAAATCTAAAGCGTCCTCCTGAATAACCATTTTGTTCTCTCTTGTATAGGCCGAACAAAAGCGCCAGTGAGGTAATGGCCTGCCTCAATGCAAGCCTCAGAATGGGGATTTGATAAAGATTTTTTTTTTTCATCCTTTCTTTCTTTTGCACAAAGTACACGCAATGAAAAGAGAAAGTGACACGGCATGAAAAAGAGAAAGGCTGGAATGATAGCTTGCAAGTTATTATTATTATTATTATTATTATTATTATTATTATTATCAACAACTTTGTGCAGGGGTCAGAGGTCGTGTCGGGTTCTGCTGCAGGTCAGGTGCACGTGTGTCATGGATTTGACAATGGGGCTTAAATCCAGAATACATTATCCTCCACAGGTCTGCTGCGGATTTGACACAGTCTCACAGTTTTGCAGAGGGTGAGTCAAATCGAGCTTGATAGAATTAAGTATTCAGGGTGCACACCCTTGATGTCGTGCAGAAACCTCCCGTTTCCATTTCCCTTTGCGCTGCGATTGCCCAGAATATATCGTGTGGCCTTGCAGAGTCGATAAGTCGCTGTGAAATATCATAAATGCATGGGTGTTAATGGGGGATATCAAGTTGACTAATGTAGCCTGCTAATGTTGAGAGGCATGCCTGCAGGTGTGCAGTCAACATGTATTAGCTCCTCCAAGATGGATCCTGCAGCCCTGTGCACGCCGCCTCCAGTCCGCCCACGGTTGATGTAATTTGTAATTAACTCATGGCTAATCAATAAAGCGTTTAACAGAGAGCACAATGGACACACAGGGGATGATCCGAAGCCAAACATATTGGATGTCACTGATCGTTACAAGGTGAGGACACCCTGTCTATCACAGGGGTGGAGGCTGAGGTTGGGGGGGGGGGGCAGCAGGAGAAGACAGGAGGCACTGGAGGAGCAATGAATGGAGGAGAGAAGGGCAGGGAGGCTAAAGATGGAAGGAGGGCGGACAGGAGAGGTGAGGAGAAGAGGGCAAAGAATCTTATTCCAACTGATCTGGTGCAACACAAACACGCGCACACACACACACACACACACACACACACACGCACACACACACGCACACACACACACACACACACACACACAGCCGGTTTCTTTCTGCAGCTATTATCCTGGATCACAGCATATGAGACATGGTCGGACTCTGAAAAACGCAGGGCCGACACTGTAAAGTTGAGGATTAGAGATTTTAAAGATCTTAAAATGCTGACCACTGGTGGGGAAGTGGTCGGCCAGTCCTGCAGCTGTTTGCTCAGGGAGGACGACACACACGCACACACGCACACACACACTCACACACACACACAGCTGTCAGATATTTACAGAACAACACATTTCACCGGCATCTCATTAAAGAAGAATGCTGCATAAACAGTTTCACCGCGGGAGCTGCCCACGTTCTGTTGGCTGTCCGTCGCATTTATGGAGATGCCTGCGTTTGACAAGCCTGGAGGTCTAGATTGGATCTAACAGATAAATTCATTCAGGGGAAACAGAAAAGAAATGTTTTTCTAAATGCATACATATTAATTTTCTGCAGAGGATACGGAATTGGCGACGAACCGTTTCCTTGCTGCTGTTGATGAAAGCATGTCTGCATTTCAACTCTAGAGTTGCAGCTATGTTACACCTGCCTACATGCAGGTTGTGCCACACTCACTCCATCATACGCTGATCCCTCTCCTCTCTCATCCGTCTCCCGGCCACCGCCGGTTTTGTTTACAGGCCCATTTGAATGTGAATGAATCTCTGGGATGTTTCTAGAAAGCGGTCTAATCCACGGCGGCTGCTGCGAGGCCCCGGCTCTTTGTTTGGGATTACTGCAGTTTAGCGCTAGCTAACAATGAGGAGATGAGCAGCTCACCTCGTCGCCGCTAATGAAGTGTGGAGAGTCATTTCACAGCTAGCTATCTGCTACCGAGCTGGGATGATACCTTCACACAAGCCTGCACACACACACACACACGGATGCATGCACAAATATTTGTATTGCATTGACTGGTGATGCTTCTCATGCCTCGCGGTTACACAATGAACCTCTTGAACTCAGGAATCGGCATCAAAATTCAGTTTAAGTAACTTCAAAGTTGGAAAAAAGTCAATTACCGCAGATGCAAAGACTTCGGGAGTGTCTCTCCGCTTTTAGTGCACGTTTTAGCTGATGCTTTAGCGCTCAGGTCCACAACGAAGAGCAGTTTATTATCACATCGGATACTGAATTCAAGCATCAAATAATCTCATAAACTGACTGTACATGACTAACAATCTGAATAAAAATGATAATTTAGCAGCGCATCCTCTTTAGGAGATGGTGGAGACAAAAACAGAGCTACAATTATTATTTGACGGACTGGATTTGTGTTTAAAAGAGGTAGAAATGTGCTTGTGCCTGTTTGAGGATGCTATAAACCAGTTAAAGTGTTTTTGTGAAATATATCATCCATGTTCATCCTTGCTGGTTTGTGTGGGGGCAGAATATAAACCCTGGTCAGGAGAGGCAGGGAGATTTAAGCCTGGCAGGAACACACAGATACCGGCGGTCCACACTGAGAGGATGTTGGCTCAACTTCTGACAGAGACCGATCCCGGCATCTGATCGGACCGGATCGGATCGAGTCGGAGAGGAGGTGGGCTAAGCGCTATAGCAAGGGAATGGCAAGTCTTTGGTGATGAACCAGGACGACACAAACACACAACCAGGACCAGCAACCCTTTGCAGGCTGCAGAGGAACACACATTTTAGGTCACATGTGAGCAAGAAAAGATCACCTGATCAAAGGTAACCATACATAAAACAAAACAAACAAACAAACAAACAAAGCGCGCTCATTTCACTATCCATGGTTATACATAATCAATACTTGACCAATTGACACCCAATATATTTACGTTTTCCTTTCACTTTCTGCCCCAAAAATGTTTGCACTTTCACAAACATTGGAAAAAATGTAAATTAACTTTAAACTGAGTGAAAATGCCTCTTCTTCCTCACCTTTGTCGAGCAGAAGTAAGGAAACCAAACGCACCTCAGCTGCTGACCTCGTTACTGGGGCAGTGTGGTGCCATATTTACTGCAAGCATCGCCGTGAGAAACGCACACTCCTGACTTAAATATTTGAGGATTTCACTCTCCCTCCTCCTCCTTTATTTGTCGACTTTAACCAGTGAGGAGAAGGTCAGAGCAGAACACCTTCGTACAGGAAGGTTGTTCTGTCACAACTTTAATTACCAGTAAACACCTGGGTTCATGCTGATATGGAGCCAGTTTCATTTTTTAACTACATCATAGTGGGCAAATATTCAATTATCTGAAGCTAACTTAAATGATTCAAGTTTTATCAGCTCACCTGGACATGCCTCCCCGACCCCCAAAATAACTGCACCGGCGGCGACCCCAAGTGTCCTATGTGTGGTCTCTCTCTCTCTCTCTCTCTCTCTCACACACACACACACACGGTTAACTCATCCTACAGGTTGTCTAACAGTCAGAATTACAGAGGTAACAAGTTGTAAAGTGAAGTCATAAATGTTCCCTGTTTATCTTTGACCTGAGAAAACTAGCACCTCAATGATAATGTGTATGTTTCAGGAAGACACACACACACACACACACACACACGTTTCCATCCTATTTAAACAGCGCGTGTTGAATTTCACAACCGGCCCATAAAGGAGGCAGAAACGCATTTAGGTCCACGGGAAAATAAATCAAGGCTGTTTGCTGAAGTCTGTGTGTGTGTGTGTGTGTGTGTTGGTGTGTGTGTAAGGTGTACACATGTGTGAAAGGTAAAGCCAACATCATGCTTGCACAATGAAACAAAAGCATGTGCCTTTTTGCAAGAGCGATAGCGTGCTCGCTCTGAACGTACGTTTGCTTCCGGGTCTAGAGCGTTTCTGCCGGAGCGGTTTGAGACAGAAATGACGGACGCTGTCCTGGGGAAAAAAAAGAAACGATTTGATCAAATGTTACCAAAAAATAAAACAAAACATTTGGAACAAAACATTATTCTTTTGTGTTTTTCATAGGATGGCCGTCTTTATGTCTGCACACACACACTCACATACATTTCACATTTTGACCTTTGACCTTTCAAAGATCACCGTCTTATAGAGCTGGTTGCATGCGGGGGTATCATTGTGTCGTTAGCATTGACAGACTCCTCTGGCTTTTTTTCTGTCCGAGCGATTTAAGGACGTATTTTGGACTCCAATGATTGGACAGTATCAAGAATCGCTCTGCTCTCTCTGAAAACCAGAAAACCCAAAAAACCCAATCTTCTTAAAAACTAGTCGATGCTCGCATCACCGACTCCATACCAAATATTTCTGGGCTCCCGAACCCAAACAATACCTGCATCTGCTGCCAGGGAAACCTCTCTCTCTGTCTGTGTGTGTGTCTGTCCCTCGCTCGCCCATCCAGGCACTAATGTAAATGAAAATCCGTGGGACGGGGTGTGCTGTTAATGTGTGGACAGGGACAAAAAGCTGGGGTCCGGGGCTATTGTATTGGCCCTGTGACACACATCTCAACCTCGACACAAACACTCAGCCCCCGCTCCTCTTCCCTCCGTTCCTTCTCTATTGACGGTCCCTCAAAATCAATAAAAATGATCTTGGAGTCCATCCACCGTTCGGCTGCATCATCTTGGAAGTGCCTTCTTTAGGATATAGCAGCCATACTGTACAATAGGCCAGCAGAGCGCGTGTAATTTGCCATTGATTTCTCCTCATGCTCCCCCTCTCCTCCTGACTCCTTAGCTCCTCGCCACTGCACACAACACAAAAAACGAACTTCATCATACACCCTGTTAATGCACATGCACAATAACCCTCTTTTCGCTTGCCCTCTGGTAATTTCACTCTTTATCTTTCTCGCTTTCTTTTTCTCTCGCGCTTTATCTGCTCGGCGCTCCGGCCCCATTCCTGAAATCTCTTCACAGGTCACTGTTCTTTCACTGCGGTAATGGACGGCTTGTGCCAAACCTGCTTTGTTTTTCCATCTCTTTACTTCTTTACAGTTTTCTGACGTGAACATACGGCTGCTGCCAACCTCTCCTTGTGCCAAGCATCAACTTTTATCAAGCTTCAACACAAATCATGATTTTATTTCACTGGATAATCTTCATTTATTTCCCTTTGACAGTTTACTGCGGAGGTAAAGGGCTTATGTAATACTTGTATTTCCCGTAATATAAAACTGTATCTGAAACTTTGACTGAAACGAGTTACACCGTCCGTATATTTTATCAGGTTTTACGCCAAAACATGCACGAAAATGTCTGAATATATGTTGTCCAATAAAACCAAAGCTGATAGCATCATAGCGGGTCTGAGAGGAGCCTCCATGGCCGTCAGGCGCAGGGATGCAGGGATGCAGGCGGGCCAGCAATGACTTTGTTTTCTTCACCTCAGCGTTAAAGAGACAAATCATTGCAGCTCAAGTACATTCGACATCCCCGGAACTCAACGCATGAAGCCACGTTGAATCACGCCTCTGAATGTTCCGTGGACTTCTCACGATTGGATTGGTTTCTGGTCAAGTCGATCCGTTTCCATGGTTTTGTCGTTGGCGATGACGTTTTTCATGACATTTGTGTCGCTGATGGCGCCTCTGCTTACAGCGATGACCTTTCTAAACTTCCCACCGCAGCGATGAAATCCCCGCTCCTCGATCACAACGCTTCCTCCCGTCGGTTTGACTCGCCATCCGGCGGCCTCCGCGAGCCGGCGTTGCCACGTTTCACGTCGGCGAGGAAAGATTTGATTGTAATTAAAACCCGCAACATGCGAACACGTGTCCGGAGCGCTCGCTGCACACGCACACGTCACACGCGCAGACAGACAGCTGTCAGTCAGTCGTTGATAGCCGAGTTGGTGAAGTCTGACACTCGACCGCTCTAAGCCTATTACTGCATTCTTTCTCTGCTGTTCACAACACACGCACACACATGAAAACACACACGGCGCCATCGCTCGGTATGCCTGCAGCGTAGCCCGCAGCCACATCACGCACCGTTCTCCCTACAAACGCTGCATATCTGAATCTTCTTCAGAGTGTTGTCGCTGGCTGTTTGTTGGGAGTATCATTTACAACGGAGGCGTTTGAAGACAGACACCTCTCCCACGGCGTGGCGTGTGTGTGTGTGTGTGCGCACGTGTGTGTTTTTAGAGTGGGGCTTTGCTGCTCCTGACACCGTTATCAGCTCTAGTCGAATGTATTTCTTATCGAGGTGGCGGTTTGGAGGGAGGTGAGGAGAAGGCGGGGGGGGGGGGGGGGGGGGGACAACCGACAATACAAGCTTATCAAACGTTCTCAGCTACGATTTGGCCTGTCACTCAAGACCCCTGTGAGACACACACACACACACGTACAAAAACACACAGACAGCAAGCCCCTTTTGATTGATAGATGGCTTTCCCAACAAATAGAAAGCTGGGATCAACATCCTCGTGGCCCTTTTTGCCTGACACACACGTATGCAGCGGCACAACGTTTGTGGGTGAGTGTGTGAAAGAGAGAGAGAGAGAGAGAACATTTCTGAGTAACAAAGGTGGGATTAGCAATGCATTAGTTGGCCGTGGAGCGAGAGGCCTGTCAATAACAGCAGCCAGAATAAACCCTGAAACCTCGATAAGAAGACAAAGACCGAGTCCGATAGCAGCAGAGTGAGAGAGCGAGAGAGAGGGAGGTGAGAGAGACGGATCAATAGTGGGAGAGAGGAGAGTTGAGACGGAGCGATGGGCGTACAGAGAGACAGAAAAAGTTTTCGCAAAGAAAACTGCCAGGGTGAGGTTGGGTGAGGATGAGGTGAGCGGGAGGGATGAGGGTGACGGATGTTGGGAAGGAGGAGAAGAGGCTGAGAGCGGGGATGCAGGTGAGCAGGTGAGCAGGTGAGCAGGTGAGCAGGTGGCTTGATCGCGATGACAGAGGTGAGTTCTCATAAAAATAGAAGACCAGCAACAAGTCCAGGCTCTGGAGGAAAGATCATCGAATCAAATCTCTTCTCTGTCGGAAACCATCACGTGACTGATGACATCATAAAGCCGAGACGTGGAGGACAGGCAAAGAGAGCTGCTGCAAAAGTCGTGAGCGTTACCTGCTGGTCGAGCACAAACACGAAGAGCGTGTGCAGTTCACCATGGTAACCAAACTCCACCTGGCTGGCATAGAGTGTGATCAACTCAGCAGAAGTGTCCTTCGATGCCTTATGCCAACAGATTAATGCAATTTATTTAGTGTGTTTTATTGCTAACAATAATATACTGCCTGCAACAAATAATGATCCCATTCATCCTGGAGCAGAACAAAGTGACTCGATGGCGGGCTTTGATTGAAAAGGTGAAAAATATCCTGCCGTTTATCCTCATGCCAAAGACGAACCACGCTGAAATGTCTTCGCCACAGTAATCCCAAAGAGACTTGAACCAATGGCAGCAGGACGGTGGCCGTGTAATTGTTCCAAACGGCTCCCATTAATTAATTTCCCTTCTTAATTCATACAGGAAACACGACATGGGGCCGGCAGGCATGGGTTACGATACAGGAATACTGAGAGAGTGCATCCTATTCCCGTCAGCGAGCAGCGAGCTGTCACACAAAGACACAATGAGGCCCCCCGCAACAAACAGCCACTTAAAAAAAACAGCCTGGCAACAGAGAGCAAATTCAATTAGAGAAGTAATTAGCAGATACAGGGCCAGGCAGCGGGCTGCCTCGACGCCACAACACAGGAATGAATAGGCACGGATAGAAGAAGGACGCTGTCATAATTAAGAGGCAATCACCTATGTCAATGAATACCTAAAAAAAACACACACGCCCAACGCAAAACTATTAATTCAGCGATCAAAAATATTTCAGGAGATGATTAATACAGCAAATTCATTTTAAAAGACTAATTTCTGGAAAGATAGCAAGACAATTGCACATAATGTTCTCCGCCTGGCATTTATATTGCTAATTAAATTTTTTCTTTCTGCTAAATCCCCCCCCTCCTCCCAACCATGTGTATGAGTGATGAACCAACAGAGGCTGTGTTGCAGTGGTAAATCCACCGGCTGGGTCTCCTGCAAAAAACAAATGTTGACAATAAACAACAACAACAACAAAAATAAGAACATGAGCACCAAATGAAAACAGAAAAGAACTTGCTGCTGCTTTACCTCCACCGACACAAAAGACCTGCAATTAAATGAGAGGATAAGGATGTGAAATAAATCAGGAGGTTATTGATTTGTCTCTCTCAGGGTGGGGGGGAGGTGGCAGCTATTATTATTACCAACAGCAACCAACTAATTACTCTGTTCCTAAAATCCGTCGGATGAGACGCTACGGTTTCAGAGACTGAGGCTTTGGGATAAAAAAAAAAAAGGGAACACATGCATAGAGGCGCAGAGAGACGGAGGGATCTGAAGGATTAGGGAATCATCGGAGAGCGGAAACAAGGAGGAAAATGTTTCCTTCGAGTAGCCTTGGAATCCAACATGCGGCGAGTGATGGGAGCGTTTGTCGCCGCCGTCACTCCCATCAGTGTCGGATTCCTGATGCAGTCGGAAAGTCATTACTCTGAACAGTCACCGTCCAGAATCCAGTCAGCGGTCTCTGTTGTTCCTGCAGCACGACATACTTACAGCGCGCAAGACACAAACGGACCAAACACAATCATGTCAGCAAACTGAAAAGACACAACATGAAATCATTTGTTTTTTTAAAGTCCAGATTAAACTCCTGGAACATTTTTGCATCGGATTAGCTTCATTTTAGGTTCCCGCCATTGAGGAGAATTTCTTAGCTCTTCCTCCTCACATGATCGGCCTGCAGTCGTCCTCCCATCGAAACCTATTCAGCATCGCCTCGCTGAATAGGACAGAAATGTTTCCTCTTTGATTAACTGTCTTCACGTCTTCCTTGTTGCGATCATATGAAAAAGTAACCAATCAGAAGCTACTGGACGATTCTTTTCTATTTAGTTCATGAATACTCTTGAATAAATGGACAGGTAAACTCTATTAGAATAAAAGGAAATGATAATAACCAAACAAACAAACAGATAGACCTTCGGCCTAATGTATGCAAAACTGCTGGTGTGTTTAAAATAACCAATTAAAAAAGAACTATATGCCTATATTTCCACACTGGGAATAAATAGCATCACATTTTATTCCAACTTCTGAATGAAAATGAAAAGCAAGGTCCGTGATGATGGGGGGGGGCAGGCGGTGATGATGAGAATTTCCACATCTTCTATATACAGATTTAGTTTTTCTGACTTGGTTAAAAAAAGAAAGAAAGAGAAAGATCTCCATACTCAGAATTTACATATTCACTCGTGACAGTCGGGGGTTATTTGGAGCCCTATTTTGGAGTGATGTGAGAGAAAAATATCCATTTAGCCATATCATCGATGATCTGGACTCATAAGCCTGGCAATATGCTGAGAGGGGAGGATAAGGCTAATATGGCCTCCGATTTCTATGCCCTACCAGTTAATGCTATTTATCGAGGTAGGTAGATGATCGGCTAGGGAGTAGAGAGGAGAAGGGGAGGAAGGAGATGGACATTAAGTGTCCTTCAGAGTCTGTGGTCACAACTTTGAGAGCCAATTACCAACCTAATGGAGTTAATGCCAGAGATGAGATGGGCTCAGGAGATGAGAGAAAAGGCGGCAGAGCGGCTAGCAGGGATGGCTGACACTGAGACAAACTGCAGCAGAGGGAACGATTAGTGTTTGTTAATCTGATGGGCAAATCATTAACTATCAGAAATGCTGCAACACATCAGGAAAAAAACCAAACCCGGCTGGAGGGGCGACGAAACGAGCCACAAAACGCACACGGGCGCGATCTGCCTGCGTTTCATGATCCGTCATGTTGGGCTGCAGATTAAAAGTGTGATCTCGCCGCTTATAAACGATTTAGCCAATTACCAACGTTATCTAAAACGCTTTAATTTGTCATTCAGAGCTGCAACAGGGGCTCTCAAAGCCGTCAATGGGGGTGATTAGAGCCCGGATTGCGACTTCGAAAGGCCCCAAACATCTGCTGTCAGAGTGACTCGGAGACGTCAGCACAGGGGGAAAAAAGAAAACTCCTCTTCAGAGCCTGGCATCTGATTAGCGAGGTGCAGACCGAGGGAGAGGAGCGGAAAAGAGAGGAGGAAGGATGGAAGAGAAGAAGAGGATGAGATTGGAAAAGAGAGGAGAGAAACGGTGGAAGGACCTGAGTTGGTCGGATGCCAGTGTGCTCAGTGTGACAGGGAAGGCCCATCTGCCCTCCCCGACACTCAAGATGGCAGATGTAGAAGCAGATTGATTTTCATTCAGCTGTCAGATACACAAGTGGGGGGCTGGGGGGGGGGGGGGGGACACTGGCGCTAGTACACAATCATGGTGTTTGAGAGCTCTGTCAAGTGCATGGGACGGTCTGTCGGTCTGCCAAGCTGTTTCTCTCCTTCCTGTCATTTCCTGATTCTCCATCTTCCCCTCCCTCGTTCTCTCCCTCCATCTCTCAACAAGCACTAGCAGAATCTAAACGCCACATCTGGCGCTCAAATTAAATCATTTACAGTCCATAGAGAGAAGCGGCGTTTAGTGACAATACAGCCGGTGGGGAATCAGTGTGTTTTCTCTAAGCACTGACATCACCGCCTCTTCTGGCGTCTGATTAGATGTCGTCGCATCGATGTTCAGATGTGTGAGACGTGTTTTCTTGCTGCACCGGAGGGCTGGAAATGTCATGGAGGGATGGGATCGTCTGCCGGCGCTGCCTCCGACACCGTCACACCTTCCTCTCATAGCTGCTTCTTCTTAACGCTCACGGAAGGTTACTTAAAGTCGGAATTACCGATCGCAGCCGAACGCCATTTGGACACTGACATAGGTGCAATGCGTCCAAAACCAGCGCCACCCAACCCGAAAGGGAGCAGAGGATGAAATCAGATCGGATCGAAACGGGAGTCGACCACAACGACTCCGGCAGGGAGAGGAAACCAGCAGCCATTAACAAGCAGCGCGACACTTCACACTGTCAAAGAGTAAATATTTCCCCTGAGATGATTATCACCGACCACGTGATCCAAGCTGCTTGTTGCTGCGTCCGGGATCTGCTCGGGTATTAGCTCATCTAGAAAGACTCAACGACTCGGTGATGGACTAAAACACTTGTTAATATGGAGATCTGCTTTATTATAAAAAACGGCGATGAACACCACAAAATACACTTCCACGTGACGACTGCCATGCATGATCGGTTCACACACTCTAAAAGTGAACAATAATGGCCGATGGGCTTCTGTCGATCAGCCAACACTGACATTAATGAAACATTCCTCTCCCTGCTAATCGCATTAAATGCTGCTCTATAAATGGCTGATTCTTCCTAATAAAATCATAAAAATCATTTCCCCTTTTGTTTCAGGATTTCATACGCATGTCATGGAGATTTTGGGAAGCGTTATAGAAGGCTATTGACTCGTAGCTTAGCCTGGGAACGGACTGACTCCTGAGAAATCCCTCTAAAATACGATACTGCTGGTCATCCATCATTATAGTCAGACAGCACAGGCCTTTGTTTGGTCTGGCACCGGACCGGTCCGGCTACTGGCTGGACTGTAATGTGTGTGTGTGTGTGAGAGAGACGGACAGCTGAAGCAGAAACAGTGTGAAACAGAAAGCAGAGTGTGTGTTCCAGTGTGTGAGTGTGTGAGAGAGGGAAGCGTTTGACCTGGTGTCAATTAGGAGCCCATATCGTTCCATTCCCCAGGGGCCAGGCCGGCTCAAAAACATTCAATCATTTCATTCACTTCAAACCGATCCCGCTGTTTCCCTGCTTTACGCTGCGCCTGAGAACTCCCGCTGCATGCTGGGTTGGCAGCGTTTTCAATGAACCGGCTTCAACACAGCAGAGACGCCTTGTTTGGTGAGCTCAAGCGGCTATAGAACTCCTCAACCGATGCACAAGATGTTGCGTAATAAATACTTAATTGGGTTGCATGCTGGTTGATTCAGAGCCGGTGGATTCAGATACCTGCCGGTGACAGAACCCAGCCGGGGTCATGAACGAGCAGAGACGGCTCACGCTGAGCTCCGAGCCGCCGTTCGGGTCGCACATTTGACAGTCGACTCCGAAAGACCATCGGGGGGGGGGGGGGGGGGGGGGTCGTCTTAGTCGTCAAAGCCGCAAGTGGCTCGTTTCCAGAATGGGTCGTGTGAGTCATTAGCATGGGAGACCGTCAAGACTCCGTGGCTAAGGGTCAGGGTTAGGCTTTGGTCACAAGGCTTCGTGATCCGGTCGGTGACGGTCCATCCAGATTTAACGAATGAGATTATCAGACTGGTTCCACGCATACTGAAGACGTCTCTCCAGAAGCTGCTGTAACCTTTCACGCCTCCATCACTCGCATGACAAAGCTTCAGCCCTGAAACGGCTTGAATGACAACAGCAAACTCCGAGAGAGACGCCGCGTCACGTGACTTCAAAACGTTAGGTGTAAAAAGCTGTGTTTAGCTGTGGATGCTAGGCTCCTGTGTTTACCCTGTTCAGGAGACGCCTTTGTCAGACGCGTCTTCTCCAGCGCGTCCAGCGTGACGGGCGACACGTTTCGGTGTCCGTCGCCCCAAAAACGTGTGAAAACAAACGACACGAGGCATCCATTAGCGCAAACGAGACAGTTCACACACACACACGAACTTTGAATTCACGTTCACTGAAGTGAAAGTAAAGTTCACGTGGACACACACACATTTATGAAGTGTCACACACTCTTTCTTCGCTGTTGTTAAAACTTCACGCAGACTGACCCAGTAGCAAATCCCATGTTTCCCATCGTTGTTTGTTGGTGGCAGAATCCAAATCAGCTTTTCCATAAAATCCTCTCACAAAATGTGACAAACTATTGTTGCTCTTTGTCTTCATATCACTCTAATCCGCTCCCTCTCTCTCTCTGTCTGCCTCTCCATCCCTCCATCCACACGCAACTACAACGAGGGAAAGGCCTCAGTCCTGACACGCACACACACACACAGGAGGCTAAGCGGTGTGGCCACATTTTACCGGGTTCATGTTAAATGGGGAGTGTATGAGTATCACTGGGTTTGGCCGTGCGTGTGTGTGTGTGTGTGTGTGTTGACTTGGCTCGGCTTTGGATTTTGGCTATTCTGTGTGTGTAATGTTTTGGCAGATTGATCGAGGATGCTGTATGCGTGCATGCGTGTGTGTGTGTGTGTGTGTGTGTGTGTGTCTTTGCCCATTGTTGTAGGTATGCTTAATCAATTGTATCCATTAAATTAGGACCATCGTGAAGATATTTTTTCAGATTTGCCCCGATGATACCAGCAGGGTTAATGAGTCTGATGGGCTTTCACATCGTTTTCATCCGAACCCTTAATTCCGTCCAGATTTGCGACACTGATCCCCAAAACTGCTTTCCATGCAACCTCAGCGTCATTAAATTTTATTGGCATAAATACAACAGTCGATAAATCTGTGTTTATTCCCCCCGTCAGAAACGTCCCCCGAGCCCAGTAAAGTCACGTCATCGGTAAACGCAGAATAAAGTGGATTTGGAGCTTGTTGCATTTGATCAAAGTCCAGCTGATATCAGAATTGCAGAGCAGCTAAGCTCTCAGAGCCAAATCCGTAATAATACTCTTACACCACCCACAACAAAAGAGAAAGCCGGAGCCAGTAAATAAATGTAGGCAGAGACTCCTCCCATGTGAGTAAAAATAATACGATGGAATACAAACTGTTAGGATTTGTCTGACAATTAGTTTGATAAGGAATGGGAGCTGGACGGGAAATCCATTCAGCTCATCTGTTTCCTTGTCAGGCTTTTAAGGAAAAGTGCAGTTTGTCCTTGATGGTGTCACAAAGAGTTATGCATATAAATATATATATATATATATATATATATATTATTGATATCTTAACTGCGAGTAAAAAAAGCAGACAAACTAAAAAAGCTTCAGACGTCCGATCAAATACATTACGATGAGAAACTTTTTGTTTTTTGTTGTTTCTTTTTTAGCGTGGTCGGTTTATTCGCTGAGCTGTATCTACAAAAGTTTGTTGTTGTTTTTTAGACCTGGAAGCAGCGTTTCCAGGATTCTTAATGTGCTGCATGCGACTTCACGTTCAATATTTGCTGCTGCAACATTAACCGGAACGACAGCGGCGGTGTAGCAGCGGTGAAACGCATCGTGTCTTTATGCCAATACAACGAGATGCGACCTCTGAAAGCGAGGCACAAACGCAAACTCCACGTGTTTCCATCCTCTCCTCTTAGGGAGCGAGAAAAGTTTTCTCTCTCAGCCTCCTGAGTGTCTGGCCTTCAGCTATATTACCCTCTTTTCCTCATCCCCCTATCACTCCATCACGTCTTAATGTGTTTGATAAAACATCAGGTATGGAGGGAAGGGCGAAAGGCGGATGATGTGCTTTTTTTGTGGGCCAAAACTGGCATCAGCTGAAGGCCGAGGATAAAGGGCTGAGTCCGTCCATCCCTGCTGCATTAAGAAGCCGTCCAGCTTCTTTTCAAAGCCAGCCACTCTCGTCAGACCGCCGCATCTCAGGGCTTTTGTCCCCCCCCCTCTGACTCCCATCTCCCCATCCTACTGCCGCCCACCGCTGCCTCGCAGCCCGTTGTTGAGTGTCTGTAATGGCCTAGATTAGGCGGGGAGAGGAAAACGAAGAAAGTGAGAGAAATGGAGGAATGGAGCAGGAACAAGCTGGAGGAACTGGAGGGTGAAGGAGGGAAGGGACAAAAGGAGGAGAGGAAAGTGAAGGAGAGAATGCCGTCGGAGGACAGACTGGAGACACGGAGTGAATTCGTTGGAGGGAGGGAGGCCGAGTCTTTAGGAGGAAGCCAGGCGGCACTAAGCGTCTCTGTCGTTGCCCAGTCAGGCCTGCTCCCCCCCCCCCCGGCCATGAAAACCTGCCCTCCTCCCCCTGCATGGCATCCTGTCCTGACCACGATGCACTCATCTCCCCTGTCCTCTTCATCCTCATCCTCATCTTCAACCGGACACAGTGAGGATATTGAAACATGCAAACTCCCCCAACAACACACATGAAACATGCTTCATCAAAAAGTGATTACACGAGGACACAGGAACTAAAGTTTGGTTTTAAAGAATGCAATCAGCATTCTGCGGGTTGAACGGTTAAATTCTAATACCAACCTATTCCTTCTGACACATTAAAACTATTTACATAAAACTCAATGAGAGGCAAAAAAGCAACCTTTAAAAGGCTGCTTTTTGGGATTCCTTTCAGAGTATAAACGTTTCCCAAATAGAAAACATTCCTTCCAAAACCCTCATTATCCTCTGAATAATAATTTTAGGTAATTTCAGGCTTTCAGGCCTAAGAAGTACAGAAGACCGTCCACATAATATGTGTTAAAAATAACGACAAGGCCTCGGTGTTCTTGTACTGGTCTCACAATGGTGGGAACACACACACACACACACGCGTAGCCAGTGGCCTCAGGACTAATTGCTAGATTGAAGCAGATTTTCTAGTTCAGTTCAGAGCTGTAATTGTGAGAAGAGCTGGGAGGAATGACAGGGCTTCAAGCTGAGAGGAAAAATCACCAGGGGCCGCCGATTAGGCTCCAGTGATGTTCACATGTGTGTGTGTGTGTAGGGTTAAGCCAACCATCTCTCAATTCTAGGTTTCCGTGGCGCTGACCCCAAACCGACACACACCCACGGGCCCCCACGGGCCCCCATGGGACCGATGAGAAACGAGCTGTGTTGGTTCAGAGAGAATTCCACAGTGATGGTGGAAAATATCACAGATTCTGATCATCATCATCAAGCTTTAACTTCTTAAAGCGAGTCCACAGAGCCGATGGAGACCATTTATTGATGATGATGTGATGATGATGATGGCTGATTCACTCCCACCTTTATTCTTTGCAATCAGTTTGATTAATATGACATTTATTTGTAACTTATTTTACACATTCAAGGTTTATCCCTTATTTTGTCAAGACATTAATTAATTACATTAATTAAATTATTATTACTAATTATTTCTCTACTGTCTCCAGAAACAAATCTGAGCATGTGAAATAAATACATGCGAATTATAAGCACGACAAAATAAGGAGATATTAATGCAGCTGTTTTGCTTGAGATGTTAATATCCGTTTCCTAATGATCAGCTCTCTGATCATACAATCAGAGGGACGAGATCGCTGCTGAATCCACCTCTGGTCCATGCAGGAGAACAACCAGGAGATAGTGAGATTCGAACTCAATCTGACCAACAACAGATAAAACAGCCTGAGAACGCCAGCAGAGCCGGAGCTGGACGGGCTTCATGGCCTCTGACACTGTGGACTCACAGCTTTCTGGGGTCAGTCGAGAAAGCGGTCACATAGTCAGTGAGTCATTTAGACAGCTTACCTTGTGGTGATGTCACGGTTGTCGCTATGACAAGGCCTCCATCCTGCTGTCTGATTGGACATCGGCTGCTGTACGTCCATGGTAGTCCTGAAGCTGGACTACTAGATTTCTCTGTTTTTCTGCCGATATTCCGGCCTCTGGTTGTCCTGATACTCGTGTGAACTCCATCCGAGTCTAGTTCCTGCACCTTGACTGGCTTTAAGCATCCTTTCTATCTTAAAGCTTGTCTCCTTCTCCTCTCATCCAGCAGGAAGAGCATTCTCCTGCAGCTGAACTCCATTCATCTTATTCTCACTTGACTCTTTCTCCAACTTTCTCCTCCCTACCAGGCCTCCTCCACTCATCCTTATTCCCACTTTAGCCTAGCATTCCACCTCCAGCCTCACCGTTTTTCAACCTTTGCCTGGTTCGTGTTACCACCCCCACCACCCCACCTTCTGGCTTTCTTGTTCTCCCTGACTCTACCTCCCTGCTTCGGAGCTCCTACCCCGGCCTCGGATCTCCTCCTGCCTGCCTCCCTCAGCCCCAGCCGTCTACTCAGTGTTCAAGGGGAGAGCCAGCTAGGAATGCTCTGGCTCTAGACGTTTTGTCCAAGCCCTAGGTCTCTTTCACTGAGGCAAGATTAGTTCATACAAAAACTCAACAATACAGCACTGAAAGCCATTGTTGATATTCAACATTTTTCACATAGCGGAGCAGAGTAGACAATGTGGCAGCCGGGAAAGCCCGAAGCGGACTAGCAGGATTGATGGCTGATGGTATCTCAGCTGAGTAAGGGCCTTAATCCCTTTTACACACACACACACACACACACACACACGCAAACACACGCACACACAAGCTTGCATGGAGACAGCAAAATCAATACTTCTCTCTCTCTCTTCATGTCTCTGCTGGGATCAGTGGGTGGGTGAAGAAAGAGAACAAAACTGTTTGTTCCTGTGTGTGTGTGTGCGCGCGCTGTCTCTGTACAGAAACATTCCCGCATTCTTAGATCTTTGGACATAAAGGATTTCCCCATGGTCACATGATCTGGTTACATTAACAACCAAACAAATAAGAATCATGAACTTTGTTTCCCGTTAACCAAAATTTGGACGGTGGCTTTTATTCGGCACGCTGTAAACCGTAATAAACTATAAATGTCAAATATGGAATATAATGTTTCCCGTTGAGATGTCGCACAGAGCAAAGAAACAAAAGATTGAATCTCAAGTTAAATACAAGAATCTAAATACCGTGTAGGTATATATATATAATCACATAAAATCAGATTCATCCAACAAATCTGCAAAAACAAATCCGGCACACATCATCTCTGCTGTTTGCATCCCGAAGGTCGTTTCAAGCAGCAGAAGCTCTGATCGAGAACGAGAACAGAAAATTTACCTTGGCGGGCCGAAATGTTAATTACACTCCTGAAAGATTAACAGCGAAAACAAGAAATGAATGGATAGGAGGGAAAGAAAATTGATTTTAATAAGATTTTTAAAACATCAAGGACGGCGCAGGACTCTGACATGGAAGCGGACTGCAGCAGCTTTTCTGAATGTGGCTGTTTAATGCAATGAATGCCATGTCATGTAAATCTCATAAATCGTGTCACGGCGGCAGAAACATGTCATAAAACATGATTAAAAGTGTCATGTAACATTGGGAGCCACGGTGTCGCAGTGAGACGTGTTAATTGTGCGCTAATGATATGTAATGAATGTCATCGGCCTGGAGGCTTCTGCTAACGAGCTAAATGAACTGGCACTAATGGGCCTGTTAGCTTATTTTAGCACCGATATTAGCTAGCATAATGAAGGTTTCTTGCTCCGCTGACGGCGGCTGACGGATGTGATTGGCACCAAATTTTCCAGCGGTGTCATATTACAATTACACGCCTGTACACATACTTTATTTTGTACAAAACAACAACAAGCCTGAAAATGTGTTCACACACAAACTTGTCAAGAAGGCACAAAAAATATTTGTCTTTGCCCCTCATCCTCCTTTCTTCTACCTGGACTCCAGATCCTGCTCTAGATCCAGCTGCCAGGCTTTCCCACGGCCCACAAGTCTGCTAGGTAGCAGAGGAGAAGAGGAGGATGTGGAGGGAGGGAACAGGGCCTTCTCTTTCTCTCTCCTCCTCTTTTTTTCTTCCAATTGATGGGTGATTGATGGCTATCTCCTCAGCCTGACAAAGAGCATCATTAGCATAACTAAAGCAATGTACAGTAGAGTGGGGAAAACAATAAATTACATGTTACCCCCTCACGCCCCTCTCTCGCTCGGTCTCTCTCTTCCTTTTACTCCTCTTTCTTCTCCACTCGTTCACTCAGTCATTCGGCCGAACGCAACGGCAGGCAAACAAAACAAAGTCTGTCCTGAAACAGAACAACACGACAGCTCTCTCTTTGAAGGAGGCGCAGAAGGAGAGAAAGAGAGAAAGGACAGAGATGTTGAAACAGAGAGAGTGATCAATTCACCTAAATCGCATGTCTTCGTAGGTGGGAGGAAACCGGAGAACCCGGAGAGTACCCACGCAGACACGAGGAGAACATACAAACCCTGCATAGATAGGATTCAAACCCGGCATCTTCTTCCTGTGAAGCAACAGTGCTAACCACTACGCCACCAACGTGAGACATATGTGGGATGTAAAGTATAAACAGAAGGGAATGTCGTTTTGGAGGAGAGTGTGACTTCACTATAACAGCAAGCTTTTCACCAACCCTTGATTCAGGGCATTTGACACAACAATAACATTTCTTGCATCCAGAAGGGAGGGGTACAGCACAAACTGGTTTCATAAAGCATAGCCCAATCGCTAGTTAAAATATATATATATATCTATTATCTGCCTGTGCATACACTGCATGGATGGATGGATAGAAGGGTGACCCTACCCCGGCCTCGTCGCCTCTCCTCCGTCTTCTCCTATCTCTCTCCCGGTTTGGCCGGTAATCTGTTCTCTAATTATTCGTTCGTGGTGTGACTCTTTAAATAGGAGGCCCGATCATGGCGCCAAGATAATGACTCGCCCTGTGTTGTAAGCTAGCGAGGCTAAATTACCGCTCGTTGCAGGGTTACCATGGAAATAGGTCACAATGAGAGTGATTAGTCTTGTGTCTTTTACCCAGCAAGAAGCTTTGCGTTTAGCAGGAAACATGGGAGCCGTCCTTCGTTTCCTGTGTGCACCTGCAGCACGTTGCGTTTTCAGGGTCGCGCTACGGTTCTGTTGCATCTTTTCATTCTTCAGTCAGGGGAGGCTGCCGAATACAAATGAGACATGAAGACATTTATAGCCTAACATAAAGATTTCATCAGTTCAGTTTCATCGCCTTGGTTTGTTTTGCTGGCAGAGTCAACACTTTCAAATGCGTCTCTATGGCAACCTTTTCAATTATCTTTGTCGAAGCTTTTTCTTTCACAAGACTTTACTAAATGTGAATGTCTGTCTGAGATTTACGGCAGCGTTCTTTCAGATTTGTTCTACCGTTGGCTCTTTGTGCCCCCCCCCCCCGCTTCTGTTGTTCTGGTGAACACACAACTCCTTCGTCGGTGCAGGTGTGTCCTGGTGGTGAAAGCGAGCGGCACGCCACTGGTACACAACGGGAGAATATTCCGCTCACTTCCTATTGGCGTCTCTCCCAGGAGATTATCTTTCTCAGTGTGATGTCAGCAGTCGGTGAACATCAGGAGTGGAGAAACTGAAATAGGCATCATTAACTGGTCTGTTGCTGGCTCCCACTGAGAGGTCTGTGTGTGTGTGTGTAGCACACATGTGGGAGATTCGTCAGCTACATCCTGTAACACACGCTGAAAATCGCGGCCCGATTAATCGCATTATTTGCGAAAGGATGTGGTTCTGAGTTCCGAGCGCACTTAAAGACTTTAAAGTAAACACTGAGAGTGCATTTAGTGAAATCGGTATTTGGAGATTCGTCAAAACGACTTCCCTCGAGTCCTCGGGGTGTCGGATGTACCCAAAGAAAGAATTTTGGAAATTTGTCTTAGCAGCTCGTTTCCAGTCTGTCACTGACTTCTGTTTCCGGGTATTTGGATAAGCTGATAAAGCCCACTTTCTTCTGCTCAGCCAATCAGACACAAGATGAAAGGAACATGTGTGACAACGCAGCATTCCTCCGTACGTGGCGTCTAATCAGAAGAAATATAATCGTTTTAGTTTGATTGTGCCACCTTTATTCAATTAAAGGTTATTGTCTGACAAGTTCTAAACAATCTATTACCCACCCGGGCCCGAGCTAATACTCTTAACGCATATTACTAGCAGTAATCCTCATCTCCAAGCTAAAGCCGTTGTGTCTGGACTGCAGCAGTGACAGCAGGTGCTAAAGCTTCAGCTAACTCTGGCTAACACCGCCTGAGCTCCACAAGACAGGAAACGCTGGGAGGTATACTTACCTACTTACTGAATTACGTACTTGTTCACACACACGGGCACTGACTCAGTTGCCCACACACACACACACAAACGCACGCACGCACACACACACACACACACGCACGCACGCGGAGGGCGGAGGCTTGAAACAAAGGCAGGATGCTGGATGGAGATGATCGTTTGGTCACATCTACATGACAGTGCGGCTCTGCAGGACAACGACGGGGCTTCCTAAACCCCTGGAAGAACTGCTGTTCGCCCTTAGGCCGCTCGTCTCACAATGTGTGCGTGTTTTAACCAAAGAATACGACATTTAAAATTCGAACTACCTTTACCGCTGGGATTAACGCCGCATAAATAACTTAAATTAGCACTTTGAGAAAAGCGCAGCATCTGATAAGACAAAAGATATTTACTCCTTACGGCTGTTGAACCTTTAGCGTGAAGACAAGATTTAACTTATTTTCAAATGCATCTGAACATACAGATGTTTGTGTCAAAATGCAATAAACCCACGCCGAAGCAGAGTCACTGGAGAGAGAGATCAAAGCATTTAGGTTTCAGTTAAACAACCTCCATGAGTCGCTCCATTGTTCTTAGGACTCGCGATAGTCGTGGTAATTTAGAAATAAAAGCTTATAGCGAGGCTGCACTGGCTGTATTGATCTGCTCTGTCAGAGAAGGTGGAAAAGGTGAAATTATCCGTGTTAAGAACAAAGAAGTCAAATGATAACATGTCGCCGAGGCGGGGGGGGGGACCACACGACAGCAACGCAGGGACAGCTGAACCCAAAAAACAAATGTAAATCATATTACAAGAGCCGTATGACAAAGCCCTCCATTAATGGGGGTTTAAAGTTAGACACAGATTGTATAACACCGTGTTTTACATTAATCAGTACGTAAGGGGATTTGTAGGTGACAGGGTTCTTTATAGCGCTGCTGCTAGACCCATTCTATATAGAGCAATACCCTCTGTATGGTTATATGTTTTATATATGTATATACAGTATATGCATACAGCAGGGGTCCCCAAACTTTTTCCCTTCTCTGATGGAGGGCCGGGGCCAGTTTGTAGGAAAAGTGTGATGATGGCAGGTGTGCCTAAACATTTAGGGGCCGAATATGGAGGCGGGCTGTAGTTTAGGCTTTATCTCACCATCACAACTACACACAGTGACACGAATCGAGTGTCACACACGCAATGCCTCTCACACCCAAACTCAGTCTCTCTCCAGCACTATCAGGAAGTGCAGAGGCGAAGAACGACTGGATCAATCAGCTGATCCAATACAGCTGCAGAGGACCAAACAACAAACCTCAAATTCTTGTAAAAAACCTGAATGCTGCACGCCTCGGTTTCAAACCCAGGACCTTCTGGCTGGGAGTTGAGTGCACTACCCACTACACCACCTAGATGTTATCCTATCAAACGTTAGGATAAATAGACAGTAGCATTGTTGACTTTAGACCAGAGGCACTGGTTTTGAATCCAGTACGACGTCACCTGGTCGGAGACACGCCCACTCAACATAACACAAAAGGAAAAAGCACAACATAACAACACGCTGTGGTCTGAGAATACCTCGAGTTCCCTCACCTATACGGTGGCGTAGTCAGTAGGGTTACCGGTCTACTGCCAGAGGGACTGGGTTCGCATCCAGCTGTGGGAGTGGGGGTGGAGCAGAGGTAGCAGGGTAGGCCTAGGGCCTTACCTGGGCGGAGTGAGCTGGACCACTGGTCCACTACACTCCGCTCAGGTGTGCCCTGGACCCACCCTGTTGCCCCTGCTCCATCCCATTCCTGTAGCGGGATTCGATACCAGGGCCATTTTGCCCCCCTCAACAATGCTGCCAACTCTGCCACCGTGGAGGTGAGGAAACCTGCCCTGTTATTACAAAGTAATTACTATGTAATAAGTTGATATTACAGAACATCGGAACATTAACTTTCTGGCCGTATGTGACCATCATTAAAATTGTCCCAAATAAAAGGGAGGCTACTCGTGTTGTATGGAAAGGAAAATAAGTAAATTCTATTTTGGGTCTCTGGTATTGTTCAGGGGGCCAGGCCAAATGTGGAAATGGGCCGGATCCGGCCCGCGGGCCATAGTTTGGGGACCCCTGGCATACAGGAAGGACAATATAATACGACATCACACCTGACAAGACAATCCCAGGTGCACAACTGAGCAAATACCAGCTGACAGCGCAACACAGCGGGACTATTCTACACCTTCGGTGTTGCTGTTGTTCCTGCTCCAAGTGTGTTGAGAAAAAGGACATGTTGCTGAAATAAATGACTTATCTGCAGGGCCTCTGTGTGACGTCATCATCAGATATGTGTTTGTCATTGATGGAAGTGTGACTGGCGTTCCATCAAAGGTCGTTTCATGACACTCCAGACGCCCGATCGCCTTCTGAAGATCGTGAAGAGGATGCCCTGACCTCCGTTGTTGGAGGTCACGCTATGTCTTTGACAACTATCAATCAACATATAGATTAGCACTAATTAGGATCAGTCCCACTGTGTTCAGCTCAGCAGGTGAAGTCTGCTGTGGGTAGTCATGCATGTACGTCTCTCCATACATGTGTGCATGTTTGCCTGTATACATTCTGTAGTGTGTGTGTGTGTGCGTGCGTGTGTTTCTTTGTTTCGCTGTCACCCTGAAGGTTATCTCTGTGGTGGCAGCATCGTCAGGTGACAGCCGTATCCCATGATGCCAAGCGAGACGTCAAACTGTCCTTCCAACCAGGGTTCCCATGACGACCAGAGAACACACACACACATTAAGACACATAAGACATACACACCAACCCTCCCCATCTTGTAGGTGAAAGGTATATGTGTGTGTGTCTGTGTTTGTGTGTGTCAGAGAGGCTGCTCAGTCTTTGATAAGCTATCACATGTCCCAGGTGATGGTCTCTAACAGCACATGTCCAAAGGCACTGCCTGACAACCGAATCAAACACACCCAGACGAGACATCCTGGCAACCCAAACCAAACAAACCCAAACTGATAATATATACAACACACACAGTATATTTCCTTGAAACACACTCGCAGAAAGGAGGGCTACTTATTTGTGACCAGATCGGCCACTGCCAAAATGAATCTGAGCGTATTTTAGGGTCAGGTTCACCGATGTGTTCGCCGTGTCAGCCTGGAGAGCTGCTTCGGGGCCTATCGAGGTAACGATCACCCGTCAATCAAACAGTCCAGTTAGTATTTTGACTTAAAAACAAATCCTCGGTACTAAAACACTCTCAGCCTTCCAATGCTAGCTGTTAGCACACATGCCATAACTGTATTTACTATTACAGTTCAAATCTGTGGGGGGGGGGGGGCACTGAAGCAGCTAACCGCTACGTCCACCCACAGTCCTCCCACAGCATCCAAGATGTCCACATAAAATAAAACGATGGCGCTCACTTCCAGTTCTATCGCGGACGAATCTCAGCTGATTCTGAGATAGAAGCAAAAGCTCGATGCATCTGCTCGAAATTGTAGACAATTATTGTCTGACGAGGATGAAAAAAAAGCATCGTCCAATTGTATCGCTTTCAGTTCAACGTTACACTTGTGCCCAACGCCGCATAATCACGATTACAGAGAATGAATTAAATCTAACGCGTCACACACACAGAAACAGACTCACACGCCAACAGCATGCCGTGTACAATTACAGAATTACAGCACCTTGGAAATGAGACATGATAGAGAAAGCATGCTAGCACTGTTCCCCTTGACACACACACACACATCATGAAGTGTTTCCCTCGAATGTGATGTCAGTGACATGGGTTCCATTACCTGGCCTGTCACCACATCACCCTGCTGATGGTCTGTCAGATACTGTTTGGTTGCCATGGTGACAGACCCTGAAATCCAAATGATTCAGTAATGCAGGGTTTTGATTGGTTTAGTTATTAAAATTTTTGCAACAAAGTGTGGCTTGTGTGAGTGTATTTTATTGTGAAAATATATCTGGCGAAAAGAGAAAAACTGCAGGTGTGTTTTAAATGTAAAAGAAAAAAAATCAAATAATGTTAATTTAATATTTAGAACATTTGATTTTAGCATTGATGACAGAATTCAGCATCACCGAAACACAAATAAAATGTGACAGCTTGTGTTTGTGTTTATCATTATGACGAGTGTAAACATGAGAAAGAAACAAGCACGCACACACACACACACACACACACACACAGTATGGTGAGTAAATGATAGGAGAGCAGGAGGAGTTCTGGTTCCATTCAGCTGCGCTCTATAGCTGCTCTTCTGTGTTTTCTTTCCACACCAGAGGGAGAATATAAGAATAATTGATTTCACTCTTTTCCTCTGGTGCATGATCTGCTGCTGTTTATCATCATCAAATCTATCCTTCTGTCTTCCTCCCTCTCTCCATCTCTCTCTCTCTCTCTGTTTCCTTGTTTGTTCTGCTAATTAACTTTATTACCCTGATAGCTCCCCACTGCCTCTGACGAAAACAATTATCTCTCCTCTTCCCCCTCTTTGTATCGCTCTCTCCTCCCTCATCATCCCTCGCTCTCTCTCTCTCTTCTTCAGAGAGCAGTAATCAGTCCTGAGGCTTTGCTGCTGCTACACTTTTTATCTCTTCCTCTCTCGTCGCGTTGCTTTCTTCTTTTCAACTATCAGGACAACTCATGAAAACTTTCCAAAACTATATTAGTTTTGCTTGATTGAAGCAACAAAATGTTAAAATAAATAGTCTGATCGTTTCCTGGAAATACGCATGCAATTCTTTCCTAGATTAGAGAATGAAAAACAAGGGTAATCATATACTTCGATCCAATAATCCAATCATGAACTATATATTTGCTTTTTGACTTTAAACTGAGCTCTTTAAAATAAACCTATACTTGATATCATTATAATGTAGCCCATGATGTCCTGTAGCCATGACAACCACTTTTATACAGTATACAATTCAGAGAAACAACTGATTAAAAGGTTTTTAGAGATTTATAGGTGGCATTTTGTCATAACTGTGAAATGAACAGTAGTTTAATGTTCATACTGCATGCAAAAAGCAAAACAAGAATAGACAACATGTTGTGGGATGGCTTCACTTGATCTTTACCTTTCTTTGTGTTCAAAAACTACCAAATGGTTTTCTGCATGCACCGATTCATGATTCTTTGCTATATAATTTATGCAGATCTATAAAAAAAATGAGTTTATGTTAACAACAAGTGTAAATGGTAATATTTTAACATCTGTTAAAAGAATACCTTTTTTTTATTCTTGCGTAAATTACAACATTTACCATTAGAGATTCCATTAGGCCAAATCAATGAATCGTAATTTGCATGAAAATAATAATTTGCATGAAACCAAACTACTTTCCATGTCTCTCACGTTCTATTACTCCCCCTCTCTCTTTTCCTCTTTGACATTTTCCTGGCACTCTCTCTCTCCCTCTCACTCAGACAGGACAGCATTGCATTGTCAGTGGTAATTTACCTCTCATCTGTCTTCACTAATTATTGTCACATTCATCAGTTTCATCAGGGAAAGAGGGGCTCTTGAGAGGATTGCACCATTTGCTGTTAATACAGCATCAACTGCTATTAGGCCAGAGGAGCTGAGAGGTGAGTGTGTGTCTGGTGTGTGTGTGAGTGTGACAAGGGGGACAGCGTGGATTCATCTCTAATTAGACCAAGCTGTGTGATTAATTATACAGTCTTCCTTTTTTTTTACTCCAAGGGCTGAGGATGATGTTGTTCACGGGAACAAAAATAAATACAGAAATAAGAAGACAACCAGGAGAGGGAAAGGTGGAGGGAGGGAATATGCAGAAAGAAGGCAGGAGAAGAGATGGAGGCAAGGAAACAGGGGGGGGGGACATCGGTGGCGAGGAGGGAGGGGAGGCGGAAAAGGAGGGAGCAGAAGTGAGGGAACAAGCTGAGGTGAAGTGTTTTGTCATTTGCTTTCAGTTTAATTCCCACCTGACAAGGAGGCTTCGAATCAGGGGGGAAATTGCAACTTGTCACCCAGCAAATAAACTGCCCTGATAACTGATTAATAACGCACACCTGGGACAGCTGCACGCTCACGCAGATGTAGACGCACGCCGAGACGCACTTGTAAACGGAGAGGGAGCCGACGCGTCGCCGCTTACGCCTTCTGAGCCGATCGGTGGCCGACAACGTGCACTTCCTGCGTACGCATACGCACGCTTTAAAATCATTCAAAGAAAAAAAAAAAATCACTTAAAAAATTCATATGAATATGTTCCTCCAAATGGAGATAAAATAAAAATGTTAAAATGACTGAAATTTGCAGAAAATATATTTCATAATTTTATATTGATAAATATTGAATTTATTTTTTAAATTATGTTTGTCTTTTGTGGGAGAGAGTTTTATTGTGTGTTAGCGTGCTGAATGAACTACACGGGTGAGAAATCAAGGACATTATAGTATTCCTCTGTGACCTCCTAGCATTGAAGGAAAATCACCAACAGGACCGACGCCTCCCGTAGGAAAATGTCCAGGTTTGTGCTTAAAGGATAAAAACTTTATGGAGTCGCTTGAAGTTCAGAATGTATTTTTCATCACTTGACCTTTGAACGAACACACAGCAAAAAAGTTCTAATGACCAAAATGGGGCTAGGCAAATTGAATACCTTATTTGTAAGGTATTATGTTGGAGCTTTAATACGGCCCCACCTGAGGAAAAATAAATCTGACCATCCGGTCCCCGGAGGAAAAGACAACAATGGAAGAGAGAGAATTCAATTACAGAGAGATAGGACTTCTGATAGACTGAGAGGATCAGCTCTGCTCCCTCTTCCCCCTTTTTCCTCTCCTGAGATGGTACACAGGCTTACACACACACACACACACACACGAGGAAAAGCCATTTAAAGTGACATCTACTATGCTCTCACGTTCCCGGCCTCTGATCTCCGCTCTGATTGGACAACAACGGCAGAGCCGTGACGACGCCAGGCCAGCTTACGCTGGGCGATCCCAAAGTTCTCACACCCCTCACGCTTCCTTCAGCGAAGAACACCCTCATCCAAACAAAACCTCTTCATCTGCAGCACAATGGAGGCTTTCCTGAAACCCATCATTTTCATTGGCATCGGGTTGAACGGTGATGGAGAGGAGGAGAAGAGAGGGTGGGAAGTAAGGGAGGAAGGTGACAGGGGGAAAAAAAAAGGATCTGGGGAGAGTGTTGTCATTCGGGGTTTTATCAGCGGCGCCCGGCGCCTAAAAGGTCATCTGACATAATGGCAGATGAATTAAAAGGAATGCGCTGAGTCGAACTCTCATTTGCAATTTAGCCGGGAGGAGTCTCTGTGATAACTGAGCCCGTCAGCGCTATCGACACGCCTGTCAGAACCGTCACGCGCCTTGGCGAAACAGATAGAGGGAGAAGCCACAAATCTGTAGTTCAAAAATAAAAAGACAGGCAGTAAAGGTCAGAAAGGTGAAATCCTCAGAAGCATCAAAAGCGTGTTTCATTCACTGATATCACAGCTTCACACTCAATCCAACACGAGTGTTTCCACGTGGAGTTTGGATCCGGCTACAAGATAAAATAATCACTCTTTGTGGGGCTTCCTGTGTGGAAAAATGGTGGCCAAGAGCCAAAGCTTCCTGAGCAAAGAGCCTGAGATAGCTTCTCCACATCACCGTCTATTCATCCCTCCGCATCGCACCTGACAGCAAGAGAGAGCGAGAGACCCAGACCAACAGGGAGGGAGGGAGAGAGGGAGGCTCCTGCCAGTGAATCCTGGCCTTGCTGGGTTCACTTGAACAGCTGTGTCTAATAAAGTGCCTCACCTACTTCATAACAATCAGGCGCTAAGAGAAAGGCAGCAAAGGAGGGAAAAAGGGGATGAATGATGGTGAGATTTTGTTGAAAAGCTTAAATGACAGGGTCCAATTTCTCCTAACCGGGAGGGAAAGGTACAATGAGTCCACTGATTGGTGGATACTCGGGTTTAAAAGATGGCTGATTTGTTCGAGGAGGATCCTCCTGTGCCCGTTTAGATCAATCGCACCTTCAAACTACTTCCATCCTCCGTGTGGCCTGCAGGATTTGGGGATTAAAATGGAAAGATGGCGGCAGCTTCCCAGAAAACACAGGAAATATAAACCTGAAGCAAGATTCGGTATTCAAAGGGAGGTGAAACAAATGTTTAAATAATGCAGCCCGTCCATGCAAGCAAGCACACACACACACACACACACACACACACGATGATTGCACACATACTAGTTCATTGTTTTTCTGTGATGAATCCTTTCAGCTGGTTTTGTTTGATCCAACGTGACATCATCGATTTATGAACTTTAGAAATAAATCCAAGGTTTAGCAGTGGAAAGAAAATTTTCAGACATCAATTTGAAATTCAGACTTGGAATTTAATACATTTTGATACAAGGACGCACAAGTACATCATTGATTTCTCCTTTTAACCCTCAACAATGCTGCCACGATGATAGTTTTCCAGTCAGAAGTATTTTCCATGGACATGGAAGAATCCAATTTACCTGTTTACATGTAGAAATGGTTTGTCTTAATCCTTGATCTTAATTATAAAGTTTTTATTTTACATGACCTTGCATTTTTGTTGCTACGGCGAAAACCCGACAGAACACACCGTGCAGGTGAGTTGGGTTTATGTGAACTTGCAAACAAAAACCAACAAAGAAGAACCGGCTGAACTCCCGTAGCTTTAAACACGTGGATGTGACGATGATAAAAATTAGTTCCTTATGAGCCAAGATTTCAGCATCAAGTTCACCTTTGAAAACATTTTGAATGTGTCAGGTGGAGGAAAAAGGTGGAACAGAGTGTGTGTGTGTTTGTGTATGTTTATGCATGCGTGTGTGTGTTTGTGTATGTTTATGCATGCGTGTGTATCTATGCTGGGGGAGCATGAGAGAGAAAACCAGCAAGATGGCCTTCAGAATATGGATCCTCGCTTCCCAACACCTTTGTTTGTCTCAGAGTGCCACAAGAGAGCACTGAGTGTGTGTGTGTGTGTGTGGATGAGAGGTGAAGGTTGGGGGGTGCTGGGCTGTGTGACAGAGTCTCTCCCTGCATTAATTGCTTAAATTGAAGCGCTGCCACGTCTCTGTGAGAGACGCTTTGATATGATAATGGAAGCCTTCTAGCTCAGGAGAGGCTTGCTTTGTGTGTGTGTGTGTGTGCACGCGCATGCGTGCATGGTAATTTGGCGGCATGCACCTGCCAGCCCGCCACTGTCTGAAGAGACAGGCATCGTAACGGAGGAGGCTAAGTGAAGATGATGATGATCAGCATGACATCCTGACACTGATGAAGATGACAATAAGAAGATATGACCTGTTGTGTTGGCCTATGTTCCAGGTAATACAACTCAGATGTGTTTTTAAAAAGCGATTTGAAGAGTAGCAGAAGTTGCCACGCGAGACGTCTCATCAAGGAATGTCATACAAGTTTCAGCACCTAAATAGAGAAGGTATGAGCAGCCACTGTTGTTCCATCTCTGAGCCAGCAGAGGGAGTCGGTGTGCCGGATCAGCAACAACAATTTACATTGGTTTGCGATGCAAAGCACAGACAAATGTCGGTGTGCAAGCCAGAACCCCAGTTAAAGACCAGCCAGCTAGAAATAGTTAGAAAGAAAGAAAAAAGAAGAAGAGAATTGGGGAAATGTCGTGAAGCTCGAGGACAGCGTCCGCCATCGTAGCGACATCGTCCCCAGCTCGACCGTCCCTAGCTATTTACCGTGCTACTGCACCGTTTCATTTGGCTCGTCTGGAAGCCCTCTGAGAATATGCTTAAGAACAGGGGTCCCCAAATATTTCCCCGTGAGGCCACATAACGTTTCCCTTCTCTGATGGAGGGTCAGTTTGTACAGGAAAAGTGTGATGATTGCAGGGGGGCCTGAACATTTAGGGGCTCCAAATGTGGAGGCCGGCTGGATCAATCAGCTGATCCAATACAGCCGCCGAGGACCAAACAACAAACCTCAAATTATTGTAAAAAATCTGTATGCTGCACACCTTGGTTTCTAACCCTGGACCTTCCAGGTGTGAGTCCAGTGTGCTACCCACGACACCACCGAGACCTCGATGGTACCCCGTCAAACATTAGGATCAATAGACAGTAGCGTTGATGACTTTAGGCCAGCGGCACTGGTTTTGAATCCAGTATGACGTCACCTGGTGGGGAACACGCCCACTCCACATAACACATAAGGAAAAAGCACAACATAACAACACCGTACAACACAACAACACGCTGTGGTCTGAGATATCAACTTATTATTTGACAGGTACGACTGTGGGAATGCCTCAGGTCTCCTCACCAGCACGGTGGTGTGTTGGTAGCATTATACCCTTTCAGCTGGTGGCGCTGGGATCGAGTCCCGCTGTGGGAGTGGGGTGGAGCAGAGGTAGCAGGGTAGGCCTAGGGCCTTACCTGGGCGGAGTGAGCTGGACCACTGGTCCACTCCACTGCGCCCAAGTGTGCCCTGGACCTACCCTGTTGCCCCTGCTCCATCTCATTCCCATCAGTGGGACTTGAAACCAGGGCCATTTTGCCCCCTCAGCAATGCTACCAACTATGCCACCGTGGAGGTGAGGAAACTTGTCCTGTTATTACATAGTAATAACTTTGTAATAAGTTGATATTTGTTCAGGGGGCCAGGCCAAACGTGGAAGTGGGCTGGATCCAGCCCGCGGGCCGTAGTTTGGGGACCCCTGCTTAAGAACGGACAAGAGGAACGCAGAGGACATGCAGAAGTCTCCTCGGTGTTCTACATCTGCAAAGAACACACACATAACATAAATGGCTTTCCAGCACAAGTGGAGGCTGAGGTCTGTGGAATTCCTGGAAGTTGCAGCCAAACTCACTTTCCATGTCTGTGTCATTTAGGAAGGACTGAAAAGCTGCATGTATTTAGATCTCATTCATCTAATTAGCACTGATTTAAATAGAATAAACCTAATAAGTTCATGATTAGCAGCATTTTTAGAAGCACTGGAATGTTTTTTCAGCTACGTGAAAATCTTATTTATGCTGTAAATTGTTATTCCTTCCATTCATTTTAATTCCTTCTCCTTTTTCATTCCCCATCCTGTCCCAAATGGTCAACGGCCACCCTGCTCATCATGCGTCATGATTATCAGCGCACCAATCAACTGTCAGCCGCCCTGATGAAGTAACAGGTCAGCGGGGCTGCCTTTGAAACGCAGAGAAATCGCCATGGTAACGCTGAATGTTCAGCCATGGCACTGCTCGTGGTAAAGTTTTACTGGAAAGGAAGTGTGTGTGCGTGTTTGTCATTCAATAGTGTCTGGGACACCGACTTGAGTCAGACATTACCCAGAAGCCACTGCAGCTCCAGGAGGAGAAAGGATGCACTGTGTTACAAGGTCTGACACATTCACACACACACACACACACACCTCCGGGTTGCTTGCTCAGCCAGCTGACCTTTACACAGGCCACCCACAGTCGACCCCTCCACCATCATGTGACAAGGTGGGAGGCCGAAACTACCACACACAGACACACACAGACACGCCATACGGTTGGAGACGGGCAGTTACCAAATGTTGATGCAGATCACTGATTGGTCAGGGAGGATCTCCGCTGCGTCACTGAGTCATCGATGGAGGCAGGAACATCGTGCACGGCACGAATCCACGGCCACGAGGATCACGAGAGACGCGTTGGAGATTAGACCACAAAACTCCTACCAAAACAAAACCTCATCTTCACCATAATCTTCAGCTACAAAGCCTGCAGGATACTGTTAGACAAGATGGCTGACGTGACTTTCCTTCTGCGAGTCAGAACGTCTTTGTTTCACACACTGTTACTGACTGGTCTGCCACAAACTATTAATAGATGGCTCACGATGCGGTGTGTGTGTGTGTGTGTGTGAGAGAGATGTCATTCCCATGCTGCCAAAGGCCCCATTCCCATCCCTTCATCTGGAACAATGTGCCCCAGTCAGAGAAAGAGACAGCCCTGCTTCAGAAACCGGGGGCCCTCACACACACACACATCCACAATAAACCTAAATAATAATATAAAATGGTATTCTATCACACAAAAAGCTGCGTCCATGAATAATAAGCATCCAACTATGCCAGAGGTCACGTCCACGGTCCGCTCCCCACAGCGATCCCAACCGACCCCCTCATTAGGGAACATGTTTGCCCCAGCTGGGAAGGTGGGGTGGGTGAAGAAAAACAGGGAGGGAGGGGAAAGAGGTTTGCATGCTTCAATGGAGAGATAAATTCAGTTTAATGCGAAGCTCCTTCCGTTTAAATGTTCTTGTTGCAGCCCCTAAGTCTTTCTTTTCGTGTATTTGTGCATTCATCACAGCGCACAACAAACAAACCGATGGTCAGCACTTTATCCGTGTTTACCCCTCAGGAGGCGGCGGGCCGGCCGATGAATGAGAAGAGGAGAAGGTGAATGAATGCAGCGGCGCCCAACCAAAGTGAGGAGTGAAGTTAACGTGGTCCTTTTCACCGGGACAATCGCAGTTCCCAGGTTTTGTTGATGTCATAAAAGGAAATGCAGGTCAGCACATGTTCATGCTGACCTGCATTTCAAAAGGTTCGGGATGGCTCTTGATGAAATGTTGGGAATGTTACCAGGAGCAGATGACGATATTTTGGCAATGATCCAGAAGAGATCGCTGGATTATGGATCAGTTTGACATTTTCACTAACATTGCAGTCAATTGAGCTTTAAAATGTGTTCTTCAATATCAGTTGATTATTGACCGATGTTTATAAATATTACATCTCAACATTAAAACCCATTTATGGATTAAAAATTAAAAATGCACATCAACTCCGATGACAGGCAAGGCTTTAATAGCGAGGAACTCCCCGATGTGAGCCTGAGCTACAGCTTTTGGAGAAACTGAAGGATTGCAGACGGAAGAGTCGCTTTAATTGTCTTTATGAAACGTATACTGGATAGCAACCTTTAACTCCAGGTGTTACAGCCGTTGGACGACTGACAACCGGCTGTATCAGCGGTGAAGATGTACAATTAGATAGCTTTATCTGTGGCGGACACACACACACAGCAACACTCTCTGCTCTGTTAGTGGCTCCTGCTCCTGCTGAATGAATGAAAGCCTTTGTCCTCCCTGGCTCTCGGCCCGCTTCGTAGCCCGCTGCTGAATGGCAGATTGGAAGTAACTAATTGCTGCGTCCTCAGAATGATAATTAGCAAAGCCATAAAGGCGGTTTTGTTTAAAGGAGCATACGCGAGCCAAACGTTCGGGTCTTTCTGGTCGACTGACGTGACTTTTGATGCTCTGCAACTCTCCAAACAACACAAGAAACTTTTTTTTTTACAGATTTATTTCTCTGCAGTGTCTCAGAGTCGATGCTGAGCCGGGGGGGGGGGCACCCACGACACCCATGCTGTATATCTTAGGTGTGATGAAAACAGAACTTCAGCAAAATGTCTCCTCCCCTCATTCCTCTGCCTTTCGTGCAGCTCAAGCATCTCCATCAACAAGTCAATAGAGGCTCTGGATCGCCAAGACATTACCTAGGAAGCGATGGAGGTGAGCAAGGCTTATTATAAGCCTCTTAGTAATTCTGCAGGAGGTGAAGAAATGGTCTCTGTTAGCAGAATCAATCCTCGGGTAATTGCCGAGCCACACTGCAGGCTGCTGGGGAGGACTTGGACTGGGTTCAGGCCGCAGAGGCTCCTGGGTTCCAGTTCAATAAGAGCCTTTCAGGAGAGCCCGTTGTCTCAGACTTAGGAGAGCGTGCTGATTGGCTGCAGACTGATAATAATACATACACAGACAGTAACCAAGCGAGCTTTGGTGGACACAAGATGGGCTCTTCAGAGTTTAACCACGCACAGGCAGCCATTCTATAATCCATATAAGCCAAACTCGCCTACCTCGTTCACTGTCACTTTCCCAGCGTGCACCGGGAAAGAGGAAGGGAACGCCCAGGAATAACAGGTAGACAACCTATATTATTAGACGTTTATTTTAACCTCAAATAAAGTCTTTGGCTTGGTTATAACAACTTGGAGGCTGCACAAGAAAAGCAATTATTATTCTGATATTATTATTGTTATACAGGAAGAGTAAAGTCAGGCTGACGCTGATGGACAACGAGAAGTAGATTTGAATGTCTGATAAAAATCATTGTTATTGATATACAGCAGCCCCCTCCCCAACAACACTGCGTCTACCCTCACTTCCTTTCTGAGAGGTGGTAGAGCTCTTCAACAAAACTGAAGCCCAAAACAGCGCCCCCATGAGGCAGAGGTACGCAACAACAACCTGCACAGGCAGGAGTTTAATCTGGAGAACAGTTTTAATGTTAAACGGCCAAGAAGTGTATGAGCAAGAGGATAATAATGCTCCGTGGTTTCATGCCTAAAATACGCTGATATTCCTCAGTGTGATTTTATGTTTGTGATTTTATCTACCAGACACACATGCAGGAAAACTAGTTAGCAGACAGAAAGGAAGACAAAAGGAGAGGAGGAACAGCTCCAGCAGAAGTCGTGCAGCTCTGACCTGGGAAGATAGTCGTAACGCCGAATGCAGAAAGGGGAAACGAGGAAAAGCAAAAAGAGGGAACGCAGATAAAGTAAAAACACTCTTTCATGTGAAATCAAGAGTTTGTGGGGCAAAGTTCAGCAATAAGTGGTGCCGCCGCTGCACGGCACAGAGGAAAATTAATTTTACATTCTTTAATTTTCAGAATAAAATGGCCAGCCATTTCAGGTCGAATAATTGTTTGAACCGATGATTTTATCATTAATCCGACAGCGGCCCCCGAGAGCTGGGGGTCACACCGGAGGTTGATTAGGTACGAAGCAACACAAAGAGCCCTCCAGTCGATGCCATTGAAAAGGAGCAAGTCATTTAGATTGTGAATTGGTCCCGGGGCTGCGAGGCTCGCTCCATTACAGGCCATTTTCAATTTCAGCCTCACAATAAACATCAAGCCGGGCCAAGGAAATTACAGCATCTTGGAGATGTAGCCGAACAGATAGGTAGGGTGCAGACGAGATGACACAACGGAGGGAGAGGAGTGGGTGATGGTGAGGGCTGGAGGGCGGGAGAGAGAAAGAGCTGCGAAGAGAAAGAAATCACAACCTCTGTGACGCTGAGTTTTACATACAGTACCTGAATGTGGCACACGCTGGACTCAAACGTTTTTGCTTGATTTGACTTTTTCTGTCAAGTCAAAATCATCAGTCATACTCTTTTATGGTTAAGTTCATTCAACATAATCCAGCAGCACACAAAGGATTATATTTATTATCCCAAGGACTTTTCTTCTAATTAGGATAATTATTTTTAATACATATATATCAAAAGCTATGATGAAAACCAACTCGGGTTCCTAAAATTAATCCAAGTAACTAACATAAACAGCACATTTCTAAAATAGATGTCCACATTGTACACGCTTGATCTCATAAAAAAAAAAAAGATTGAATGAATGAAAGCAGAAAAAATCGCTGACAAATTAAAACCGAATGCACTTCAGCTCAAATGAGTTTAGATCAAGATGAAAATTCAGTTACTGTCTGTAAACAGAAACTCCATCGTGACCCTCAGCATAAAACAAACTGTCTGGAAGACACGTCGAGCATTTTCCACATCGTAACGCCAGGAAACAAAAACTACAGCGTGTGAAAAGCAAGAAAGGAAAATGTTGGAGATTTTATTTCAAATAATGTTTTAGCTTGCGCCTAAAAATGGCTACATTCTAAAGAATAACGGAGGTGCACCTCTATAAAAAGGCAGAGAGAGGAAACAGCCAAACAAAAACCAAAGCAATAGAAGAAGTCCTCCGCTCTGGTGGCATTAAGAACATTAAGCGCCGGCGTTTCCTCTCCATCTGTGGCAGAAAATCAATGGTCGCGGCCCTCGAGGACAGCCGGAGGCTAATTTTACCCTGCATTTTCTCTGGCGGCTAATCCCGCGGCCAGGAGCTAAACCATGGGGAGTAAGACGAGGAAGAGGAGCAGAGAAGAAAAGGAAGAGAGATCTCCCTCCCTAAATGAATATTATCAGCATGAAAACAAAGTGACTACCTGAACAAAGTCTATTTTACAGAACCACTTCAATAGATTTCACCCCTCTCTCTCTCTCTCTCTCTCTCTCTCACTGTGGTGACTCCAAACACCACCTTCCTACCCCCCATCCATCCCAAAAGCCACATCCACATACAGATAGAGGGCAGGCCTGCAGACGGAAACCTTTTCATGAATTTCCACTGATGAAGGGAAAATAAGGATGAATTCAAAGACGCAACATTTATAATAATAATATTCAACAGAAGATCACAAGCATGGATGCTTGTGTGTGTGTGTGTGTGTGTGTGTGTGTGTGTTTGTGTGTGTCACAGCTCTGGCTTACACACACAGAGAGGAGGGGTGATGTTTTAGTCATTAAGGAAATGAAGTGAGGGGTGAAATCTACTGAGGGAGATAGATTTCTATAGAGTCATGGTACATGCTCTATCACAGCGGGCACACGCATGCACGCGCACGCGCACACGCACACACCAAACCTTTCTGCTCTGCTACTGATCCACTCTGCACCGCTGCATGGGAACAACACACTCAGCAAGTGCGCCTGTGTTTGTGTGTGTGTGCGTGTGCGTGTGCATCTCGATGTGTTGTAACTGCCCATTCGTATCTCGACTTTGGTGGGTTTAAAAAAATTATTTACAAGTTCATTAAATACTTTTATCCGGTCAGCTGTAATCTCACGTCTCATTAGGAGAATTAGGTTTTAAAACACACGCATAACTTCACTACATTTTGTTTTGCGCAGACGGACTCCCCTGCAAAAAACCTGCATGAATCACCGCTGTTCCAACTGCACTGTGGTTTTCTTAACCTGATCAATTGAAAGGATTTATGTTATAATAACAGCAATAATCTATCCATATATTTTTACAACTATACAATTGAACATGCAATGTTTGTAACTTAAGTAGTGAACTGATCGAACGGAAAAATTCAGCAACATGGCAATAACAATAGCAACACGCTGCAGTCAGGAAATCAATAATCTGCTGGCGGTGACTTTTTAAAGTTATTTGAACTTTTGTTTTTCCCAGCATGTGCTGAAAAGTTGATCCCGGCTACATATGGCACTCAGGATCAGCACCGGACAGCTCCATAGGATATAGGATATGGAGCTGTCCGGTGCTGAACCTGAAAGTGCTGTCATTGACTCGGGGAATGTTCTTTATCTTGCCCACTTCCGTTGTTTTTTTGGTTTCTGCATGTCCATGACAAGACAAGGTGGTGGCTTTTTGGTTTTGCTTTGATTTTGTATCAATTATCTTTGTTCCTGCATGATGATTGCATTTGAATGGAAGTTTTTCACATTATTAGATGTGTTAATTTATTCCCATCACAAACTTTGGTTCATACAAATTTTAAGTTACAACCTTTTAAAAAAGTGATATCAAAAGTGAATATTTTATTGTAATTACTGTGGCGGCTAAAGAGTTAAATAAATAAAAAAGTTTTATTTAACAGCATGTTAAGGAGTAGTTACATTTATTTTACATTAAATTACATTACATTTAGTTACATTTTTACTGTGTTACGTTTACATTTGGCCTTTGGAGGGCAAACATAATGTTAATGTGGCCCTTGGAGAAAATGAGTTTGACACCCCTGCTTTAAACAGACGGGGGACGGGGGACGGGGGACGGGGGACGGGGGACGGGGGGGGGGGGGGGGGGGGCAGGGGGGGTGCAAAAGGGGTGGAGTAAATGGGATAAAAGAAACAGACAAAAAAGGAGGGCAGACAACAATGAAGGAAGGTGTGAGAGGGGAAGATGCAGTGAGAAAGAAAAGAGAAAAGGAGAGTAGAGACACCTCTTCCACATCACTGCCTTCAATTTTACACAGGTGGTAAAGTTAGCAGATAACACTGATAGTTTTGCTAAGGTTTCACATGAGGAATGATACACAATGGCTGCACACACACACACACACACACACACACACGTTCTCCAGTACGGAATGGGAGGTAGAAGCAGAAATGATGGAATCCAAGACCCAAAAGGAGAAAAGAGGGGAAAGGAGGAGGTGCAGGAGCCGCAACACCATCCCTCTGCCTGCTTTGTGTGTTTGTGTGCGTCTGTGTGCGTGTGCATTCTTGTCAATTACACAAAGCTGAGATAGTTTATTAACCTCCCGAGCCAGCAGGTCATCTGAGAACACAGGTTAGGACCTGCAGGTAATTGATGAAGGACCCCGTGCTGCTCCGACCGCGTCTCAGCATCGCTGCAACAGAGGTACGTTTATTTTATAAATCATCCGGTAGATTCCTGAGAAGACTTCCCGTCGCAAGCCAACCTCATGTTTTCACCTTCAAGGTGCAAATTCTTCTACCCATTCATGATTGATTTCTTTGTTTTTTCATCCCAATCAGGTTTGGAGCAGCTTTTCTTTTTCTTTTTTTTAACCTTCCCCAAGGAGGCAATGTTTTTGATGCCACTAAAAAATGTCTGTTTATTAACAGGATTACGGATGGATCTTGCTGAAAAAGAAATCTGTAAATGGGTCTTGGTCTAACTTAGATTAAGTATTGATGATGATCAGAATACTCATGTGGATGGTGTAAATCCAATTACGAGGGGAATGAGCGGATTGGCGGGGGTTTGCACTCACCGAGTGCTTTTCTCGTTTTAAATATGGAAATAGTGCAAAGATCATTTTCCACAACTGTAAAAACAAAATGTCATTTGCAATTTTAGACAGAGATGAGTCTCTCATACTGCATTAGCTGCTAGCGGCTACTAGCCACTTTTTAAATGATGTTCAGATGTGCATTCAGTACTGCTATCGCCCTACAATAACCCTGCATCGTGCCTATTTAACCGCTATACAAAAGGGTGGACAAGCTATGCTAAAGTGGCTATTGTCAAAAACATCCAGTTTCATGTGTACAGAAATGCATTTTGTTGCTGAAACCATCTCCTGTAGTCTTTGGAAGAAGTTCTCGCTAATGAACCAATAAGGTAAGTGATGTCTTCAGGTCTCCTGCTGGACAATCCCACGCGTCCCTCATCCTCATTAACAGTGAATCAAAGTCTAACGGGATGAGAGACGAAGAGCGCAACTGTTACAATATCCCTCGTTTGTCTGAGGCCACGGCGTCGTTCGTTAAGTGCGATCAAAGCGGCTTAATGATGAGCGGAGGAAGATAAACGAGGAGCGGCTCGAACCTTAATGACTGACAGGAAACGAAGAATGACTCGTCTCTTGTGGATCCATTCAGTACATTCACACTCGCTGCAGTTGTGTGTCCGTGCTACAAAAGAGTGTGTGTGTGTGTGTGTGTGTGTGTGTGAATGAAGGTAATGCAGTACAGCTGGCCCTCGTTCAGCTTAAAGGCTGCCTGATTGTTTTTCGGCTCGATGGGGACGGCGTTGTTGTTGGAACAAGCGGAGCACAGCGAGCGCACACATCTGTTAGCGGCCAACAGGTGTGGGAGAGAAAGTGAGTTTTGGAAGCCATCCAAGCATGAAGCCGAAGCCAAATTAAACAGAAAAGCCTCTTTCCGTGTCCACTTGAAGATGATAGTGCTGTAGGCATAGGAGAGGGAATAAAGCGTGAATGTGCATTGTGTTTAAATCAGCCCTTAATTCAGTTTAGGGAAGGATTTACCTCAGTAACAGCACACTGCATGGATGCAGCATCATTTACATACATGGTGCTTTCGCTCTTGGAACCCGGCTGCAGGGATTTGATCCCATCCAGCCAAAGGCCACGAGGGAGGATGTACTGGAGGAGGTGTTGGACGAGGCTGAAGTCAGGACTTCTGAGACCAAATTCAACACGAGCTGGCCTTCAGCCATTCACTCCGGGTCCCTCCGGCCTTCCAACAACTGGACAACCGGCTCAAGAGAACTGAGAAACCAACCTCATCTTTTCTCTTGCAGCATTCCAAAAACATTCAGCTGTGTCTTGCCATTTCCTCTCATACCACGTGACCCACAGCTGTAGGTTCTCCACCCTAACAACGAGACGAGACGTGCCGTCGCTGCTCGGCTGCCCACACACTCTTGGTTCTTATCATCATTTGCTGCTCTTGCCTCCATACATCCCACCATCCATGCCCCCAGCAGACTCCTTTCACAGCGCAGAGCAGATTACGGACGACGGGGCTGCTCTAAGACTAAGGCGTTTTAATTTCTGACTTTTTATCAAGGCAATGCAGACCACTTTCAAAGTAGTTCCCTTTCGCCCAATTCCGCCCAAATCTGCGCCTCTCCCTCCCCAAAATCTTCACTACCCAACAGTCCATGGACCTCCCCTCCCGGAAATCTGGCTAGAGCTGCAATCTCGGCCTGATTGGGTGCGTGGAATTAAAAACCAGGCAATTACAGTGAAAAAATTGAAATCTTGTGTTTGTATGGGAGTGGTGCACCAATGGGAGAAGGGGATTAGGCTAAAGCCGGACTGGCGGGTGAATGGTGAATGAACCGAAGGGTCCCTGAAAGACGCCACTTGTTATTAGAGTGTGTAAACACTGCCAAGCTGCTGAGGAGCTGGTAGAAACACATCGGACATAAAGACGCTGCCTGCGGACACGCCGTATTATCCCTCAGTACATTAACTGGCTGCTAAATACTTAGCTTGAGGATTCCAGCTCTGTCTCTCAAAGTGTGTCCCCCCCTCCCCCCCGTAATCTTTTCTAGACAATGAGAGAGAGGGAAGAGATATGTATACGGCATGAAGGAGTTTTGGGGATAATTGGCAAAGAAATTAGGATTGGCAATAAAAATGCTCAAGTTGAATTCGTGGATCCATCCCAGGATTTGGTGAATTCTTCCAATGCAAATGATCGACCTAGCAACGAGGTCGGTGGTGACCAATCAAGGAGTTTATGTGTAATTACAATATTCAAAAATCCACTCCCAAAAGAGTCTTGGAGACAACATGTCCAACTCTTCCACCTTTAAACAAAACCAATGACAGTTTATGTGTCGTGTATGAAACTAGCGGAAAAAGGTTGCAATTAAAAATAATAAAAAATAGTCGCCAATGTTGTTTTGATTTGTCCTTTCTTTATCTCGATCTACTCCAAAAATCTGTGGGTTCTTCCTCACAATGTATTTCCTTGGCTTTTGTGTCGTCCCGTTAACGCTGGTGAAAGATATTACTGGAGAAAGTCACAATCATAATCCTCCTTGTGTGGAATCGGAAACAGACATTTCTGTAACAAAGCCAGCAGAAATGTCAGCAACGCGGCGTTGAAAGTGGACGGCAGTGTAGAAGGAAACCTTCTCGCTGCAGCACTGAACTACAGTTCAAGGCCGTTATTCTTCATCATTCCCACGTTCGCTGGAATTCCACCGTTCCCACTCCATGTCGCGTGTCACCGGGTGTCGTTACAACAGCATAAGCAAGAGGAAGCCTATATTATTCTTAATCCATCGCAACCTATACTCTTCATGTCATTACACAGCTCCCCCGCTCCCCGCCGCGGTGAATGAAACCATCTGCATAGTAAGATTATGCCTGTAATTATACAACCAACAGCCCATGCATTGTCTCTATATGTCTCACACACACACACACACACACACACACACACACACACACAGCAAAGTGTCTGGCCCTGCAAAACCATCATAGTAAACCACGTGAGTCGCTTCTATTCACGGCCCGCTATTGTTCAGTCCAAGGTAAGTAGGGGAGCCTTCAGAGTGTATGAACCTGTACACACACACACACACACACACACACACATTTATGTGGAAATGAGAGGAAGGCAGAATTAATACTCTCTCTAGGATGAAGAACAAAGAACAGCTGCTTATTGGAAGTGTGCATGTGCTTTAAAAATAAATACATTCACCGAATATTTCATTTCCGACCAGATTTAAAGGTTTAGATCATCTTAAAACAACTTTTACAATTTTTTATTTTTCCTATAAAGTCACTGCCAATCATCCAAATTTCAGCTGAACAAACAAATAACAAAAATACAGACCTTCACAGGTCGACTGGTTTGAAAAAGGCGATCGATACATGTGATTTGTATCATGACTTTATTTTCTGACTGGTCTTCACCATGCGTCATCCTTTAATAACTCAGGCAGCGGAACTCACTTATCATGGAACCTTGAAATGATGACTTTAGTGCTGTTATCTGTTATATATCATGTCATCAATCATCAGCAGGATTTTTAGCACTACAATCACCTTCTTAGAACACAGCGCAACGAGAGCTCAGCAAAGCGACTACAGTGACAATAAAACACCACACAGGCCCGGATACTATTTTTAGTCTTCAGCTAAGTTTCCATGTTTAAGTCGCTGGACATCTCACAGATGTTCGTCTGCATCAGCGTGAGCATGTTCACCTTTGAAAGTACCTCGCATGTTTGAGAAGAAAAGAGGCGCCCAACCAAAACTAACAGGTCAACACTGGCGGCTAATCACCTGCAGCAGTCGCCGCCGTCAGCACCGAGGATTCGGGTTTTTTAATTTGCCGGCAGAGATATTTTATCAGAGCAAATACAGAGCGTGGCCGGCAAGGTAAACGCACGTTGTTGAAACAGTGCAGCGTTTCAGGTAAGCGTCCACGTTCGAACGGGGCAAGTTGTGTTATCTGCACCAACTGGTTCTCAGGAAATTAAACATCAGCGATGCAAAGCATCATGGGACAATGGGAGGGGGGGGTTAGAGATATGGAAAAAGTAAAGAATAGTTTTATTAAAAGTCGACATTCACTGAATCGTGTATTTAGAGTTCTTTCTAACGACAGATTTGATTTACTGGGCTGAGCTTTAACATCTCGCGTGTTTTATTAGTGCAGGTTGGAGTTCGTCAGACGTACAGTAGCCCCGCCCCTCTCTGCTGTCTGTGGCGGTGGGAGGCAGCAGAGCGAGGTTGGCTTCCTGCTTCTTCTTCTTCTGTTTTTTTTACAAGCAGTAAATTGTTTGGTGGTGTTTCACGGCTGATGGGTTATGGTAATCCGGTAGGAGCACCGGTCTGGAAACTAATGAACTCGGAAAGGGGCGGCGGCGTATCGCAGTATAGGGATGCTTTATTTCTACAGATGGAACGCGCTGCCATTGTGTTTAATTAAAGTGCATTCAGCGCTGGTGACGATGTGTTACTCCAGCTGATCGCTTGACTGACGGCTAGATTGTGTTGGTTCGATGACAGAAATGATGCCAGGAAGATAAAAATATTTTACATTTCCCTTTAAGCAGCCGAAACTTACAAATCGTTGTTTCCTGAAACTTCTGTTTCTGCAGAAGTTGCACAGTTTGCAAATCTCCAGAATACTTTTAGTACAACAGCCCAGAAGGGACAAACTAGATCCACACCAGGTGTGAGGGTGAGATGAATTTGATGCACGTTGGGAAGACACCTTATCGGAGGAAGGGAGGAAGTTGATGTCAAGAAGAGGAAGCGTTGAAGGGCACATCTACAATCATGCCAGTATGTTTAACAGTGACGTGTTGTGTGACATGTAATAAGCCCCCCCCCCCCCCCCCATCATCACCCCCCCCCCACACACACCCTCCCTCTACCAGAGAAAACATATTTCCATTTTAAGGCCTTAAATATGATCAAAGGATCGGCTTAATATAATCAGTTCAAAACCCATTTATTACCGTCTCCCCCCTCCTCTGCTCCCTGCCCCCCCCCTCCTTCCTTTTCATTCACCCTCCTTCCTTTCCTTAGCCTTCATCCTTTTTTCACCTCTTTCTCTCTTTTATTTTCTCTTCATCTCGCCATCCCAAGCGCTCTTCTCTGCATCCCCCATTACCGCTCCATTTCATCAGTTTGTGTGTGTGTGTGTGTGTGTGTGCGCATGTGTGTGTGTGTGTGTGTGCCCTCAGCTCTATCTAGCCTGAAACAGGTGCTATATAATAGTAAATTAATTAGACGGAGAAGATGCGCCTTGTTCACCGCGAGGCCCCTTGTGGCCTGCCAGGGTCTCACGCCAACACACACCGACACACACACACACACACACAAGCTTGTGTGCTGCAGCACATAGCCACCGGGAAAAAAGCCATCTGGGCAAGACGAGATCCCATGGGACAGTGTGTGTGTGTGTGTGTGTGTGTGTGTGTGTGTGTGACAGAAATTGATTGGCCGGGAGGATGACTGTAGTTTTACATGACAATTAACCCCGTAAGGTGCCGATCATTACTGATCACACTGAATGCAGATCATTCTGCAAAAGATCAGTCAAAAGTCCAACTTTTTGAACACATAGAGAGAAATAATAAGCCTCATGATGACAGGCGGCGCATGCTAACTGCGTCACGATGCAGCGTGCAGACAAAGACGGCATCGGATTTGTTCATGCTTTGATTCCTTCCACATAAACGCCTCCATATGAGGAGGCGACAGCGTGAAGCAGATGTTACGCATCATATATAAGATGAAGATGGTTCTGAGGATTTGTTTTCTTTTATTCAAGGCCGGACTCTGCATCGTGATAAATCGTACCTGCTGAGAATCCGAGCGGATCAAGAGGAGACAACAAACTTTTAAAGCCGTCCTCTGATTATGGGAGAGTAGACACGTCTGATATGAGATTAGATTTTTTACAATCGGAACATTTCATGTTGCTATCTAAGTGAAGGAAAGTGTTGTCAATCATCCGTTATTCAGCCTCCTGGGATCCGACCGAGGCGACGCCGCAGAGCAGCGAGAGAAGACGAGAAGACTTCACCGGTGTGAATGTTCAACCGTGTCCGTATCCGTCCAGGTGATCAGGACAGACACAAATAGAAACAGACGCACTCACTCTGGGCCAGAGCATCACTGCATCGCACACGCACACGCGCACACACACGCACGCACACACAAAACACTGCTGAATGAATGCCCCGCTCTGACAGCCCAGCCTGAATCCAGACAGACAGAGATGTGAGAGACAAAGCGGAGACAGTGACAGTTGACTGCTTGATTGACAGCGCCGTGTTTTGACTTTAGTTGTAATTACTGAAGGACGGGAGGGTGGGGGAGGATGAGGAATTACAATGGAGACTTGAGAAGGGGGGGGTAACTACTTTGAGATGCCAACGTTTGCAGATTGGCACAAGCCCATATTTAGTATTTTAGAATCCTTTTTTTTTTATTGTACATTTTTCGGAATGAGACACAACTTAATATAAATTATTTTCCTTCCTATTAAACAGGTGCAGTGATGAGATAATGAGATAAAGTTTCCCTAAATAATCAGAATCCTAAAGTTTTATGTTGTTCGAACGATTCCTAAAACGTCTGAGAGTGACTTGCGCTGTGAGGTCAAAGGTCAACACGGGTGAGAGTGCTGTATGGAGATGTGAGATTCTCGCTGTCAGGCCTTCTAGTGCCACTGTTAGCACCCAAACGCAATTCAACAACTAACAGCTTGCTAAAGGGATTAGCGGTGCGTTCAAGCATCGTCCGTGTGTCCCAGAGATTTAGAGATTAATCAAACAGAACAGGGACAGAGGAGGAGAGGGAGAAGAGAAGGGAGGGAGGGAAGGGAGCGGGGCCAAGTGAGAACCCCCCCCAATCCAGGCAGTTTGAGGAGCCCCTGGAGAACCCCGCTCTGGGGCCCTCCAGGAGCCTGCTGGAACACACACTCGACAAATATTGGGATTGGAGTGCCAGCGAATCAGTGACAGTGAAATGTGTGTGTGTGTGTGTGTGTGTGTGTGTTTAAACCCCTGAAGCAGATGGTTGGGGATGTCCGTTTAAGACAGACGATTGATTTTAGGAAACAGATATCCAGCCTCGTTAAGCGGAGAGCACCTCTGGGACCCGGTGAGGGAGGGAGGGAGGGAGGGATGGAGGGATGGATGGATGGAGAGACAGAGTGTGCTTGTCTAACCTCTGCCACTGCCAACTGCAGTGAGATGGAGGGAGGGAGAAAACGAGGAGAGAATAATTGCACGAGAGAGGAGCGGAAAACCGCACCTATTGAACTTCATTAGCGCTGTGGGAGAGAGTGGGAGGAGAGAAGAGGAGAGGAGAACAAAATGGGGTTAATGTCGGCAGACAAGCAGGAGTGGTGTTGGGTTAATAACGCACACACATTCTGGGGAGGGAAGTAGGTGGGATGCCTGTATCAATCTGTAAGTAGCATTAAATGTGTGTGTGTGTGTGTGTGTGTTTTATTGTAGTACAAAAACCCTTTCCTGTCATCTCGTCACTGATTTCTCCCTTTAACATTTCCTCACAGATATTTTCTCTGAACTCATTTTTAACAGATGAACACTGGAAATGTTAGCAAATAAATTGTAAACCTGCCAGAAAATATTCACAGAAGAATATGGAATATAAAGCAAAGAACGTAAAATTTTTGAGAAGAAACTATGAAATAAAACTCAGCCTTGAGACATTCTGTGCGTCTAAATCAACAGCAAAGCGGTAACGGCCTGTCAGGAAGGACTGGAAAGAACCAGGCCTCCAAGGATGGACGGATGAAGATGGAAGAAATGGTGCTGACGTACTGGAAAACCTTCGGACGCTAATGCCATATATTCTCGAAGTTCTAACCTGGAGTGCTGCGATCAGCTGATAATATAATAAAATATAATATTTCAGCATTCAGAAATAGCTGAAGGAAATTTTGATTTGTGAAGAAAAGAAAAACGTCCTTCATTAGGATCCCCTTAATTAAAACACTGCGTAAGTTTCCCAGATTGTATATTAACATTTGTTGTGTGTTGAATTGAAGAATTTAATTTTTTTGATTTTATCATACTATTTTATTTCCATCCAGTCGTTGTGTGGTTTGTCAAAGACAAAAATAGCAGCAAGGCTTTAAATTCTAGAAAATTTTGCTTTAATTAAACTATAATTAAAGGAATGTGGATAAAAGAGTTTATTCCCATTAGGACAATACCCGTGTGCAGTAATGTGTGTATCCGTGTTTAGCAGCCGAGGCCGTGCCTTAACCTTTAGGATGAGCGGTGATGTCAGCGGGATAGCAGACGACACCGTTCTCCCTCCTCTATCCTGTGTTTCCCGTCATTCCAATTTGTCTCTGTAATAATCGGTGTCATCGCAGTGGATGTGCAGCAAAGAGAGGATTGTGGGTATTTCTGCCCTTTATGTACGTAAGAGATCCATTTAATTGCTATACATAAGAGCCTTTCAGCAATATTGCCTTAAAAACGCCTGGCGCTGCTGCTCTATTTCGCTCCGTCTCTGTTTTCCAGCTTCCCTTCTTTTTCCGGCGTTCCTTTATTCGGTGGAATCGTGGTCAGCGCCGGCGCTCCGCTGAGACCGCACTGCAGCCAAGTCTTTGTGTTTCAGCATTAAGAAATTAGGAAGGAGGCTTCAGCGCAGAGGCAGAGGAGAGGTCTCATTAGTCCACAGATCACAAAGAGGAAGATTATCAGTCTGCACACAACAGTTAGAGATTTAAATGACATCAAACGGAGCGGCTGTCAGTTTGATATGATACCTCTATCTGAGGGAAAAACCAAATCCAGCGAGGAGGCTTCACCTTTTCAGTGATATCAGCATCACAGAGGAAAATTACAGCCAGACTATTTAAAGAAAATGTGCTATTAATCCAGTCTAACAATATTCCCGTGGCATGCAGAACAGAAAAAGATGAATTCCTTTTTTCTATAATTCTGCAGGAATATAGATTATTTTTCATGTCGTTTCCCAAATGTGAAATATTCATAAGAAAACACAAACTGTTTGAGCGAGCGAGATGTTTTCACACTTACAGTAAAGAAAAAAAAAACAGATCGCAGACGGCCTTTGGAGATATTGAAAATGTGGGACAGATTTGAGTATGGGGGGGGGGGGCAGTTGTGGAATAGATGTTTACCTGTTTCTGTTTTTCTCTCTGCATGTTCTCTTGAATTTCCCTCTATGTGTGAAAACACAAATTCACATCAGGACGTTTAGCCACGCTGAAAGCTCCTTGCCTTCCACATCATTTCTCATGAATACTTTTTCCCTCTCGCTCTACGAATGTTTTTAGACCACAATCATTTGTCATTTCAGGAGCCCTTTTCATATATTTGCAGCAGAGAAACGTTCCATTATCCGGGCCGACTTTCTTTTCTCCTGTCTGGAGTGTGTGTGCAAAACCAGCAGGGGATTCACACACACACACACACACACACACACACACTTACACACACACATCACCAATACACATACAGCTGTAACAAGAATGACAGATTTAAGGACGGCCGCCCTGAAGCCAAAGCGATGCTCCTTCACGGCGGGTAAATAATATTTTATGTGAGCTTGGAGGTGCTGATGTTGATTTGTTGCACGAGCCGCTGAAGAAACCTGTTAATTCCCTATAAAACTGTTTATTGTGGAACAAATGAGAGCGCTGTAATGGAGTGTGATTAATCACATTACAGAGGCACGGTGCGGTGACACACAGGTTATAATCCCGAGCCATAACCGTCAGCCGTCGAGTGTATCGGGTTGAGTTACAGGACTGAGTGGCTTCAAAGAGCCCCTCCAGAATTAAAGTAATACCACAAAGGCCATTACATCACAGCTGTATTGTTTGATATGATAATTATATGAAACAGGCATTTTTAAAACCTGACATTCCAAATCAATGATGTTGAAACATTTGCTTTCATTTCTGATAAATCAAATTGATTTTAAGATGCAATAAGTAAGCATTAAATTCAGCGTGCTGCAGCTGCATTAATCAAACACTAGTGCAAACATCATACCTCTTATTTTTTGCTTCATTATTTTAGGAAAAATCAAATAAGTCTTGTGATTTAATAAAGAAGACTGTGATTGTTTTAGCTGATTAACGCGGCGTGGATCTGAGCTTTGGCTGAGCAGCAGCTCGGCACTGAAGCAGCGCTGGATGAAGTCTAGTGCTGTGATGCCATCTATTGGAGCGCCGGCTGCCTCCGCGTCTGCAGCACAAACAGCCTCACGGAGCCACAAGGAAAAGCAGCCGCAGTCCCGTTCAAGAGAAAAAGGGAACCACAAACCAGTAACGGATGTAAAACCGATGGCATGATTAGACAGACAGAGTTGGAATGGCAATTTCTAGAAAATGAATCCTGACATGTTTTTGGATGAATATATCTGAGCTGCGCCTGAAACTGAAGCAGCGGAATGAAATTAAAAATAGCTCAATGTGATTTTTCTATTTCTTTCTCCACTGGTAGCAATTACAAATAGATTTTTAAATGACGCCAAAAGATTCTGGAAAAAAAAACATGTCTATATATAAATACAATTTTACACATAATCCTAAAGACATAAGCGATGTCCTTCCAGCTCCAGCAACCTGGATCTCAAAAGAACTAAATGTGCAACACTCTGAGGAAGAATCTGAGGCTGTCGTCATTTCACGCTCGCCATAAATCACAAACCACGAGTGTGACAATGTGGGATAAAATATCTCAAGCCGAATGTGCGGCAAATAAACTTGATTTATGGAGGAAAAGATTTGTTTTTCGGGCATGAACAGAAAGATCCCACACATCCAGCTGTGAGATACAGCCTTGAACGTCAATTCTATAGATCGAGCATTAATTTAAGATATTAGACAAACAAATGAAGCAAGCGCAAAAATAATAAAAACAACTGAAGAATATTCCTTTTTTAATTTTGTTCGTGAAGCCAATATAAAGGATGCGTTCTGTCTTTAAAAAGCATTTTCATTTCATCCTCAACAACCCGGTCCTGCTGCAGATCTGAGACTCCTCCTGAGCGACGTGAAACATTCATGCTGCACGCATTTGAAACCGTTTTTGCATTCAGCCGCACATGCAGGATCTCACAATGGGCTCAGGTGTGTGTGAGCGGTGTACATTTCCACAGAACGCATGGGTTTGTATATCAGCGATACCTCAGCACACAGGATCCGGTCTTCGGCTGTAAGACCTCTGTGTTGCATGAGTGTGATTAAGTTCCTCTGTGCGCCGGAGATAATGAAAACAAGCCTCTTGTTCTCCCGCTCCCACACTCCTGCTATCTTTCCTCCGCGGTGTCTCTCACTCCTCCGCCTCTTTATTCCCTTTGGTTTTACTGCAGGGGGCACTGAGAGCACACACCGACACACACTTGTGTGTGAAGAACGTAGAAATGTAGAAACACATCACACAGGTGTTGGGTTCTGTTCCTGTCTACAGCAGGGGTCCCCAAACATTTTCCTGTGAGGGCCACATAACTTTTCCCTTCTCTGATGAGGCCGGGGTCAGTTTGTACAGGAAAAGTGTGATGATTGCAGGGGTGCCTGAACATTTAGGGGCTCCAAATGTGGAGGCGGGCTGTAGTTTAGACTTCGTCTCACCATCACTACTTCTTACCTTAAACTACACACAGTGACATGAATCGAGAGAACTAGAAACACACACCCAAACTGGCAGCCACATTAACACATGAACTAAAATCCAGTGTCACACGCAATACCTCTCACACCCAAAATCAGTGTCTCTCCAGCATTAACACAAAGTGCAGAGGCAAACGACGACTGGAGAGCGGCTTAGGCCGGCTGGATCAATCAGCTGATCCAATACAGCTGCGGAGGACCAAACAACAAACCTCAGATTATTGTAGAAGATCTTTACGCCGCACACCTCGGTTTCGAACCCAGGACCTTCTAGCAGGGAGTCAAGTGTGATAGCCACTACTCCACCAAGGCCTACGTGTCACCAGGCCAGCTGCACTGGTTTTGAATCCAGTACGACGTCACCTGGTCGGAGACACGCCCACTCCACATAACACATAAGGAAAAAGCACAACATAACAACACAACAACACGCTGTGGTCTGAGACATCAACTTATTATTTGACAGGTATGACCTTGTTAATGACTCAGGCTTCCCCGCCCATACGGTGGCGTAGTGGGTAGGGTTACCGGTCTACTGCCAGAGGAGCTGGGTTCGAATCCAACTGTGGGAGTGGGGGTGGAGCAGGGGTAGCGGGGTAGGCCTAGGGCCTTACCTGGGCGGAGTGAACTGGACCACTGGTCCACTCCGCTCCGCTCAGGTGTGCCCTGGACCCACCCTGTTGCCCCTGCTCCATCTCATTCCCACCAGTGGGACTCGAAACCAGGCCGTTTTGCCCCCCTCAACAATGCTACCAACTATGCCACCGTGTTGGTGAGGAAACCTGCCCTGTTATTACAAAGTAATAACCTTGTAATAAGTTGATATTTCAGTCAAGAAAGGTTTGATGTACGTGAAACATCTGCTAAGGCCGTAACAGCCACCAATGGGAGGCGCCGGTCCCTTGTCATTCGGTTGTTGGTTGCGTTCCTCTCCTGGCTAACGGTGCTTCATTCTATTGTTTGTGGCTAAACGACCTTCAACCAGCGCCATCACTGCTAGAAACAATAAAGAGCCTTCAAATATATCCATTTCTATTCTGTTCCTTTGTGAGCCAGCCATGCCAATTTATTCGAGTACATGTGTTTTCTTTCAGCAACACTGATCTATGGTATCCAAGCTCAAGGCTGACGCTGAATAGAACACGAGGCTTCATCGGCGAGCGCCGCGTCTAAACCAATAGCAACACGACGACGCTGACCTCGTCTAAAACGGCGCCGCCGCGTGTTTCTGACAAAAGTCATATAAATATCAGCAAAAACATTTCAGTCTGTGACTACGCTTTCTTATTAAATACCATAAGAAGGGTAGAAAAAAGCTCTACTGAAAGGTAAATCAACAAAGCCCCCCACATTTGTCTAGTTGGGCCCGGTTTCCTCCCCCAGCCGTCCACCTGTAGGTGCCGAGCCGGTGCTTGAAACCCACCTATGAGGCCACCGGGTCTATCTGATAATTGACTGTTAAATAAAGGGCTGTTCCTCTCTGGAGTCCTCTCTGACACCCACATCAATCTGTCTTCACTTAGAGAAGGCCTCGCCCGGCCCCTCCCTCCTCCCTTCCATTCATGCATCCACCACTTTATACCTCCCGCCCCTCCCTCGTTCCTCCACACCCTCAGCCTCTCTCCATCCCATCAGCACCACTTCTCTTGACGTGCTAACAGCTGTTTGACAGTAATGGCTCTAAAAGCAGAGCAGGGTGCCAGTCGATGTTGTCCTTGTGTGTGTGTGTGCGTGCGTGTAGGTGTGTGTGTAAGAGGCTCGAACACACTACCAGCAACAACAACTGATCATGACAAGCGTTTGCTCAAAACACAAATACACGCGTTCCAATCAATTATATGTGCAGGGCTGCTGAACGTTGCATTTTATGTCACGGCGAGAGTAGGAATTATGAAAACACACTCCCATATAGAAGAACTATTTATCGCACGATCAATATGTTTGTGAAGCGTCAGCGTAATTGCACTTAGATGAAGACCTGGAGACAAACTGAGATGTCTCTCAATTAGCCAACGATTCAATCAGAAAGCCTTCATTCGGGAGTAAAATTATTTTTTACCTCCAATTGTCTTTAGAATAATCGATCCGTGTGTGTGCGTGTGTGTGTGTGTGTGTTCACCTCCAGTCGTTTGTCGCCACCCTCTCCAGAATGTATTGTGATGCTGTCATCTTGATGGATGGCAGAAGATTACTAGAAGCATCATTATCTGCATCATTAGTTATAGACAGACAGACACACACACACACACACACGCACACACACACACACACACACACACACACACACACACACACACGCACACAGTGATGTGTTTGTTTGACTTCTCTGTGCCTTTGCTCTTCATTTAAATGTCGCACATTCTCTCAATACATCGCACACCCCGATACCGTTACTATCACCCCCCCCCCCCCCCCCCCAAAAAAAAGAAAATTCAATGGGGGGTGAAATTAAAAACATATTAAGCATTTACAGAGCATCAAATCAACCAATGTCACAGAAGGATGACACGAAAGTCAAAATGTAAAAAGGTAAAGAACAAATATACTTTAGGAGGTATGGATCCGTTCCTGTCCTCCTTCCCTCTATTTTTCATCCACTTCTCCATTCTCACACTAAACGAGTGGCAATTATGGGTAATTCACTCCCCACCTTGTTTTCTTGTGAATCGACTGCTGCTGCAGTCTGCAAAGGTTATGGTGGGGGTATGGCATTGTGGTTGGTGTGTGTGTGTGTGTGTGTGTGTGACATTTTGCTCACTAACAAAGAAAGAGACAAACAGCGATGAAATAAAGAAAGAAGGAAATTAACAAAAGAAGAACTTAAACTTGGCAGTGCTCTGTTTCTTTAAATGAAATAATTTAGCTTGGCAATGAAAAATATTTACACCAAAAACAACATGCATTATAAGATTTTAAAATAAATCTACTGAGCCTGCAGGAAACTGGGCCGGAAACGAGTAAAGGTGAGGAGCTAATTTAATGAATGTAGACAGATTTCCTTTTTCAAACATCAAAATGGGATCAAAATAACAATTTCCTTCTCCTTCATGGAACGCATGTCCTCCTTCAGTGACCCTTCCTTCAAGTCCGCCCTCTCCTGTCCCGTCTCGGGACCGAGCGACCCCTGACGTCTGATCACGTGGAGTGTTGCGCTATCTACATGGGGGGGGGGGGGGGTTAACAGCTTGACTGTCCCTTGTCCCTCTTGGTCCACTAATGCAGCTCTGAACACTCATCACCGCTCCGTCTAACCCTCATTAGCTTATCGGGACAAGACAAAAGGGAATATCAACACCACCTGGCTGCTCAGGGGCCAAGCTGTGGGGCTAAATCTCGATAGCAGGTATCACTGTTGGAGTCTCCCATCCCTGACTGGCACCCGTCTGTAAGCCTCTCATTCCTTATCGTCTTAAGACAATACCCCTCTGATTCCCACCCTTCAACATGAGAGCCGGAGTATTTACTGAGACATCCTGGAAGTCCACCACAACGCCAGCGAACTTGCCCTTAACCCCTCTGTATCCTCATTACTTTATCTCGGTAACAGAAGGCAGAGCTGTCGTTAGGCTCGCTGATTGACTTTGCTAGCTTTTGGATTAGCTCTGCGGCTAACGCTCCACAGAGCAAGGTGAGGGCTGTTTTAATGCGGAGGGTCGCCTAATTTCGTCTTCTATCGCTGCGAGCAGGGCTCCAGGGCGCTTCCTGTGAGCCACAGTGAGCGGCGGCTAAGACAAAGTAGCGTGAGGTTAATCCCAGCAGTGCGGAAGTCAGAAAGTATTAGAGTATATTTAAATAAAATCACCTGAACACACCTGACGGTACTTTATTTCACAAGCTCTTCTGCAGCTCTATGCAAACATCTGCAGTATTCAGCAACAAAAGAGCAGTTCAGTGTGTATTTAACTGAAGATACTGTATATTTGACATCAGGGAATTACAGAGCGTTCTGTCCTTTACTTCAGTATGTCGTGCATAGATACCCCGCAACTCTACTTCTATATGAATTGTTTTTATATTTCTTCTTGGATTCTTTTTAGTATGGCCTAAAAAGGTGCAAAAAAGAAAATCTTACTTCAGATAAGTACTAAAATATTATTGCAAAAATATATTTGACCCTATGATGCAACATTTATAACATTGTGTGAAATATAAGTAAAACAAAATGTGATAAATTGCTCGTTATTTTCTGTAACCCTGTTGGAATATTCCACAGGTAAAGATGTTCACCTGTAACAGGTGACCTTCAACCCTAACCCTAACCCTAACCCTTTATTATTGACTGTTATGACTATAATTATTACATTAAATTGTTCTAAAAATCCTTTACTCGGGCATCTTACAGAAAATAAAAGTGCAGGAAAATAGAAAGTAATGTTAAAACCTCCATCATAAAATGCACATATCTGCACCCCACCCTCTGCACATGACCACTCACCATATTGTAGCTCTGTTTGACGCATGCAAAGCCCTCCATTGCTTCCACAAACACACCGGCACTCATCGTGTGCAGTGAGCAGTGGAATCGTGGGGGTTCATAGGTTAAGTACAGAAGCTGTCCAAATCAGTAGGTTAGCTCCCAGGCTGAGGAAATGATGGGCTTAATGACCGGCTGCTGCTGCTGCTAATGACTGCCTAGGCACACTTAGCCGGGGGAGGGATGACGAGTCAGACTGACTGACAGCTGCACGCACACACACACACACATGCAGGTGTGCTCTCACACACACTCTGAGATTAGAGTTGAAATCAGGCCCTCTCCTGTTCAATGACCTGTAATTGGCGGTGAGACCGGACTATCCAATGCAGGGTGGCAGAAGCCCCGGTCGCTACTTTAACAGCCCATTAACTGTTGGGTCCTCAACGGGGTCACCGCACATTGCTAACCTAACACAGATTAATAACCCGTGAGATTTAATAGAATGCTCAAATTCAAAATCATTTCTGACGCCACAGAGGGTGAAAGGATGACAAGGAAAAGCAATATAATAATAATAATAATAATATTTTTATATATTAAAAAGTGGTTTTAAAAAAAAGTCCCAACCTCAGAAACTTTAGATTTTGTGCTCAGATTAACATAAAAACAAACATGCACGGTGGAATTTATGAGTAAAACCGTGTTTATGTAGAGCGAAGGTTGAATAAGGAAAGCGCGTGACAGGATGTAATTAAAATGAACTAGAAAGTGAAACGCCAGTGTATTCCTGACACTCTCTCTCTCTCACACACACACACACACACCTGTGCAGGTTGGTTGCTAACAATCAACGCAGTGACTGGAACCCTCCAGACGGGCGGGGGCTGCCTGTTAGCAGGTGGCGACACGCTGATAGCTCATTAGTTATCTGCTCCAACTGGATTTTACGCAGCACATTTGTTCAAGTGCAAATTGTGACATTTCAATATGCCAACAGAGAAATCAGCTCATTTGAGTAATATTTTCTTGTTTATTGTTCCCAGAAGAACAGCAACAACAGGGGGGGACGGGGGGGACGGGGGGGACGGGGGGGGGACGAGGTGAAGTCAGACCGACCTGGATTGTGCAGCAGTCGCCAGTTACATCAAACTTTCGGATGTGATGTAGCGCTGACGTCACGGTGACGCCTGTCAATCGACAACAGGACGTTTCCTGATTGTCTATTAAAGAGTTTTTTTTTTGTTTGTGTTTGAACTTGAATTTCTCTGGATGACGTGCCAGACTGTTGAAAAAGGTTCTAAAGTCGGAGGAGGCACGTGTTGTAGGTTCAAAAGCCAAACAGAAGAAAATCTAATACTGGGCTTACACTCATATAATAACAGGCGTATAAAGCGTTATTACAACCAGTCCGGTGTCGTCAAATCATTATAGGGGAGCAAAAACAACATTTTCCCGTGAATGTGAAAAGTAAGAAGTTTTAGGTGAAATATTCCACTGCAGTATAAGTAAAAAAAGTACTTAAATACCATACCTGAGTTATATTCCAGAAACCATGGTAACTAAATCTTACGTTCACCATAAAAGTTTCATCTTCGACAGGCCTGATCGCCACCAAAATGCATCAAAAATATAAAACAACATGCTTCATGTGGATGATATGGAATTAATTCATACGGATGAGAAGCGATGGCTTTCTGACAGATCTGTTAGCCAGACAGAGGGAAACGGAGGACAGAAGGATCGACGAGCAAACACTAAGTCTCTGCGACATCCGTCATAAACAACTCACCGGTTTGCAGGAAGGGACTTCAGGTGACGGCTCTGGTCGCTGCACACAAGGAACTAATCTGTAGGCCGGAGACAGCAGACGTTTAAATGCATGGATGCTCGACTCAATTGTAAGTTAAGAACAGCTGCCACCAATAGAAATGGTCAGGTGTTGCTGCTCTGACTGCATCTCAGGTGAGCTGGATAAATGACCTTCTATGGAAGCAGCATGCAGCATGTAAGGCTAAAACTGCAGCTTGTAAAAGTATCAGCATACATTAGTTGGTAATGATCTGACCTTTAATCCTGCACAGGTGTCACTCGGGTAATAATCCAGCAGATCCACGCAGGTGAACGAACACGAGTCAGGTGCTCCTCACGACGTCCAGATCCCTCGTAATCCTCCAGCACGGTGATCCCCCCCCCCACGGTGATCTCCTCCCCTGCATCTCCATCGCACTTTCTGGTTAAGGAGGCGTCGCACCTTTTGAGCGCGTGGCTCGCCCGACCCACCTGCAACAGGACAACAGGTGAGAGGAGATGAGCAGACCCTCGGCGCCGGGGGCAACCGTTCCGTCATCCTTCTTCTCTTCTCAGCATCGAAAACTCTGCCTGTTCCTCGGAGTGGCTCTGCCAAGAGTAGCCAGGCACAGCCGTCCTGTTCTGCCGCTCTTTGCCAAACACACACACACGCACACACACACAGACGAGTGTTGTTTTCCTTTTTTTCTCCTCCAGCAGCCGAGCTAACCCTGAGCCAGGGCCCAGCCTGCCTTTGAGATGCTCTCTAGCCCACAAACACAAGACGGCTTTCATTATCTTGCCCGTCGCAGCACAAGGCCTAGCTTCTAAAAGCTACTGATTTCTTTCTTCCTTTAGCCCCCTTCACAAAGGGAGGGCATTTTGTAAATTACTTGCTCGTTTCAGACCAACAAAAGGTACTTTCATTGAACCCCCCCGCCCCCCACCACCACCGCAGCTCTCTCTCTCTCTCTATCCTCCCGCCATTTGATTTTGCTCAAATTTGATTACAAGGCTCGAAAAAGGAGGGGAAGAAAAGAGAAGTGGAAATAAGAAAGCCCCACAGATGGCGTGTTCATTCATTGCTGTGAATGGCTTTATGCGGGCTGCCTTTATACACGTGGCAATCCAGAGACGCTTCAGCCGCTCCGCTAAAAAAAGAACTTGACAAAATTATTGGTTTGCCGATAGACGAGCTCGCCTTCTCTTTCTCTTCCTTTCTGAGGCTCTGTTTGTCTCTGCAGCGCTCGCGCTCCTTCTTCCTCTTTCACTCCACATCAAAACAAAGTAAACGAGGCGTTTGATTGCCAGAGAAAGAATGTGTTTGCCTGCATGTGAAGTGTGTTGTCATATTAATAACCACCTGCTCCGGGCCTGCGCGAGGCCGCACCCGACAAAGTCACACATTCAGCAGAGGGGACAGGAAGGAAATTAACGACACGCACTCCAACCAGAGGATTTGACGATACGCAAATATGCGGGACTCGAACTGCTCAGGCTGAAGTCAGAAACGTTAACCGGCACAAAGCGTGCAGCGTCCTGTTCTCTCACAGGCTGTCATCCTGTTTCCACAATGGATCGCTCACGCCACGCTTGTTTTCCTCAGGAGGATAATTACAGGTCTGCAGACTCACACTCCAGCGCTCCACTGCTTCCTAGCTAGCAGAGGATTTGCCTCCGCAGAGTGAACTATGATTTTTTTTTTTATTCCATTACTGTATCATCACACACTGCAGAACGGAGGATGAGGTGAGAGTCAGGGATCTGGTTCAGGCAGACTAATGGACCGGGGTCAGTTAATTCATGAACCTGCTGACCAGGCAACAGAGGCCAGGCTCCGGGTAAACCGGTCACCAGAAGTGAGGTCAAAACCAGTGGAAGTCTTTTAACAGGGATATTCAATGGTTGTCGGTCCGTCACAGCTTTGTCTTCACTGTTTCTTCCTTGTGTGACTTGAACTGGAAAGAAAAACTGCAGCAAAACTTCCAGAGAGTTAAAGAAGAAGATCCAAAGTGATTAGAATCCAAACTATTATCCTAATGAGTCCAATAGTAGTCGAGGTAATCCTGGACCAGAATGGTAAGAGGTAAGTTGTTACCACGACTACAGAAGATGCTGTCAATGCATGAAGCTGTGGATGTAACAGATGATGTGAGGCCACGCCTCCAGTGGAATCACCTGAAGACATCGACAACAGGTGAGAAAACTACAAGAACGAGCAGAAGCGTCACGACTGCAGGAGGAAACTGGTGTTTGTGATTTAAACTATGAACGGACGGTTCCAGCAAGTTCTGAAATTAAAACAAATAAAGTCCTGCAAAATAATACTGAGCATCATCGTTTATTAATATCATTAAGCTTATTCCGTCTTTAACAGCAATGGTTCATTTAAAAATTGGAGCACACACATACACACACACATGCACACACACACACACACACATACACACGTACACACTTTCTGACAGCAGAGATATAAGGCTGTAAAATGCTGACGGGACAGAAAAGCAGCTCTCAGAGCTTCCATATCTCCCACTTTAGAGATATTAGTACAAGCAGCCATTACATTTACCCTCCAACCCGCCTGACGGATGCTCAACACATCACAGGGCCGACACACACACACACACACGTACACACACACACATCACAGGGCTGACACACTTCCCAGAGTGTTTTTTAAGGAGGACAATTTGATTATTTTATTACTGATGAGGCCAGAGATTCCCTCAGTGGTCAGAGAACATTCCTAATCAGCAGCCAGGACTCAACCCGCAAACCTGAAGTAATTATTGTCTCAAGATAAAAAACGGAAAGCAGGGGTGATTTTTTATGTAGAAAATAAACTCAAGATAGAAATGACCTGAATATTATTTCTCTCTCTGGGCATTTCCAATAAGAGTATTCCATCTGAGGGTTCGATAAAAGGATTATGCGGAAAGCTTTATGCTGCTGGAGTCAAATCTGGATATGGAAGGAGAGCTGTGTGATTGAATAATTCTTGTTTCCTTTCTGCCAACCAAGCAGTCTTCTTCGGGGAAAGTAGAAATCAGCATTATACCAGATTTACACGTGCGCTCCGACCATCCAGCTCCGTCCGGCCAGCTCGGCCGCTGGAACGTTTGCATGGGACGGTGTAAGATAAGCATATTCATTCTGACTTTCTGGCTGCTGGGGACTTTTCATTACGTAATGTCATGTTGGATTCAACCACAGCACATAACATTGCCATGACAAAACCCACAGACTTAGATCTACCAAGACTTAAAAGGAATTCTGCAGCAACTGAAAATGTAAAACGATTTAACAAATAATATTTTGGTTTTAATATACTTATATGATTTATTTTTTGGTAATTACAGACTGATCATTGCAGTTCTTATTAAATCACAGTCAGTTTTGTAATCACTCAGCAGTCAGCCCGACAGTCTAAGAAGGAAACAAGTACATTTCTACTTCCTGTACATGTGTGGGTTTATTACTCTGAGTTAGGATGACGATATTTCAGGAAGCATCATCAGCTTAGTAATCACAAGTTTAGGGCAGAATGATTGTAATTCTATTTACAGCTGGAGATGGACTGCCTGTCTCACTTCCTTTTGAAGGCTGCTGTTTCCTAACAAACAGTGAGTTGTCCTTATTTTGTACGGTCAAGGAAAAGCTGATGACATCATCGAGTCTATCCGGCACTGCCTCGTCAGCTCCATGGAAACCAGTGGAGTTTGGACTGTAAGTAGTACCTGAGTGGTAGTTATATTTTAAATACTAGGCGTTACCTTGAAAACAAAGGCTGACACTGGATCTTTGTTTATTGATCCTCTTCCATTCAGACGGATTTAGCTCCATCCTGGTTCAGTCACAGACTTTTATCTCATAGATTGGGTTTTTATAACTGACAAATGTTCACGTAGGGACACTTACATGTCCTTACGTGAACATTGTTCTCACACGCATTTAGAACAGTGGTTCTGGCTTTGAAAATTGAAAATCCAAAGTACAAAAGTGAATTTGGACATTTGAATTGGAGGGTCAACACATTGACCTTTCCTTCTGTGGTGAGGAGTGAGGACTCTTCTCTGTAAAACCGGTTTCAGGCCGGTTTCAGACCGGTTTCATTCTAAGAAGGTGAAGAGACAGAAGACATTTTCTACCATTGTTGAACTGACTGGTAGATAATGAAAATATTTTGAGTTGCCGTCCTATTTTATACAGATTTCTTTAGTCAATACATAAAATGAATCTAAGAGACCTTTTTGTTTCTCAAAATGTATTTGCGTACTTGAATTTGAACCCATTTTCCATTTTTCCAGGGTCAGGAACATCAACAGAACTTGATAAAACTTTCTTTTTAATAAATTGCTATAAACTATTTAATGTTTATCTGCATAAAAGAGATGAAGGTTCGGTAAAATCCCATCGTTAACTGGTGAAAATGGGAAATCATCGCATCGTCAGTGGTACAGGCGTGAAAGTGATTCTCTCATGAACATAAAGTATAAGCATGTGTCCGAAAGACATGGACGGATATGTCAAAACAGGAGCGCCGTTCCTATTGGCTGAAAAACATCCTTCTGGAGAAGTCACGTCAAAAAATGATTGGTCAGTAAATATAATGCACAAAGGGCAGAGTCCATCCTGGTTTGAGGACCCAGTCCAAATTAAACCAGGAGGACAGAGTTGAGCTCCAGAACTCTCCAGAACTCCCTTTCTTTAAATCGGTGCTTCAAACAGACGACATGCAACGATCTCTTCATCAAGTCCGAAACAACTTCTGCTCGACTCAGCAGAACTCTGACCCAGTGCTTCCAACAGTGCAAAGCTCGTGTTGTGCATCAAAGCATGCGGGTCGCACACAATCCAAAATGCCAAGTCCAACTACAACTCACAAAGCACAGTCAAAACTTCATCCCTCTTCATCTCCTCCATGCAGCATCACAGTCTTCCTCCTGAGTCATTGTCATTCCTAATCGCTCCACAGAATCACACACAACTGGAACTTTTTCCTATCCCTCTCTGTTTATGCAGTTCCCACAAGGCATTGCCTTTTAGGCTCCGGCTCTCCGGCGACAAAGATGTCAGGAAAACAAATAACGGTGGGAAACACAACACAACAAAGTCTCCTGAAATACCTTGCGGATGCCCAGAGGAAGACGCCGGACAGACAGATGAGCAGATTGGTCCCCTCTGTCCTCGTCTCTCAGGCTGCCTCCTCTCTCGGCGTGCTGTGGAGAGCGACTGCTCGCAGCCAGCTTGGCATATCTAATTAGAGCCGGGGCTGTTTCCACTATCAGGAAGAGGATCTACCTCTCCAATCGCTCCTGACTCAATCTTCCCCATCTCTGATTTTCTTTTATATTTATGCTGGAATATTTAATTGTAGACAAAAGGTTACTCTGGGCTCTATTCATTACACACAGGCAGAATAATCTCCTTTAAAAGGCTTGACATTTCAGGCTTTTCAAAAGGGGCTGAAAAAAATTATATCCCCGCTTTTGTTAATCAATGAAGTAGAACTCCCCCGAACAAAAGAATTAAATTGCTTGGTTGGGTTAATAAAACACACAGAAATAGCTGCTTCCTATGGGCTTTTGTGCCTGCCACTGCCCCCCCCCCCCCCATATGCAACCAGCACTGTAATTCCATATGATTTTGAGGTGCAAAACTCTCCTTTCTCCACACAGTTGGCTCTTTAAATCCTATTGAATGAGTAGTCTGTGAGGCTGGCTGATTGGGACCTCTTGCCTAAGCCCGGCTGCCTGGCTAGCAAAGCAGGCTCTCTCCATTCAAATATGGCTTCCTCTAAGGAGAGACAGCAGGTCCACTACAATTTACAATTTCTATACCAGCCGTGCTTCAGAAAAACAGTGTAATTATGCAAATGATAGGGGTAATAATTAAGCCTTTCACTGTCACATTGTGTTGGTCGCCGTCGCGTTTCGGTCCAATGCTAGGAAAGACGCAGCAGGACACGTTTGCGTTTAAATTGCTCCTTGCAGACAGCTTCCAGATGTTCACAGCGTCTTCTGCCCTATAACTAGCCATCAGCCCGAGCCAGGGCGCCCCCACGTCCGACAAGGCGGCAGCCGTTCCTGGTTTAGCTGTGGGAACGGCCGTCTGATGGATGCTACACCATCGCAGTGGTCACACCTCTGAGGAAGTGTTGTCCTAGCTTGTCTGGCCCGCGCTCCATCCAGTGACTGATTGATTGATTGATTGATTGATTTAGGGAAAAAGTAGCCAAATATTCCTGGACCCAAGATTAAATAGGTTCTTTCCTGTCCCCGTCCTTCTACCAGATTTTGTGGAATTTTGCATAATTTTTGCATAATCCTGAAAAAATCCAACCACTAACCAAACAGAGAAACAGAAATGGTAAAAATCCGTACCTGTATGCAACTTAAAAATAAGTTATACCAGAAAGATAATATTTCGCTGGGAATGAAGCAGCCAGCAGAAGACTTGGGATCTCGCTCATGGAATACCATGCCTCACAAGAATGAAGAATCAACATTATGCCAGAGTAGAAGCATCTGAGTTAGCGCTCCCAAACGCTGCATGCTGGCTCACTGAGCAAAAGTTCATTCCATCGTCTGGGTCACCATTTATCCAGATTTAGATGATGATGACTTTATGTTTCCAGCGAGCACATTAATTTGGTACGTCTGGTCTTCATTTGATTAAATATTAAATCCTTTATCTCAGAGAATAAAGAATATTCACGTTCAATATTCGTGGGGTATTTTTCAGACTAATAATATTATTACAGAATTTGTTTATTGGCACATATTCAGTCCGGTTTTCACAAATGGAGCGCTGATCCAACATTGGGAATGTTCAGCATTGGGGATAGTACCAATTTGATCCTGTTCAATGTTTATCATTTAAAAACAATAATATTTTCATTTTATTACTTCATATTTAATGACTTTTCCTAATTTGATGGTTACAATTGATTAAGCATAAAATTATATATTTTTTCAATATGCTGAACACATTTTTAACTCGTTGGTGACCTACTCCTCCCACCTATGACTGTTTCTCTAATGTTCTGCAGCAGCTCGGCTCATTTAGTGACTTTGTTTCCACCGTAGTGAAGATCAAACGGTTCAAAGGGCTCCATGGTTCTCCTCTCGTTGTTCCTTCACTTCCTGCTTCAATCCTAAAGATGGATGTTCCTCTCCTCCAGACCAGATGTGTCTCCATCTTCACATCTTAAATGGAGCATCTGCTCCAGAAGGCCGGCTTCGTTGGTGTTCATCAGCGTGTTCAGTTATTCGCTCGACGTTCAATGGAGCCATGACAGTTTATAAAGTCACTGACTGGAAATTATCCTTTCCCTGACACAAATACTTGTTCATCAATTGTCTGTAAATTATTTTCTGGAGGTAAATATCCCTGGAGTCGGATTGACCCCAACGATAAAATGTTTTAGTAATATTTAAGGATAACAGAAAGCTGTGCTCCCACTCTGGAAGTTTGAGTCCCTCAAATGAAGGCTAATTATTAATAACGCTCAGCTGCCCACTTTTACGAGGTTTTTTTTACTAGAACTGTCAAAGATCTGTATAAACAGTCGCTTTGGGCGGCTAATGTTGAAAACATTTCATTCTAATATGCAAAAACTAGCATTATCTAGACACAATAAAAAAGTTGCATTTTAAAGGCTGCAAATGTTAATGTAATTAAGTTTTAATTACCGCCGTGCAGCTCCTGTCATCTCCCGTGTGACGCGAACGTTGTTTTGTGGGCGGGGCTAAATGAGGAAGTCCGTTTTCCATTCGAAGGCTCAAAACAAATCATTTTTTTTACGACACTGCTATTCGGTTTCCGGTACTTTCGCACCAACGTGAGGAACATGAGAGGTCAGAAGTTATGTCCCTGACTTCTGGCGGAATCGGATCGTAGCGGAGAGACATGGTGGGTCCGACTTTGCGTTCAGTAAACGGGACGACTAGCTGAACTAGCTTCCCGGTAGCAGCTAGCCGATTGGTCCGATAATGGTATGTTGTGAGATGGTGAGCTAACGTTAGCCTGATGCTGCCTACATTGCTAGCATGCGCCCTGTGTTTCCGCAGCCGCAGGACATTCTGAATTATTTATAACCCTTCGATGTTTGTTTGTTCTCCCCGCCTCCTGTCTCTCTATCCCGGCAGGCCAGTTCCATGGTGGCCGTGGGACTGGCTCTGGCAGCAGCTGGATTCGCTGGTGAGTCGTTTGAATTAAAGCTATAACTGATTGATCCTGACGCAACTCCAGCCTCAAAGGTGATTCTACATGCATGTTGCCAGTTCAGTACTTTGTATCTGATTTTAAAGCTTTATAATACACTGAAATATATATTTTACACTTGTGATCATGTAATATTGAATTCTGAGATTTACTTTAAGCTCATCTCGCAAAAAATACAATCGTTACTGATGTTTAAATATCAATGAGACTAAATATATAAATTAAAGGGTTTTCTTTACCCCTCGGTTTTGTCTCACAGGTCGATATGCCATGCAGGCCATGAAGCAGATGGAGCCTCAGGTGAAACAGGCCCTTCAGAGCTTCCCCAAGACGGTAAGAGGTGAATGATGAATGCGTTCATTGTCTAATCGCTCATTTTACGTCATGAATAATTTTTGCCGATGTCGTTGCAGGCCTTTGGAAGCGGGTTCTACAGAGGTGGATTTGAACCCAAGATGAACAAGAGAGAAGCTGCCCTGATTCTGGGCATCAGGTTGGTGAACACGAGTCTCCACCATCCAGTGCACATGTTGATGAACACGACGACTCACTGTTGGACCACTGCTCTGTCTCAGTCCCACAGCCAACAAGAATAAGGTCAGAGAAGCCCACAGGAAGCTGATGATCCTGAACCATCCAGATAGAGGTAAGGACTTTTGACTAGGTTAGCAGTACTTTGCATTTGATATATAAATACATTTATTGCAAATAAATGTGTCACAGGTGGATCTCCCTATTTAGCAGCAAAGATAAATGAAGCGAAGGATCTGATGGACGGCCAGTTGAAGTCGAAGTGAACGCTGATCCCAACCATCCCGCTGCAATCGCTGACTCAATCACCAGACTTTTGATTTTTCTGAAATAAACTCTGTAAAAATTTAGATTTTCCCTCTCTGCAACTGGTTTTCTTCAAGCCAGCAACTTTAAATGATATTCACATTTTTAACAGCAGCCTGTTGGTTCGTCAGCGAGGGTTTTTATTTAAGGTGGGTTACAGACACACGACTTTCACTGTGACTTTGTAAAAGCCCAAGTGAAGGTTTGACTGGAGGAATCTGACAACTAGTTGAGGTGTCACTAATCAATGTGCTCAAATTCAAGAATCACTTTTGGGTAGACGAAGACGAAAGCTCTGCAGACAAACACTGACACAGTTGGGTTTTAGATCTACATGGAAGATCGAGTTTATTTAAGAACTACCTGCATACAAAACATATTGCACGTCAACCAACCAGAATGATCCGTTAAAAAAACAACTATATATACTGTAGTTGGCCCCCCCCAAAAAAACACTTGGGATGTAACAACTCAGTAACTGCTTCAAAAGAAAACTAAGCAATGTATGTTTTAGTGTCAAAGAGCTTCTTGTTTTTTTGTTTTTTAAATACTGTACATTTTTTTAAAATAAATAAGCCAAATAAACCTCCATCCTTAATGGAAAAGTCGTGAGACGTTCCCAGCCGGCCAGTCTGTGGAAGAACCGTGAAATAAAATTGTCACCCGGCCATGGCTTTCTAGAAACATCTCATCACCAGGAGAGTCCGGTCCTTCCTGCTCAAACAGGACTTACGCAGTTGTGGACTTGTACAAAATAATTAACATGTCTGAGTGACGTGAGCTCGATGGATTCGGTACTCCGTATCCTCGTCATCGGATTAAAATGCAGAGTAATGAGATGTTTCCAGGAAACCCCCGCCCTGATGGCTACATCTCTGTCCAGCTATAATCGGTATCGGGCCAGTTTCCAGACTCAACTACAATCAACTTTTAACAGACAAAGTTCAGGTTTCAGTGCAAAGAAAACAACTTCTCTATTGTCTTTTCCAGACATGCTGCAATTACATCTCTTCTACGAGTGAAGTGGTTGCATATTTAAAAAGGGAAAGCAGCTAACAGCACACTCCTCAACACTTATTTATAATATATATTTCCTCACAAACATGAATGAACAAACCGGATTTTAAAATAGATATGCCTCTGAAATCCTTTCACCGTTTTTCAGTATTTGCCTCCACCTGCCTCCAGTCGAATCGGGGGGGGGGGGGGGGGTAACATTTAGCCCAAGGAGGCAACTCGTCTGATGCATCTACGGCAGGCGGCGTGGTCAAAAAGCAACACCAAAAATGAGTGCCATGAGTCCAGACGGTGTGCCGAGCCAGGCAACGACATGTTGAATCTACTCAAGGCACAACAGCTGATCACAAGTCTGTCAAAGATACACTCCCCTCTGCGCTGTCATCCTGCTCATGCAGAATATTTAATCGACAAACTACTTAGTCACAAAACATTCTTAGAAAAAGGAGGACACATTTTTTTGCTTGGTAAAATACAGACCGTTAAAACCCTGCTATATTTACCAATAAGAAAAGTTGCTGCATTCATACCAGTTTATATGGATTATATGAACACTGGATTCAGTCCGACGTCCCCGAGCACTCGGAGAAGACTGGACTGAAAAGTACGTTTAGCGGGAGCCAATCACACAGAGACGTGTTACCAGAAACATGCTAACAGCAGGAACGTTTTTTTCTAAGGCGCCCGGTGTGGCCTCCTTTCTCGCAGTTTCTCACGGATTTAAGTTCAAATACCGGAGTTGAAACGTTCCAGGAGTCACACAGGTTGAACTGGTGACCCTGCTTGCTAATGCAGCCCTGCTCCACAGACGCACCCCTCCGTTTTACCGCCGTCCTGCCCTTCCCAAGCGTTTTTTATGTTGTTTTTTGTTTATCGAAGCAGCTGTGCCCGTGGAGATGAGTGTCTGTAAATCTGTCTGGCTATCTTTGGCAAGCTCATACAGGAAGAACTATTTCAATTAAAAACTGTAGTAAAATGACTGGTTGCACAAAACTCGATGAGAGTTAAGAACTTTAAAAGGAAACTAATATATATGAGCAGTGCTTCTTGTATTTAAATGTTTCACTCCAAAGACTTGAAGATTCGATCGAGTGCAGCGAAAGAAGTGTAAATATTTGAAACAGTTTCCTTTGCTCGGGTCTGACTAGGAGAGCCCATTAACAACAGGTTGCGGGTTGGAATCCCCCGTGTTGGAGACTTTGGCAGGCTTCTCGGTGGGAGACCTGGGAGCTCTGGTGGCCTTTTTGTCATTACCGTCGGCTCCGTCTTTGGAACCATTAGTTGCCGGGGCAGGAGGCGGGCCATCCTCAGGGATGGCTTCCACCTGACAATGAACACAAATCAGAAGTGATGAACAAATTCACCAGTGATCAAAGTACATTCGGTCTCCATTCAGAGCTCAAGAGTCCACACTAACCACATCCTTGCTTTTCTTGGTGGTCTTTGTGGCCTGCCTGCTTTCAGAATCAGCCCTGGATATGTAGTCGGCCACGGTTACTGCGCACAGATGAAAAAAAACTTGATCTTACCGTATTGATAGCTGAACGTTAATAAAACACAAGATATTTTTATTTCGCTTTTAGTCAAACAGCTCCAGCAGCATGTTAGCGACGTGGTTACCCATGATGCCTGCGTTTCAGTAGCTCAAAAACGTCGCTCACCTTCTTCTAATATCCTTCTCCCCCACCGTGAACAACATACTCGGTTATTGCCTCTAGAGCCTCTAGTGGTGAAAACTAACGCGATCCGTTTGGGTCAGTGGTCCGGGGGTTTAGGTTTGCACAACAAGCACCGGGTAATATTCATTTCAAGTGATTTAATACTAATGCGGTGCTTTAATTAGAGATAATTACAATAACTCCTAGTCAGGCTTGCTCAGACACACCACACAACCAAGCAGTGCATTCCATGCAGCCACCAGACTGTCAATGTGAAATTAAACAGAGGGAGGGGCATCAGCGAGCAAGTATTGCACCTGTACGATAACGCACACACACAAACGGTGCACACACACGGTGCACACCTTCACGGAGCACCAGTGGCAGTCAGCGTGTCAACCAAACAGTTAAGTTACGTTAGCAGTTTGATTTAGCATGTTGCTGGTGGCACATGAAAACTCCAGGCCATGTCCACAACGCTTCAGCCAAGGAGCACGGTTCAGAAATGGTTGCTATGGTTACCTGACTGCCTTTCCTCGGGCAAACGTGCGCGGCGACGTCGACTGCGGTTTCGACGCTGAGGTTTAGCTTCGGGGTCATCTAAGATTGTCAGGTCGTCACAAAGAGATGGATTTGGGGCTTTAAGCAGAGACCTGTCTTTGCACCGACTGCTTTCACATTCAGAGGGGGAACTCGTGCACCGCTGCGTGCACTGGGAACCCGTTAGACCGACTCTTTTGGTTAGATACTGAGACAAAACACCGACTGTTGGTGTGTTCTGGCAACAGTGATTTACTCGCATGCAATCTATGAGTTTGAGTCTGCACTTGTGAAATCATCCAAATAAAGTAACTTCCCTACCTATTCCGTTTTCACTCATTGAAGCACTGTCTGACTCGCTCATGCCATCTATCAGTGTGGCATCCTCATCTGTTCTGCGCCGTCGGGATCTTCTGCGGGGGTTTGCAGGCAGGTTAGACTCACTAGCATCCGTATCGGCCGTCTGGTCGGTCTCTGTGTTCGTCTCCGCGTCACCACAGGCATGGCTGTCCTCGTAGTTTCTGTGTCCTGTTGCAGAGTTGTGTCAGAATCATAGAATGAAAGTTAGAACCAGAGAAAATAACTTCAAGACTATCCCCTCTCGTTATATCCGCCAAGAATCTTACCAGAGCTGTGGTATCCCCCTCTGCCCCGCCCTCGGCCTCTGCCGGGTCCAGGCCTCCTACGACCATCTCTCTGTGGGCGTGTACCTCTTTCCCTCTCCCTTCAGGTCAGTCAGTCAATAAGTCAGTCAGTTTAAATAAAATAAAAAGCATTCAAGTCCAAACACAACTCGCCTGTCCTGATCCTCTCCGGCCAGAGACCAGTCGCTGAGCTCATCTTTGCGCTCTGAATCCGTCTCGGAGGTGTTGGACTGCTCAGAGTGGGCGCCTGTAAACATCAAGAGCCAGGACAGACGCTAAAACACCAGAGACATTCTTTCAGAGACCTTTCAACACAAAAGTGTTTCAGAACAAGTCAAAGGCCATGAGACCATTTTGAAGATGCCTACCATATCCAGTATTGTAGTTGTGACCTCTGCGGCCACGCCCTCGCACGTTGTAGGAGCGGCCGACATGCGCAGAGGATGAAGAGGCAGTGGCAATACCCTCTGTATTATACCCCCCTCCTCCTCCTCCTCCTCCTCCTCGTTCCCCCCTCTCCTTTCGCTCCCTGTCAGCTGGTCGGTGACCCTGGTTGATCTGGCGTAACTGTTCGTCAATCTGCAGCCTCTCCAGACGGAGCTGTTCAACCTCCTGGAGGCAGGAAATAAACGAGGCAAGCGGTGAGAAAGACGACAACGGGAAGGAGATCTTTGGATCAACATGTAGAATCATCACACACACACACAAATACCCTTACATTAAGGTACGCGATGTGGTACTCCAGCAAAACCTGGACATTGCCGATACTATCCTTCGTACCAACAAAGGTGAACGGGACCATTCCCTGTGTGAACAAACACACATTAGTACAGAAGAGTCCGTTTTGAGCAAACACAACCTGTCTCACTTTGAGTAGCGGTAAACAAGTTGAGCTGGAGGCTTACTTCCTGTCTGGGATTCTTGGGGTCCTTGTCTCCTTCTATCTTGACCCTCACCACACCAGACTTGTCCACGATCTCTTGGATGACCTTGCCGTTCTTACCGATGGCTTTGCCTGTACACAGAGCGCAGGGAAAACAGGAGGTGACTTGCAGCAACGAGCATCAAAATGCTGCAGATACCCGATCAAGGGTGCATTTCCTTAATCACATATATGATACAAAGTTCAATTTCCCAAATGAAATAAAGAATTTGTTTAAAAGTCTCAAAATGTCTACGCCGCTCTACTGCATGACAGATTTTTAATATAAACGGCAGAGTGTTTCATTTAAAGGATTCCTGTCTCCATACCAACGAGGTTCCTGGGCACCTGCACGGAGTCCTCCAGAAAATCCAGGAAGCTCCTGGCCTTTTTCACTGCCTCGGCTGACTGTAAAGACAACACAGGTTCACGTTGTCTTACGTTACCACAAACGATACACCGAAGAAGAGCACAGTCAACAGGAAGAATCCCGATGTTCAACACACAATCACCGCATTTACGGCTCCACCGGACGCCCTACCTCTCCATAAATCCTGAAGGTGCCCGTCTCTTCATCCAGCTCAATGGCGGTGACGCCTGCAACCTTCCGTGCCTGCTGGATGTTGTTGCCGTGGCTGCCGATGGCCAGCCCAATCAGATCCGTTCTCACCACAAACTCCTCCTGAAAGGCCGACACCATCTGCCTGGAGCTCTGAACAAACACAAGATCAAAGTTTGATTTGTGCAAAAGGTTTTTCTGTAGGGTTTAATAAAAGGCCTAACAGCGCACATTATGTTTAGTTCACCTTCCATCTTCTTCAAAACAACATCCAACGGCACTAAAGTCTGCTTGATCGTGATGTCAACTGACCTCCAAGTGCTTTGTAGCCTCGTGGTTGCGTGACATCAGCAGCAGCTTGGTCCTGATGCTGCGTAGGTGCATGTCACTCAGCAAAGACACACGCTTCACGGTCGATTCATTGGTGGACTACAAACACACAGATGAGAGGAATAATCAGCAGATCAGCTGCTGATCATTCACTGCACAACGCTGTGAAATATCTGCGTGAATCTGCTTTCTTATTTAAGTATCGCCGCAGGTCGGTTACCACAATCACGAGTTGGCTGGTCTCAGGGCAGTATGTGATGCGACAAGCTCCCACAGCCTTCTTAAAGTCCTTATGGGCGTTCTCATTCTGACACCTGCAGTTTGAGAAGAACGCGTTACTTTGAACATCAGAAAACAAGAAGGAGAACGCAAACACACATTGCACTTACGCTTCTTGTAGATCCTGAGGAACGGGGACAGAGCACTTGTGAAAGGAGTTCTTGCTGATGGGCTTGTTCGGGTTGAGCGGCCGCAGACGGTCAAAGGTCACGATCTCGTTGTAAGTGGCATCGCAGACTGCATACTCGATGACGAAGAACTGAGAAGGCGAGCAGGCAGGGTGTGGTAAAGCTAACCTCCCAATGTCAACAACACATTTATGTTGTTCTACAATATAATAATGCTTGCCTTCAAGTTAGTGCAAATAGAAAGTATGCTATAGATACATCATTTGTATAAAAGGAGTAATACTCACGTCTCCCTTCATCATTCGGACTTTAGCCAACCACCAGCCACAAGGTTCCTGGTCATTGGCTCTGGACAAGATCTAACACCAGATGAAGAAAGTGAGAATGAGCATGAACAGAAAAGGACAAGACAAAGCATACACACAGAAATAGAACTGTTTATGTGTAGGTGCTCCTCACCTCCACTTCCTCGCCCTCTCCAAAGTCTTTCTTGCCGTCTGCAGGCGGGGGTAACCTGACATCACTAAAGGGCGCCTGGCGTTCTGGCTGCCAACTTAAAAGTAGATTCTGTATTATGAGCTTGCTAAAATATAGCTGCCCATTTGTTTAGAAGTGTTCAAGTTGTGTTTTATGAAATCAGCAAAACTACTCACTTGTTCTCAAAGGCAATGGTGAGGGAGTCATCGTGGATGTCTTTGACCACGCCCTGCAGGACAGGCAGACAGTTAAGGACGACATATTACCTAATCCTAATCCCGACTAAGAATTATACAGCACAGACAGAAGAAAATACTTGTGATTCACATTACTACAAAAAAATATAAAAATGATTAAGAGCCATGGATTTCCTAAAAAAGCTGCAAGGCTGTGAAAATGTAAACAGAATGCAACCATTTAAATAGGAACCGTTGAAAAAGGCTGAAAAGGGAGGGACAAAGTGTTGAACCTCACGATCATCTTTCATCAATCATCAATCGACCGGTTTACCGCTTCCACAACCTTCGCTACTTCACTGAAAGTCACATAAAGAATTACCTGATTATGTTAGGGCTAATTAGATTAGGGTGAGGACAATAACAAAGGCGTTTTCTAAGGAGTAGATTTGCGGCCATGGCGGAGGAATAAATTGGCAAAGGAGATGAAGCATACAGAGGAGAGAGGAGGAAAGGAGGAAAGGAGGCAGGCCTGTCGCAGCCAGACAGCACTCTAGAAATAGCTTCTGAATGGTATCAGTGACTCTTTCCTGACATACCAGCGGGTCGGGACTGACAAGAACAGCTGGCTCTGGCGTTCAGTGTTCAGTGTCAAATAGTAGACGCTCGTTGAGTCGGTCAATCACAGCTCGAAATAAACCACAATAAGGGACATTGTGCGTAAAGTACCACATGCTCTATTCGCCATTTGGTCAAAGCGTGCGCGGTTACACATAAATAAGTGATACCCCGCTGGCTGCACGTACTACATGTCGGCTAGCTTCAGCCCGACAGCCACATCGTTTGACGTCAACAGCTAGGCTACGAGCAAGTTAGCTAACCTTTAGCTCGGGGAAGCTACAACCCAGTGTCCAGTAAAATTAACGACTGCCTTTATCGGTTAAATATTTCCGGTATCGCAGACGACATATTGTGTTTTCAAGTCTCAGAACAAAGACGAGTCGCTAAGAAGCTGCAGTAGTCGAAGGCTGATGAGCGACGCTAGCTTAGCCAGCTAATTTCGATAGCTGTGTTAAGCTAGTGCATGCTAATAACAAGGAGTTCCGGTGTTTTGCACACATCGGAAAGCTTTGTCGCGGTTTGTTAGACTTCAGCTAAAATATTGTATCGTGTAGGAGGCTATTGTGTTTATTGCGGAATCGATAAATTAGCTTTTACCTTGTAATAAGCTCCGTTGGAGCCACGGACCTCCACCGCCAGTTCCTCCATATTGGACACGCAAAGGATGCTGGGACGACAGGTGCGGGACGAAGCGCCAGCAGGGACGCGTGAACCCGCAGGAGAACCTGCGTTTGCGTTCCTTTGCGGTTTCCTCACCAATAACGGAACGCGTTAAAGAGATCGGTGGTGTTTTCCGACACCGACGAGTCAACAAACAGACGCTTCACTTCACAGGAGAAGAAGAAGAAGACATTTCTTTCTGTCCCTCTTTGTATTTTTCTGTTTATTCGTAGTGCTATTTCCAATGTTTTGATAAAAACTTGTCTTGGGACAGACAAATCAGACTTTAAACTTGTTTTTTGTTTTCTAAATTGAAAAAAGCCACTTATTTTGCGCTTATATGGTTTCCTTGTACTTCTTACACACTCTCAGAGTGTTGAGAAGATTCAGAGTACTGTGTAGTATATCATTTCCAAAAAAGCTTTTTTTTTTGAAGTATAAAGTTAGATGTCAGTTATCAGAATTAATTCTCAGATCTGCCCAAATATTCAGATTTTTTAAAAACCAAAAGCATATCTGTGTCAGAGACGCTTTGCTCAGCCAGTTTTAAGATGAAAACAGAAGTCAAATAGAGAGCAGGCAGTGTTTCATCTGTTAGAAACAACCACTGTGACACCTAGTGGCCATCAGGAGACTGCTTCTGTCTCTCTCTCTCTTTATGACGTATACTATATGGATGTATACACACTTACACGCAACTAAATCACAAGGCTGAAAACAACCATTCACTCACACATATGGACAAGACGAGAGAGAGGGAGAGTCTGTTCTTTCTGTTATATAAATTGGACATTTGGCCACTGGTAACTGTAATAACATAAAACAGCTAAACATATAAGAACATACTAGAAACCAACATCACCACTTCCTCATTCTTCATTTTGTCTCATTTACTGCAGAGAATCCAGATCTCTATCTTTAACATTAAGAACAAGAGGTTGCAATTACACTCTACTCATAAATACAAAGACAAATGTCAAAGCTGTGCACTTCTGGATGTCAATCCACGTAAAAGCCAAAAGAAACAGTGTTGCACAATGAGATAGAGATTAAATGAAACAAAGGGAAAACGTGCATGCTTTAAGTGTCTTCTGATGGATTATGAGGCAGAGACGAAGACAACGTGCGCTGCTGTAGCATTTGCACGGTGTGGAATTCAGTGTGTTTGTGCAGCTCTGTGGTGAAAATATTCTGCCTGGTCTGAAGACATTACCACAGACGGGCAGCGTCTGCCTGATAGCCGGGTTCTCACGTTCTGATTTAAACCAGTTTACCAATTCCATTATGCTAAGCCTGAACACTGGTTGGGAAATGATGAACGATTATGTGAAACACATAATCTCCCTGCTGCACCATCATTGCAATATGACAGCCAAATTTCATTCATCCTATCCAATTTCTTCCTTATTTAAGGAAAGAAAATTACTGGTCCCAGTAATCAGATATGTAGCGAGGCTGTGTGGAAGAGTTAAGCCCACTCCCATTAGGATTTCTGCGTTTGCTGCTGCTGTAGTCAAATGCATGCACGCACGCACACACGCACACACACACACACACACACACACACACATACACGTGTTCCACATGCCTGACCCTCCTCAGTTCTCACATCCCCTTTCGCCCATTTCAAGGACTATTATTTGGCCTTGATATATTCTCCACAACATCATCCGTTAGCGATGCCAGTTCAAAACACAGCATCCCTTAAGTGGTTTGGAGAGCAGCAGACAGTTCACGCACACACACACACACACACACACACACACACACATTTCAAACTATGTCCTCCTCTCTGAAAAGACTCGAACAAAATTATCCTTGCTCAAACAACAACATCTTTTTTTCTTTCTTAGACAGAAATCATGATAAGAGTGTGATTTTGTGTTTTCTGGCTATGATTATCCTCTCACAGAAACGTAATGACGAGATATTATTTGGCACCAATGTTCTTTCTGCTTCTATCTCTGCAGCATAAAATCACCAGCAAGCTGTTAGATTAAATGTCTTTTTTTTCCTGCTAATACACGATGGATGTCAGGGGCTCTGAGAGAGCTCCTGTGTCACAAACACAGAGAGGTGTATTGAGGTATGAATGTTTGTTCTCCTCCTCACATGTCCAATTTCTCTCTCCAATCGGGAATGCATTATAGGGATAATTGAAAATTAGTAGTACATTTAGTCTTTTTTTATCCAGGAGGGGGGCGTAATTTATCAGGCTTCATTGTTCCTGCGTGACACCTCCAGGGCCCGGCGCTAACAAGGAGCCCGGAGCAGAGAGGGGCTCGCCCAGGCCCTGCAGTGCTTTCTCTGCTTTGTCACTAATTGTGGCCCATTCTCCACTGAATTGTGATTCAGGTAAAAGAGCTTGTTGGCTCAATGCAGTGAAGCTGCCAGCGACGCTCTCACCATTATCAAAGATACTCTTGATCTTTTCAAAAGCAGGAAATAGATTTTTTTTTTCTCTCTCCCAAGCCCCTGTTCAATCATACAGGGGGGGTTAGCAGGGGGGTGTGGGGGGGGGGGGGGGGGGGGGGGGGGGGGGGAAGTAATTTGCAGTGCGTCCATTAGTTCTTCATTAAAGCAAGATTAAATTGCACCTCAAATCACATCTGCCTTTTCTAGAGTAAAGGGTGACAGTTCTAGGGCCAAAACTAATTACTAGTGCGAATGAATGAGAGAGGAAAACAGGGCTGTTTTTACATGAGATAGTGTGGCCTGTCATTATATTCAGAATAATTCCACTCTGCCTGCTCTCTTAATGAGACCAGAGCGTCCTCACATCTCCCACTCTTCCTCTGCATCTGCCTGCGCTCTAAATGTATAATTTTGATCGCACTTGGAGTTTACATTTATTAATTTTTTTTCTCCGAGACCTGCTACAAGTGCAAAATCTGTGATGTTCTGAATTATCATTTAGAGAGAAAGAAAAGACAGACAGACGACAGACAGGCATACACGCAGACAGACAGAGGAAGAGAAAGACAGTTGCCGAAGCCGTGATGGACGAACGCAAAGCAAAGACTGACTTTAACTCTCCTTTCATTCCGTTTTTCTTCATTTTCTTCAACCCCAGCTCATTTTGAGATGTCAAATTTGTCCTGTCACGTGTCAAAATGTGACTTTTGAATGTCTTTTTGGCAGCAAAATATATGTAAATAGATTAATTGTGAATAGGCATCATTTGGACATGGATGGGTTTACTGTAAAATAAGATATTACATGCAGCATATTCATTTTATATTGACATTTAGAAAAATAAAAAAGTATTTTACTCTATGCCAGAATCAGAATAATTGCTGTCGTCTTTGGGGTTAGGGTTCGATCATTTCAAGTATAAAATAAGTCATTTTGGAAAAGTTGTTTCGTGCTAATTAAACGTTTTTCAAACTGCTGTTTTGAAACCCTAACGCTACACCGTTTCCCTAATACGGCAACCTCGGTGGACAGAGCTGCGTCCGGCCCGACGCCTCCCTCTGCTGCGTCCGTGTCGACGGTGGCTACATTCGTCTGGGAGCTGAGAGCAGCCGAGTCTCACAAACAGGATTTAGCATGTTGTCTCTCAGCGGCAGCCCTGCCTGGGATCGCACGGTGCTGATGAGCCCCGGGGGGGTATAACACGCTTACGGGCAGATACGCTGCGATTTACAGAGACAGGGGAAGTGCAGAGGACACCAACTTAACGTGTGTGCATTTGTTAACAGTGCACAGAGTTTAGATGTTGGCCTCTAGAAATGAGTCGACAATGTTGTGAGGCTTCACTTCTGCGCTGTGCAGAAATCTCTTAATGCACATTGCAGGCTTTTCAGAGCTGCCAGCTGATTAGCCCTCTCAAGTCGATTTTTGCCATCCTTAAATGTTCTCTTTTTTTACGTACAGTGCATTTTTCCCTCCTCTCAAGGTACCAAACCTCCTTTCCTTGCAAAAATAAATAAATATATATATGCACTAGCACTAATTTTTTTTTTTTTAAGCAGAGGAATCACCCCACTGGTTTCTGCTGAAGTGAGATTTGGCTGCAGAGACCACAGTGGTTCCAGAAATTCAAACCTCATACCATTCCAGGATGGGCTTATCCTAAGCTTGTTAGTATGTGTGATGCCGGGACCGATAGGGACCTCTACATTACCATAACGCTGCTGAATTAACTATGATCTTCCGCTGCACCCAGAGAAAAACTGGCCCACAGAAGTTTTGCAATATGCTGTGCAGGATATTACGATAGCATGCTATAATAAATGTTTATAATCTACTTAGTGGAGGACCAGGGTTCAAATATGTTTCTATATTAGGCTTATTAAGGCTCCTACAGATTTCCTGTTCCGCCGTCGGGATCGGTGTGTGAAATATTCACACTTCACCAGAAATGGGGGGGGGGGGGGGGATAAAAGATGTCAGGGCGATGATTAATTTAAATGGAGGTTGAGCTACAGTTACAAATGTGGTTAAAGCGAAAGAAAAAAATTGGGCTATTTTACATAAAAGTGCACATCATCTGCTATTATTAAACATTTGGCTCTAATCAATCAATCAATATATTATTTTGTATTTTAGCACAAGTTTATTCTGGAACTGTGTTGATCATATAAAATACATTTCACAGATGTTGAAAGTGACATTCGGACAAGAACCTTTTATTCGCATTACATCCTTCGCTGTAAAGCAGCTTCGGATCGCTTTAAACAAACACCTCTGGTTTGCTGGCGGGGCGTTCAGGAGACGATATTCTGGTTGAAGGAGTCCAGGCTAGTTGGCACCTTTTGTTTCCCGCATTTATGCTGAGCTAAGTTAACTGGCTTCCAACAGTAGCTCCGTGTTTACTTGCAAACACTGGCAGCATCATTCCGAAGCAAGAAATCAAATAATGTATCAACGGTGTAAATAATTGACATATTATTATATATTCCTTTTTCTAACAAAATAAAATGAGTTGTATTCTAAAAGACAGCAGTTTCAGCGGCTAACTTCCTCTGGCCTGCGGGGTGAATGTTATGTAGAAACATCAGAGGGCCCGTTGACCTTCAGGACGCATTAGAGGACGCAGCCTAAAGCATCCTTATTGTACTGCTCGTCTTATTTTGATAAACAGTAATTTGGTGTCATGGAGGACAGCGCGGCGTGAATGGGGCTTGTCTGTCTCTCTGCCTCGCCGCCACTCACACCATTTGTCTGTTGGGTTAAGACTCTCCCCGCTCCCTCGCTCTTTTTCTGTGTTGACACATATACATATCACACACCAGGATTAGCATGACAGCGGCTGTAACAAACCACTGTTTGAAAAAAAGGAAAGAAGGGGGGGGGGGGGGGGGGAGGCATCCCATTCTATAGTGGAGGTGCCCAGCCAGAAAATAGCATACTTAGACAACAATGGCGTGGTAAGTACCTTAGCAAGGATCAACGCTGGCAGAGGGAAACACATTACAAAACAATGGCCGACTGCCGGCCTGCTCGGCTGTCAGGAGCTCTGGGGCCGCCGTGAGCCGCCATGCCGCCATTTGTCAGGGGAGAGAAAAGGAAACAGAGACCCACATCATCATCTCGCTCCTCATCGCCCGTAACGGCGAGTCTAATCCTGCCCGCAGAAGGATCTCCCATGACCCCCCCTCTGCAAAGCGTGGCGTGTGATGTCGTTCCACTACATGACAAGAACATGGATGTGGATGCAGAGCTGAGGGGGGGGGGGGGGGGGGGGGGAGTGAAAGTGCTCCTGAGATGCAGCAGAAACGATGTAAAAACAGAACAATCAGCGACTCCGATTAGTCTCGAGCAACATTTTCTGGTTCCAGCTTCCTAAAAGTGCCGGATTTTATGCTTTTATTTTACTTCACTGGATATCTTTGTGTTATGATAATCTTTTTATCTCATTTTATAGAAAAATAAAACTCACACACATATACATATACTGTATAAGGTCCAGAAACAGCTCCAATCCTGCTGTGAGAAAAGAAGAAGAAGCACCGTCTAATTAAAAAAACAAAATGACAATAATCCTGCTGTTGAATTATGCTAAAATAACACAGAGATTATCCAGCAATTATTACCCTCAATATCACGCGTTCAAAATGACACATTTACATTCCAATATTTTGATAGGATCTAAACCAGGAAGTCAAATATATACCAGTTTTATTATTGGGCCAGTAATGAGTTGAGATTGCTTAATGCAAGTTAAAATAGGGAAAGGGCTTCTGTACAGAGGGGGGGGGGGGGGGCGTTACTAATGATATAAGAGAAAATGTTGAAGCATCTCCTAGAATCTGGCAGAAATCCGAACGTCGCTGCTGTCCCCCTTTTAATGCAAACCAAATGAGGCAGCACTGTAATAAGAAGCTTCCCAGAATTAGTTTCCGTTTGCAGAAAATTGCAGGGGGGGGGGGGACACCTAGTACTTTTATCTATGAATTTCACTCCAGCATAAGCAGTGGGAAAAAAAGGGGGTAAAAAAAAAAGGGCAGACCCTCCTCCGACATTATTTGGATGACGTTCCATCAGTGGCAGCAGCAAGAAATAACATTGTGCAAATTCTATGCATGTTAATGATAAATAGGAATCCACCTGCACACAGATAAAATGAGTTTAATTCCCCCCCCCCCCCCCCCCATGCCCCACGCCCATGTGCCTGCCTGGCCTTTTAGAAATTACTTATGCACAGCTATTATTAAAGTAGGTCCAGAGCAAATGAGAAAGAAGCGCTATCTCTGGAGAGAGAGGCTGGGTTTAGACTGCTGCCGCTTCACACAGTCAGCGTTTCTGCCTCACACACACACGCACGTGCACGTGTGTGCAAGCACACACACACACACGGCTCTGACCCTGTGTTTACTAAATTAACCCAAATCCTTTTTTTCGAGGACTTTTTGAAGTGTAATGGAATTTGCGAGCTTTGTGAGAATTTTTACGTTTGCCCACCTGAGTGTATGCGTATGCTAATGTGTGTGTGTGTGTGTGTGTTTCCTTGGCGTGTACAATGTGCTTGTCCCTGCATCTTCACAGGAGCTGAGGATGTGACAGCAGAATATCAGAAGTCACTGGAATATTTATCTACGCATAGAAAATAAGTGGAAAAAGCAAAATTGGGAAAGGAGGGGAGAGAATGCAGGAGCAGGTAAAAAGTGTGAAAAAAAGAAAGAGCAGAGTGTTTTTTGTACACAAGGTGCTGCATGTTCTTTGCCACCTCGGCTCCATTAGCAAATCAACAGATTCCTCTCGTCTCTCGCTCAGGCCTTGAACACTCGCAGAACATTCATTCCTTCTGATTCATGCCGGCTGAAGGATGTTCTGACGGACGCCTGTGCAGCCTGAACTCCCGCCTCATCATCGCACCGATTCAATAATGAGTGGAAGGGAAAGGGGGGGGGGGGGGGGCAACATCCAAAACAGAACTCATTAGGTGCGTTCGCCTGCTGATAATAGTGATAATAGTGTTTTAAGATTTCCACGTCTGCCAGGATGAGAGAGAGTACAGTGCAAAGCAGCAAAGGATGCTGAAATGCCTCTTGGGGGGGGGGGGGGGGGGGCATTATGCCATTAGGCCTTGTGGAATAACTCAGAACAATGATGTTTGCACTTCTGCTCCAGTAAGGGATCGTACTTCCTCCAGCACTGGATGAGCTGATGGCAGAAACTTCCTGAGGATCAGGTGTGGATGATTTCAGAATAATTCAAGGATGTCCGCCGGCGGAGGCGTTTGAGTCCGGTATTGTGACAGCGGCGAGACGAGGCCGGTGACAGCGACGGGCTGAGAGTCTGATTGAATGGCAGCAGACGACCGTACATCTTTAAATTCCTCATTATCCACTAACACACGTCTGCTCCTATTCCATTACTTACTGCTCCGTATTGTCATGCTCCGAGAATTCAATGTACTACCTTTTATTGTAGAAAATGAAAAATGTCATTTTCCCCTTCCCCCCCCCCCCCCCCCCCCTCTCTAACACTAATTTAAAATGTCTCATCTCCCTCTACGTGTTCAACTGTCTGATTGCCTCAGCGCCGAAGAAAGAGGCCTGAGAGGAGGAATCCCCTCTCTTTGTGTAAGGGAGTCCAGGTGGGAGCAGAGGAGGAGGAGGAGGAGGAGGAGAAGAAAGGAGCCGGATGATTCATGGAGGTGAGAATCTGCAGCTTCATCAGAGTCGGTCAAGCAGGACAGCAGCTGCTGCTGACCTGAAGGACCGGTGGAGAGACCCACACCTCCAAGGACGAAAGGTCTTCTTATTCTCTTCCCTCCAGCAGTCACGCCACTCTACCTCCCTCCCTGGCCTTCTTTCTTCTCTTTCTTTTCCGCTCTCAGCTTATTGCAACAGCAAAGGGTCAGGGCTTAACCTCCAGGAGAAAGAAAGTCCTTCAGGTCTGCAGAAAGGGACAGAGCTGAGGTGGACTCTATATACTGCACGATGTGTGGACATGTCCAGAAGAAGACGAAGAAGGAGGAACACACTAAATATGTCTCGTTTGCATCAACGAGATCTATTCATTATATAAATGTTGCTGTTCACTATAAATGTTTTAAGAGTTTAGCAAATGTTTTTGGCTGAATTTTTACTTTTTTTTTGTCTTATCCTCACGATAAACTGAATTATTACTTCCCTGGACAGTCAAACAATGGATTCTGAAAGCTTTTGAGGCGCTAGCATGGTTTTCTGATATTTAACAGAATTAATCTTTTGATTTCCCCCCGAAATTAACAATTAGTTGCAGCCTTGAGTTACTTTTCTTGCGGGATTACTTTGAGTGATGTTTTGCAATTGGTTGCACAAGTAATAGAAATATTTTGACAAAGAAACATTTGGTGCTAAATGTAAAAAATGTAACAGAATTCCTTGAAACTTTGGGGAGGGGTGGGATACAGACCAGGCAACCTCAACAGGCATTAAAAAAGGAAAAAATATTTTTCAATACACATCTTAGAAATCAATTTCAGGAGTGCAATAGTTTGTTGCTGTTTTTAAAATAGTTTTAAAGTGACAAAATCTATTTCCGTCAGTTGGAAATTTTCCGTTGAAACCCAAGGTTGCCCAAACAAATGTTCCGAGTTGGCGAGACAGATGTGTTCAAGGAGGTTGAAAGATAAAAGATGGAAAAACATATCAAGGATTATATTTCATTATTATCAGATACTATCTGCCATCAGCGAGTGAAGTCGGGTTCATCGAGATGGGATTTCTGGAACGGCCTGGAACTTTAATGAAGCCACTTCTATATACCGGATTTCCTGATATGATTCACACACATAAATCATTTTTGTAAAATGCAGCCCCAGAAAGACAGATCAGCAAGAAGACCGTCCTAAAAACACACAGACGTGGTGCAGCACTGCCCTCACTTGGCGAGCCGCAGAACTGCAGCCCTGCTTTTGTTTTTCCATTGAAAAGCTTTCTGATCTTATTGTGATTATTGATTATTGTAGGTTGAAATAGAGGTATCTGAAACACCTGTACTGGTTGATGTTAAAATAAATAAGCAACAGCCTACATTTAGAGTTAAGTTTGATTCTTTCATGCGCCACTATTTCTTGACTTACGACATCCCACCTGCTTTAGTTGTCTTTTATTGTTATTTTCTAGCATATAAATGAAGTATCTTTTCATTGTTGTTGAAGGTATGCAGGGTATATTTTGTTCTCGATGCTAAAGGTGTGGTTTTACGTTCTCAACCGGACCACGCTTCACACCTTGGAACATTTTGTGGAAAATCTGCTGAGCAGTTTTGCACGATTAGGGGAAAAAGCAAATATCTGGATGCACTCAGTATTATTACCTTTATGGGGTGACAACAGGTTTCACCGTGTGGCTGCACAAGATTCTGTGTATAACAAAAGTGTAATTGGTGTCAAATCAGCCTGCAGTCAACACTCCAGTCATTTTTCAGAGGGTAACAGCCCCAGGATAATCCATGTGTTCAGTGATGCATCTGGTGCAGGACTAGAAACTCCTGCCGTGCCTCTTTACAGGACTAATGATGACCCACCGAGCGAGCGCTCAGTGGGACGGGGGCCACTGGAGGGGTCTCCTGTAGTCACTGAGTGAAGATTAAGATGTCAGGCGTGTGAGACAGGAAGGACAGGGTCAGGAGGGGGCTGTGCGTTCAGCATTAGACGACTACCGCCTGTATATCAACGGTTAATCTGTCCTAACGGGATAGACTGGTTTGTGCAGCCTCTCCACTGCATCCCTGATGATGGGACCAGTAATGATGGAGGAGAAAGGCGAGAGGCTGACAGCTAAGCCTGAAGTAAGCTACTTTGGCATGGAGTAACGCACGGCTGGTCGCCTCCAGTGTGTGTGTCCAGTTATTTAATTAAACGTGTGACTCCAAGAAGCTTAAAGCACCAATAAGCCATGCAAGAACTGTGGGGTTTAATTTGGTAAGTTAAAGGAGGAGCGGGAAGCGGGAGCGTTCAGGCAACCAGGGATTAACACGAGGAAGTTTCACAGACGGGGGTTCTGTGTCTCAGAAAATATAAGATGCAATAAACGGGCCTCCATGCAAAAACAACACATTATATATAATGGAGCCAAACTCTACAGGGCACTGCTGCCCTCTGCTGGTGAGACTCTGAAGGCGCTTTCCTCCCTGATGAACACCAGATCCAGCTCACCACCAGAATCTGGTTTCCAAAAACTTAGTTCTAACCGCTCCTGGTGCCACTCTGTTCCCACTTTTCACTTTCGGACCAATTTTCTCCAGTCAGGTGTGGGGCCTTACAAAAATGTGGAGGGAAATCCACACAGCCCAGCAGCGCTCGCCCCTCCCTGGACTTCAAACAGACCCGGCACACAGCAGCTTCCACGCATGTTCAGGATCAATATCCTGCTGGAAAATGAAGCCTCTTCCAACTACATTACTGAGCCAGAGGGGACAGAGACGTCTCTCCTCTCAAAAAGGTCCAATGATGCTCCTCTCGAGTGCAAGTCGCTTGGAAAAACTCTCCCACGGATGAATATTTCCATTACTGAACTTGACCGGAGGTTTTCGGGTACCGTGATGACGAACGTGCAAGCTCTACGCAACCATCAACTTAAAACTTTGACTCTCGGAAGCAGAACCGGGACACGTCCTTCGGCATCACGACGAACGCACGGCCTTCATTGTCTGAAGACAACTTTGCACATGCAGAATTTATCTTTTAGAAACACAAGGCAGAAAAGCTCGGATGGAAACAAGATGCTTTTGAAGATACCTTTAAGGTTTTAATTCACAATCATCTCCAAGGGTGTTTCATAAGAAGTAGAATTCACATTAGAAATTGCAGTTATTTTCTTTTTAAATCAGTAGTTCGGCCATTATGAGGCTCGAAAGTCATTGAACGTTCATATTGTTGCTGAGTCTTTAGTGGAACTAAACACAAATTAATTCCTGCTACTTAAAATAGAGGATCGAGTATTTGGTTATGCCGACAGAAACATCTTTAGGCATCCGTTTCCAGTTTGCATTTTTGTCTGAATAAAGAAAGGAACATGACATCCAACTTTGATATTCCCGTCTTTTATTGTTTGCAGGTTTTATCGTCTGGATGGTGCACAGCCAGCAGAATTGCTAACAGTCAGGCTGTTGAGAGCATGAATTTAAAAGCGGCAGAAGGAAATCACAGCAGTAAATATAGGCAGTTATGGTGAACACATGAACACAAGACAGATGTGATGGCATACGCGCCGATGACGCAATGACTGGAGAATGTTTCCTACAAACCTCAGTTATGAGAAAACAATCACATTATTTGGGACAGTATTGAACAAACTCATTTTTAACCCATTCAGATGAAAAGGTGAATTTTTGTACTGAAAGATTCTAACCGCTGCCAAGAGGAGGAGAAAGACCCTTCAAAATAAAATGAGTCGGTGGGATCGCTGAGTCCAGTTCGGATGAACTCCTGGACGAATCGTCTGCTCCCACGACTCCTTTCACTACTATCGGACTCATTCGGGATTTTTGCTCCTTTCATTTTGGCCCGACTCCCTTCTCCTTCTTAAATTGGGCGATCTGATTAAAAATGTCCAGCAAGTTGGAAGGGAGCTCTTTTTTAGGTCCTCCTCCTCCTCCTCCTCCTCCTCCTCCCGGCGCTGAGGTCAATCCACTCTGCTGTTGAGTTCTTGACCGGTTTACTCCCTCTGACCTGCTCTCTTCCTCAACTTTCCCCTTTTCTAACTCCTCTCCTTTTGCTTCTCCTACCCTCTGAATCTCCTCCTGGCCTCTCCTCTCGTACCTACTGCCCTCACAGGAGTTTCTCCTTGAGGAATCATGTCTCATCCTACTCTCCGATTGTTTGGATGCAGAGGCCGAGTTCCCCAAATATTCAGATTTGATATTAGATTTCCGTGAATACTCCGACTCTGTGGAGGAGGAGGAGGAGACTTTCCTCCTCCTGTGCTCATCTATACTCCTTCTGGATTCACCGTCTCTCCTGTTGTCCTCCTTCCCGCTCTCCCTGCTCTCCTCCTTCCTTTCTCGACTCCTCTCCTCTCTTTCTGGGCTTCTGTTCACACTGTCGTCACCTCTCATTGGTTCCTTCTCACTGTCCTTCCTCCTCCTAACTCTGCGTGAGGAGTCAGACTCCTCATCATTTGAAGCTGCCGACAAAGAATAGAGCCGACTGATCCTTCTCTCGTCAGCATCCTTCTCCTCTGCCTCATATTCGTCACTCTCCCCAAACGCCGGGCCTCCCTTCTGATTGAGAAAGGTGGCAGAGGTGTTGGGAGGCGCAGGATACCACTCATCCTCCTCTTCCTCGCTCTTACCCTCCTCACTCCTCCTGCTCTCTCTCGAGGAGATCCTGCGATGGCGCTTACTTCCCCTCTTCTTCTTTCTCTTCTTTTTCGACCTCCTACGAGAGGAGGAAGAGGAGGACGAAGAACGGCTCCTCCTGGAGGAAGCGGAGGATGATGAAGAGGAAGAGGCCGACCTCTTGCGTTTCTTCTTCATCCTGCAAGAGACATTTGCTGAAGATTTTGCTGCTGAAGTTCTGAGATAATCTTTCTATCTGCCAGCTCCCCCCCCAATAACAATAATTCTCAATCTCAAACACCGAAAGCCAAAATTGACTTTATGCACGAAACATCTCCGAAGAAAAACAGCACTGCAGGATTTTCATGTCGTACAAATCCTTCACGCATCTATGCTTTACCAGATGTGCAGGACAGGAAAACAAAAACAAGTCCGTCAAACAGACGACGTTGCAACCCCGAGACCTCCGCCTCCATTGGCTCTGCCGCTCCTTTTTGTTTCGCAGGTTACTGTGCATCAGCTGATCTTGGAAATGCTGCAGCACTGTTTCACCGTGGCTCTGGAATGCTTTGCGGACTACTAAACGTCCCCCGACTTTCCATCCTACGGTGGCGAGACTGAATTTAATCTTGAAAGGATCAGAGCCAACTCACCTCTTCTCTTCTTTTAAGATCTTACGTAATTTGTCGGCGCTGGTCTTGCTGCTGGAAGCCTTCACCTGCTCCTTCTCCAGCGCCTCCTCTCGCCGGCGGATCGATTTCTTTACGTTAGTCAGGCGAGGCGAGGCAAGACATGATATTGGCAGGCAAAAAGTCCACAGAGACATTCAAACACATAAAAGACCAAGACCCAAGGCGTTCGTTCAGCAATTCAGTCATTTGTGTTAAATTAAAAATGTATGCAGGGGGTTTGGGAAGCCAAAGGTATGAGAAGCGCAAAACAACAAAAAACACAAACGACAAAATGATTGAGGAATATGCGGAAAGTGATTTATTCACCAAAGAAGTGGCGTGATCCAATAGCAAAGCGGTCGGCATAGCAACAGGAAAGATGGACAGAGATACGGACAGATGTGCAGGGGAGAGAAAGAGCGTTTGTTCCCCATCGACAGAGACGGGTTCAACATTACCGTATTCACACCAGAGACACGACGCACAACAGCGTCCAGGGGAGGAGTCATCGTTATTGTGCAGTTTATTTTTTTCGCCCCCCCACAAAGCAGGTGACAAGGCCGTAGCAGTTGGAGGGTCAAAGGGCAGATCCCAGGGCCGCAGACACAGACACACACACGAAAACACTTCATCAGTATTACAAAACCACAGACTTTTTGATATCGTCGCTTTCGAGCTGAACTTTAAAAACAAAACAATGAAGTTTCACCATGGCTGCTTCTTTTACCAAGGGAAAAACATAATCCACGCACCCACCCCTTTGTCTAGTGCGTGTGTGTGTGTGTGTGTGTGTGTGTGTTGCTCCTCACCTGTATCGTTTCTGTGATCTTGTGCAGAGCTTCCTGCGCCTCCAGGTTTAAATCATCGAGAGACAGCGCTCTCCTGTACAGCCCCTCCGCCGTCACTAGTTTCTCCTGTTCTTCCAGCCTAGATAAACACAAACACACACGTAATAACTAAAGGTAGAAATCGTGAACGTCACAGTCGCATCGCTAAACATCAAAGCAGACGCTTACTGTTTTCCTCTCTCCACCAGCGTCTGGCAGAGATACTTCTTGGCGTTGCGGTGATCTGGACAGCTCTTCAGAGCCAGCTCAAAGTCTGATATAGCTTTCACGATGCTGCCTTTGTTAGCATACCTGTGAATCACCAATCTATGATGTGTAATCTCAACCAAGTACTTCATGAAATGGTAAGTTTACTCCATATTGGCTGACACTTTTAGATGCAAGTCAGCGTACTGTACTAAAACGCCGTAAGCAGGTTGCACAACAGAACACTCACAGAGCTCCACGCGCCACTTGAGCTTCTACATTGTTAGTGTCGATATCCAAGGCTTTGTTGTATTCATTCATGGCCTCCACGTGACGGCCATGTTTAAAGTGATCCACCCCTGCACGGACACTGAAAGACCACAGGCAGACGAGGAAAAAGGGAGCACAGATTTAAAGTGGTGTCAGAAAAAGCAAAAATAAAGATGTAAAAGCTGAATCAAGACGACTTGAAACGCTCTAAGGTCAAAGTGTAAATTTTAGCATTACCACTTCAAGGCCCACGATGCAGACTGTTTCTTCCTGATCACGGAAGCAAAATCTTCCTTGAGGAAATGTTTACTGTGGAGAAAAGATAAAAACCGTTAAAGCGGTAAAAACACAGTCAAATAAAAATAAATAAATCTTCCCTTAATTCTGTGTTTCACATTTTAGACCTCATCGTTTGGTTTTAACAACTTTCCTTGAGTCACACCAAGCGGTGCAGAATTACTTCCTACGAATGTTCTGAAGACCTGTCCGTTTCACACAAGCAGCCAGCCGCTGCCTTTACCTTTGTAGTCCTCTCATCGCCGAGGGTGGGTGCGTGTCGCTAATCCCCACCTTCTCCAACAGGTAGTCCACGACTGATGGGTTGTGGTAACCATGGCAACCCATCAGTATACGCTCGTATGTCTCGGTGGAGTCTGCAGCTGCACGAACACTACGACTAAGAGGAGAGAGTGGATTTATTTTCATTTTTGGTCACAAATTAAATGTTTACACGGCGGCATTAGTAGAAAATGCCACTGACAGAGGAACATCGTCGTCATTTCAAACTTTATTTAAGCAGGCGGCCTGCGTTCAGCGCGTTTTCTCATGTCATGTTGCGTACTTGCCTGTAGTGTACAGGAAGCTCCTCCCGGGCAACTACTCCCAGTTTGCTGTGCTCTAATCTGGGAGAAACAGACGCCTGCAGGAGGGAAACTGTGATTTTCTCCTGGTAGCGGTCGATATCTTTCACTGCAGCTGCAGGAGAGTAACATATTAAATAGCCATTAGGGTTAGGGTCTTTGGTAACCCTGGTGTAACTGAAATAAGAGGATCCCTTTGAATCAAAAGGTACCAAAGCGTATACCGTCACCTCCAAACACAGATGGGTGTTCAAGACAAAGCCAGCGAAGACACTAACCTCTGATAAAGTCCCCAACCTGGTAGTAGGACAGAGGATCATCATGGCTGCCAGTAGAGGGAATTTCTCTTATGTGACATAGAGCCTACAAAATAACATAACAATAAAGATTCAATTACATTTGCTTTATTTGGGGGGGGGGGGATTTGAGTCGTTATTAAACAATTCCTGGAAAGAGGAAGGAAGATTTCAGGGTGAGCTAGCTTCTAAGAGGAAACAAATTAAATGTTTGTTACATGAAACTGCAAACAGTTCTGTGAATTTCTGTGTGTGAGTGTTTGTTTACTGCATATATTTATTGTGTGTTTATTTTTGTTATTTTGTTCTGATCCAATGTTTATACGGTGTTTAAAGAACATCCAACAGATTTAGCTTGTTGACCTACCGACAGCTCGAGGTCTTCGATGTCTCTCCTTAGTCCAACGGCCGTGCACAGCAGAGTGAGAAAGAAACCGTATTCTCTCATGTTGTTGATCCTCCCCACCACAATGTCTCCTCGTTCCAAGTCCCTGTACAGCATGGCTCTTCTTTCCTCGAAAGACACCTCCATAAACAACTCCAATGGCGGCATGGTGGCACAGGGCTCTGGGAAAGCACAGGTACACAAGCCAAACCCAACATGCAAAGATGCATTTCACTGGATCACTGTAAGGAGAAATCGCTTCGCAGGTTTGCCAGAATGTTTGAGTCCTTCTTTGTGGACAGAGTCTTTATAAAATGGACATGTTTGATAGTCTTTTGTGGACAGATCCAGAGGTAAGGTTGAATCAACACAAACCTGCTGCCTCTTCCTCCTCCTCCTCCTCCTCCTCGTAGTCCTCTTCTTGATGGGTGGCGGTTTTCCATGCTGGACAGAACAGAATATCTGCCTTCCTCGCAATAAACTGCTCTACGAGCGGGTTCCCACGCCCATCACCGTTACTAGAAACACACAGCAGAGGTTCTTTCATGAGAAATCTCAAGTCACACTAAGTGCTGCACAACTTCCTAAACATAAAACACCAAAAACAACTGCATATAGTATAACTATTTCATTAAAATGTAAGGGTAGCAAGCGTGGATGGGGAGACTTGCGAACTGGTGAAAGCTACACGTCGCAACTTGCACGCATACCTCTCATACGTGGCCTTTCCGAGGTCCGACACCACAGCCTGGAAATCCGGGTTTTCAGTTTGCTCACAGTTCAGTTTGTTGAGTAATGGTTCTCCATGATACGCCAGACACTGCCTCAACAATTCTCTGTCCATTCTGCTTCCAGAGGACTGCAGTCACATCCCGATACACAGCTATAGGCTAGCTAAACTCAGCAAATGTGGTATTTTTCTTGCGGTAGGGACCATTTAAATATATATATATATATATATTGGAGGCAGTTCAATCTATCAGAATTGTGTATCGAGTCATAAAGTACTGGAGTATTTAGGGAAGCGAATATTAAAAACAGTTGTATGGATGCAACGTCGATAACAACATTGCTAGCAATGCGCTTCTTCGTTAGCTAGCTAGCAAAACAAACACGTCGTAGTCCTGCTAGCACATGGCATGTTGGCTTATCTTTAACAATCCACTATAGTTCGTTAATTTTACACACGTGAAGTTCCTTAACTTCGTAAGACACAATTATCATTTAACCAAGTCAACCTGTTAGCGTTGCACACGGACCGAGGACAACAAACGCGTATTGGCAAGTGCGCATGCGCAAAATGTGTTACACTTAAAGTGTCGGGGGGAAACACAGCTAGGAACTATAGTGAAGGCTGATTTGTGGGTTGTATGTTTCTCTTTCATGTACAAAGTACAATTATTTGGGTCCGTGAAATGTATTTTAATGCAGACAGGGTTTCAGAATCCACATTCATGCCTGGAACCACCTCAAAATGTCTAACCCTTAAAATAAAACACAATTACAAGCCAACAAATGTGTGCAACCATGTGGGACAGAGTCCACAAAAAATAAGGCAGCAAAGATGACCTGTAGTAAATAAAGAAAACACCTGAAACAAAGCTTGTGTCAAACTTGAATAGTTTCAGTAATTTTAGACAGAAGTCCAGGTCACATAAATGGTATGTGTTTCGCATACATATGTGACTTTGACCCACCTGGTTTTTCAGGTTGCATGACTGTCCAGTCACGCCAGTGCCTCGTTACTCCCTTTAAGGCCGAGGGAGGAGTAATTCCCCCCCCCCCCCCCCAAGTACCTGAAGGAATGTGCAATCCCAGACTAAAACGTTATCTGTGGCTGGAGTCGTGAGAAGTAACACCAGTTATCATGGAGAGGAAAACTGTTTATTTGATATTTTTGCTGAGATATTTACACTCATCCTCTGTTCAAGGTAAAACTGTATTACAATATTCTTCACAAGAAATGATTTTATGGCTTTTGTTGTTTTTTATTTTACTTTGTAAAATGTCTTATAGTATCAGACAAATATGTAAGGTAATCAAAAACTCAATTATTTCAGTCAGGAGTTTGACATTTGATATTGAACAAAATGTTGTCCTTCTGATATGCAACTCATGTAAAAATATGTATGATTCTAGTTAAATAAAGTAAAACTAACTAATTTCAGTTTAAGTATATATAACTACTACTACTGCTAGAACAAATATTGGTGGTGGTGGGAGGTGTGGGGGGGGGGGGGGGATGTGTTATTTGTGGCCATAAACAAACAAACATAAAAACTACTTGTTACATCAAAACTCAAACGCATCCATTTGCTTGAAGGTGATTCAAAAAAAATGACAGAAACTGACATACTTCTACCGTCCGTTTACCAGCCGTCTCCGAGTTAGACAATAGCTGGATTGTCAGGACTTTACCAGATAACACTTAAACAAGGGAAATGGGGTCTGATGGTTACAGAACATGTAAAGGTGATCACTAAGACGCTCCTTTCTGTTCGCTATATTTACATGAGAATTTGAGCAAATTAAAAATGAACATTCTGACACAGAACTGACATTTAAACAGACAATAGATCCAACAATTTCAGCTCTATGGTAAAAGGCTTTCTAAGATAAAAATGACAAGGAAAAGCCTCAATGCTCATTTTGTTGAATTTAACTAATTACTGTCATCATTAATTAAGGATCAAATACAACTATAACCTTATCTGAAGGTGCAGCGACCACAATTTCAGCTCTATCAAGCACAGACACAGCAACCAATCTGGCAGCAACAGCCATGACTGTGGTCACCGCATCTCCCTCTTTAACAAACTTCACAACTTCAGATGTGACAGCTGTTGTCCCAATGGCCACAAGACCAGCTAGTACTACTCCAGGTCAAGCCAGCAGGAATACAGAAACCACCGTGGGTGAAACAACAGCAACAGTGGTCAACTCAACTGCATCTCCATCCACCACAACAGCTCCAACCACTTCCATCGGAGGCAGAACCGGTACAGCTCTATCCAGCTCAATTTCAGACATGACGCTTCCTCCAACAAACACCACATTGGCCACTATACCTGCAGAAACCAACAGTGTGGCTCATACAACATCAGCTGTATCCAGCAACACGCCAAATCCAACCAGAACAATCAAACAAACCAGTCGGGATCCAATGACTGCAACAGTGGATACCACACCTGCATCTGCAATCAGCACAACTTCAGAACCATCAACTGGAGCCCCAATGACCACAAGACCAGCTAGTACTACTCCAGGTCAATCCAGCACAAATACAGAAACCACTCCGGCTCCAATGACTGCAACATTGGCCACTTCAACTCCAACTACAACCGGTGAAATTACAGAAAGCACTCTGGGTCAAACATCAGCAAATGTGGTCACCATAACTCCAGCTCCATCCACCAACACTTTAGAAAGCACGACTACAGCTACGCTGCCCGCAAGTGCAGTCACAAGTACTCTCCCTCAAACCAGCACAAATAGAGAAACCACTCCAACTCCAGATACCACCTCAACAGAAGACAATACCAGAATTACAGAAAGCCCTCTGACTCCATCAACTGCAACAGTGGCCACCACAGCACAGGCTTCCACCACCGAAACTTCAGAAACTTCAAGTGCAGTCACAACTATTATAGGTGAAACCAGCACACACATAGACACCACTCCGGTGGTTGCGACAGTTCCTACCAGTACAATGAAAACAACAACTCTGGCTCCAGTGTCAGCAACCGTGAATCCAGGTCCATCCACACTTGCAGCCAATAATACTACTGTGCCTTCCACCTCCACCACTAAGTCCATCACGCCCGGCACTCCAACAATGCCACTGAGGACTACAGCTCAACCGGCTAGAACCACGTCGTTAACCTTCCCAACAACACAAGGTATTTGACTCTCTCATTCTATACTCTATTTGTTTCTCTTTGTAATGTTGGATCAATAATAAATCAAAACCAGGTTTATTGCCACATATTCATTTACATAAGAGGAACTTGCATATTGTATTTTGGTGAATACTGATAAACCTACTGTAAGTACTCAATTCACAGAATGGTGTTCATTGCCACATGAAAATATGACGTTCCTTAACACTGCAGGCCTGGGTTCAGTGATGCATCTACAGATGAAGATAACTTCCTTTGAAGAACTTAGCAATGGAACCATCACTGAACTAGTTAAAAAGGTATGTATATTAAAAAAAAGTATTTGTAAAGTAACTGTCATTTTAAGGCTCTTCTGCTAACACTGCTGATGTTAGTGAGGTAGATCTTCTGAGGTTGACTCTCTCCATATTCAGTTCTTGCGAGACCAGCTCCTGAATAGAACCAGCCACGCGGCTGCAGTGACAAATATCCGAAGGACTGGAGCTGCGCCACAGAAGCTGGGAGTAGAGGAACATTAATTTCTACAGAAGGCAATTCGTGGTTGCGCTGGTTGTACCCTTTTACAAAGATATGAAAGGGTTACTTTGGGTTTTACAATAAAAAAAGAGACTTTTAGATGTCGTCATAGCATTGTAAAAAGTTATAAAAATAGCTCTCTCCGACTCTATAATTCCCAAACAATACTTCCATTGTACTGCTCTGCTTGACCTTTAACTCAAGTGTCAAATTAACTGCACAGAATAATGGAGCACTCAAACGATTCAGTCTGTTTTCACGGCGTCCATTATTCCCATGCACTGTAATTCGAGCAGCAGCTCTCATGTTAACCGTTATGCCTGAAAACATGCAATGGTGTATACAGTATGTATACTATATATAGTAAACCTATAGATAATGTTTATCTGCTTCACTTGTTAATCAGGGAGCAGCATCAGCTTGGAATCATGAAGAAACATGCAGATAGATAAATATTGTTTTCAAACAATTGTTTATCCTCTCAAGTATTGATTTTCTGGGTGCATCATACATTTTAACAAAAGATCAAATATGGCATTTTCTTTGTTCTTTCACATAAATACCTTTTTATAGTCAAAACAAAACTTGTAAAAGAAGTATTTTTAATGCAGGTTTTTGTATTAAAATTGCTATTTACTGTCACGGTGTATAATTGACTTCAAAAACTATTGTTTACTGTGACATGTTTGTAGTCGATCACATGATTTTTCCTCACATATACCACTGACTTTATCACAAAGAAAGTTAGATTCAATTTTCTTGTGTTGCGCTGATTTGAAAGGAGAGTAGAGATGGATGCTTTTGAGGTTGTGTTCTTTCAGGAACGCTTTAGAACAAAGTGATGATATTTGTAGAAAAACTTCAAAACTTGAAATGAAAATATAAAAAAAGAAAATTACGTATATATATATAAAGATTCAAACACAAAATGAATGACTTAAGAATGAATCCATCCATTCGTGTATCTGTAAATGAGTATGAAAGCTCAATAATGATGCATTCTTCATTGTTCCCATACTACAGGGATTACAGAACAGGTTCGGCTGTCATTATACAGGTCAGGACGCTTGTAACAATGCAAGCACTTCTCTCGCCTCTATCATCAGGTTACGTGAGTCATAGCAACCAATAAACCAAACTCATTTCCCTTAACGTCTAACTGTGTGTTGCCTTTCTAAGCCACGAAACCACCTTCAGTGAGACGCGAGGTAAGTAGGAGGGCGTGCTCTTCAGTTCAGACAGACAACCTTAAAACAAACCCCATAATGTTGCATTGATGATGAAAAGAGAATTTCCTGTGAACTTCCTGTAAACTTTGAATTGAAAAGTCCTACATTTCCCTCCTGACAGGAGTCATTAATGCGGAAAAACCGCCAATTGTAATACTAACCAACATTACCAGCCGTGACGTAGTAGAAGTATTGACTTGTGAATTATTCATGAGGAGATGGACTCACTCCTAACACTTCTTGTATGTTGTATATGAAGTATGTCTGCGACCTGGTTTTTCAGGTCCTAAGACACCAGCTGCTGCCACTACTTCCTCCAAAGCTGAGGGAGGTGTAGCTCATGCTAAAAACAAATCAGGGTCTCAGACTGAACACTCGTCTGCATCCGGAGCGGATGAGAAGAAAGAGCAGTCATCATGGAAAGACAAATCATTTATCTCGTATTTTTGCTTGGATATTTAAACACAACATCTGGACAAAGTAAGATTTAAAATTCAAGTTGAATAGAGTTGCTTCCTTATTTCTTTTCCACGATGTATTTTACTTCCTGAACGGTCCATGAGAAGATAGCATCAGATGGCATCACATGTCTTCTATGAAAAACTGATACATCATTATCAAGAGTAACAGCAGACAATGTTTATCGTCTGTGCCTAATGTCATCTATAACAGCAGCAACTCCAGTTGCAGCAGTCGCGACTGCAGACGCAGCAGCGACGAGCATCATCGCGACTGCAGACGCAGCAGCGACGAGCATCATCGCGACTGCAGACGCAGTAGCGACAAGCATCATCACGACTATTTCAGACACAACGGTAGCACCAACGACAGGTACGTTGATTTTACTCGTCTTTTTGTGATGGCTAAAGAATCCTTCCTGGGTGCATGATAAGGATCACCGCTGAGACACAAATACAGGATTGTTTGGCCTCGATTGAAATAAGCAGTTAATTGAATCATTTTGTTTACAGGTGACTTTTTTTCTCTTTAACCCGACAGGTTTAACAAAAGCGTATATAAAGATGGCAGCAATTTCCTATGGAGCATTCAGGAATGAAACCATCATTCAATTTATTGAACAGGTTTGTGAAGCAGAAGCTTAAAATAATTAACGAGCTGAAGGTCAGCTAACGGTGTCAGCGATGAATGCTAAACAATAAAAATAAAAACTATGAAGGTTGAAGGGAATAAGAGCTGGTTCTCCTCTCTAGTTTTTCAGAGAGCAGCTGCTGAAGGGAATTACCCACAGACTCAACGTTACAAGAATCCAAGCGACTTGAGTTTTCACATGGAAGCGTCACGGGAGACGCGAGAGACCATCAGTGTCACCCTTCAATGGGAGATCATATTAAAACTGAGACTGTTGCTGGAGCCTGTTAGTCAGGAACCAAACCGGGCTTAGCGCTCGACCCCGCCTATTTTTGTCCACGAGGAAATGTTAGCAGCAATTAGTCGGTAAATGCATCATGCAATTGTAGCTTCTCATTTTTTTGTACGCAACAATGTTCCTTTATTTATCTTAATGTATTTAAGAGATGAAGACATCCACTTGTGATCTTTAATAAATATTTCTTTTTTTATTAATTTTATTTGACATGTCATTTCAAAGCAAACAAGTCTTTTAATTAAGAGTGAAGATCTGCCGTGTAAAAATGTGGAAAATATATCAAGTGGAAATTCTACTATTTAAAATATTCCATCAACACATGCAATTAGAACTATTTATTAAACTTAGCAGGAAGGCATTCGGACATTGTTAAAAATATTTGCTATGGATGTTAATTTGCTAAAAAAGAAAAAAAATAGATAAAACTCAACCCTCATAATAAATTCCCTTTAAAATATTTATCCAATGGCATTCGTAGAACACCACGGCTGACCCAGAATCAGCGAGGCTTTAAACACACCAACTCCTCACTCACAGCAACGAATGCAAACTGCTCACAGATCAGCCTTTTACCCGCACACCTTCTTATTGAACCCATCAATACTTCATCCGTCCTCTTCATCTCCCGTCCGCATTCGTGTAAAGCCCAGGGCCTCCAGCACAGATCTGCTCAGCAACGTCAGCAGATCTGCTGCCGCCTCCACCCCCCGAGGCAGGAAGAGCTCCAGGGCGCAGGTGGAGGTAAATGGCAGGCGTGTGCATGACGCACTCGCATCCTGGAATGTAAGCAGGTGAAGACCTCTCAGGAGAAAGCAAAGTGAGGTCATTCAGACCCAATAAGAACCTCAAGTCACATTACAACATTACCGCTGTTCTGAGGTCGAACCTGCAACTGGTGCCATTTCTGGCATATTCCTTTTTTCACCCGAGAGCAATTCTGATCTGATATTAGACCAACCTGCGAGTAAAAATGCAAAAAGATCGATCTGGGAAATCCAAGTGGAGGCAGATGATCTGCTCCGGTGATGAAGGCGAGGAGGTCTTCCAAGGAAAAATCTGCCTCGCCATCTGACAAATGAGGACGAATGAATTGCAATCACTTTCCCCCACTTGAGCACAGCAAGTCTTTGTCCTCCATTCTTACCGCTGACTTGGGCGAGGACAGCGTCCCAGTTTTCAGCCGTCGCCTTCTCCGCCGCCCTCAGCGGACCATCTGGGTGGCTGTAGCAGACGGTGAAAAGCTGTTTGAACACTTCTAGCGTCAGGGGCTGCTGCTGCGAGCTCGTCATCACTGGCGTGAACAGCTCCCAGTGGGACTGCACCGTATCCCACAGCCCACCACAGCTGTTCATCCCCTCTTTGAACTGGGAGATCATACTGGCCACCCTGAAGCAAAGCGGCGGGGCAGCGACAATGTGCCAGGGATATTAGTGGTCGTGTGTTAAGATAGAGAATTACACAACACAGAATGTTTCTTTCATTTCAGGGACTACCCAGAGATGCGTGTCCCACCTGTAGTAGATATAATGTTTGACCAGGCAGGTATAGATGGCCGGAAATTCATCTGATAGGGCCAAATAGATTCCAGGGATGCCACAGCTCGCCACCCAGTCACACAGACCGAGAGACGGCAGCTTCTCATCGGTGCAACCGTGCAGCTACAAGGAGGGGAGGGCTGTTATCTCAGCTTTCTTTGTGTGCTTTAATACATGCATTTTATGGCATCAATTCCGCGTGCAGGGATATGGAGTTTCGGAGACGGAGCTACCTGTTTCAATCGGAATTGTGCTTCAGTGTCAGCAATTTCCTTCCAGCTGAAGTCCTCCAACGATGGATTCTGGCCACACATCAGCTGTGGCAATGAGACGGCATCAAAAAGATTAAACCTGTATTAATCATCAATCATCGACAGGTCACACGAAGCTGATAAGACGTGCAACATGTTGAATAAATCAATCGTATCCGCCAATGCAAGAATGTGACCTAAAACCGGAATCACAGAAACCATTGAAAACGTCACTAGTGGAAAACCTGGTAGAGCGCAGGGTGCAGACAACGAGGTCCGGGACCGCCCTGAGCGAGACACCAGCCAATCAGAACGCCTGCTTCGTAATACTTCCTGTCTTCAAGAGCTTTGAGGTCATAGGTCAGGAACAGACGCCCCGGAATGCCCTCGAATACGGAGCTTTTCCGCAGCTTCAGCAAAGTTAACCTGTTGGAGATGAATTTACACATTTAACATTATACTGTAATGATTTATTGAAACTCAGGCATTTAATCGCTACCTGAAGAACTCTCTGAGAGGCCCCTCATAGCCGTCCGTCTCCTCCCCAATGAAGGTGATAATGGTAGCCGCCCTGAAACAGAATTCCGGCTTCCTCACCACCTCCAGAGCCTCGCGGAGCAACTCTTTCCTCTCTACACGGATGTGGGTTTCTCCGTCGCTGCCCACGTTCTCCTGCCGGATCGACCTCAGCACGCCGTCCAGGTCGAGTGAGAGCTGTGCCGCAGAAATGGCATCAAAAACCTTGGATTGGCTAGGAAGTTGCAATTGGCTGCGTTTGATATAAACCCCACCTCCTCTGTGGTGCTTCCACCACGAGGCAGGGTCTGTGGCTCCAGCTGCTCTACTTCATCCGGACCCCTCTCCATTATGTTCACCAAACAAAATTTCTTCCTTGCGAAAGACAACACACAAACAAACATTGAGGCAATCCCAATCCGTGGTTTAAGACACTCAAATGTTATGTCACAGGAAACATGATTGCTTTCCTACCTTTTCAACAAAGGCGCTGCGTTCATGGACCTCTCAGACAGTAACTGTTGACAGAAGAGGGGCATTTTTAATACAGGATCGGTTCAGTCAGAGAAGCATCCTCGCCTATAAGACAATTTGTCATCAACATTTCCTTCTAAAACTGAAGACGGACACTTCTTCTATAGCTTTTATGAAGTAATTCACATCTGCACCTCCTAGGACAGACATGGGCAAACCACGGCCCGCGGGCCGTATACGGCCCGTTATGCTTTTCAATACGGCCCGCCGAACTTGTCCAATGACCAAAAAATTCAAAATCATAACTTTCATTTTGTCCCTGCAATACCCATGTTTGACCAGCAGATGGCGCACTGACCATCGATGGCTTGTAGCGTATTGCTCTGCTTTTAGTTTCGTTTCCCCCATTGCTGGTGTCCCGTCCCCCGTCACAAGACCCTGAAACCGCACCGCAGGAACTTATCGATCTTCAGTCCGACTCCGCCTTGAAGGATAAGTTCAAGTCTCTTAACATGAATGACTTTTATGCCTCACTTAACGAAGCCACGTTTCCAAACCTCCGGAGGACGGCACAGAAGGTGCTGGTGTTGTTTGGCTCGACCTACGTGTGTGAGCAGAGGTTCAGCGTCATGATCAATAAAGCCCGTCATAGATCCAAGTTAACGGACCAACATCTCAGATCTATCCTGAGAATAGAACAGCAAAAATAACTCCAGACTTTGATGCACTGGCAAAAAAGGGAGACCAATAACACTGTTCCCACTGAAATTGGTGAGTTTGTATGTTCTGTTATGAAAGAAAATGCATCTGGAAAGTTTGAACGTGCGTCTTTTAATGAAGTGCACATTTATGCACAGCAGTGGAACAACAATGAGTGCAGCAGGAATGATTGAGATTTAGTATTTCGTGTTTTGATATGTTTTGAATGTTGAAAGTGATCATCTTTTTTCAATAAATGTTGGTTTATTTAACTTTACGCCTTCAAGTGAAATTTATTAAAAAACAGATGCAATCACCAGGTTTGACAGATCACAGTGTCATTGCTATTTTAATCTATTTACATTTCTCCTCACACCGTTGTGCCAAAATATGTGTAAATGCCGCATCCTGCATATTCATTGAGACAAACGTACTACCTGGATAAAGGCTATTTTGCACATTTGAAAGACGCAGTCCTTCGTACACACTGTTAGTAAATCGGGTTGTACATCTATCTGTGTGTGTACCGTGCTATGAGGTTTGCACACCACACGCAGCGCTTTAGTATATCTGGGCCAAACACTCATCCAAAAGCTCCTGGCCCGGCCCCTCTGTCAAAATTTCAAACCCAATGTGGCCCGCACGTCAAAAAGTTTGCCCACACCTGTCCTAGGACCAGCATTCGTGATCTCTTCCGTTTGTGTTCTACTCTTGGGAAGCTAATGAAACGCTTGTACACCATAAAACAGGTCAATTAAATTGATTAGATTAGAAATTTCACACACAAATCAAACTTAAAATTGAAACGGAGCAGCTGTGGTGCACCTGTGGATGCTGGTGGTGGCTCAGGATGTACAGAGCGCCGTTCCTACAGATCCCGAGTACCTGCTCACCAGTCCAGCCCTCTGCAGGAGTGTCTGGGACGAACAGCACCCTGGAGCCCTGCAGGCCCTGGAAACCACGGGATGATCAGCGGGATTTGAGGGAAACACTAGATCTCAGCTTCGATCGCTTCGTGTATGCATTGAATCGCTGTTTAGGAGGTCTACATACACCCGCCCCCACACCTGTAGAAACGTGAAGGAGAACGGTTGCTCCGCCTTCACAAACAGCCCCCGAAACAGCAGCGCCAGTCGATTCTGGATCTGATGGGCTGACCATGCACGCTCAATAGTGATGCGGGTAGTCAATCCCAAGGCTGCAAGCACTGCGCGCTCTTTACCGTGTGGCGCAGCAGGTCTGGAGGAGGAGAAGCAAACAGCGACAGGCTTCATACTTTTGTTTTTTAACGTCATGACAGCAGAAATCTGAGACCATAACCTTAATCATTCCTTAATTATCCACTGGAGTGGAGTAACAGCCCGAACCCAGTGCTAATCCGTCACCTGGTTTCCAGGTTCCCCCTGGGCAGACAGACCACGTCTGTGACCACCAGTCCTCTCGTCTGCTGAGTCGGTCGCTTCCATTTGAGGCGACTTTTGTCAGGCGCTCCCTGAAATGCACAGCGTAGCATCATCCAAAATAAAAGCATCCAGGAAAACACCCGATTCTCGCCTTTAGTTTGTTCAGTGAGGTCTGAAACTTCTGCTCAAGGTTCGTCTGTGCTACCTCTGGGTATTAAAGTCTTTCGGTTCTTCCATTCTCGCTCGTTGGAATGTTTGCCGTGTGTGAAATGAGAAAACATTAAACCTCGTGTGACCTTACCTGCTCTCTGGCAGACCATCTGAAGGGTGGAAACACCTGAATGGAGTGAGGGTAAGAAACAAAACCAGCATCTCATACAGGTGGAGACATCACATGAAAACTCAGGTAATATTTGCATCACAGCGCAACCAAAAGGATTTCATAGCGACCTCCATCTCTATCCCGGTGTCCTCCATTACGCCTGATTTAAGGCGCCGTTTGTCTTCTTCCCTGAATATAGATTCTGTTGGGGTCATGACCAGCCACTTGGGCTCAATTTGAACTTCTGGCTCTGGTTCTTCTTCACAGTCCTGGACCAGAGGATGCTCCAGGCATCTCTGGGTTCAAGAAAAGGAAGGAGGAAGGCATTTACTGTGCCAAGCGTCCAGACCTCAGCGATGCGATTTTCATTATCAAACCATAAAGTAAAAAAACACATTCTGCGGTCACAGAATATACCTTCTCTTCTCTGCGACTGCAGTAGAGTAGAGACAACCTTATCAAAAACAAGCCAAGAGATTTGATAGCGCTGAAGATCAAACAAACACTTAAGTCAAATTCTTTCTAGAAATGACAGCGATGGGTGACTTCATTTCACGCAGCTGAATAACAGGCTATTTTACTCCCTTTGCATTTTACACACTGGAAGATTGGTCTTAAAACATAGCAAAACAAACAAGCTTGCATTGTGTTTGGACGAGATTTGGAAGGCTTGAATGACAGTCTGCGGTTTGGACACCTTTCTTCCAGCAGCAGAAGAGCGTGCAATGGAAGATTCCACCAAATTAGGAGGGCGAGTTTGGTCACATGACTCACACTCCTATTCAATTAAAGCAAACATCTACTTGCACCCCTAACAGCGAGTCTCTCAATCAACCTCACGTGCTCAAGTGTAAAGTAAAATATAGATATATTTCCATTTATATGACCATTCTTTCAGGTTTCACCTGCAGAAAAGACTTCTTGAATGTTTTATGAAATAATGAGGCGGTTACTAAACACAGACACAACACCTGAGGATCAATCAAGTCTTTCACCTGGTTCAAGCTGGATTTTTCCTGCTTCTCCTGAGTTGGCATCGCCACACAGAGCTCCAGTGAACAGAACACCTCCATCTCGATGTTCTCCCTGAAGTCCGGCGCTGCCGCCTTCTTCTCACTTGCCATCCTCTCTGGCTATTTGTTGTTGTTGTTTAATCCCCGGGTACTTTTTACTTTGTCAACGGAACCTTTTCAGTCTTTCTTGGCTTGAAATTTCTCCGTCCTGCAATGTTTGCTCCTTACTGGGCTTTAACTCATTTGATCCCTTTCATCCCTCGTCTTTCTTGACCGATCTGCAGTTCCTCTCAATGTTCGCTTCCAGCAATGGAGGCCTTCCAGACATCTTAACAGGTGAGTCCTCATCAGTGCAAGCTGCGAGCCATCAGTCTCGAGTTCTGATTGGATCAGACTTGTGCTCCTGGGTTATGATTGGTTCCATTTAACACACAAAGCCTCCCCATCAAAGACTTACACCCCCATCGCTTTCTCAGGTCTCTCGATCGAAGAGGGCAACATTCAATCCAAATGCAGTTTGAACTACTTCATCCATTTATTAGTCAGTTGTTCAAGATTGACAAACATACTGTTATGCTAAAAACACTTCTTATGAACAATAGTGGAGAACGGTCAGCGTGACAAAGCAGGGACTCTGTGTCCACATGCAGTTTATACAACCATTAACTCTGCACTCCTTTCAAAAACCATTCCATGGCTGAGAGTTCTCAGGGATCTCACAACATGTAACATTCCCAATGCTCTTTTACAAAGCCAAACACAGGAAGGCATGTCAGGCATTTTTAGTTGAAATGCTGAGAGCAGGAAATAATATAATGATCCATCAAATCAAATGACAACATATACGCTTTTAAGCAGCTCATAGTGTTAGCTAAATAAATCTGTTTCCTCTAAAGACAAACCCAGTTAATAGACATTTTGCCCTCATGTTTACTAAGAGCATGAGTACATAAAGAATTAGATTCCCTTGTTAAGTTGAGTGCACCGTGCTGAGTGATGCCATGTGCAGTGAGGCAGAGGAGGCGTAAGTACGAGTCCCAGATCTCAGGCGTTGCTCCGTTCCTCTATTGTGAACGTCTCCATAGGGCCTTTGCTAAGACCCTTGATGTCCTCCAGCAGACTGGTTGGTGTCAAAATGTGAGAAGACCCTGGGATCAAAAAAGGATGATTGTGTTCAAAGTTCAAACACAAAAATCATTTAATCAATTCTGACAGGCTCCAGCAGGGGGCGCAGCAAGATAATAAAAAGAGGCGCAAAGCTCTTTGTAATTTTATGGCTGTATTGCAGCCAAATTTAGATGTAGGCAAAGTGCAATAAGATGTAAATAATGTATATGTCGAGAGGAATAGGTGAATTGATCAATATTTGCAGCCTCACCTATGATGACCTCACAGGATTTTACAGCCTGGGTGACCTCGTAGGCCGAACGCATCTCAGAGGAGCAGATTCCTCCGAGAATGAAGATGATGAGGCGCGAGCCGGTTCGGCGGTCGTCCATAGCACTGGCTTTGTGCTTCTGCCGGGCGCTGAACATCACACAAACCAATTAAAAATGACGTTTTGTCTTTCACAGAATGTGGCTCATTGCAGGCTGAACTTATTATGTCGGCCCAGTTCTAGTGTTAGCCTACCTGACAGCCCCGGATCCGTTCCAGGCAGCAGGGCACTCAGACTGGTGCGGCCATTCTTTGGTGTCTAATTTATTCTCCACGGCATCCTAAAGAAACACATTTTGAATTTGTCGAAGTTCAGTTCCATAGAAAGCAAATTATAATGTACAAAAATGTAGAAGTAGCAATTCATTATTTGTACTATTGTTTGAAATCCTCCGGAATTACTCTCCCCGGTTCATTAAGGGTGCCATTTTTAAACTTTATATTAGGCGATATAAAGGAATGAATGCTTCACACTGACCTCCATTACATCTTTTATAACAGGGGTCCACCTGGAAAGATTGTACGTCTCCTCCTGGGAACGATCCCGTCTGGTAGGTTTACGAGAGAACAAACTCGGCTGGAGAGAAAATGAAATGAAACAGTTAAATAGGACCGAGTCGAGAAATGAATCTTTTCCACTCCTCCACAAACCGATGTGATGATTGGGACCCCGAGTTCTTTCCAGTTCAGGATGAACTCTTGTTCGTCTTCGATCTTGACGTGCTGAATGAGTTTGCTTAAGTTCTCTTCTGTTGTTCCTGTTTGGGCACAGCAAACAAGCGGCGCTGTGAAGATCTAGTGGCTGTTAACTGGAGAATTATAATCATTTCATTATTTAAACTGGAAAAGCACTCAGAGGGCTCAGACCTCCACCAAGCAGCTCATTCTCCTAGTAATCACTTTTCTTTAGGAAAGAAAGCTCAGCAGTTTGGATCCTGGCTGACTTCCTCTTCATGCACTTCTCTGGGAGTTTTTGTGATCACTAATAAATAGACCAATATAATGATTTGTGTGGCTAAAAAAAGCAGCTACTCCATGGAAAGCTAACGAACAGTGAAAGAACAGACGGGTGTACCGCCAAGGCTGAAGATGTAGAGCAGGACAGCCCTGATCTTGTCATGGGTGCTGTATGGGTGGAGCAGCACAGGCAGCAGGGTCCTCATGGGGTCCTTTACCTTCATCCCGTCCACGTCTGAGCCCACTGCAAGGTCCTGAAGGAGGCAGAACGTTTTCAAACCTTACATACAGGCATGCTTGTACTAATGCAAAGCCCCTGTCTCTTAGAAAACCAGCTTCTCAACTGATTTCAATGGAAGATGCTTCCAGAAATGAGGGGATTCCACCTGTTTTCTTTTGACTAAACCAGTGCTTAACATTTGTCCCCGCTACTGATGACAGACCTGCTCAGCTTTGCAGAGTTTCTCCACATTGTTGGAGAAATGTTTCATGCAGTCCTCGGCCAGCTGCAGATGAATCGTTTTCTAGAATTCAGAGAGACATTAAGGACGACGTGAATGGAAACATATCAGAGTTTTAGGCTGATTGGACAACATTTTGACGTGGACACGGCTCCAGAACTACTGACATTATCCCAGCCCTGCTCACCTCCATCAGCTGTTTACGGAATGCAGGCATCTTCTTCATCATTTGGGCTAAATTGCTGATTGTAATCTGAGAAGAGAAAAAAAAACCATAAATATTTGTTCAAGAGGCTCATAAAGAAAAACCACAACAACGCACCTTCCCATCTGGCTGCTTCTTGCTGACAGATATTTCCTTAACCATCTTAGGGATTTGTCTGATGGAAGAGAAAAATAAATGGCCTTAAGGTTGGGATGAGAGAAATAAATGGTACGCACTGCATTCTTCAGACGCTGCAAACTTACGCCGACACCTCAGCGATGTGCTGGTGCCTCAGCCCCACCCAGAGCCTGTCCTCCTCATTCAGCAGCGCCTGCTTCTCCGAGCCATCTTTAGATTTGTACCTGACAAAAAATAACTACGGAATTAAGTTTGCCCTGAGCACGGCGATCATGTGCAGTTCCGTGCATTACCATGCGTAGTAGTGACACGTGTGTGAAGAGAGTGAGACACAGAAGCAGATTCCACCAGCGTGGAAGAAAACAGAAACGGCTTACATCACGCTGCAGATTCAACTGTTGAAAAGTGTGAGTGCCAATCACCAAATAAAAGCTCACTTCAGCCAACGTGTTGCACTTAGCGTCTTGCTCATTTGGGCTGTCATAAAAGAATTCCCAAAAATCAAAGCACCCTTTACAGAAGGACAAGCTCGTGTTACTTGTAGGCGTCGTTCTGGATATCGACGAGGTCGTACGCCATGGCTTGGTAGGTCAGCTCGTGCAAGATGGGGCTGACGGCGTCGAAACCTCGCTCTACTATCAGCAGCTGGGCCTGGGTCTTTCCCTGGGGGGGGGGCAGGTAAAACACTTCATCTTTGGTAGAGTGGTTACTATGTACAGTGGCATCGCTTTAGTCCTAGTTTCAGTAATACTACACAGCTCTGACCGGGAGACGCCGGCGACCTTCAAGCTCGTGATGAAGAGCCTTTTCATATGCTTAAACCGAAGGACAGGACTGTTGTAGTCGACACACAACACACGTCGCCTTGTGTCGAGATGGCAGGGACACATTATGCTGTTCGTTCCAGCCTCTGACATCTTGTTTCTTGTTAACATCCTCTACGCAGAGCACAATGTGTCACCTTTTTGTTGCTGCTCTCGTCCAGCTCGTAGTGCCGGGACAGTTTATTGTCCACCAACTCTGCAAGCGTTTTGGCGTTCTCCATGTTGCCGTCTCTAGATGTGACATAAATTATTCAGTCAGGTAAATATGATATAAATGAAAGAACCGTTGACTCACTGGTGCTTTTGCAGACATGGATGTGTTTACTGGATGCTGAAATTAAAACCGTGACTGTTTTTTTCTGTCACGGATAGATAACATATTGAAGCTTTTCTCATGAAAGCCGTTGCACTGCTGGGGGGGGGGCATGTCTCCAGCAGAGAAACTATATCTGTCCTCACGTACTTCTTATATCTGACTCCCGGATACTCGTCCAACGTAGCACAAAGCGTGACAATCTGATCTGCCAGAGTCTCCAGTGTCTTCTTTTTGTTCTGAGCGTGTGGACCGTAGATGCTTCGGAAAGCCCCTGGATTATCGCACGTGAACACCTGGGAAATAGTCCAGAGACGAATATAAAGAATTTTAATTTAGTAGGACAACTTCATAACAAAGCAGATTGCGACTGTTAAGGGTCTAATCTTCTACGGTAATACAACATTTGTAAAAACACCCAGGGCAGATTCAGTCCCGGCACTCAGTGGAGCAAAAATCTTTTTTTTTAAAGTAGCAGCCCGGCTGAAAATGAGGAAGCTAAACTCGTTTCTTGAGAAACTCAAAGCAGCCACTCACTTGCGCCTCTTGCGGCATGAAACTTAGGTTTATTTCTTTGCAGACTCGGATGTGCTTCGCACAGTGCAGCTTCATGTTGTTGAAAAGGTCATCAGGACAGTCTGTTGGACCGAAACACATCAACACAACAATATGATCGTGTTGGGTAAAAGTCATCCCTTTTGCGTTTGTAATGGAATCAAGTTGAGATTTATAAGTTACTTACAGTCGGTGAAATAAACATTCGCTGACTTGTATTTGGGTTTGGGCCTGAAGTCCGCAATAAAGGCATCCACACACTGTAAAGTCGCATACATTTTATTATAATACTACTGAGGTTCCAATGTCATTTAATGTACATTATGAATGCAATTACAAATGCAATAAGAGAACGGTAAGTGCAGAGTTATAACGACAAACCTTAGCATTTGGTGACATGAAGTAGATGGCTTTCATTTCTGGAACAGGCTCTCTGCTTTTGAACAGGTCCTCCACAACTTTGGAAGCAAAACATTTACCCGACAGAGTTGCTAGTGACCGACACATACACACACTTAATTGATCTATTTTATAATATATTATCCATATTCTATTTATGTCAGTACTGGGTGAACATAACAGAGCCTACTTGTTATTTTCTCCGACATCAGATCTGACATTTTGCAGCATGATGAGAGGAGCTTGGTGGTGAAGTTGTCCAGAATCAGTATCTATGAAGATCAATCAGTTGTGGTTCGTAATGTCAGTTCAATGAGTCACAGTGCATCAAAGAACCAATCACGTAACAGTTGCATGAGTTATGTGGAGGTTGTCAATTCATAAAATGGTACTGTCCCAACTCATCACTGAGTAGATGAAGAAGTGTCCTACCTTCCATACTTCTGATTTTCTGCAGTCTTCAATAATAGTATCTCTTATTCCTGTTAGAGACACAGAAGATGGCTTGTCAAAAATATTCCTGAATTAGTTACTGCTCTTGAAGTCCCTATTTGAGATCTATATTGATTCCCGAGTTCGATCATTTGAATAAACGACACGACATTGTCGACGAGTTGTACCAAATGTTAGCTTTCTAATATCGTGCTAAGGTTAGCCAGCATGTACAAGGTGGGGCTGCAAGCAAATGAACGTAACTAACTCCCGCTGTGACCCAAATGTGACACCGGTCTGATGTTACCAAAATCGAACGCTGCCAATCCTCATTTGTGAACTTCCGCTGCGCTTAAAAGCAGAATAACATTCACTGTTATTCCACGATGTAAAGTCACGAAGGTTAATAAGAACAGGAGTAGATTAAAATCTACTTTACTTCCCAATAAATTGAGAAGCTGTCGCGTTATTTCACCTGCACCACAAACACTGTCCAATTTAGGTCAACTTACTTTTCCAAACTATTCTTTTAAGTCCGTGATCTGAGCCTGTAGCCATATTTTTCTCTCTCTCGCCTCTTCCTGTCTCGCGCCCACCCAATGTGACGTCATCTGCGTCAACAAGCATGCGACAGTTTGTAGTTTTTAGAAACGCTTGACAGTAAATCTGAAACATGAGGGGTTCCCAAAATTATAAGGTCCTAAAGGTTTAAGGATGCATATATATTCCTTAAGTGAAGCCATATCTATAAGATTAAAGTCAGAATTTCGACTTGAAATAAAATAATGAGTTGACATCATCCTAATATAGATATATAAAGTCAAACATGGAATATTTTAAACAAAGTAAGCAAGTAAAGTTTTTTTTAAACTTTGGTTTGCTCTGACTTTATTCATAATATTTATTTTTCTTCTCTTGGCAGATCGAAGCCATGTTCCTTTTTTGATGCCTCCAAGTAAAGCTAAGTGATATGATGCTTCTGGGTGGGGAAATCTTGACTACTATGGTATCTTGACTACATCCTTGAAATCAGATCATACCTGCAGTTTACACAGGTATTTCCATTTTGTGCTGCATGAGCTGCACCTTCTCAATGTGCATATTTCTGCTTCTGCTCCACTGTGATTGGTCGCTTACCTCAAGTGGGCAGGCTCATATTTAGGTATTTCTACAAGTAAAAACACTTGCTATTTTGATGAGAAGATACAAAAGTTAAGAGTGAAGGGTGTAAAAAAGTCTTATAGAGGCTGCAAACTTTGAGAGGTGCGTTTTAGGAGACCGGAGTGAAGAATGGGCTTTTTGAAGTGGCTGGGAGTTATTTTCTTGTTGAACATATGTTCACAGGTACAGTGATCAAATTGATTTCTACTGATTGTGTGTGTGATGTAATGGCATAAACCTATTGGGAATAATAATATTTATACTTATATTTTTCACATGTACAATTACAGGCTTCAGCCGTCTCAGGTACCGTATGCCTTTTTCTTTTTCTTTTTTTTACATAAAGTCCCTGTATATGTTTCTGTTGTAAGAGTGAAGGGATACAATTAATGTCATGATATAATGCATTCATCTGAGAGTCTGGCAATGATCTCCAACTATTTCACTTGTCTCATCAGCATTCCAAGCGTCTGTATTTTCAGCAACATCCAGGAGCATAATTCTCAGATGGGTCAGGGTCCAGGGAGCCACCTTGTACAAGATCACAGTCGCCCAATTTGACTCGCCAAGCTATCCAATTGCTTTTGCTTACTTTGGTGAAAACACTGTGATGGGATCAATTAGCTCTTTGTCCCCAAATGTCAGGTATCAGTTCACACTTGAAGCTCTGGATGACACCGATGCAGTACTGAACTCTGTCAGCTTGGACGCAATCACAGGTGAGATACATTTCAGTTCGTACCTGTGTGGTTTTAACACTTAAAGACACAGTACATCATTTAATGTCCTTGTCTTTTACAACGTCCAACATAGAGTTGGATGTATTTGACTGTATCTGAAAATATTGAACCATGCTATGTACATACCGTATTCTATCCAATATTACAATATCATTATAAACAAAGAAAATCTAAATGCTATGTTCAATTAGCAGTGATGAGTGAAGGTTTTTAAGTTAAATTTGTTCAAAAGGTGAATGTTCTATCCAAATGAACCCAAGCAGACAGACAAAGACTGAACTCATTGCACTTCCTTTTAGCTCCTCAGATGATGGATCCCATCCACACGGTGAAGTCGATAGATAGCAAGACCTTGATTGTGGAGTTTGCCGGCAGAGCCGGGGCGACTCATTACATCATACGCATCCGGAATGCCAATGGCTTCTACAGACAGGACTCTGTGCAATCCTCCCCTGCTGCGATTACAAACCTCGAGCCCTATACCGACTACACGCTCAGCATCATGGCTGCAAACACCGGAGGCCACAGCCAACCTTCTCCTCCAGTGACTGCAAAGACAAGTAGGCTGCTATCGTTTGTCAATTCAGTACTTGAGGGCTGTCATATATTCTCTAACAAACATTGAGAACCCTTCTCACGACTCCTCATGGCCTGCAGAAGCCACTTGATCTGACTCATTCTCTCAGCAGAGACACTGTATTCAGATCATGTTCAGTCAAGTCCAATTTCAGCATCTAAATCCAGGTTTGTCTACCAGTAAAGGGCCCAGGACCCTTCAGGGCCCCTCCTGTATAGGTGGTAACTGTACCTGACAGCTAGACGCCATGACCTGGTCATGAGAGTATAGGTGCCACCTCTCACCTTCACTCCCACCCCGGGAGGAAAAATGTGATCTTCCTGAATTCACAAAAGAAATCAACAGTTTTGAGCAGTTTCACCCTATTTGGTTTAACATTTGAATTATTCACCACTGATTGTGTTTTTTTTCTTGCAGGCTTAATAATTTATTCATATAACTTAACATCTTCTAAACAACAACAACAAAGGGACATTAAGAAAATGATTCACTCTAAACTTTATGCACCTGAATGCAAAGCTTTAAATCTACGGTGTTTGTCTGCAGCATTAAATAAGAACTAAATAATCCACAGTCAAAGTTAACCAAACATTTCCAAGTATAAGCAGTACGACAGTAACAAACAAACAACAACAGGTAGTTAAATGATGACTGTAATGACTGTGATGACTCTAATACTGCCCCTCGTGCATTTTCTCCACAGTCTTGCCTCCTCCTCAGTTTTACGACACGTCCTCCCCCAGCAATGATAGCATCACTGTAGCCTTGGTCCCCGTTGCTCAGGCTGTGGGGTACAGCGTGTCGATATACAAACTGGGTTCAAGCACCAACCTGGGTTACAATACCTCCAACACCAATTTGACCATCTCTGGCCTGGATGCCGGCTCACTCTACACGATGGTTGCCTTCGCCTGGGATGTCGAGGGTCGAGGAGGAGAGCGCAGTCCGTACACCAATCAGACAACGAGTAAGAAGTCACTGGACCGCCTCTTTGATCATGCTTATACTCTTAGCTGCAGTGAAAATAGCATTAATGCTTCAAAGGAAACGCGGGTGTAAAACATATATATCACACATCTAATTGTATTCAATGGGCTTTGGCTTTGTTTGACTTTGGTTTGACCTCTATAAAAAATGACTTGGGGGGGGGGGGGGGCTAACGGCTAAGTCAACAAACTAGCCCCACAACAGAGTCCAAAACACAGGAGAGAGTCGACGTTAACACGACAGCATGTGTGCTCGTGCTGTTTTCTGCTGTGTTTCAGGACCCCCTACACCATCTTCTGTCAGTGCCTCTGTTGCGAGTGGCAATATGGCGGGGCTGTCTGTGTCCTGGGAGCTCAATCTGGATGTCGATGGATCTATCCAGTATCATGTGATGACAAATCAGAACCTGACGTGTAACTCCACATCAAACTCTTGCGTGCTGTGGGGAATCAGCTGTGGGGAGATACACACCATCTATGTCACCGCAATAAACGAGGCTGGTCCCAGCTATCCGTCCAGCCCGCTTGTGTTTGTCACCTGTGAGTAGTGGGAATTTAATTCTGGAATACTCTTATTAACAATATATATATATACTGTATGCTCCTGATGGCTGTTGACCGCTCTGTTACAGTCCTCTGGTCATGAACGTCTGTGTGTGTCTAGAACAAAAAATGCAAATCACCTCTCTGGGAAATGGGTGTGGCTTGTTCTTTGTGTTTCCCAGTGTGATTCTGAACAGAGCACTTCTATTTTCTCCTTTCATCAATTATCCCATGAAAACATTAATGGTTGTGTGGAACTAAACCCCCCCTGCTGTCCTGTTTCTTCAGACCCCTGTCCACCTGGGTCTTTGGCTTTCCAGGCGCCCCCAGGAGCAAACTGTACCCTGACGTGGGACTCGGTGCCTCTCGCTGATTTCTACCGGGCCGTCATCAAGAGCGGTGAGGGCAGCGAGGAGACCTGCAACACCACCGGCAACAACTGCACCTTCCACTGCGAGTGCGGCTTCACGTACCTCATGTCTGTGTTTGCGTTCAACCAGGCTGGCAGCAGTCCTCAAGGAAACGTCCTTAACTACACTTCAGGTATGGGATGACTGAGGTGACGTCTTTTAAGATTTGTTTTCAGCATGTGCTTGTTGTCTTCCTGTTTATGGTCATTTTAATATAATGATATAATATCGCCTGTGACCTCCAGTGCCTTGCTGCCCAGAGGATTTAACCATCTCCGCGGTGAGCACTGATACTCTGGAGATCACCTGGACACCCTCACGGGGGGCGGTGGTCTACGAGATCGAAGCTCAGGACCTGTTGGCCTGTATTCACTCCGTCCAGTGTAAGGACACGGCTCCGGTCTGTGCACTCTCTGACCTCAGCTGTGACACTCCCTACACTGTGGTGGTGGCGCCCTGCAATGACATTAGCGGATGCAACCGTGAATGCACGTTTCAGACCAAAGACACAGGTAAAGTAAAGATCCATGGGGAGAAAGCCAATGATATAATTAAATCTCATGATCTCCATAAGGAGTCTGATATAATGAATTGGATTAGATTATCTCAACTAATTCCTTCCCTCCATTATGCCCATCAGCTCCGTGCATGCCGGTAGATCTAATGCTGCATACGGAAAATTCCTCCGCCGTCGGTGTCAGCTGGACGGCACACAACAGGGATGCTAATTACACTGTGAGCGCTGTGGGACATGACGTACACACCTGCACCACCAGTGGATACCGCTGTGACATCGCTGACCTGCCTTGTGGCTCCACCTACGATGTCAGCGTTATGGCAGTCAGCGCTGCCGGCCAGAGTTTACCCAGCTACTCTGACTCTCTAGAAACAGGCGAGTAGTCTAAAAGCGTTCAATATCTTACCGAATAAAAGTATTTAACAGATATATTCTTGGTGTTTTCATCTTTTACAGGGCCCTGCTGCCCGGCGAATCTGACAGTGGATCAGGTGACTCAAGCAATGACCAATCTGTCGTGGTCTTATGCAAAAGGCGCCCACTCTGTCATCACTTCTCTGACCTCGCCTTACGGCCACGCCCGCTGCCACACCAAGGATTCCCACTGCCTCATGGGATGCATCACCTGTGGGACCAACTACACCGTCACCATGGAGGCCTACAGCCACAGCGGACAAATGTCCAACTGCACCTATAAGAGATTCTCGTCCAGTGAGCGACGATGTTTTCCACCAATGAGAAAAATGAAAAAGAACACACACACACACACACACACACACCCTTGTTGCTATGAATCAGTCATCTTGGTTTTTTTCCCATCTCTCTCAGGTGCCTGCTGCCCGTCGGGTGTCAGGATCTACAGGCTGGCTGGTAACTCCCTGCGGGTGTACTGGCACAACGCCGGCGGCAAACACAGCTACGTCACAGAAATGGTTTCCAGTAGCAACAACTACACCTGCACGGCGTCTCCCGGGGAGAACAGCTGTGACGTAGCGGGCGTCCAGTGTGAGGCTCTTTATAGTGTAGTGGTGGCTCCGCTCACACTAGAGGGCCCTAAAGTGCTTTTCTGCCCTCAGAGGCAGTACAAAGGTACGGCCGTCTCATCGGGTGATGAAATATTCAACTTGTTTTACATACCTTTGCAGTTTTATTTTGTATCAGAGCAAAGTAAAAGAACATGCATGACAATTAGAACATAAAACATACAACCCAGCTGAGAGTGATGATGACTATGGATGACAGCACATCTATTGACTTTGGCTGTGTTTCTTTTCTGTGTTTTTAGTCACTTGTTCAGGCGGTAACGTCGGTGCAGGTGAGTGAGCTAATGTTCTGCATAAATGTTTGCCGCTATGTTATCTAAGGAGCAAAAATCACTCAATAGTTTTCATAACTTGATAGTAAAAGTCTAGTAAAGCGGTTTCACCTTTTGTTTTTCCTCCAGTGATTTACAGAGGGAAGCGAAGCGTGGATTAGCATATGGTGAGTAAAGTCCTAAAGTCTTGCACACTGGACCTTTATTCTAAATGTGCATCCATTTCTTCAGACATGATATTTGCCTGTATTAAATAGGTTTCACTTTGTTTCACATCAGGACTTTTTCCTCTTTTCTTTTTCCTGGTATCATTTATAAAAGGTTACATTTAGCAAAAGTTACTGTATATAATTAATAAAACATTTTCTGTTTTGTCTTTTACAGGACCACAGATACAACAAAAACCCCATCTTCTTCTTCATCTTCCTCAGCCTCCTGTATCACACCTACCCTAGTGGGAAGAAGCCTCGCTCGTAGCTTAAAAAAAAGGATGACTGTTAATCCAAAATATGCTTTCTAGCCATATTACATAGATGATTGCATGATGGCTTACGCAAAGTAAATTAGCATGTTTTTCAAAGGATATTCTTGCAAACTGTTGCTGTACTGTCAATAATCAAGATCAAACTTGACTAAAATGGCAAACAATAAGAGTACAGATTGTTCAGAAGTTTGGAATCACCTGTTTAGTTTAGTTTTTTTTTGCTCTTTTCCATGATATATTGTTATTTCAACGTGGACAGATTAATTAGATCCCAAAATTATTATTTATATTCGTTTGGGCAAATCTTCTCATTTAAATGTGACATTTGAAAAACAAAGGGCAAATGAGTCAAATTATTAAAACTGAAACCACAAAAGTGAAAGTTTGAATCGGTTTAAACTGATTAATTGAGTCAGACCATAATATGAAAAGCTAACCAAAAAAAAAAGATTTTCTAAGTCAACACACTTTTTAATTCCATTTTATTATACATTTTATATTACTAAACTTAACTTCACTCTGAAAATCAAATCAGTTGTGCAGATGCTGAGCTTTCAGTGTATTCTAACAATGTGATGATATTTGTATTTAACTGCTCAGAGACATCTCTGTCTCTTCATGCCCTTTATGTTCATGTTACAACAACAACTGTGCGATGTAAAATCCATTCCTTGTACAGATCATTTATATTGAGGAGTCCTTCCAGACACATGGCCATCCCAAATCAAACTTTTGTGGCAGGTAATTCCAAATCTCTGAACGTGTACATGCATCATCAAAGCATGGATTAGGCAAGATGTAAAAATGCTTCTCATGATGAAAATATCATAAACTATATCCACAACTGAAAAAGCTGTGCAAACTGATTCATTTCAAATATCCGAACTGAGTGAAGAATCTCAAAATAATTGATGTATTTGATAAATTATTGAAGGAAACTTTTTTCATTTTTTCCGTTTTAAGAATTATTAATTACAGCTTTTGAATAAATTAATTTTGCAGCTTACGCCCCAAGTAGGACGCCTCCTGATGACGAGTGACCAAACACGCAACACGTTGTGCTGCCGCTTGTTCTCAGGATGGATCTAACTGTTTGCTTCTCTCTGGTTGCATGTTTCAGTTAATAAAGATTTTCCAGCATCATTTTTGTGTTCTGTGTTTTGTTTTGTACTTAGACAGAAATCATGATTGCGACAGAAGATTCACATGGCACCCACTCATGGAACATGTGAAGTCCCACTCCCCTTAAACAACAAGTTTCCGCTGGCTTAAGTCCATCAATAACACAAAAGAAAGGGTTCTGGTGTTGTCCCCATTGCGATGCAACAATATGGATTATAAGCAGGGATACTGTAATGAATCTCAGTGGGGAATAGCCGCCATTTACAGCGAACACATGGAATATGATGCAGCCACAGACACAGCTTTTATTTGATACCCACAAGTCACTCCACCCAAATCTATGAGATTGTGGGCAGTTTACGCCACGTCCCAAATTACAATGTTTAACCGTTTTTTATTTATTATTATTTCACACCTGTGCTTTGTTATAATTCCAGAACCAAGGGGTACAGAACCAAGCTCATGTCGGCTGTCTGCCATTTATGCAGAAGGAAAAGCAGACAGGAAGTAATGTTGGAGTTAGTATCCCTCCATCTGTTTACATAGGTACACACACATATCACACACAAGGTTCTCTGTAGGAGGAAAACACAGACATAAATGAGGAAATGTAAGAGAAGCTGCATCATAAAATGCTAAATATCTGCAGCCCTAAATAAAGTTTGGTGTCATGAAAATTCAAGGAATTATCCAAGTATTCACATCGCTTGTCCTTATTGGTTACACATCAAAATTGTTTTGTTTATTCAGGGCGGCTTTAGTTTCCTGGCAGTTTTATGTTGTGTATCCTCTTTCGTGTTGACTTCCTTTTTTTCTGATACACAATGAGAAGCAAGGAGGTGATAGCTCTTTTTGTACTGTGATAAAAAAGATCCATTTCAGCCCAATATTTCACCTAAATCGCAAGTATTAACCAATCTAGAAGGTAATGAATGTAATATTTTATTCACATCCATGACCAAAACCTAACATACAGTTAAATTCACACCAAGAGCCAGCTTATGCACCAGTGCAATAATTGTGTGCTTTGTGTCATCTCTTAGATGGGAGTCCTAATTCAAAGGTTTGCATTCTTTACTTGGGTGTCAGTGGCACTTGTCCCTCCCAAGCCTTTATCTCTTGAGATCAGGTCATTCAGCAGTTCTCATGTATTGTTATAGGGATCAGAAAAGCACACAAAAACACACAAACATGGCCATTTGTGAAGATACAGCGTACTTTCATATGTTTTGAGTCCCAGAATACAAGAAAAACAGAAAAAAAACCTTGGACTAGAAAGACAGAAACACATAATATCAAGAAAGAGGAAATAAAAGGACAACATATATGACATTTGGACTGATGTTATGCCACAAATGATCACATACTTCCATTAAAGAGAGACAACGTGTGTTTGTAGGTCAAGAGAGTTTAGTTGTGACAGTTTTCCTGTTTTGTTGCCCATGTTGCTGTTATTATAAATTAAAAATATTTCCAGAGTTCATACATACATACATGCAGTAGTAGTTAAAGTAATTTTACAGTTGATAACATTTTAGGAAGAATCACATTTATTTTTGGGTTTGTTTTGAAAATTGAAAGCACCTTTAATCAATTCATGTTCATTCATTCATCATTTATACATAATATCATGGCAGGAAGCTGTTGATTTGTTCCCCAGCGCTACATGTTGAAGAACCTCAGCCTTGAGGCTTGAGGAAGATGCTAATCCCCAATTTGTTTCCTGGCCTCCAATATGGCTTCCACTGTCAAATGCTGAGAAAGAATTTACCTGTCTGAAATAAATAATCTCAAACTACAACAACCATATACATTGTATCAGAAAAGGTCTCTCTGTTTGGAGCCCAACAGGAAGTTAGATGTCTTATTAACGCACCTAAATCAATGCACAAAGAGAAGTTGCAAATGGCTGCCCTCGCTTCACCTGCATCTTCAGGTAAAGTTGAGAAACTCTCATCCGCCCTCGGTCCCTCCCTTGTGACTGCCTGGGGCTGTTTGTGGGACAGCCTGGCCCCATTTGAGGAATACTGATTGGTTCCCACGCACACCCGGATAAAGCTCAAAAGAATCCAGAGCATCTTTTGTGTTTGGCTCCCTTGTATACTAAACCAATTGTAATCCCGCAGTCAATGTCAAGGATGGGATTGTTGGGAGCCATAGGGCTTTCTTTAGCATTGGTGTCTCTAACTCAGGTAAATATTATACTTAAATATTTAAAAAAATCTATGGGTGTAATTTACTGTTAAAATGATTACAACAAGTTATTGATTTAAATATTTTGTTATTTGCAGATACCTTCTTATAGTGCAGAAGGTGAGTAAATGAATAACTAATAATCTTGTATCGATGTATTTAGGGATTATTTTCTTAACAAAACATGTACTGTATTATCAATATTTATAAAACACAATGTATCACCGAAGCCAATGATTTCATGCAGTATAGGTCAGATACAATTAAATATTGGCAAATGTCAACTATTTATATGTTTTTAGTGTATTTCCTTCTCTTCCAGGGTGCAACATCTTGTCGGCCACTTCCGTAGGCCCCTCATCGATTCTGGTCAAATGGAAGCATAATCCCGGGGCAACAAATTACTTTTTGGACCTTCGGGTGAAAAACAATGCAAATATTGCGCCGAATGTGGTGACACTGGCCGGGAATAACACAGAGAAGGTCGTCAATGGTCTGATTCCAGGAACAGAGTACAGGGTGACTCTCAAGGCCTTGCAGTTCTACTCTGTTGTGTGTATGGATACAAGCTTCACAACCACAGGTAAGGAAGATTATCAATACATTTTGATAAAATAGCGGGTAGTTGCAGCAGCTCTTAAAATGCGGCAGACATCGGATTAAACGTTCACGGAGCCTTCTCTCGTTTCAGTCCCTGACACATCACAGATTGTGGTTGGCAAGGCATTAACAAGTACTTCCATCATGGCCGAATGGACTGAGGTATCCTCGGCGGATCACTACTTCCTGCTGGTGATCTCTCAAGCCACGGGACAGACAGTCAACCTCACCTTAACCGAGGTCAGCGCGGTGGTGGGAAACCTGCAGCCCTCCACCAACTATGACTGTTACGTCTACACCGTTAACACTGCCGGCATGGGAAGGAGAAGCAAAGTGAGGACGATCACGACCTGTAAGTCATCACTCAGATCCCACTGTGTTTATTATGAAGACACGTATCTGCAAGGTTTTATTTGTTTTTGACAAGCCAAAACATTTTTACATGTTTTTACTATTACTAATCCTTGCTGCAGATGAAAATGAGAGATAGTCACATGACAACTCCTGATCAAGCCAAATCAGGGGTATTATGATTTACTATGTTCTCAGGTCAGTTACCACAGTTACCAGAATGTTCAGCTGCAGTTCTAATCTCAAATGAACTATTACACCTGTAGAATAAGTACGAGTGGCCAAACTATCGCTGTAGTGTTGATGATTTGATGAACTACTGCTGTAAATTGTTCCTCAAAATGTGGCTCTTGATTTTCAAGGTAGGCCTAAACATGGGATCAAATCAGTTTTAATCTGATTTAATAATGGTCGAAAATAACCAATTTGTGTTGTTCTAACACAAAACCCCAAATGGTGTGATGGAATATGTAAACATATATTTATATATAATATTTTGAACCCTCATCACATAAGCCCTCTCAGCACGATGATTCGGGTATGTAAATGAGCTGACATATAAACGCACGCTTGTCTTATTTGTGCGGCAGTAACGAAGCCTCCAGAGAACATCGTGGTATTGCAGACCGGTAAGGGCACGGCGAGAGTGATGTGGCAGCCGGTCGAGGATGTTCTCTTGTACCACGTTACCACTTGGGATACCGATGAACCCCCCAGCTCCATGACTGCGTACAATGTCACAGACACCAAGCTGGACGTGCAAAGCATCCACCCATGTTCCACTTATCTGATATCAGTGTCCTCATTCAACGCGTTCCTGTTGCCAAGCGAGCCTACAACTTACACCTACACCACCAACAGTGAGTCGGCAGGACCAAACCAATATCCATGACTCGGAGATTAGGATCTAGGTCAGCTATTCTCTCTGAGGCAATCCTTTCAGTCATGAAGAATATGATCCTTGGGGAGGGGTGATTCAAATGTCCTTTTTTTTGTGGAGCTTGTCACGAAAACATAAACCTGAGAAGAAGAAAAAAGCTGAGATTTAATAATATGGGAAGTACAGTTATATAACTGCATGTTTGTCAGAACATTTATTTATTAATATGGCGGTGGGATTGATGGGATTCTTTAATTAAAATTAACATTTATATAAATGTTAATAACTACTTTATTATGGAAAATTGTTGTCTGACAAGCAACTAAATACAATAAATAACACTCTCCCGTGCTGTTACTTGCAGAGCTGACGCCGGTCTCATCCGTTACCGTGGACTACAGCTGCACCACTCACACCGCCATGGTGCAGTGGACGGCAGTGTCCGGCGCCGACTCCTACGTGGCCACAGCGACGGCCGAGAACGGCACACAGCTGATGTGCAGCGGCCAGGGCACCAGCTGCTGGATCACCTGGCTGAACTGCGGGCAGAGTTACGTGGTGTACGTCACGCCCATGTCGGACAGCTGCACCAACATGCTGAACGCCACCTCGGTCACTTTTCAGACTGGTGAGACACAACAATTATTTTACACTTACCACCACCTTGTCTTGTCATGGACATGCGCAAACCAAAAAAACCAACCGAAGTGGGCAAGATAAAGAACATTCCCCGAGTCAATGCCGCGGAAAAGACGTCACTTTCAGGATCAGCACTGGACAGCTGCATAGGTAGTCGGCATATATTGCCGACTACCTATGCAGCTGTCCAGTGCTGATACTGAGCGCCATATGTAGCTGGCAAAACAACAGGAAAAACAACACTGGTGCGTAATCTAGAGTATCAGGGTGTTTTAACTTGAAAAGATGCTCAACTTTGATGTTGATATTTAATCTATCAATCCACAGTTCCCTGCCCTCCCAACAATCTGGACTTGTTGCGTGATTGCTCCAGTGAAGTGGTAATTTTTTCCTGGGACCGAACAAACAACACAGACCACTACATTGCCCGAGCAGTGGACTTACAGGTACTATCTACAAATACATGTTTTTGTTGTTGTTGTTTTTTAATAAAGATCTTGAATTAAAATAATAATAAAAATATATATATATTTTTTCTGTATGTGCTATAGGTGTGAATACCAAATTACTTATATGTGTTATGTATGGTAAATAGACTGTAGGCTATTAAGGTTTTTTTGGGTATCTTAAATTGCAAATACAGTATATGAACGCGAATTTATCGGTGACCTCATGTCCCGCCCTACTCCTTCTCCGATTGGCTTATCGTGATTGTTTTGACCGTGTTTTATCCAATCACTATTCTAAGCAAATTAAAGCACCAACTTACTAGCTATTTAATCACAGGAAGATGGGTTATGCCTTCACTATAGTAGAAATGTAACTGTTCGTGTCAAATTGTCATATTGACATTTCAGGTGTGTTGTTGTTGTTAGCATAGCATAGAACATACTACTAATAATAAACTATACCTTTCAAAAACATAATTAGTAAAGCCTGTAATTTTGCATCAATATGACATCCTGTGACTTTCTGTTCCCAGGGTACCGTCCAGGAGTGTCTGACTGACGACAACTCCTGTTTTTTCACACACACAGTATGTGGAAGACACTATTACTTCACGGTCTACTCCATCACAGGCCACTGCAGAAGTCAGATTAGCTCTACTGTTGACATTCGCACAGGTAAGACTACACTGTCGCTACAGCAGCAGAATTTCAGCACCAGTAAATAAATACTTAACAAAAGACCCATTTAAAACAATCAGGCGCAACCGTCGTCCTGATTCGAGCGACCTCTGGTGGCGGCGAAATTACATCTTTGTTTTCTGCTGCTGTATTGTAAATAAAACATGCCTTAGATGAGAATGAATATGTTTCATTTCTTTGCATTTGTCTCCAGCACCCTGCATTCCCCAGAATCTGCAGACCTCAGCTGACTGTAGCTCAGATGTTCTGCTTAGCAAGTGGGACCTCGCCGAGGGGGCCCTAAACTATACCGTGGAAGCATTCGGCAACAAAGGAACGAATAACCACTACATATGCAACTCAATGTCCAACAGCTGCGCCATGGATGGCGTCCATTGTGGAGACTTCCTGACAATTTACATCACGGCTTATGACAACGAATGTGCAAGTCCAAGGTCACTGGGGCCTGTGGCTGAGACGGGTTAGCTCTGCTCAAAGGCACTTTGTAATTCTTTACTGGCACAGCTTTCTTGCCCTGATTCTAATATGTCCCATCTCCCCTAGTCCCATGCGCTCCATTTAACATATCAGCGGTGAAGGACTGCGGCGCCGACTCCATCACTGTGACCTGGATCAGCAGGGGCAGTGCAGTTTTCTACGTCGCCATGGCCAAAGGCAGTGATGGAGTCATTCACCACTGCATCACCGTGGAGAAAAGCTGTAAGATCGAGGGCTTGAAGTGCAGTACCAACTACACAACATACGCCATTGCCTCCAACTTCATGTGCAACAGCACCGAAAGCGAGATGGTTACCATAGAGACAGGTACTGTGTGGCTGTTTTTTCCTCTTCATGTCAGTATCACTGACGTTCTGTGATTCTTTCTGCTACTAAACTGTCTCCTTGTATCATTTCAGCTGATTGTCCTCCGAATCATGTTATGGCATCCCTGGACTGTGCAGCCAATGAAGCTCTGATTTCGTGGTATGGCCAGCCTGAAATGAGCTCCTACACTGCCACCATTGTGGATGAAGCACAAGGACTTCTCAGCTGCAGCGCCACTACTACCAGCTGCACGATATCCAACCTGACCTGCAGCCAGATGTACGCTGTGACTGTCCGCTACCATGATGGCATTTGCCCCAGCCAGCCCTCTGAGCCCATCTACATGGAGTCTGGTAGGAACAGCTCCAAACACACACTCCTTCCCGTCCAGGCACTAGAGCTCCTTTAGTGTCTTGTAAACAGTAAAGTTAACAAGTTAACAATTTGTTCCACGTTTAACAACAATTAAATTTAACGTACATAATGTAAATGTCAGCAGAGTATAATAAATCTGAACATTGAAAAACGCTGTTTAGCCTCGATACTAAGTATTTCTAGAGTCTAGAAAGTGTGATAGAAAATTACATTTGATAAAATACACTTGAGTCTTTATCGCTCCGTCTCAATGCCGTCCTCCGCCTTCCCTCTTCCTAGTCCCTTGTGGGCCCAGCGTGATTCCTTATTTAGACTGTCAGTCGCAAGTGCTGACACTGAGCTGGAACACAACAAGTAACGCAGAAGGATACATGAGTATGATCTCCAGCGGCAACAAGCAGATGTCCTACAACACCACTGAGCCGGAGCTGACGATCAACACGATGGAATGCGGATATGACTACATGCTGAAAGTGATGTCCTTCAACGGCACCTGTGTCAGCCAGCCCTCGGTGCTTCCTGTCGGCCAAAGTAAGACGGCACAATGTTAAATGCTTTTAATGGTGCACAGACAGTCGCGGTGCTTTGTACCGAGCTGATGATGTTTCTTCGCCCTCAGTGCCGTGTGTGCCCGTTGATGTGATGCTGATGAAAAACTGCAGCCAGGATTATGCACACGTGACTTGGCGAGCAAGCCATGCAGCCCTATCTTACCAAGCAACTGCAAAGGATGCATACGGCCAGCTCTCGGCGTGCTCGTCCAGTGGCACCTCGTGCAGATTGGAGGGCCTAAAGTGCAGTCAGGTTTACAGTGTCTGCGTGACTGCCACAAATGACAAGTGCACCAGCAACGAGAGCATCACGGAGGTGCTGCACACAGGTAAAGAAAAACAGCAGGCGAAGTCTCTCTGGGATGAGTGAATCCACAACTCATACCATCCAACTGTCATTTCTCCCTCTGCAGCGCCCTGCCCGCCCTCTCAGCTGAACGTCTCAGTCAACTGTGCCAACAACTCCGCCATGCTAACCTGGAACAGCAGCCCCAATGCGCTGTACTACGCCGGCAAGGCAGTGTGCACGGACGGACACACGTTGACGTGTGACGCAGGAATGAACCACAGCTGCCAACTGAACGGTCTTCACTGTGGAAAGGAGTACACCTTTACCGTGTCGGCGTCTGACGGAGACTGTCAGAGTCCTGACAGCGAGCCGCTCGTGCATGCAACTGGTGAGAAAGAGTAGCCGCCCTGTCCACGTTTGTTTTACTCATTTAGGAAAGGTTTTCTGACTCTGTCATCGGCTTCCTTTTGCTTTGCTAAATCTTGTACGTATATCAGATTTAAGAAATGTACTGCGAACCTCTGGAACATTAAGTCGCCAAAATCTATTTATGCAATTATTCAGATCTTTCACATCTTCTATCTTGTGCCAGCCCCATGTGCCGTTCAAAGCGTGCTCAACACCCTGAACTGCAGCACCAGCATGCTAACCATCAGCTGGTTGCCTGGATACATGCCTGTAAACTACAGCGCCGTCGCGCTGGCCAGCGATGGAACTGTCCTTCGATGCATGACAGAGGATTCAGGTTGCACACTGGCCAACTTGCCGTGTGGACAGCAGTACACGGTGACGGTCAAAGCCATCAGCAGCACATGTGAAGGGGAAAGCAGCGTCCCAGAGACAGTTCATTCTGGTAAGCTTTGGCAGATGGCCTCACAGAGCGTGAAAAATGCAGCAAAGTCAAGGATGGCACATGATTTTGCAACATCTTCATCACCTTCATTGATTCGTTCTCAGTTCCTTGCATTCCTATGAACGTTGGAGGCACTGTGGAGTGTTCCTCTAACACGCTCTGGACATCCTGGGATGAAACTCCTGGTGCGGCATCCTACATGGCCACCCTGAAGGGAGCGGGAGGTTCCTCTTTTTACTTGCATTCAGTCAACCAAAGTGGCCTCTTCACTGGCCTGCCGTGCGCACAGACATACACGTTGAATGTGGTGGCCCAAAACGGCAGGTGTAACAGCTCTGAGAGTGCCGTGATCTCAGCAACAACCGGTAAATGCACATTTAAGTTGTTTGAATTAGAGCCTTTTGGAGTTTCGTGAGACTTAGAAGTATGCAGCGTTGAGACTGAAGAGAAGCCATTAAATGAAATAAAGGGGTGGGACATGGACCAGGCAAGCTGCTGAGTTACTTTCTATGAAGTCATGACACAATTCATGCTGTCATTTCCCTCCCTTCTCTAGTTCCTTGTGACCCTACAAATGTGGTTGCTGCCCTGGACTGTGATTCTGATGTAGTGACGGTGAGCTGGGGGTCTAGCGCCGGAGCAAATTATTACACAGTTGTTGCCGAGGCCTACGGACACGTTGACTCCTGTATGTCCACCAGCACATCCTGTGGTCTGAGCCAGCTGCAGTGTGGCAAAGTCTATACTGTGATGGTTCTGGCAGGGGACGGGGTCTGCAACAGCTCCGTGCTCGCCAAAACCAACATAACGGCCGGTAAAGAAATCAGAGCTAGTTTTACTTTTAAGCACAAGTGCAGATTTATTTTTGGACATATTGAACCGTTGTTTTCCGATTGGAACGCGTAGAATGTCCGGCTGTGATATAGGTTTTGTAATATATGACTATTCCCCACCCAGCCCCTTGCCCTCCAGTGGTCCAGGACCACTACCTGGACTGTGTCTCCAACCATGCCTCGGTGGAATGGTTGGAGGATGAGGATGCCATGACCGTCACGGTCAACGCTACCTCCGCCATTGACTCGTCCTCGGTTTTCTGCACTTCCACCTACAACAACAGCTGCCTCCTGGATGAGCTGCTGTGTGGTCACACCTACACAGCCCACGCCGTTGCTCGTGGATCACAGTGCCAAAGCAAACCCAGCTCGAGTTTCCAGGTTGTCACAGGTGAGCCATACTGTGGACCAGGGAAATCTACTCGGTTATGTACATTGTCATATGAGGTCACGAGGAACGTCCTGTTCTCCTCTTTCATCCAGCACCCTGTACCCCAGCAAATGTTGAGTACACATACTCCTGTGATACCGGCATCGCCATTCTAAACTGGGACGAGACTTTGGGAAGAAGGGACTTCTATGCCAACATCCAATCTGGGGACCAAATGGACTCCTGCCACACCAGCCAGACCCAGTGCTCACTGCCGTCACTGCTGTGTGGTCGCCTGTATAATGTCACGGTGACAGCCGTGGCTGACCACTGCAACAGCAGCGTGCCCGGTGTCACCGAAATGCAGACAGGTAAGAGAGCGCTCTTTGGGCGAGGAATCATCCAAAGATGAATCATGAAAAAACAAAATGTTCCCATGATTTAAGCGCGTGGGAACATTTGGGCCTTTACATAACAATGGTGTATCCTCTCTTGCTTTCCCATCAGCCCCCTGCCCTCCCATGAACGTCAGCGCCTCCTTGGTGTGCGAGAACAACACGGCGGCGGTCAGCTGGCTACACAGCCCCGGGGCGGTTTACTACAAAGTGATGGCGGATGGCAGAAATGGGGATCTCAAAGAATGCACATCAAATGGCACCAGTTGTTACCTACCCCACTTGTACTGCGGCCAGGTCTACCTGATTACCGTCACCCCGTTCTCTGATCGCTGCAAGGGCTTCGACAGCGACACGTACCTGTACACTGCAGGTGAGGTTGGAGCAGAGAAATGCAGTTTGATGATATAAACATAACCTTATGATGGTGGTTATGTCTTCACTGGTGTTTGTTTGCATGTTGAGAAGTTGAGAATCCGGCAGGAAGAGCTCATTTAATTTTATCGGGAAACCAGATCCAGGAATTTAATTTGACTTTGTTGTCTTTGTTCGAGAACCGAGGTTCCACTCTCTCTATATATATATTTAAACTCTACCTCTTGCCTCTGTCCTTCAGGCCCCTGCCCTCCCACCAACGTTGACGTGTCCCTGCAGTGTGCCGATAACATAGGTCATGTGACCTGGATTGCTGCCCTACAAGCGGATCACTACGTGGCCACAGTCCTACCGTCTGCTGTGGACGAGCATGAGCACAGCTGCTCCTCTAATGGAACGAGTTGCTATCTCACTGACCTCTACTGTGGCAAGGCCGCCATTGTCACGGTGGTCACGATCGAGAGGGGCTGCACGAGTGAACCCAGCCTGCCTTTTACCTTCCAGACAGGTGAGAGGATGTGTGCAGATATTTAACATTTGTATATATATATATATATAGCATTTGTTTTCAAATCAGTTCATTTACAACACTTTAAAAATGCCTCTCGTCCTTTCTCTCTTGCTTTCAGTCATCTGTCCACCGACCCGTGTGACCGGAGTGACAACATGCATGAACAATGACATCACAGTGAGCTGGAACCAAAGCCCAGTCGGCGGCGCTACCTACTTGATACACTCGCACAAAGATGGCGGGGCCGGTGCCGACTACTCCACGACCCAAACGTCGCACGTGATGACCGGCCTGCAGTGTGGGCAGTTGTACATGCTGAAAGTTGCTGCCAGTGACATTGAATGCACCAGCGTCTACAGCGAGCCGATAATAACAGAAACAGGTTAATAGCTATCAGTGTTCATCGATAACATGTCTATGCTTGATGCGATGTATTTCTCAGCGGAACACAGAATGACTTGTTTCTAAATCTCCTTCCTGTCAGCTCCCTGTCCTCCGACCAACTTGACAGCCAGAGCCGACTGCGGCACCAACCTGGGAACGCTGAACTGGGCGCCGAGCTTCAACGCCGTCTCCTACACAGCAACTGTGACCGGGACCGGCGGCCATGTTGTCTCCTGTTCTTCCAACACGACAACCTGCTCAGTGAAGCTGTACTGCGCCCAGCAGTACTCTGCTGTTCTGGTCGCTTCCAGTGACACGTGCGACAGCGTCGCGGGAGCACCCTTAACGTTTAACTCAGGTACGAACACCAGCTCTTTGATCAGAAGCTGAAAGACAACGAACAGATGACCGGCCCACACACCTCGCGCTCCTGCTCCTTCCCACAGCACCCTGCCTGCCTGACAAAGTGACGGCAGACGTGGACTGCAATGCCAACTCCTTTGCCGTGCAGTGGATGGCCAGCGAGCTCAGGTACCTCAGCTCCTACACCGCCATAGCCATCGGCAGTGACGGCTCCCGTGTGACCTGCGACTCCACTACTACGAACTGCGTCATCGGTGACCTGACCTGTGGCCTCAGCTACAGCATCGTCGTCACTACCGCATCAATCGACTGTGGTACCATCGAGGGCTCGGACTACAGCCAGTACTCAGGTAGCTAAAGCTCCACAGTGGAGAATTCCTGCACTCAGCACACATTTTTCACATCCTAATGTATGGAAGGTACTCGTTCTTACGGCCTCCCTCTCCTTATTTATCCACCTTAAGCCCCCTGCAAACCAGAAATGGTGCAAGTGAATCTGCAATGCAGCACCAACAGGGCGACGGTGACCTGGGAAAACACGGGACCAGACCAGACCCAGGTGGTTTCAGCGGAAGACGGAAGAGGAATGACCATGACCTGCAACTCCACCAGCTCCAACTGCACCTTTGAGCAGCTGACCTGCGGGGAGAGCTACACCGTCAGTGTGGTCGGCCGCACCGACACATGCAGCAGTCAGCCAGCTGCTTCAGAAATGCTCTACGCAGGTACTATTCATTTAGGAAAGAGTTGTACGCATCTATATATCAGCATCTTATTTTCTGTGTAATTAGTGCTGATAAATGTAATGATGTGACAGATGCAATATTTAACAGATTTATGGAAATTGAAATCAAAATGAAATTTAACATCACAATCACGACACAAATGAGCCAAAAGAGTCTGGATAACAGAAGGCATGGTGGCTGAATGCCATTTAGTTTAGTCATCTTTTACCATTCAGTCTCAGCATCCCTGTGTGCCTGCGGACTCGGCGTAACATCGACTTTCTGCTTCTCTCTTGTGCTCTCTCCACCAGCTCCGTGTGCCCCCACCCACCTCGCAGCACAGGTGGACTGCTTGATTGGTATCACCGGGGTTACGTGGGACCCAGCACACGGCGCCACGTCTTACACCGTCTACGCTCAGGGAAGTCTCGGCTACAACGCTGAGTGCAACAGCACTGAGACCCACTGTGATTTCAGCTCCCTGGCCTGTGGACAGGACTACAACATCACGGTGTTGGCTCGCAGTTACTCCTGCGTCAGTTCGATCAGCGAGTCCGTCAGCATCACCGCGGGTAAGAAATCACAAACACAGCACCGATTTCTTTTTTGTGTTTCTGGGGACATAAAACTGATGTCACACGTCCCTCTCCGTCCAGGACCGTGTCCCCACAGTGGCCTGACGACTGCCCTGGATTGCGACACAAACACCGCCGTAGTGTCTTGGACGCCCGGCAGTGGCATCCTTTACTACAACGCCTCGGCTGAGGCCTTGGGCATCGCACACCTGCAGACCTGCTCCACCATTGGCTCCTCCTGCAACATCAGCTCTCTGCAGTGTGGGGAGAGCTACAGGGTCACCGTCAGAGGACAGGGACAGAACTGCCCCAGTCCTGCGCAGGACTGGGGCAGAGTCACCTCAGGTAACGTCGTAGAATTTAAACAACGCGGCTGCCAGTTACTTTCAGCATTACTTTTTTCTCTGTAATTATTTTAGCTGGTAAAGAAACCCTAACTTCTCTACCTATTTATTTAATCACAATTATATCTATGTCAACTACCTCCCCACCATTTTTATTCACTTCAGCTATTATCGATGCATGCACGGACGTATATTCCATTTCACCTTGTACCTGATCTGACTTCTTCAGCTCCCTGCCCGCCGACCCAGCTGATGGTCGATGCATCCTGCGAATCAAACAGCATCTCCGTGTCGTGGCAGGCCTCACAGGGCTCGTCATCCTACATGGCCATGGCTGAGGATGCAGAAGGGCGCCGGTGGTCCTGCAGCAGCAGCAGTACCAGCTGTCAGATATCGGGTCTGCTCTGTGGACAGCAGTACATGGTCTATGCTGCTGGGGTTGATGAGAACTGCATTGGAGCCAAGAGCGACATTAAAGTGATTCATGCAGGTAGCGGTTTAACCCATCTGCAGCACTTCTAAACTATTCTTACACTTACACTTGCTATATTCTAATCTCAGTGAATATGCCTTTCCTCAGCGCTCTGTAGTATCAAACTTTTTTTTTTTGAAGACAGCAATGCATGCTTTGTTAATTTTGTTAACTACATCAGAATGAGACGAGAGTAGGACATTTGTCCCTGCGGCGACGGGACGACTTCTATGACCCCAACTTTGCTCTCTCTCTCTCTCTCCAGCTCCTTGTGTACCACAGAACATACAGAACAGCCTCGACTGTCTCTCCGGGGTCCTTAACGTCACCTGGCAGTCGATGGGTCACGTTGTTGGGTTCTGCGCCTATGTGTCCAACAGCGCAGGTTATGTCAGCAGCTGTGAGACGAATCAGCACCACTGCGTAGTGCACAGCATGGAGTGCGGTTTGACCTATAATGTTTCAGTGGTGGCCAAAGATGAGGCCTGCAACAGCTCCTACAGTCCCAAAAAGCAGGTCGTCACAGGTACGTTAGCTCAGGTAGCTCGCCTCTATATGACACACAGAGAAAACGGTTTTTGAGGGAAAATATAAAGTTCTTTCATGTTGCAGCACATTTATTTTACTGGACCTCAAATTAACTTCCTCAACTTCTTCTCCACTTCCACTCTTCCTCTCAGCTCCGTGTCCTCTCACAACCTTTCATCCTGCTGTCAAATGCACCACCGGCGTCGTAGCCGTAACCTGGAACGACAGCACGCCGGGGGTCGTGTACACGGTGGCGGCAGCCAAAGACACGGAAGTCAAAGACAAGTGCAACAGCACAAACGGTGGCTGTGACCTCAGCATGCTTGAGTGCGGATCGGAGTACAACATCACCATCACGCCATCTAGAAACGGATGTATTGGCAGGGACAGCGCCACAAAAATGATCATGACAGGTAAGGCAATATTTGCACACACTGGCGTGCTTTTATTCATGTAATGTTTTATTTAATTTGAGCTTATTGATCTTCTATTTTACTCTTTTATATGATTTCAGGTTTATTTCATAGTTACAGTGTTTTGTAGTCACAGGAATACGAAAACCAAATGTATTTTTATTTCCTTGTTTAGAGGTAAATAAACAGGAGCCCTGTGTTTAGTCCCCCTAAAATAACCTAATTTCATGATTAACTAAATATTCAGGAAACAAAAAGTTGCCAAAAAGAAAATGACTTCCTCCCGAATGTGAGACTATTAGACAGCTAATCATCGTTCATGCTCCTCGTTAACCTCCAGTTCCCTGCGCACCTCACCTGTCTGAGGTGGAGATTGACTGTCTGTCAAACTCGGCGTGGTTGATGTACGAGGAGTCCGCGGGGGCTGAGGGCTACGTCGTCATGGCAACAGACAGCTACGGTTACAGCCAGAGATTTGAGTGTAACGCCACCTCGGCTGGGATGTGCAGCGTGCCACCACTGATGTGCAGCCAAAACCTCACCTTCACCCTCGAGGCCTTGGACCAGCGCTGCTCCAGCGGGCCCAGCAATGCTGTCACAACCGAGACAGGTACGGTCCAACTATATTTATAAATGTTCGAAAGCTTCTGTACTATCTGTGCCACACATGAGTTTTCTGTCCCCAGCTCCATGCCCTCCGGCAGGCATTATGAAATCGGTGGGTTGCGACAACCGCACAGCTACCATCTCTTGGTCGAATGTTACTGGTGCCGTCACATACACAGCAACCCTGGAGAAGGAAAACGGGGACCACAGATGTTGCGCGACGTCAGGAACTAGCTGTGACATCGCCGATCTGCCATGTGGAGAAATATACGTCCTGCTCATCATGGCGGAGGGACGAACGTGCAACGGCTCCCAGAGTGAAGGGGACATTCTGAGGACAGGTTTGGGATATAAAGTACACGCTATGCAATACAAAAAAAGAGCAGCTATAAATGTCTCTTTTCATCTCTCCCCCCCTCAGTGCCCTGCATTCCTCAGAACCTCAAAGCCAACCTGAGCTGCAGGAACAACGTGGCCTCCATGTCGTGGGGGGGCAGCATGGGAATAGGACAGATGTACCGAGTGGCCGCTGTCAGTGCCGACGGCCACGTGGTCGAGTGCAGCTCCTTTGATTTCCAGTGCGATCTGACGGAGCTGCTCTGTGGAAAACAGTACACGGCTACTGTGACGGCAGAGCACATGGAGTGCAAGAGCAAACCGAGCGACAGTGTGATGATCAAGACCGGTAACATTAAAGTCATCATTTACTTATTTTCATGTGGAACGCTAGGACCACTGACAGGAACTGTTTTGATTTAAAACTGATCACAAATTTGTTCTCTCCTCTTCCCAGGTCCGTGCACCCCCGCAAACAGCTCTTCTGAAATAGACTGTGAGAGCAACGCTCTGATGGTGTCGTGGTCCGAGAGCCCAGGAGCCGACTCCTACATCGCCACGGTGCAGGACAGTAACGGCCAGATGACCACCTGTCAGGGCATGACTGAGGGCTACTGCAGTGTGGCAGGAGTCAGCTGTGGCCAGATCTACCACGTCTCCGTGGTTTCCTCCGATGGATACTGCGACAGCCCGCCCACTCCTGTGGTTGACACGCCACAAGGTAGGACAAAGAGTTAAACATGTTTCTTCTGTCTGTCGCTCTGAATTCATGCTGATCCTATTGTCACTGTCTTGTCCTCTCAGTTCCCTGTGCAGCAATGTACATCGAGGCCGTGATGGACTGCTACACGCACACGGCCCTCGTGGAGTGGTACCCTAGCGATGGCGCCCTGATGTACGAGGTCGTGGCCACAACCGCATTAGGCCACATTCTCACCTGTGAAACCGCCGTGCCGAACTGTGATCTGGAAGGGCTGCTTTGCGGCCAGAGGTATTCCGTCTCCGTCAAAGCCGTGGGACATAAATGCAACAGCACCGCCCACATGACTGGGCCGCTGATCACCGGTGAGCGTCCAAGCTGCACGCTCCACCCTACAATATGTTTTACTTACCGCGCTCGCTCCACTAGAATGTAACCCCACTTACTTTCAATTTACCGAGGCATTCATTTTGCATGAATTATTTTAATTTTATGAACTTTGTCTTAGTTACTCATCAGCTCTGTCCTCCATGGTCTCTTTACAGAGCCGTGCATCCCTGAGCACATCACCACCCTGTACAGCCTGGCGGGTGGACAGGTGCTGTGGGACATGAGCGCTGGTGCCGAGTACTACACAGTCCAAGGAGTGACGGAGCAGGGCCTCGAGGTGGCCTGCAACAGCAGCTACACCTACTGCGCCGTTGACAACGTGGCCTGTAGCCAGCAATACATCATCAACGTCACAGCGCACAATCACGTGTGCAAAGGCTTGTCTACCTCGACCGAAGCTGCTGCGATTATTACGGGTGAGAAAAAAATCTCGTGGAATCATTTTTTATTCTTTCTTCACTGGCGAGAGCTTGAAGCTGAACTGAGCCTCAATTGTGAGGATTTGCCATTTTTCTCTGGTGTTTGACATTTAAAAAGCTGCTCCATCTCAGGGAATCGGAATTCAATAAATTCAAATCCGATAAAGTAGAATTTCTTTTGTCTCTTTATCAAGGAATTAATTATTTTGTCAGCCATAAACAGAATAAATGTATTTAACTTAGGTGTGTATGTAACTTTTTGCATGTTTCCACTATCTGCTGACACAAATATTAGATTTCAACCTAATAAAAATGAATTGACGTTAAAGATGAATAGATGAGCGGCGAGTGATCCGTTTTGCGTCCTTTTCCCCATCCTGCATCTTTTTCTGGCCTCAGAGCCTTGCCCACCCAACAACTTGGTGACCGATGTTCGCTGTCAGAGCGACATGGTAACGGCGTCGTGGGAGGCCAGCTACGGGGCGCTGAGCTACGAGGTTCATCTCCTTGGCCGTGATGGCCACCACATGTCCTGCTACAGTAACGTCAGTTTCTGTAACGTCAAAGGCCTCCACTGTGGAATCACCTATGACACCTATGTCACCGCAATTGGAGAGACAATGAACAGTAGCTCCTCCCCAACTGTCCTGGCGGTTGCAGGTTTGGTGCACTAATATCTTTAGTATAATCTAATTAAAATGTCACCTGTGCCGCAAAGTAAAGTAATTACAGTAACACTGCTCCTTAGCTTATTTAAATATTCTGTCTGTCCATCCTTTCTGTCTCCAGCTCCCTGCACGCCAGAAAATGTGCTGGCTAATGTGGATTGCTACAACGACTCGGCTGAGATCTCCTGGAGCTCGGCCAATGGAGCCCTCTCCTACACGGCGTCCGCCGTGGGAACCGGCGGCCACTGGGTCTCCTGTGAGACCGACGGGCTCCAGTGTGAGCTGACAGACCTGGAGTGCGGTCAGACGTACAAAGTGTGCCTCACAACAAACAGCGAGGACTGCCAGACGGAGACTCACACTAACGTCACCTTCTGCTCACGTGAGTTAAGCAGATCGTCGCTTTTATTTTTTTATCATGGGCCTCTTCTTTTCTTTTTTTTTAAACGTGTAACTAAACATGCTACCCAGGGCCCTGCATGCCTTTGCGTGTCGGAGTGGACCTGCTGTGTGGGACGAGTGTGGCCAGCATGCACTGGGAGGAAAGGGAAGGCGTGGAGTTTTACGTGGCTGCTGCCACCAGTGCGATGGGGATGACCCAGCATTGCAACACCACCAACTCCACCTGCGACTTCTCCAACTTGCATTGTGGAGAAAGCTACGAGTTCTCCGTGACTGCGCACAGTTACATGTGCTACAGCGAAGCCAGCGGCGCCGCGGAGGGCCAGACAGGTGGGGCTCTTCATCTTCTGTGAATGAATGAGGCGGTCATTTGATCGATTGGCTGCGATACGATACTAATCAGTCTTTATAGATCGCATCATTTCATTCAATAATGCTTTCATCGAAAGGAAAATGCTCACTGGTTGGAGTCCTAAGCTTCAGTAATATTGAAGTGTGGTGACAGAAGTGTGAGTTCGACAGCAAAGGTCAAAGTTTGAAATTAGAAATGAGAGTCCACTGAGGATGATGAGTAAGATGCATCTGACTCCTCCTTCAGGACCCTGCCAGCCAACCGGCCTCGCCGTCAGCGGCTCGTGTGACAATGAGACGGTGGTGCTGGACTGGTCGGTGGCTGACGGGGCGTTGATCTACGAGGTGACCGCCACGGGAGACCTGGGATATGTCACCTCTTTTCAAACCAAAGAGACGATGATAGAAACCGAGCTGCCCTGCGGACAGCTGTTTACCTTCACTGTAAACGCTGGAGATGATCGATGCTACAGCGGCGTGAGCCTGCCTGAGCAGTTCAAGACCGGTACGTGTCTAATTTCTGTATTTCACTCGCTGCTCAGTGCGGCAACGTCGTGATGAGGCTGACTCCTCCCCTGCAGGCCCCTGTGTGCCCAGGCATGTGCAGAGCACGACACACTGTGAAGACAACATGGGCGCAGTCAGCTGGGCCGAAAGCGACGGGGCGGAGTACTACATGGCCATCGCAGTGGGTCTGGACAGCCACACCCACATGTGCGTCACTAACACCACCGCCTGCACCTGGGACGACCTGCACTGTGGCGAACGGTACACCGTTCACGTCCTCGCCACTGACTACCTGTGCAGCAGTTCGCCAAGCAACAGCACGTCGATACAGATGGGTAAAAATCAAGGACTGTTCAAACAAACAAGTGTTGCGCTGAAATCTTTATCTGGTGGAGCATAGTCACTATGAAACTTTTGTGTTCTGTTTTAGCTCCTTGCATACCGGAGAACTTGGAAGCTTCTCTCAACTGCACTATGAAGGTGAATATGTTATAAAATTCAGATATTTTCAATAGGATGTTGCAAAGTTTGCCTTATGTGTACGAAATTTTACCATCAAAAGCATTCCTTTATGTCATTTTGTATCATTGTGATTGCATCTCTTTTCCAAGGTGGGATCGGTGACCTGGAATGCCAGTGAAGCTGCAGAGTTTTACATTGTAACGGCAGAGACCAAGAGCGACCACGAGGTGCAGCTCAGCACCAATGACACCTGGGCGTTCTTTTCTGAGCTCCAATGTGGTCAGGAGTACTACCTGTCCGTTCAGGCGGCAGACGCTGCGTGCACAAGCCGCCCCAGTCAGCCTTCAATGTTTTACTCAGGTGAATACGTAGCCGAAGACTTATTTTCTCCAAAATTCTATAGATTACTGCTTCCTGAATTTCTAGAATTCATTCATCTACTTGTAGTATTTATTGTTCCTTGACCGGTGATCACTTTAGATTTTTATATTAATTTATAGAGTTTATTTTTATCATCCAAAATCCTTACCTCATAGCTGGCACGGTGTCTCTAACGCCGCATGTGTGCATAAAGCCTTCCCGTCCTCATGCAGTCTCCGCCTCTTTCCCTCAGAGCCCTGCCCTCCCACCGGCGTCTCCAGCTTCATGAACTGCCTCTCTAACATCGCCGTGGTGTCGTGGAACGGCTCGGCTGGGGCGGAGTTCTACACCGCCACAGCGACGCAGGACGACGGCCAGTCAACAAGCTGCTCGTCCGTCAGCAGGGAATGCGGGATCCCCAACGTCATCTGTGGACAGAACTACACGGTGACGGTCGTCGCCGCCAACGAGGGGTGCACCTCTGATCCCAGCGAGGTGGACACGCTGCAGTCAGGTGAGACGAGTCTTTTGCCTTATTTGAACTTAAATGTGATGTTTCTTCTGTTCTCAGTTCATTCAGTACATTCACCATCAAATACAGGCTTGTTCCGGTTCTCTGTGCATCTTTTCACAAAACATTTATCTACTCAAACCTGATGAGATCTCCTCCCGATGCTTTTCTCAGTGCCTTGTGTTCCCACTGACGTGGCTGTGAGGATGGACTGCTCTAACAATCAGGCCGTGGTGTCCTGGCGTGCCAGTGAGGCCGCTCTGTCCTATGGGGTGAGGGCTGTGAGTGCACTGTTTCACGTGTCCGACTGTGAGACCACGGGCCAATCCTGTGCTTTGAGCAACCTGATCTGTGGTCAGTCCTACTTTGTCCAAGTGGTGGCACAGGATGACATTTGCTCAAGTTTACCCAGTCCACCTACAACATTCCATTCAGGTAGGACAACATGATGGACGGTGAATTTCCTTTTGGTGTCATTTTCTATGGATTATCACTGCTGACACGAGTTTAGTGTGACCAGTGTGTTTCCTCCCTCAGCTCCCTGCACGCCTCACATTGGTGAAGTGGTTCTGGACTGCTACACCAACTCGGCCCTCTTGACATGGGCCTACGCGGCGGGTGCCATGAGCTACACCGCCACGGCCGTATCCTCCTACGGCAACGATTCCACCTGCACCTCCAGCTTCACCAACTGCGAGCTGATGTACTTGCACTGCGGCGAGACCTATAACGTCACGACTGTGGCTATGAATGAGGAGTGCAGCAGCCCTCCAAGCTCCGTGTTGCAGGTGGATTCAGGTGAGGAAAGGCACTGCTTCCTTTGCTAATATGACAACAACTGCAAATGAATAAATGAATAAATAAATAAATGAATAAAATACTTCCTTGACTCCAGCATCAGTGGCATTTTGCAGTTTCTATCATGAGTTTATGTGGAACCAAGGGGATATTCTAATTGTCCAACAGCTACACTGACGCGTGGATTATAAAGCACTACTCAAAGGTACGGTCTTTTTTCTTCCTCTCCTCCTCCTCCTCCTCCAGTGCCTTGTCCTCCTGAGGAGGTTGAACACGAGCTGGACTGCTCTACCAACACGGCCCGTGTTGAGTGGCAGGTCAGCAAAGGAGCAGATTTCTACATAGTCCAAGCCCTCGGTGTGCAAGAACACGTGAGTGGTTGCGAGACAGACTTGACCTCCTGCCAGCTCACTGATCTCCTGTGTGGCTTCACCTACAACATCAGCGTGATGTCCGTCAACAGCGTGTGCAACGTGTCTTACAGCAGCATGACACAGCTGAAAGCAGGTGGAGATGACACAGGACATTTATCAAAGCTGATCTCTGTCGCAGATTTGGTAGAACTGATCTGGCTAGCAATGCTTTTCTCTTTTTAAAGTTTGCATACTGCTTGAATGTACCGGCCCTGAAGCAGAATGTAGGTTTTTGTTAAATAACTTTCTGTGTCTGTGCAGTGCCATGTGTTCCGAATTACGTGCAAGCCCGGGTGGATTGTGAGTCAGGCGGGCTGGCGGTCTCTTGGGAGCCCAGCAAAGGGGCATCGTCGTACGTCGCAGTTGCCCAGGGCAACGCCGGCTACGCGTCGATGTGCAACAGCAGCCAGACGACGTGCCTGTTCGACGACTTGCTGTGCGGCCTCAACTACTCCGTCACCGTCAGCGCGTCAGATGAGACGTGCAGCAGCGCTGGAAGCTCTGTTGTGGAGCTCAGCACAGGTAGAGGTCACAGGTCACATTTTCATTCGACATTTGTGCCAAGGTGCCAAGTTTTGAGACACGCCTTATTAAATAATCATTTATACATCTTTGTGTAGTTCCATGTGTGCCACAGGAAGTAGCAGCAGAGATGATGTGTCGAAATGACACTGGCGTTGTGTTCTGGGAAGAAGAAGGGGGCGTGTCCTCCTATATGGTGCGAGCTTGTGGGCCCGATGGTCACAAGGCCATGTGTAACAGCACCACTACCACCTGTCGGCTACCCAGCATGCACTGCGGCCAGCTCTATAACCTGACAGTGACAGCTCTGGATGGAGAGTGTGACAACAGCGAAGCCCACCTCAACCTGCAGTCAGGTAGGAGTAAACAGAAAAGCGGCTGTCATGATGTGTGGCGGCCTGAAATTCGTCTCACCATAAAATGGTGGAAGACGTTTCTCTGAAGTGGAAAAGCACTGCATTTTGGAGTAAATGCAGATTTTTAGGTTTTGAGTTTTTGTCTGGACTGTTCCAAAATGAAATAAAAGACCTTATCCTACCAGTGTGAAACAACCGGCAATGGGAACCAAAATAAACTGATATGGAAATCATTATCATTATCAAATGTAATTCTAATTCAACAACCTTTAATCCTAATTGCACTGGTAAAATAATTATACATCACCCCCACAAACTCACCACAAGTGTTCTCTGTTTCTGAATGTGTTGTTGTGTGATCTGTACTCATCTCGATTCATTTTACAGCTGCAGGAACTGTTATTTTACTGCCCGCCCCTCCTCTGATTCCCAGTGCCTTGCCGGCCAACCAATGTCAAGGCTTCCCTGCTGTGCCACTCGAACTCTGCTGCCGTGACGTGGGAGCGAGCCAGCGGAGCGCTCTCCTACCTTGTGGTCGGCGTCACGGAAGACGGAAGCCACCAAACTGAATGCGACACCAATATGACCTACTGTGATCTGAACAACCTGCAGTGTGGGCAGACCTACAACGTGAGCGTGTTTGGCCTGGATGAGACCTGCTCCAGTGCGGAGAGCATCAAGGCCCACATGCGTACAGGTATTTAACCCATGGAGGATCAGATATGAACGCAATAAGAATGTAGGACACACCGTACGGTGCATCATTGCTCTCTCCTCCTCAGCCCCCTGTGCACCCCAGGATGTGGACGTCAGCTCCATGTGCGCTGACGGCGCCATTACTGTGTCCTGGTCCCCAAACCCAGATGCTCAGTATTTCCATGTGTCAGCAGTGAGCGACACCATGGCAGAACTATACTGTAACTCCACTGGCGCTAACTGCACAATAAGGAATCTGCCTTGTGGGCAGGACTACAACGTGACTGTACTGTCTGTAAGAGACGCCTGTGAGAGCCAACCGAGTGCCGCGACAGAGACTTGCACAGGTAAATGCGATAGCAATGCTGCTTGTTCAAATATAAAAGTACAACGAGTAATATGTCCCTCACATGGTGCGCTGGAAGTAACTTTCCAAATCAGAAATGTTAAGTTAATATTAATATATCGTCTTAGCAGACTCATTCCATTTTCCTCCACAGATCCATGTGTGCCCGAGAACAGTAACGGCCATCTGGACTGCGTAACAAACGCCGCCTGGGTGACGTGGGACGCCGCAGAAGGAGCCAGCAGCTACATCGTGGTAGCCCACGAGGCTGGAGGACACAACTCCACCTGCAGCAGCACCTCCTCTCCCTGCAACGTCCCAGATCTGGAATGTGGGACGGCTTACACCTTCCATGTCAGCGCTGTCAACAAATACTGCCACAGCAACAGCAGCACCTTTGAGCTCGTGACGGGTACGTAACAAATGTCCAATGACTCCACGTCCACGAGTGGGACGATCTTCCTCTATGTCACTTACGCTATTCTCTCCTGGTTGTGGATCAGACACAAAACACACATGTATGTGTTTCCTCCTGTAGGTCCCTGTAACCTGGCATCCATCAGTGTGGAGACACAATGCCACAGCGACACCATCCGCGTCGAATGGGAGGCGACGGCGGACACGCCCGTGTACCTGGTGACCGCTGAAGGCTACGACCAATCGCTCCTCTCCTGTAACAGCTCTGGCAGTTCGTGTGACATCCATGGGGTCCGCTGTGGCATGCATTACAGCGTCATCGTTTCAGCTGCGTCTGATAAGTGCAGCAGCCTCAGAAGTCCACCCAAGAAGATTCAAACAGGTTAATCCCTTGAAGTTTGACGAGTGTAAACTAGGCTAGACCCACCAGACAGTAATAAATGGAGGGATTCATGTGCTGTCGTGTAAATACAAACTGCTTATGTGGACCCCAGGATCCAGTCGTGACACCGAAGCCATCGAGGATCTGATGAACACACAATTCAACTCCTGCTGACATATTTCGGTTACTCTGTTCTCTTTAGCCCCCTGTGTCCCAGACAATGTGACAGTGGTGCCGTCGTGTGACGACAATGGAGCCGTGGCGACATGGGGCCACTCCCCTGTGGCTACGTCCTACCAAATGACAGCCGCGGGACCGGACGGACACGTTATGACCTGCAACTCCTCAGTGAACAACTGCAACATGTCTGATCTGCACTGTGGACAGCCTTACACTTTAAGCCTCACCGCCAGTGGAGACAACTGCACCAGCCAGCCCTGGATGTCCTACTTCACATCAGGTAGAGACATGATAGGATATTTGATTGCTAAATTTCAACAAGATTAATCCACTGAGTATAATTAATTCATTATAAAATAAATCTGGTGTTGCTGAAGTTTCTTTTAAGCAGACAAGAGCTTTGAGTTTGGGTTTGACACGCTCACCACGTCACCACGTCACCTCGATTTGTTTTATTCATACATGTAGCTTCTCTCCCTGTTTAGCGTTGATGTAACATTAACCTAAAACTGCAGGATTGGGAGTCTGGCTTTCTGCTCAGGCACCCAACAGCTGTGTTTCCTCTGTCCTCACAGTTCCCTGCCCGCCCTCCGGTCTCGACGTGGATTTTGATTGCGAGACCAACTCTGCCGCTTTGTCTTGGGACGCCAGTGAGGGCGCCGTGGAGTACTTTGGCTGCGCCCAATCCATGGATGGAGACATGATCTACTGCAACAGCACCGTCACCTCCTGCCTTTTGGAAGGCCTGGAATGCGGCAAAATGTACAATTTCTCTGTTGAAGCCTGCGACAGCATCTGCAACAGTTCCTTCAGTGCGCCTCTGCAGGCGGGAGGGGGTAAAATACAAAATCACTGTTACCAGTCCTCCAATAACTTGATTTAAATTAATTAATACATAAACGGCTGCAAAACAAGTGTACTCTTGTTACTCCTGCTCTCTCCTCCTCAGCTCCTTGCCCTCCTAGTGGCCTGAATGTCCGATTGCAGAGGATCGCTCGAGCTCACTGGGCGCTGGCATCATGGGACAGAATCGACTGCCCTGGTGTCGAGTATCTTGTTGAAGTAATGGGTCAAATCCAAAACAACCCGCAGGCCTTGATGGAGGTCTCTTCTTACTGGCTGTCCAGGACATTCTTTGAGTTACCGATGCCCTGCAGCACAGCTTATAGCCTCACTGTGCGCTCCAGAAATGCAGCTGGAGTCAGTGAGCCGTCCAGTACCTTTACTGGAATCACCGGTACCTGCACTGCACTGCACTGCATGCATCCCTCACTGCAAATGCCCTCACATCTGATCTCACAGCATCCTCCACCTCTTCTTCCCCAGCCCCCTGTGCTCCGCAGAATGTGAAATACACTGGGAACAGTCAGTCGGCTGTGCTTTCCTGGGATGCATCAGTGTTTGCCACGAGTTACACCGTCTACAACGGGTCGGGGGCGGACCGAGTCGAGCTTTGCGACACCACGGAGCTGTCGTGCCAGCTGAGCGACTTCGAGCTGAACGCCACTGAAGTGACAGCCAGCAACGCAGAGGGCGAGAGCAACCCCAACGGAGACGTGGCAGGTCAGACAAGGGTTGTCGGGTTTCATTTCATGCTTTTTTTCCTCTCCTCACATTTACATTTGAAAAAGCATTTAAAAATCGTTTGTAACGAGTCTTTCTCACCTTCTTCAGCGCCAGGGAGTCGCAGGAGAAGGGATTTACGGACAAAACTGATCATGTCACGTAAAACAGTCTAAGGTAAAGCTAATGTTGCATTTTACGATGTAGAGATACTCTCGTGAATCTGAAATCTCCATTGGCAACTGCAAATTTCTCACTCATCTCTTTGTTTCGCAGATCTTGAAATACCGCAAGTGCTGAGTGTAAGAATGAGGGGACTTTCTTTGCCTGCCAAATGGACGTCGGTGAATGGTGCAAGCGAGTACACACTGTTGATTGATTGAGGAGATGAAGGACAAGAAGAAAACCAATCACACACCTGAAGTGATAGTCATAGAAAGTGATGATAATTTTCATATAGAGAAAAACCTCAGGCCCTGGACCACAGCATCAGGCTGGCGGCAAAAAGCATCCGGAGGCAAAGCTACTATTCGCCGATATGCAAAACCACTAATGGCCCCAAATGAAACACCACACACCCACTTGGGCACTGGACTGAGCAGAAAAACCATCACATGAATGTCTTCATTAACAATGGTTCAATCACTAACAGCTTTAGGAGGGAAATTTTGAAAATAAATGAATTATAATAGCAAAGCTGTGAGAGAAGTCTTCCTCTTGAGGAACATCTTACATGTCCAACCTGAAGAGAACCTTTAGATTTGAATGCTTATGAATCTTCCTTAGGGCTTAGCACGTCCTCATAATTGTGACAGATAGTAAGATGAGCGAAATAGCTGTCGAAAAAAAGTGTTGCTGAGATTATATTTATCAAGAAAACTGATTTATTTTTGATGTAATTAAAAAAAAAGTCATTAGAGTCTCTGTATGATTACTCGGTTAAAAAATAGGATAAAATAAATATTGAGCAATGTTTTTAAAACTGTGCTGTATATTTTCTTTATGATGTACTATATGACTTCTCATTTTGTGACGGTTGCAGAAGTTCAAAAAATAATAATCTGTGAAACATTAAAACACCCCTCTGTGTGAATGTGAGTCAGTATTCTTATTCTAATACGTTCCCATACAGAGAACTGTTCAACACACAGATGCCAGCTTATATCAAATAAGTCCAAAGCATTCTATTTTTGGTTCCACACGTGGTGAGACGCTGGCTCTCGTTCCACACTTATTGAAACATTTGGATATCAAATCTATAAAGTATCTCTTCCTGTGTGAGACACTATAATCAGATAATCAGATCAGCTATAAAATAAATAATTTGAATATCCTAAATCAGAGAGATGATTTTGATTGGATGGCTGTCATTAATTTATTAAACTTGCAATATCTCATTTAATAATGTAAACAAAAATGAAAGAGTGATCTGGAAAGGCACACACACACTTCCTTTACCCAAGATCCATCGCGACAAAACCAAACAAACCTCTAAGCTTTATTGGCGACGTTAACGAACAGCGCCCCCTGTCGTGTGGCGGAATTGTGGCATGACAAAACTTAATGTACGAAACGTCAAAGATTTCATGTTAATTCGTTGATAAACTTCTTTCAAGATGTTCAGACCATCGCTTCACAGTCAGAGACATCAATTTGTCATCGATTTTGTCAAGAGCAACAAACCCCAAAAGGTAATTAATAACAAACAATCAATTAATCAGGACCGACGTCTGTTTGAGGAATCTTTGCTAGGTTAGCTAACTTTTCCACAGCAGCTAATGTTGCATAACATTAGCCACCCTCTTTCGTTTAACGTGTCTTTAGCGTGATTTTTGTTGTTGTTGATAACTTTAAAATCATTTCCTCGTCTTGAATTCCTCAGGTTGTGGATTTAGGGTGCGCTGAGTGCACCCTTCTCAAGAAACTCCGGTTCCACCGTGAAATGGAGCTGCTGGTCGGGGTGGACGTAAACGGAGCCAAGGTTAGGAGAAAGATGTAAGTAACATAATAATAATTAAGAACATCCCACTTCCGATATATGTTTAGCGGGCTAGCTATTCTATTGATCGCCAAATAGAAAAATACACGCGCCACGATGAAAATCCATTTCCTGCTAGTAGCTAAAATGAAACGTGTTTTTAACTGAAAATGAGAAATGAATCGAGAAGAATGAATTTGAGTGACTCACCAGAAAAAATCAGTCACGTGAAATCATAAAATCAAACAAACGTGTTTGACGACGTTTGATTGACAATGACGTCACAGTTCCGGACTGGCAGGGATAACCCCCGACCTTTTAAAAATGTGTTGTCTCGAGTGTTATTTTCATGTTCTTAAACTGTAAATGATGCCTTCAGGATCGTGTGATCAAACGGGAACTGATCTTTGCCTCCTGGATCACCTTTCCTGCTCTTTTGTGATAACGTGCGTGCGTTCGTGTTCCTTCAGGAACGGATTAGCTCCATTGGCAGCTGACTATTTGCGTCCCGGTTCCGATCCGCTGCGGGTCGAGCTGTACCAGGGCTCGGTCACACAGAAAGACGCCCGTCTCAGAGGATTTGATCTGGTCAGCAGCATCGAGCTGTAAGTGGTCGTTTGCCTTCGTACCGCGTGTGCAGGTTTCCATCACTGCTCCCTGGATTGACCTGGTCGGTCTGTCTGTCTGTCTGTCTGTCTCCACCGCTTGTCTCTTCAGCATAGAGCATCTCACGCTCTCTGATGTGGAGACGTTCTCTGATGTCTTGTTCGGGTTCATGACCCCGGTCGCAGTAATCGTCAGCACGCCAAACGCCGAGTTCAACCCCCTTTTGCCGGGACTGATTGGTTTCAGGCACAGCGACCACAAGTTTGAGTGGACCAGAGCAGAGTTCCAGTCCTGGTGTGCTGGTTTTAAGAATCCCGTTCTTCGGCAGCTTTGAGTGTTAAAGACGATGACTAAATATTTCCCCTCCCCAGGGCTCTGAAGGTGTGCATGACGCACGGCTACGAGGTGGAGTTCACTGGCGTTGGACACGCCCCACCGGGCCGACAGGAGAGCGTCGGATTCTGCTCCCAGATTGCCGTGTTTCGCCGGTTGGGGGGAAAAGTTGACTGCAACGTGTTTAGCGATGATGCTGAGGATGTGTTTTCATACTCTCTGGTTCGTAAACCTGTCTGTGTAAAGCTACTTAAATATCTGCTGTTGGCCTCCATGAGTCCATCCCGTCCCACATTTTACTCGCTTCAAGATTATCCAGCAGGCTGTGCAAGTATATATTTCTTTTTACATGGCAAAAGCTAATGCTGCAAATGGATGTTAAAGATAATGGGTTCAATCTTTAACTGTGCTACCTTTGCTGGCCTCTCCTGGTGACAGTTGGCAACTACATTGGTCTGCATCAAAACTAATCAATTACTGACTTCATGAGTGTCACTGGGGGGCCGATCCATCAGTAAACGTTTCGGTGATAATCTGATCATGTGATCGACATCTTTTTTGTTTTTACATCAGCTTTATAGTGTTAACTACCCCAGCTTACGTGACAACAACATTTTACGGAGGGTCCTGGTGAGCGAGGCGTTGTACTGCGCAGAAAAGCTGAAGCAAGGATGGGTGGAGGAGAGGACTGATGGGAGGCTCTCCGCTCATACTGCTGAGGGAGGAGTGGCGGATGGCCTCGGAGTGTCAGAGCAACACATGGAGAACGAAGAGGAACCCGCAGGTGATCGCCACAGCTGCGCCTCTTAATGAAGTTTATAGTTGAGATCTGAGGACGGTGGTTATTTCTGTTTCGGTTCTGTCGGTTTTCTCTAAATTGCTCAATTTATGGTTCACCTTTTAAAAAAAACAACGCACACACCGTACCTGATGGCAGCATGTGGAGCAGCGATAAAGTACCTGCCTGGCATTGGTGCGCCAGAGGATCAGGAAGGAGAGGATGAAGAGGAGGCTTCTAAACTGCACAGGTGTGTTTCCACAATGAAGATGAGCTGAACCAGTCACCAGTAAAGTGTGTCGATTTCCCCCCCCCCCCCCTCATGATCCTCATAACATTCACGGTGCCGTCCTTTGTGTGCGGTGGAAGGTACGTGTCTGTGCCGCTGAGCTCTCTGTGGTCCAGTTCAACCAGAATCAGATCCCTGAGTGGAACTCCCACCAATCTGAGACACTTCCTGATGGAGGATCCTCAGGTTAAGATGAACCAGGACGGCTCCGCTGTGCTCCTCCAGCACCGAGGTGATGTGAACATTAAGTTTTACTTGTTACGTTTGTGAAAGGTCGGTGCTGCTGTAGAAACGCGTCGTGAAAATCTGCATGGAACTGTTCTCGTGCTCTAATTACATTTCCTGTCATCCGGTGACTTTGTAGTAACAACTCCTCTTCTGTCGTCGATGTAATATTTCCAATACACTTGCAGTACCGGGGCCTCCCAGCAGATGCCACCAATGTCAAAGTACAATCCTTTCCTTGAGCTGCGGCTCTGAATTTAAGCGGTTTCTAATTTGTGTTTTCAGACACAGAGGAAGAGGAACAGAACATTCTGGAGGACAGTGGATTTGCTGAGGCCAGCAAGAGCTCCCTTTGCACCGATGAAGACTGGTAGTCTCAATGTTTAATCTCCAAGTTACGTTCTCAGGAAAAAGATTTGTAGTTTCAATTGTTTCCATTGGCGACAACGTATTTCTGAAGTCGCTCTGCTGAAGCTCTTTTGCCTTTGATATGCAGCTTGTTTGGGAAATACACACGTCTCTGTTATAAATAAATGATCCGTTTGGTTCTGAAAGATGTTCACAGTCTGATGGTTGTGCTTTACACCCGGGATAAAGTGCAGCTGACACGAGCTCAAAGGTTTAACCGTTTTATTCAACAGTGCGAGGTTCACATTATGCATCCAGTACACTTTTTAAAGAAGCAAAAAATATGTCTACAACAGGAAACACTGTACAGTATCAGAACATCACTACAGGAGAATAGACTTTACAGTTTTACGTAGACAACAGCTTCACAGAAGAGAAGAAACCATGTTTGTAGCAACATGTTTGATACCAAGATGAACATACCTGCGTTACAGGTAAAACAATTACTTAAAAAACACCCGACATTTGCTATTTGGTAGCCACAAATCAACACTTGACACTGTAGAGAGGACACTATTTATTTTTTTTGGTCCTTATAACAAGAAAATATTTTGCAAAAATATGGTCAGTAACGAGAAACAAAAGCAACGAGTCGTCGTGAGACATTTAAACCGCGCTGGACGTTAAAACGAGATGGGAACACATTCTCACAGTTACTACACAGATATCTGCTCGTCACAGAACCAAACCACTTCCTGCATGCTGGGAAAGGTGAGCGCAAACGTTTCTTCCATGTGGAAAATATTCAAACTCAGAGATGGCACGTCATTGAACAGGGAAACCGTGAAACTACGTCAAATTCTGCAAGCGGACAAAACGGATCAACGGATCAAACACTGACGATTGTGCAGATATTAATGTAACATCTAATTGATCGATTTACTTCCAGCCAAAGCAAAACAAAACTGCACTTTAATAGCAGTGAATCTGAAGGGACAGAGTTATAGCGCGTAAACTAGTAAGAAAATAATATTTAACTTGGGTGATCGTAGCTATGAGATTATAGGAGTTAATTTGATCTATGGTACTATTTACTCATGGAACTATATTGTAATAAAAAAAATGTGACTCATGGATTTTACATGAGTCAAAAGCAGGCCTTAGTTAGCTCTGCTAAGCTAGTTAGCCTCAGCAGGGTGCAGCTTACAGCTTCATTTATGTTGCCAAGCTGCCGGTTCATCACTAAGGATAGTTTTAATTTCAACAGCTAACACTTTAAAAATGTTAGTTTCCTTAAGGCATCTCATGAGCAAGTTTTAGCGCGATAAAAGGTCGATCAGAGCCCAGACCGAAGTTAAACTCTGGCTTATTTTGCCTTCGCAGGGCAGATAAGTGCTGCTTGATTTTCATACACAACCCTCAGGGGTGTGTTCAAGAACCAAGATCTCCACTCCGTAACCGTTTCATAGCAGACACGCACACACTCACACATCCATGTTCACGCGCCAAATCTAATGCCTCGTCTGTAGTGAAATATTCCCACTCCATGAGTGCTCGCAACCGCTTATCTGTGAACGCAACATCCAATTAGAAGAGGAAATACAAAAATTAAGTGGAATGTATTGAAAGGACATTTCTTACTCCTCTTCTGCGCAGGTTTCAGGGGCGATGGCTTCTATTCCTAACCGTTTAAAATGAACACTAATCTCACCAAGACATGCAGTGACAGTTTCAGTTACTTAAAGTTAATGTTGTGAATGTTCTGCTCAGTGCTTGATCCTCCTGGCTAGGTGGATATATTTCTGCACAGATGCTACCCGTCTGACGCTTATTTAAAACCAGGGAGCTGCAGTGTTAGACACAAACACAGGATGGCGCTGTTGTTCCCACGACTGCTGTGCGATAAGGACAAACTCCCTGGTGATAAAGTGAGGCCTGTGCTGCAGGTTAATTTTTTGGGGGGGACGTGGCAGGCTGCAGGTCTAACGCTTTATCACCACCGGCTCGTAGGCTCCAGCACCGACTCTGAAACGACAAGCGAGAACGAATCTACAGGGGATACCATTCTTTAATCCCACCCTAAGGAAGAGTGGCGCTCAGCGGCTCAATCCGTCATCGATCAATACTGTCTGACTGTTATTAAACCCCACAACTGGTTCCACTTGTCTTAGCAGCAGGTAATTTCACTCTGACAAAATCACCAGCGTTTGCATTTCTGTTTCTACCTTCTCGAATCAGACTTTGTGGGAATGGTTAGCAGCATTTTTATGGTTGCTAAGCACAATACTTCATACTCTCTCTCCATCTGCCGTAAAAACGTTTTAATTTGGCTTCGGTTCAGTGAATGTCTCGTGCTCTCACCTGGTTGGAAGGTGATGGCTTCCGAGCGCTGTGCTTCCTCCGGGGCCAACAAACAGACGCAAGCCCTCCTCTGAAACAGAGCGGCCACAAAAAACATGAACATCTTCAACAGGACAAAACCCTAGAAGACGCCATTCTGGACAGCTTGGTCTTTTCCTTTGGGTGTGTGTGTGTGTGTGTGTGTGTGTGTGTGACCGACCTTCAGCACTCGAGTCCAGTAGGCTGCGTGTGAAATCTTGACTCTGGAGAATCTTTTCCACAACATCATCAGCATCCACCCGTGTGTCATCCATTCTCTTCAGCTGAGACTCGATGGAGTCCTGCTTTACTGGGTGTCTGGAGGGGGGGATCATTTAGGAAGTGTCTTCACTGTGAGGTTACCAGGAAACTAACAGGGAATAAAGCTGCTAGTGGAAGTTTCAGAATTCTAACAACAGATGCAAGGGGGGGGGGGGGTCCTTGTGGTCCTGACTCACCTGTTGAGTCTCTCACAGGAAGAGGAACTCCGTACTGGCGTGCCCGCTGGGTTGCTAGTGGCGCTGCTGCCGGCGGAGGGGGCCGGGTGTTCAGGTAGAACCGGCCAGGGTCTGCAATCCTTGTCCCGATCCTCACTGGGCTCTGGGATGCTGCCGATTCCCGTCGAAGCGCTGCCCACCGAGTGGTTTCTCCGGTGGCTGAACTCCGACATGCTGGAGGAGCGGGAGTGGCCGGAGCTGTAGCCTGAGGGTAACGTACGGCGCACATCAGGAGGAAGCAGGTTCGTAGCAGGACATCGACACCCACATCTCTGCAGGGTGGATCTCAGGTCATCAGATCATTACAGCCCACTTCCCACAGCGTAATGGTGCGGTCTAAATAAATCAGAGCGGATCTGAGTGCATCGCTCCTCTTCCTCCTCCTCTTTTATTACAGTCATCTGATATGCCAGTATTGGAAATTCAAACCTGGGGTAGGAATATTTATTTCTATTTTATGCGTGTGTGCAAGAAATGGCCTGAATGATTGCTTGTCACCCCCCCCCCCCCCCCATCAGGCCAAGAGCTATAAAATAATAACCGTTATATTTTATAAATACCGGCTGCCCCTACCTGACAGCTTGGACTGCTGGCTGGCGTAGCTGGATGTTCGGGAGTGACCGCAGCCCCCGAGGTCATCAGGGACAACGGGACATTTCCATTCCCGACTCTCTGGAAAAGCATGAGATGAGAGACTTTCATACATTTACAAGATTTATTCAATACATGGAAACACCGTTCTAGACAATTTGGGGCTGCTTTCTGCGCAGCAGCTGCTCTTATGAATGCGATCCAGATCCACGAGCACACGCCCACACACAGTTCTGCTGGTCAGCATCCCTGCGTTCATTAGGGAGCGACCACAGGAAGTATCAGGACACGCCGGCCGCTCTGTTGGGGTCGTGACCCAATAAACACGCAAAGAAGATTGATTGGGAAGAGGAAATCATCTGCAACCTACATTTAAGATGTCAGTTTTGGGATGCCTGGATAGATTGATAATTATACTATTGTATAAATAAACCAGACACACATAGAACCCTCCTGGACACACACACACACACACGCGTCCCATTTTTAAGCATGTGAGAGCTTACAGGGTCGCAGCAGATTGCAGCTAATCTAGTTTAAATTATACATGAAAGAGCTGCACTGTGAAGGGGGGGGGGGGCAGCTACAAGAGACATGCTTTCATGATGCTGGACGAAGATGAATGTAACTTAGCTGTAGGAGATCAGAACGCATAGTAAAGCAGAAAATTGCAATGAATATAGTTTCTTTTTGGATCTCATTTTAAAAGTTCTATAAGAATTTATATATTCTTCTTGTATCAGAAGAGGTATTGATGAATTTGTTTTTTTTACTGGTATTGCATGCACACCTTACACGGAATCAAAAAAATTGCAGAACGTGCAGAAATATTTGCTGCTCTTTGCTGTAAACTGGGACTTGGTGACAAATAGGATTTTCTCTCTTGCAGCTCCTTCACAATAAAAGCCTTTCAGACAGTAATCCATGAAAAACAGCCGGTAATGGTTGGTTTATGTTGGGATGTCCGTGGTGCTACTTCACAGGCTCGAAGACAGAAAGACGGACAAACTGAAAAGAGGAGGGAAAAACTCCAACCTAACCGCGAAACAAACTGAAACGGTTCATAAAAGCCGGTGGGATGGGATGAGCAAGCAGAGCAGAGGAGTGTGGCGTGGTGACATCTCACCAGAACAGCCTGTCTGTGAGTCACCTCCCTTCCTCTCCTCCAGCAGGCTCTCTCCATCGCTCGGGATGCCGATCACCGTGGCTGTGGAAGGAGGCCTGACGGCGGAGGAAAGAGGAAAACACCGTTTTTTAGGTCAAAACGGCAAGTCAAGACGTTAAATGTTGATGTGAATATACTGTACAGTACTGTCTTTAACGTCATACTGAAGTACATGAAGTAGCAGCAAAATGATTCCATGTCAAATGTTGCCCCGGGACAGAGCAGCCTTCTTCTCTCGGTACATATTTATGTCACACATTCTTCCTCTGAAATGCACGACACCGATGCGCCATGGCAACTGAGATCAATGCAGGAGGACATCGGGTCTGTGCCAAAAATCTGATACGCGTCCATCAGCTCTTTAGGGTCGTACTCATGCTGCAGCTCAAACACCCCATTAAACGTGAGTGATTTGACTTTAACTTACGTTTTAAAACAGGGATCCCCTGACATGAGCTGCGTACTGATGACAACCTGTGACAACAAAGACGGTCGACTGATTAGCATGCAGCAGTTGAACCTGCAAACTCCAAAAGGTCACGGCGAGCGCCCCGAAATCCCCGAGAAGGATCAGAGGAATGGCGCCGTTCTGACTGGCTTTCATCTTACCTTGAGAATGGAGTTATCCTGCCGAGTATTTTTAGTATCGTAGCCTTCCAGCAGACACCGGCGGGTCGTCGTCCCCGAGCCGGCAAACTCTGCTAAATTCAGATCCGCAAATCCGAGCTGAAGCAGAAAGAATTTCAGCGGCTGAACGCCGTTTCCTCTCAGAATGAAAATCGACAACCGTCGGGGCATGAGAGAAACGTCAAACGTCTTTTTTCGTTTTTCTTCAGTGGTTCCACATTCCGCGGGGAAAACGTGACTTAACGGTTCAACCTGCAGGCAGTTCACGCCATCCGTTTGCTGCAGGTGCGCGCGGATCAAATGCTTGAATGCGGTTTATTACTGTAAATCGGGGAGGCCTTTAGCTCACGTAAGGGGATGGGGGTCGGGGTAACCTATAGCTGCCAAGTACAGCAGAGGCATTACCTTAGCGTACGCCTTTCCACCTTTCAGCTCCTGTAAAAGAGGAGCACAAACATTTGTTTGCAGCAAAGTAACAAAAGTCCTTAAAGAGCGCAGAGCCCATCAGGAGCAGCCTGATGATAAGATACGAGAAGCATTTCAGCTTTATGCCTTTCTTACCATTTAAAGAAGCATTTATCATTTTTAACTAAATATGAGACGTGTTTAAACCCGACAGCCCTCGAGAAAGTCTGTTTGCTCCCGCTGTGCTGTGAGCTCACGTTTCAAACTGCCACATAAACGTCTGTGTAAGCACACAGTCCTACCTTTCTGACGGACACCCGGCACACACAAGGGTCCAGCACGCCCGTTCCTGCACTGGCACTCATCTTGCAGGGGAACGAGAACGTCTTCCTCCAGCGTACACAGTTGGCCTGAACTGGTTCCCTGTGAGGGAAGATCACAAAAAAGCAAAGGCAACCTATTAAACTAAGGAGTGAATTCCAGTCCTCCTTTCATCGAGTTCTCATTTCCTGACTGAATCTGAAGGTGAAGCTTGCTTTGGCACGACTATAACAGAGAAATGTGCTCACATGACCTCTGCCAAGAGCTGGAGGTTAAAGTGAGAGAGAGGTGCCGCCCACGCTCAGAGACAGGATGAGGTTTGCTTTGCAGAAACTCCTTCTGACCGATTTAAATGCCTCCAAATGTCATCTCCATTGTGCACTGCCTACATTACATCTGCTAAATCTTGCGATGCAGTGAGTGCTGATTAAAAACGATTTCAACGAACGGGGGTGACTGAACAGGCCTGCTTCATGCACTGCATTTCGGAGCGGAGACACCCTGCGTCGGAAAGGGAATGGGAATTGCATGAAATGTTCTCCACAGCGCGTCTCAGGTTGAGCCATGCCGCTTTCAGGTGTCAGCGTAAATCGTTGGTTTTATCTCTACACTTGGGTCAAGTCTCGGTGGTCTGAATTTCTGCAGAAATTATTGCACTTTCAGAACGCCGGGATCGACTCCCATAAACGCTGGTTTAGTCTGAAACAATGGTGCGGTCCTGGCGACAGGTCGCACCAAAGGAAAAGAAACCGCATAAAAGGACAATTGTCGCTTCCCGTGCAGACGCAGCTGGGATGACTCCCGGGAGCGTCTGGGAGAATGTCGTTTTGGATCTAACCAATCACACTGCAGCTGAACAATAGACATTAGAGATGTTTACTCGAGCCTCTGACAATGCATCAGCAGCTGATTTGATTTGAAGAACCATTTTTCAATCAAATTCAGAAGTAAAAACCTGTTAAATGTGGATTTTTAGGAAATTATATGCATTTTAAAACCACTTTTGAAATAGAAAAGTTGCAGCACATGATTGCCACCGCTACTTAGGAGGTTTTGGGGAGTAATATATTTAGCATTGGTCTTGCCTGATCAATTGCAAATAATCAATAACAAACAATCCAACGAGACACCCCCCCCTCCCAGACCACCCAGGACAACAGAGATGTTTCTGACTGACCAGTAATCGATGTGGGATTTGGTTTTAGGGCACTTAGAGACAATCCACCAATCAGTAAGCTGATCGATTCCACTATCAGAGACGACATTAGCTTGAAATGCGACCTGATCGCGTTGAAAGTCACGATGACAGAACCGACTGTCGAACATTTGCGACCACCAGTTGTCACCAGTTTCAGCTTGATATCATTCAATGGATTAACTGGGGCCAGTGCTAACGTTAGCTAGTTAGCTAGTAAGCACGACTGTAGGCGGAGGTTTGCTCGGCTGGCTAAAGTTCTAGTTGACCCAGATTGTCTTTGTGATCAAACGTCCTCACCGAGAGGACTCCTCGGAGAAGCCCCCGTCCAGCAGTCTCACTTTACAGAAGAGGACGCCGTTGACAAAGGGGACGGAAGAGAGCTCGTCCAGCTCGAAGTCCACCTTGAACTTAAACTTCTTCTTCTTCGTCATCATTAAATCCATAAAAAGATTCGGTTAATCGCGAGGAGAGGATGCTCCGACTCATTACAGCCCCATTGTGCCGCGGATTTACTGTGTTGTTGTGGGAGGAGGATGGAGCGGCTGCTGATAAAATAAAAGCATCGTGAAACGTCAAGGAATAGTACTTCCTGTTCCGGTTCCTGGGTTTTCAACATAAAATGTTTGCGCGCGAATAAATCATTCTAGGAATACCTCTAGTTTGAGAGCATATTTTGTACACTAGTCTTGATATTTCATCATGTTTTTATAAGTCATGAAAACAAAATATTACAATTAACTGTTATTTTGTGCAATTGAAAGAAACCAAGTGATTTAATACATACTTTATGTAGACCATTGAAATTTTTCTTTTCAAATAATCATTGTCGAAACATGTTTGGATTTAAATAAAATAAAAAAACATTCATAATTATTATAGATAATTCTAGATGGGTCTATAAGTTACTCCACAGATGCAAAATAACAATAAATTAAAAAGACACATAAGAACAATTTAACAGCAGCCTTGTTTTGGACAACCTGAAGCCTTTACTTTTTTTTCTTTTTCTTTTTCTTCTTTTTTTTACCTTGTCTGCATTCGTGCTCCACAGTGACGTACATAACGTCAGTCACTGCTAGAGTTCTATGCAATTTTTATTCTTATAGTGATTGTGACCGTCACCTGCCCTCTTGGCAGCCTAGCCTATTCCTATTTTATTGGTTTTATTACCTGCTTACCGCCGTAGAGGGCTGTGCACACCGCAGTGAACATACAACATGGACAAACAAAAAGTGACAAATACACAGTGTTCTGAGAAGAAAGTGCAATGGATTTATTTGTGCCCCTTAATTCTACCCCTTCCATCCAATCATCACCAAGAGTTGTCCCAATACACCAGGTTCACATTCGTCTCTAGAGGAAAGTATGGATCACCAAGTTCTCAGATCTGAGGAAAAAGAGAGAGAGCATAGTGAGAGCCACAAACACTGACCCAGCAACCTCCACTAACTCAGAGATCTGTGTGCGGGGTTGACTCTCTAAACGAGTTTTGATTGGTGCTGGAGTGGTGGATCTGGCATGCGTGAAACCTCCACCTAAGAACGGGGCAGCCATCCCGGACCCAACAATGGCAACATGAGCCCCCAGATCACCCCAAGCAGCCACAGCAACCCAAGAACGACCACCATGGCCCCACCAGAGCCACACGCAGAAGAACCAGCCCAGGGCCCGGGGGCGACTTACACCAACACAGCCGACGAAACCTAGGCCAGCGCAGCGGCACGGGGCACAGCGGGCCGGCCTGGCGCCCCACCAGCACCCAACACCACGCCCCCCACAACCACCCGCCCCCCTCCCAGCACCCTCCACCCATCCCACCCCCCCCCCCCCAGTCCCCCAGCCCCCCCCACCGCACCCCTCCCCCCCACCACCCAACCCACCGCCGAGCTCGGGCAACCCCCCAACCCAGCGAACCAGCGTCTGGGTTGGGGGGTTGCCCTATCCCTATACAGCCATTTGGGAGGAGAGTATTATTCCCTGGGATGGAGAGGAGGGAGCAAGAGGCCGGACCACCGTCCCACCCCAAGCCCAGCCCGCTAAGGCCCCACATGCCGCGCCAAGGCCAAAAATAAATAAATTGATTGTGACCCCCCCCATACCCTGTCTATATGGCTCCCCAGATCCCAGACTGGGGAACCCTCCCAACACCGTGAATGTGTGGACACCCAGGTGCTATATACACATGTATGTAGTGCATTAAAATTTGGGGCAGGTGGGGCCAGACGGGGGATGCGGAGGAGGGCAACGGCGCACTCCTGCCCCGCGTCCTCCCCCTTATCTCCCCGCCTAGCACCCACGTGACCCCATGTGGTGCATTAAAATGGGGGGGGGGGGGGGGGGGTTGCAGAGGGACGCTCGGTGAACGCCCCCCAGCACCAGGCCCCCCAGGTGCATGTACCCTATGTGTATATTTACAAATGTGTTGTGCTAAGGTGGTGAGTTAAGAGGCGCAGCACATGAGGCCCCAGCCAACCAGGCGGGGGGAGGAGGGAGCCCGACCATAGTCCCCAGCCTCACCCATCCCACCCACAGGTGTCAGAGGGCCCAACCATGCACAGGGCCTGGATCGAGCGCCGCCCCCGACGCATCCCACCCATCCCCCATAATCAAGCCCCCAGGAAGGAGGGAGCCGCGAGGCCCCGGCGGGAGGCAGGATGCCAGAAGAGGAGATGCGGGGAGAGAGGGGAAGGGGGAGACCACGAGGGGAGAGAAAGGGAGGCGAAGGAGAAGGGAGAGGGGCGAGGGGGAGGCAGGACAGGAGACGAGACCAAGGAGAAGAGGGCGAGCGGGGGACGGGGAGGGTGGAGGAGAGAGGTCAGGGAGGAGGGAGGGGAGGTGAGGGGGCCATGGCCACGCCAGGTCACCAGCCGGACCCGGGCCGCTACTACCAGCAGAGGAGTGACAGACTGCGCCAGCTCAGTGCCATCCCGAACGCATAGGCCAGCACCCCCGCATGGCAACCTAGCGGAACACCGGCGGCCGCCCGAGAAGCATGCGCCACCCAGCAGAGACCAGAGGAGCCGGGTCGCACATATCAAGCCACGGGGACAGCCCCTGAAGAGTTAGCCCAGCATGCCAACAGCCCCGGAGATCAACCATCCTTGTGTGAAAAACATTGAGCTGGAGACTGGAGCTGAAACATAGAAAGTTAGAATGGCTGGGCGGCGATGTATTTCTGAGGTCCACTCGGTCCTGGATACAGAAACCGGGTTCCTAAATGAAAACAGAAACAAGATGAGTCATGCAAAAAAAAAAAAATTGTAAGCAGCATTACCATTTACATCGTTGTGGTGGCTTTCGCTAGCAGGCAGAATCAGGTTGCAATATTTATATTTAATGATTTAATAAAAGGAGACCAACTTTCTGTAAAATATTTCAAATATTTTTTATTTATTTTTTTGGAAGCGGAGATTTTTTCCATTGATATGTGTTCTATGAGGAGATTCAACCAATGATTGATGTTTAAAGACTGTTTATTTTTCCAGTTAACGAGGATTGTTTTCTTGGCGATGGCGAGGGCTGCGAGTGTGGGGTGCGTATGTTTCTTAGAAATAACGATTTCTGCCAAGTCACCGAGTAGACACGTGATCGGAGATAAAGGGAACGTACAATCCAAGATGGACGACAGTTTATGTGATACTGCGACCCAGAAATCCTGGACGGGTGAGCACAACCATAGGGCATGGAAATAAGTGTCAGCAGTATTTTGGGAGCATTGAGAACAGATGTCAGATTCAGAGAAGCCCATTTTCTTCATCATATACTGAGTAATGTGTGTTCTATGAAGGATCTTATATTGGATGAGTTGAAGATTCCTGTGTTTTGTCATTTTAAATGCATTTTCACAGATTTGTGTCCAAAAGTCATGATCTAAGGTTAGTGACAGATCCGTCTCCCATTTTGAGATGGGAAGAAATATTGTATCTGTGCTTGAGAGGAGTTTATAAATCTTAGAAAGGGTCTTTTTAACTGTCGGGGAAATCTTTGTGACTTCCATAACAAATACAGGTGGCTGAGGCGGGCCCCGGAGCGTTGGAATTCTTTTCTTAATTGTATTCATTACCTGAAGATAGTAAAGGAAATTTCCGCTTCCGAGTTCATATTTTTGGAACAATTTTGTAGATGACATAAACGTATTGTCATGAAAGAGATGATGGAGTTGAGAAATTCCCTTCTGTTCCCACATACCTACATGGAAAGGTTGATTGCTAGCCTGAAAGTCAGGGTTATTCCAGATTGGAGAGAGCATGCAGGGTTCCAGTTTAGAATTTGTAACTTCTAACGCTTTCCACCAGGCGGACAAGGTGGAAGAAATCATCGGGTTTTTAAAACAGTTATGCCGTTTAATGGTTGTTGTGATAAAGGGGAGATCTGCGAGTCTAATATCCTTGCAGTCCTTCTGTTCCAATTCTAACCAGTAATTAGAGTCTCTATTCGGGTGCATCCATAGTATAAGATATTGTAGCTGGTTAGCCAAGTAATAATTCATAAAATGTGGCCTTCCAGGCCTCCTTTAGATTTACTCCTCTGAAGGGTAGATAGACTAATTCTTGCTTTTTTATTTTTCCAGTAGAACTTGGTGATGGCTGAATCCAACGATTGGAAGCAGTTGGAAGTTGGTTTAAACGGAATCATTGAAAATAAATAATTTATTTGTGGTAAAATTTTCATTTTGATGGTGGCTATTCTTCCCAAAAGGGATATTGAGAGGTTATTCCAACGCTTCAGATCACTGCTGATTTTATCCAGAAGTGGGGTGAAGTTTAATCGGTTTTATCCAGAAGTGGGGTGAAGTTTAATCGGGAAGCCTTTACTAGCAGCAGAGCATTATAATAGAAGAGTATTCGAGATGTGTTAATACGAGAGATTGAACAACCTGCTTCAGAATTATTGAAGCGATAAAATAGGAACACCTTCTCACCAGCCCAATAGCGCTCCCCATTTCACTCATTACATGATCTATATGAGATGACCATGAGAGATGGTGATCCACTGGAACACCCATCAGTTCCACTTGTTCTCATTTGGAGGCCTCCATTATCAAGGTGATAACAGCAGCAAAATGAAACCAGCTGTTATGATGTAATATGTCGCCGCCTAGTGGCACAACATTAGTACTACACGTTTCCTGAACCTTGACGTAATGTTGCACACACAATAAACACACAACAAATACGCCCAGTGTTGGTAATACCCTGTACAACCCTGCAAAGGTGTAGGATGATATATTTATAGAATAAAATAAACAACAAACTGCACGGCGTGAGTTTATCATGAGCTTTATGGATCCCTGTAACTGCGGCGCATGGCGTGCGCCCCCCTCCTCAGAACTGTTGATCCAAATGTTTTTGGGATATAAATGCTCTTAGCAGCTGCCAGATAACAGATTCCTGTGGCGTGTGACTCACTGAACCGAATCGGCCCATCTGCAGAGCAACATTTTGTGTCCGTGTGCGTATTTACGCACGCGTAGAAGACAACTAAAACAGTAGCACCCACTAGAGAGCGAATCCGGTTCCAGCTAAACGTGGACAGACAGGCTTTGATATGTTACACTGGGTGTGTCTGAGGTCTGAGACAAACCGAACCGACTCCCCGCCCAGCCTGGAACAAACACCCATCAGGCTGGATCAGTCGTATTCAGCGCTCCACACATCTGCGACGATTTATGTCGACTTTTCCGCGACTTTTGCGCGCGGCACTGCGGAAATCGACTTGAAACCCGACAGGACTTTTCCCCACCGCCTCAAACCAGACGTGCTGGAATCGGGTTGGGTCTCCTCTGCGGTTGTGTTCTTCAGTCTACAGGCGGATCACCATGTATCAGGTCGTGAGGAAGTTGTTTTTCGCGGACTGCCAGTGCGCCACGGGCGCGTCAAAAACATACGAGGAGCTGTTCGCCAAGCTGGACACCAACAAGGATGGAAAAGTGGACGTGTCCGAGCTGAAGGCAGGCCTGGCTGCCATGGGAATCAAAACCGGGAAGGCAGCAGCTCAGGTAGAGCCCGACGCGCACCCGACGCGCACCCAACAGGACAGAGGAGGCCTGGAACGAGCAATGCAGAGAATTCCTGAATGATATTTGATGTCAATTCAGCAGTTTCTTAACCCAGAGCGGCCTAAAAAGGAAGTAATTGAGTAAATGTACTGCACTACTGTCCCTTAAGTACAGCTGGGAGACGTTTAAGTGTTTTACTCGAGGACTGAAGTGATCTTTAATTGTCATTAGCGGTTAATGTTTTTTGTCACAGCGTTAGTTCATTGATTATTGTCAGTCTGGACCAGATTATCAGGAACAAGTTTCAAAGGGACCATCAAAGTTTGCCAGCTCTGCTTAAAACAGCGTCTTCAGATGTCTTCTTTCATCTAACCAGCAGTTCAGAGCTAATCAATATTCGGTTTGAAAGGTGAGAGCATTGTGTGCTCCACCCTCATCACCACTGCCGAGTTGCCCTGGAGCAAAGCACAGGAAACACCCCCCCCCCCCCACCACCTAACAGCTCATTCTTGTCAGACAGAACAAGTCGTGGTTGTTCCAGGTGCCAAACTCAACCTAAATAAATTCCTTATTTTCATGCACAACTACTTTAAAAACATAAAAGCAGAGTGGCTGGAAGCGGGGAGATTTACAGATCAAATATCGGACATGACACCCACCGCATGTCTGGCTTTTCAGCGTGACTTAAGGCCAGTAAAGCGCAGTGTGGATGAAGAACGCTTCCACTAGAAGGACTGAGGCCGTCTCAAAGTCCAAACGGTGTGTCGGTGAGCTGTTATCGTTCGTTTGTCTCCGAATCCGATCAAATAATCTCACATTCCTCCAGTCAACATATTTACAACTTGAGTGTAGGGTTGGAAAAAGGATCTTATCCATGTGATTATGCGATGATGGCGTGATGTAAATCAATTAACACGAGCCTCATTCAAATATTAGCGACCTTAATCAGCGCATTCATGAACACCAGATTGATGATATGCTGTGTTTTCTTTAGAAAATCATTTCCTCTGGAGACCAAGACAGCGACAACGGGCTGGACTTCAACGAGTTCTCCCAGTATTTAAAGGAGCATGAGAAGAAGCTGCAGCTGACCTTCAAGAGCTTGGACAAAAATAAGGATGGTAGGCTGCTATTATCTCGCAAATTTATATATATATATACAATTAAACCTAAATCCCTGCTACACGGGTACAATCTCTAGAATTTAGAGATTGCGCCTGTGTAGCAAGGATCTCTCTGGGCATTGGATGAGGATCAGGACCGCTGTCTGTTTAATTTCAACAGGTAAAATAGACTTTACGGAGATAAAACATTCGCTTGAAGAGCTGGGCATAGGCATCAGCAAAGCCGAGGCAGAGAAGATCCTTCAAAGGTATTTCTGCTCCTTTCTGATGTTCCTTTTGCCGGTTGAACCAAACTAAACTCCACGACCTCAAGTAAAAGTGAAGGATGTGAGGGACTGATAACTAGATCCGTCTATGAAGCTGCCTCATGGTGCCTGATAAAGAGCCGGGGAGACTGGTGAGAGCAGAACAAGAGCGCGACTGGGGAGAGTTTTCTTTTAGCTAAGAATCGAATCGATTAAAGCGCTCGTGCATTTAAGAGAAAATGAATCCATCTATAAAGTAAAGTAATTGAAGTAATCATTTATTTTCTAAGTATAAAATTATCTTCAGTAAAAATAAATCGACTTCAAGTTCAGGTCTGCCAAAGCAGCAGCAGAGTAGGGCTGGCATCAAAGGCAAAAATGGGCTTGGTAATCTGGCTTCCATTCGTCATGTTGAAGTCAGTCCTGATTGGCTGACATTGTCACCAGGTGGAGAAAGGCGTTCCAACTGCAGTTGCCTGCTTTGCATTTATTTGCAGCAGCTCCGGTATGAAAGTAGAGGAAGAAATGTTTCAGGGTTTGTCTCTGGTGATAAAAGAGGCTCGTCACTTTTATTATTAGAGCTTATTTAAAGAGAAGGAAGAAGTTATTTTCTAGATAACCCATTATCTTTGTTGGAGGTCTGGAAAAGGACACTTGAAAGTCTATTTTATGCAAATCATCATTCATTTCTACTCATTCAAACCAATAAACAAACCCAGATAGTTGATGTTTAAGAGTTTGCATGATTTTGCATGTCTGTTGTGCAGCATCGACGCTGACGGCACCATGACTGTGGACTGGAATGAGTGGAGGGACCATTTCCTGTTTAACCCAGCAACCAACCTGCAAGAGATCATCCGGTACTGGAAGCACAGCACGGTAAGAAGAGAGAGTAACGCACTGACTAGAGAGGGTGTGTGTGATGGAGGACATACTGAGGGATTTACTTTAGTCACCACGGTGATAAGCTCAGAAAGCAAAGATGAGCAACTTCAAATTAAAGATGCATCAAAGAGATCTCGTTTGAACTTTTTATAGCTTCGGTTTATGAAACTGAATTTTTGCTGTTGATGTCTCCCTCTTTTGATTTGTGTAGCATGAAGGTGATCGCCGTCCCTCTTGATTAAAACACACATGCAGGTATATTCTGTGCCGCCTCATGTAAAGTACAATTGCACGCTCTTGCCATCGAACAGAGGTAAAACTAGTCGTGATAAATTTTGGCTCAATCTCAGCCGGTTGGGGATTCTCTATCCTTGAGAAACAAATGTTCATAGTTTCCCGTCCGACCTGTGGCTTCCGTGCTCCGCGACTGTCCCGGACTTCCCGCTGAACGCACATGAAGGGAAAGTTGTGAAAATGAGGTCTGATGTCGACACGGATTTGTCCTCGGCGGCTATCCTGGGACAGGGATAAGCTAATTTCAGGCTGACTTAAAGTCGGATTAGCTCGGTCAGTGGGATCAAGACGAGCGACGCAGTGAGGCAGCTCAGATCTGTGGCAGCGACTCGTCTCCTGTATTCACGCTCGAGGTTACCGGCTACTCCCCTCAGGCTGCATTGATGCTGCAGACCCTCGGCTGCTGACAGCAGCTTTGTCAAAGCCCAGAGACTGACTGCATTGGCTCTGCTGCAGCAGCGACAGAGGACGGCAGGACCCAGGAGGCGGACGCGGTTCGTGCATCAGCCTCTCGGTCCAGGTCGTCTCCGAGTGGGAGCTCCGTTTATGTCTCTACAGCAGAATGTCTGACTGTCTGTGTGTGTGTGTGAGAGTTTGTGTGGAGGCGCTGCCTGAGCCCACCCAAAATGAAGCAGAGAGCAGGGGACTGCAAGAAAACGGTTTAATACGGCTCGGTGCTATTCTAGTCTCTGCGGGTTCAACTTGGGCGCCGCGGCGGAAAAACCCCACGTATTTACCGGACCCAAGCTGTTTATCAGCTGGTTATTAAGATGGGTCATGTGCGTGCATCTCATGATCAGTCTCATGTCTGGTACTGTGGCAGACTTAAAACACACGCTGAGCTGTTGGGTTTACATCAGATTCTGCCTGTAAGTTTCCGTCAGCAGTTTTGGGTCGACTTTTATGTCGAGTACTGTGCTGCGTGTAGGTTCTGGACATCGGTGACAGCATCGCCATCCCCGATGAGTTCACGGAGGAGGAGAAGACGACCGGTCTGTGGTGGAAGCAGCTGTCGGCGGGGGCCATGGCGGGGGCCGTCTCTCGAACTGGAACCGCCCCATTAGACAGGATGAAGGTGTTCATGCAGGTGAGTTCTTTTGCTCGCATCCAGATGTATAGATTACATCTCTTAAATAGTGTGCACTCGTACACGTAACACGGAATCTGAGGCGTGTTTTTTCTTTCAGGTGCACGCCTCCAAGGGCAACGAAATCAGTCTTTCCGGCGGGTTCAAGCAGATGCTTAAAGAAGGAGGCGTGAAGTCGCTGTGGAGAGGGAACGGCATCAACGTGCTGAAGATCGCCCCCGAGACCGCCATTAAGTTCATGGCCTATGAGCGGGTAGATCCATACCTCACTGCCTTCATGCTAAACGGCGTCGGCTTCGGGCGTCATACAGATTATCATTCAGCATCACTGAAGATCAATATGGGAGTATTTATGCACGTTTTGACGGAATGCTTCCTCCTCCTCGTCTGCCATCAAGTTCAAGAAGATGTTTGCCAGCGAACCAGGGAAAGTCAGGACCCACGAGAGGTTCCTGGCTGGATCGCTGGCCGGAGCCACGGCGCAGACCGCCATCTACCCTATGGAGGTGAGCGCAGGGGGAGGCCGGTGGGCCTGTGTTGCACGGGTTGTTCTCTATCCCAGAATGGTCGAGCTGCAGCAGTGATATCAGAAGTTTATATAGATGTTTTGCACTTTACTGTAATGTTGCCGAAAGCAAGCATCATGAATACATTTCTGGCCAAAAGAGCGATAAAGCAATTCAGACATGCCCTTATTGTTTGTTCTCGGTTGCCTTAGTGATGGCATTCTGTGTCCCGACAGGTGTTGAAAACCCGCCTGACGCTGAGGAAGACAGGACAGTACTCGGGGATGATGGACTGTGCCAAGAAAATCATGAAGACGGAGGGAGTGAAGGCGTTTTACAAGGGCTACGTCCCCAACATAATTGGGATCATCCCCTATGCTGGAATAGATCTGGCGGTGTACGAAGTGCGTGATTATGCATTGATCTCAACATAATCTGTCGGTAAACAGCGAAGATCCTCCTTTCTCACACACGCTTCCCTATCGCCGCCAGAGCTTGAAGAACCTCTGGCTGTCCTGGTACGCCAAAGACTCAGCCAACCCGGGTATTCTGGTGCTGCTGGGCTGTGGTACCCTGTCCAGCACCTGTGGCCAGCTGACCAGTTACCCCCTGGCTCTGATCCGCACCAGGATGCAAGCACAAGGTACAGAGAACTAAACCAGATCCAAACCTTCTGTCACCCACTCATCCAGAGGGATGGGGAGGAAGTGGGTTTATTCTATATAGAATAATAATCTTCTATTCTTTATGAAGCATGGCTAGAAAATAGAGAGTGACCTAACTTAACTTACTTTCATCAGGTTGCCAGACTCATGATTCCAAACAGCTGCCAATATTACACAATAAATGCCTGATAAATTGACAACTGGACAAATTGAATTGCCACTGCCACTTGTTTCTGTCGCCTCCAACTGGTTCATACTGGTTATTACAGATTAAATTTTATGCTGGTGGCACTTGGGCAGCGATTGTCTTTAATATTGATCATTTGGATGACATTGCCTGGGTCTTTATTTGAAGCTTGATGGATATCCGTCTCTCTCTCTTTGACACACATCCATCGCTTTCTTAAATTCTTTTCAGCTTCAATCGAGGGTGCAGAGCAGCTGCCCATGGTCGCGATGGTCAAGAATATTCTGGAAAAGGACGGCTTTTTTGGACTTTACCGTGGCATCCTGCCCAATTTCATGAAGGTCATACCGGCCGTTAGCATCAGCTACGTGGTGTACGAGTACATGAGAGATAGCATGGGCATTCAAAAGTAGACAGCAGTGATCTGTGATTGTATGAGTGCAAGACAAGCCCAGCTTTTTTTTAATGCCAACCTGTAATGTAAGGAGCTTGTTTACCTGTCGGTCACCAAAGTCCAGCCTCATACTGCTGCAGATCTTTGAAAAGAATTGCAGGAATTTCACTAAAATGTTGAGTTATTCTAAAAACAAATCCTGCAGCACTTAAACTGGGATGTAAATGTTTAATAAGGGTTCGACAATGTTTCCAGCTGTATTTCTTTCAAGATGAACCCCCAGATTGAAGTCCACTCTTGCAGTCTAGTTTGGATCCGCTGACTTTCAGTTCAACTACCAAGTGGATATTAAATACTTGAAAACCAAAAGTCCTGGTTAAAGGCTCATCCTGATTTCACTACATTTTAATTCTCTCTCACTTTGGGTAAATAAAGTCGTGTATGGATGGAACCCATTATGTCACATGTTCCTCTGTTTGCCCAAAAGGCACCTTATCATGTACCAATCCAAAAAATGGAAACTTGCAGAAGAGGAATAATCTTTGTCAAAAGGATGCAGACTTTAAAATTTCACTTTTCATTCTGTTAAAGACGGTCTTCCAAAATATAACTCAAGATGTCCAAAGTGGGGAGCTTTTCAGAGATAAGTCTGAAGTGTAATCCTGTACTGTATTTAGTCTTCGGTGATTCACTTTCTTGTTTGTTTGAGATCTGGTTTGAGGATGTCCTTGGTATTGTTCAGTGAGTTTGATGGAGAACTGTGCCTTACTTGGATTTGTCACCGCTTCTTTTTCCATCCCTCTTTTCACTATTAGATGCTGGTGTTTACATTAATAAAAGCATTTGGATATAAAATGATTTAAAGTATTGATTTCCATCTAAATGTGATTGAAATAGGCCTGAATTAATTTGACGCTTGTCCAGCAATGAGCCGATCTCTGACACTAAGCACAGATTACTCTGCTTAAGATCTTATGTAATGCTTAAGCATTCCCTTTCTGGCCACGCAAAAAGATGAAGCGACAGCAGTTTTGGTAATTTGTTGTTGCACTTCTGGTAAATTACAGCTAAGTATATAGAAAGACAATTGTGCACATTCACCGAGTATGACTTCCTTTTCTCATTTTATTTTTATTTTGTTCAGTTAATCTGATGTGGGGAACTTAAATGCCTTAATTGGCCACTCAAGCTGGTAAATGTACAATAAACATTTAGTAGTTTTATGTTTTTCAAATAATTACAGTTGTGTGTATCAATCAAAGCTGTGTGAGGTACTGATGTCTTCAGAAAAACAAAAGGACGTGTACTTTAAAAACTTTGAAATATAATCAAAATCAAGTCCTGGTAGCTTTCTTAATCAAAGAAAATCTTCTTTTCTGGGTACGTGCTATTAATAAATATAGTACCAAGAAGAGAAAAAAAAGCCACGATGGTCAGGGTGGCACGCAGGGCTTTGAACCAGGGAGGGTAAGTGGGCAGGAGAGATAGATCATAATGTAACGAGACCCCAAGACCCATGATGACCAAGGTGAGAGAAGGAACAATGCTGCTGCTCATCAGGATGGCCGTGCAGGCAAACAGGGAAGGAACCACGCTGTTGGTCAGGTTAATCCAGTCAGGTTTAGCAGGGCTGCTCTCAGGAAGCGCAAATCCCCATCGAGCTCCGCCCACAAAGGAAATGATGGAGGCACCGTAAGCTAACTGAGCATAGGCCAACTCTGGACAGAAGATCTCGCTCACCAACATAAACAGAGTTGGGGCCACAAAAGGAATCAGACCTGCAAACCCCAGGAACAGGGCAGGTTTGGGACCTTTCCACAATTCCTTCATGTCATAGCGCAGCAGATCAAGCTCTCTGGGAGTCGGCTCAGGCAGCGGTCGCTTCTTCAGTTTAACGGGAGTGGAGTGGAAATACTGATTCCTCACGAAAAATGGGGCTGCGTGAGCCTGGGCCTTCTGGAAGAGCTTCTTCCTGAATCCGAGGACAGTAGGAGGTTTTCCTCGGACATCGTCTCTTTCTGTAAATGGAAATCTTGTTGTTGAGGCCCAACAGATCTGCAGGAAGCTGGATTCACCACGAGAAGCTCCAGTCAGGACTGATGTCCAGCATCTTTGTGGAGAACCAGCCCACTGCCACACCTGAAAAGACAACCATTAAACATTTAAAAGAATTTGAAATTGTCATATGATTAGAAGGCAAATAAGATTTTAGAGGATAAAACTCACAAAAAATGTCTTACCTTATGGGCAGCAAAGGTGCTTCTTTTAAGAATAACAGGAAGCATTCTAATGAAAAGAGTTAAGACACAGGCCAGACCATTAAGGGCATAAATCACACAAATACACTATGAAGGTTAACTGTCACAACAACCCTAACCCATAACTCACGTGGAAAATTAATTAATTAAAAACTAATTATTACTGTAATATCTGATTTATAAAATGTAAAAAAATTATGAAAAACTCCATAATCGTTTCCCAAACCCCAAAGTGCTCAAACGTATAAATTCAAATATATTCATTAAAAATATAGCCACAAAAATAGGCTATGAAATGTGTATAAAAATACAAAATAAGTTTGATAATAATTGTATTATTTTTTTAGCGCTTTTTCTTTCAGTCCAGTCAGTCAAAGACGCAGAATATTTGACACATATTGAAAACTAATCAGAATAATTGTACGAGTCAATGCTAACGTTACACTGGCTAACGTGACGACAGACTGAGTTACTGTCTTACGCGACACATATTCAGACACTTCTAGACCTTTGCTAGAATACAAGAACATTCTTTAAAACCACAAACACAATTAATCACCTCTATTTCAAGTCGAAACCTCATATAAGTTTGTTCCGGGGGGGTCACAAAATGGGTGACGGACACTAGAGCGGAAGCACCGGTACGCGGTATAATTCTTCCGTGTTTGTCAAACGCCGGCCTTGAAGTTAGTTCCACTACAAAGCGCCATGTCTACATTTAAGCAAGTTTAGTTTGCATAAACCTCACAGTACAGAAGTTGTCTGTACAAAAATACACGTCAAAAATTTGAAGCACAAATACACGTCTCAATTAATCTTGCTGATAACTAACATTCTTGACATTCCAGTTGCGTCACAAATCGTGAAGATGGAAATCCATTCCATTATAAATTACCCTCCCAAATAAAATAAACGCAGGTGGGGTTCTAACAACCAACCAACCAACCACCCAAACAAACATCTGATATAACTGTAAAGCACTGACAGAGACAAATGATGTACTTTAATGTTGATTTGTCAAATGTTTGCTGATATTCCTGACAAAATTGATACAGAAAGGGTTTAAAATGCAGAATTAGTGGATTACTCTAAAAGGTGTGGCATTACTACTGCTGATACTCAAGATAAGGAATGATCCGTGAATTAAACAAAAAAATTAATAAACATCAATTAACTTTTTCAGCACACATTAAAAATATTTTGTCTCAGCATGTGTCCATGTTTTGCTGACACTAATGCTATATCGGGTTACTTTATCTGATGTTCTAAATAAATATTGGTATTTTCTTTAGATTACTGCTGGATTGAAACAACCATTATAGCTACCCCAATGATTTGTGGTGACCTTGACATGACAATGTTGTAACTGCAGCTAAACATTGATATTAATTCCTTATAAAACCCATAGAATGATATCAGACATTCAGACATAGAGAAAGATATATTACAATAACAGCTCAGGTAAGTTAGAAACTCATGAGAGGAAAAAAGCCCCTTACATTCATACTTACAGTAAGTTATAGAACAAAAATATAAAAATGTAAGACATTACAACACATTTGTTGTGAACATTGTTAAAATAGAATAATAAGATTTTAGTGATAATCTGGAGACATTTAATCATGATACAGAACTATATAAACTCCACCGGTTTGATTATAGGACCTTTCACCCCCCACTTAGTAAACACCAAAATGGCCAGCAGGCAGCAGTCACGCAACAGAAATACTTCATCTAGACTAGAGAGAAACAATGTCTGTGGACGAATTACTAGTTTTGTATAGGCTTAAGTGGATTAAAAAAATTAGGAAATTAATGCATACATATTGTTAGCCGCATAGCATAAGACGCTAACGATATATAAAATAGGATTTTTACTTATTTCCTTGGCCGAATGGGCAAAAACAAAAATATATTTAACTCAGGGAAAATTATAACTGCAGCGGATGGTACGGTGTTGAAAAGGGAAATATATATGCTTGCCAACAAGATCAGAAATGCTTTAAAGCAGAGCTCTGTCATTTCATCAGTGGTGTTAAATAGAAGATGCATTTTAGGATGATCAATGAGCTCTAATGCAGAAACATGGATGAAAGTAGAGACGTCTGCCATCGCTCAGAAAAAACACAGGAAACAGTCATCTTCAGACTCTTGCAGGAAGGGCTCAGACAGATCCGTCACTCTGTAAAACAAACAGATTTTTATGTGGGTGAAGGGAAGTGGAGATTTGCTGTGGCAACCCCTTTCGGGACAAACCGAAAGTACAGTAGTAGTAGAACATTTTCATGTGTTCTCCTCTACAGAATTCACATCTGTTTTCTAACATTCATCCTAACAAATCAAGCAGTTGTTGCGTAAGTCATTTCTGCTTAGACGAGATACCGACCCCGCCACAGCAGCCACAGCAGTCCCCACACAGAGCTCCCAGCAGGCCGTTCAACACCTGCACAGCACACAGCGCCGCCTGGATTAATCCTACGACCAGCAGCACAGAGAACAGAGCCAGATGCCAGGAAACCACATCATTTGGCCCAACACAATCTGTCCAGGTGTCTGTGTTGGACAGGTAGTCACTGAAAGGGTGGGAAATGACAGCTTTTTAATCTGATGGCAACGCACAGGTTCATTCATGCATTAGCCTTGATAAGTTCTTGATAACAACGCGCATCTCACCCATTTGAGAAGGGATAGCTCCATTCGTCGTACGTGCTGTTACTGTAAACCACACACTGAGGGCCGTGGTTTATAGCCACAGCAGAAACTATGACGGAGTAACCAGACCCCAAAACACCCACAGCTGCAAACAGAATGGAACTCAGCATCTGCAGAGAGACACAGAGCGAACCATGACTCACGTTGGGAATCACCTGTGACAATCTGTGACATAATCCAGCATGCAGAGGACAGCCCGAGGGTCACACACAAAAACCTGCACGGCCAACAAAGATGGTGTGCGTGCGTGCGTGCTGATTATGCCTTAGACCTCACACACCTACACATTCCTTAAGTATTGATCAGTAAGTGTGTCTGTAGCCGAACAACAAGGGCTGTGTGATAAAGTCATGTGAAACTCCCATCAGAGGAAATTCTTGGTGCAGCGATCGAAATGGGACCTTTTATTTATTTATTTTTTGTGCGTGTGTGTTTAATTTATTGGTGTGCAAACGGATGATGGAGGGTGTGTGCAGCAGAATTGTGTTTGTTTTATAAGTTCACGATGATTAGATTTCCGCAGATAAAAGGTGATGATCAGTAGAAGATCTGTAAGTGGAAAGACAAACACAGCAACGCCCTGAAAACATTTCAACTCTATTTCATTTATTAGTAGGCCTCCCAGAAGGCAAAATATTAGGAGTATAATGAGATATAATTTATATAAAAGTTGCTAGCTGAGGTCTTTATGAAGACAACACAGCTCCGTATACAAATTAATTCATAAAACAGACAAAACAGACACAGAAATAAAATGAGAAATAAATCAATTACTAATTTTATCCATATTATTATTTTTGATGCACGGTCCTTGGGTATCGTTTGCACATCTCCTCACCGCAAATCTCCGTCCACAGCTTTCATTGCCACAGCAACCGCAGCAGTCATTGTTCTTCAGACCCAGGAAGACCAGAGCTGGGAAGATCATCTGTCGACACACACACACACACACTATGATTTGCTCCTGCGGTAGGAAAGTACACTGCCTTATGTTGCAGCAATATTTGAGATGTACATTATTAAATAATAACTATATCACATGGTCGCTGATTCTTTAAGAAGCAGTCATATTAAAATAATATGTTGCATTTCCTATATTTCAAATTTCATTGAGCAAGATGACACAAAATATACACGAGATCATTAACTCTCGAGAGTGGAAAAAATAGTTGACACATTAATCAAATATATTTTTTTAAAGAGATAAATATGAAAAATTGTCCTTCGTGCAAAATCAGCACTGATTAAAATTTGAATGATTAGACAAAAAACATCAGAATGTAAAAGAACAATTGCCTTTCATTGTTCTAAACGCAGCCTATATCACAGTGTGTAATCTTAATAACGGCACTGGGGACTATGACAGCTATTACTAACAGCATGGTGAATCTTAATTCACTCACCAGCACTCCAGATCCCAGAATCCCGCCAAAGTACCAGACTTGCTTTGTGATATGTTCGCTATCCACCGTCGTCCCACCGGGGAAGAAGAGCAAGATGTTACACAGAACACATATGATGGACAGAGGCAGCAGACTGATCCCCAGACACTTGGCAAAGCCACCTGAACACATTCTGACCCGGATGGTTCAATCCACTCCACTAATAACAGACTCCTGTTGCCTTTATTTATCTATTTTTATGATAGACTCCTGCACCTTTCAGCTCTGCCTTCTTTATAGAATCTCCTGAACGACAATCTGCATCTTAATTCTGCCGTCTCTAAGGCTGATGCTGGAGTTCAGCTTTTATACCCTCATTCCACCCCACCTGTCTCTCTAAGTGATGTCACGGCTTCACTTTTACAACTGTCAGTTGGAAGGTGGCAGGATCTCACACACACACACACACACACAAAACAGAACAACGTCGTCCAACTCTAACCCTGACTTTAAACCAAGTCTTCACCCTCAAATGTAGTGACTTATGTTATGTGGGGGTTGTGTTTTGTCCCCCCCCCAAAAAAAAGAACTGAGGAAGAAAGTGACTGTGTGAACTAACACACACTTAAACACATGTAGATGAAGGGTATTACATGCAAACACAGCCATTAGTAGGAAAGCATACTGGTGAGTGTGCACACAGAGTCACAGACACACCAGTGATGCTAGTGGTTAATATTCTACTATGTGTTTTGTGTACATGGAGACAGATGAGGAAGCGAGGAGGACAGTCGGTCGATACAGCTGATACAGCCGAGCCCCCATTGGTGATCTGAACCACCACAGGTTTGGTGTGTAACCAAAAAGCATGTTATATTCTGACAGGTAAGAGAAGTCAGAGATTCAAACATGAAGACTTCGAGCAATATTTTCATTCATCACAATAAGATACAAAAAGTGAGTGTGATGGTAGTTGAAATGAAAAAGACACTGTTCTGGTCTGCAGACATTTTGAAACATGTCACTCCAAAAAACGTTTCCCTGCCGCTCCGATTTCCCCTACTGTGTTTTTCCTCAGACATTGGCTGTGCTTCTGTTTTCATAAAAATACGTTATATGTGTATTAATACATCAATTTTGAAGTGTGAAGAATATTTTCATGAATCGCTGTAATATTTGATTAAATATTTTGTGGACAAACACACAGTTCAAAACCAACAATTAAAACAGACAAAAAAAAATGAAATTTCAGTTTAAGTTTGCACGAAATACAGACAGCAAACTTTAGGATGACGTTGCTAATTCTGTTTTGTGCCTTCTGTGATCTTGTTCTTCGTAAAAAAAAAAAAAAATTCCTGCACAATTTGAGGTGGATTCTGACGCGAAATTTAAGAGTCTGGGAAGAATTGTAAGCACCAACCAGCCGCAAATCTCGACAAACTGCTGAACGATCGCGTTCAATCGATGTATCTGGCATCTTTCGCTGCTGTCTGGGCTCACACTCCCGACCCCGAGTGACCGATCGGGTTCGATGAAACGCCGCTGGTCCGACGCTGCACGGATGGACACCGAGCTGCCCTTCTCCTCTCGGCGGTCACCTGTGGTGTGTTTGCACGGCTGTGTGGCTTCCAGTCAACCGCTCGCTTCAAATGTTGGATTGGGTGCGTAAAATAATGCAAACAAGGAATCAGAGAAACAATCACTGCGAAAAAAGTTTGACGTTTTATTTATTCGTATAGTGATGCGTTCTGCGATGCGTAAAATCGGGAAAATCCATCAAGATTTGAGGGAAATATTTTTCCAAATTTTCCTGCATAAAAATAATTTTCAGTTAGGATTTTTAATGGAACTGGACAGCTTCAAGGACACCTATTTGGAATATTCCTTATTTACACAGGGAAACTGGATAAGGCAGAAAACATCAGGATTGCATATGATTAAATTTATTGGAAAAATGAAGAGATTGTCTATGGAATATTTGAAAATTCTATAGGGTCAAGAATACTTAGAATCTTACACAGATTCCCCTGTAAATTATTACATTTGCTTAATCAATGTTTTGCAAAGTTGTACATTAACTCCCACCTAGAAGAACTTTGGAACCAGAAACACAGAACATTAGGAAGCGTTAAAGTAAAAGAATTAGACGCAGTGACTCCTTAAAGTTTTCATTTTGTGGGGGCTGAATACTTTGTGATGTGTTGCAGTAAGTTAGCTCGTGTTGTTTTCGATTAATAATTTAAGCTTTTTGTTTATAAAATATTATTGAATATTTAAAGTTAAACAATCTCTCTTTGCCCAGTGTGATATATTCACTTTACTGTTGCTGTCCGACTAACACACTACACCACAAATAGATTGAGTTCAGCACAGAAAAAGGAAGGTAGCACATTTTTATCTTTCAGAACCTTGGACTTTGAACTTTTGGATAAACTGCTTAAAATCAGTGGATTTATAATCCAGCTCACAAATTTAGAAAGGAAAATCATTAGATAGCAGGAAGTTTAAAAGGAGAACCAAAACTCATTAAGGCCTGAAATTAGAAGATGTGTCTTGTTTTCATGTCCAGATATCCTGAAGCGTGGTGGCAATGCTGCAGATGCTGCAGTTGCCATGGCAGCAGCGCTGGCGGTGACAGAGCCAGCCAGCACTGGTCCTGGTGGCGACGCTTTCTGCTTGTTCTACAATGGAGACACTGGCGAGATCAGAGGAATTAATGGCAGGTGGGCTCTCCTCTTTCTTCCTGTCATTGTTGTCCCCATAGTAAAGACTGAGTCTCTCTCTGTATCCTCAGTGGTCGATCGCCCAGAGCGCAGACCTTGGACTTCCTGGAAGGATGTGGTTACACTGTGGAGGCCCCTCCTTCCCCTTTTGACGCTTTGAATGTCACAGTACCAGGGGCCCCTGCATGCTGGTGTGATACCGTACAACTGTTTGGTAGTCAAAAGGTTTGTTTGGTTTATTATTAATAGACTTATTTTTGTATTTGAAAGCTGAAGTACGTGAGCAGTAGGGATTGTGTTTCTAGAGACTGCAGGATTATTATTGCAGATGGATGGAGGCACATTCCATATAACACAAATTGCTCGTAGTCAGATTTAGTAACGTGCTGGTGTTCACAATTATTTATAGAAGTCAGTTTCTTTTATAGATCAGAGTTTGCTGTTCTCATGAAAGCTAAGATATAATTGAATTATTATCTTTTCATTATGTATTATTTATTTGAAAATATGATTATACACAATAGATGAGTTACAAAAGCAGAAGTGAGGGGTGACTTTTACTATCAGCACATCAGAAAAGTGATCACTTCACTCCGTTTTTTCCATTTCTGGAAATCTCTCAAAGGAAATTGTAAACCGGTTTTACTCTGCATGTTTCATCTTGAAACAATGACTCATACTTCCTGCTCAGTGAGGTTTCCCGTCATGTACGAAGCATGCTTCCTCGTCCCATTTCCCCAGCTGTCCTTGCAGGAGGTGTTGAGCGGGGCTGTGGATCTTGCAGAAGAGGGGTTTCCTGTTGCAGAGGTAGCGGCCTGCCAATGGGCTATGTCGGCGGCTGCTCTGAAAGATGCGGGGAAGGAACTGGGGCGTGGACTGCTGATTAATGGTCATGCACCTAAATCTGGACAAATATTCAGAAACCCTTCCTTAGCCCAGACTCTGAAGGTGAGTCATCAAAGTGAGGCAGTCATTCCTGGACCTTTTAGCCTCTTGGGGTTTCCTGTTGGAAATAAAACAAGGTTGATAAAGGAAGATGAGTATAGAATGCCGGTGTATGTCACTTCCTTGTGGAATTCTCACGTCATCCTGTTCATTGATAACTTTGATCAGACCTGTGGATGTACACAAATGCGGACATGTCACCCACAGTCATTGCATACTAGACTGTTGCGGGGTGACATAATCTAAAACACAACTGTTTTATTTTTTAAACAGGAATGGGAGAATGCATTGGGGACAGCTGATTGGTTGTTGGATTGATGTATTGACAGGAGCTGGGTGGGCGGGGCAAACCAGGTTTCTACCAGGGCAGAGTGGCCCAAGCGATTGTGGACGTCATCCATGAAAACGGAGGAGTCATGACTCTGGATGACCTCAGCAGCCATAAGAGTGAGGTCATCAGCCCTTTAAGCACAGAATACAAGGTGAGGTCTGGGTCCATAGATGCTTATTGTGTATGTACTTTAATTGAGAGTGATTCCGTGTGCTCAGGGTGTGCGACTATGGGAGACTCCCCCTAACAGTCAGGGTTTGGTTGCTTTGCTGCTGCTCAACATCCTGGAGAACTTCCCTCTCAAAGGTACCTACATCGCAGCCAGCACTAGTAGTGATAACATAAGCAAGAGCATTGATCAGATTGTCCAGTTTAATTTACTTGGGTTTAGGTATTCCTGACAAATATATTATTTCATCTCTTAGCAGTGGAGGTAAATGGAATTCCATGTGGGCTATAAAAATGTAATAATACAATATAATTATAACATGTAAAATATTAACTTTTTATTTAAGGATGTTAATTTATATACAGTAACACAGATTAAATTAACTCTCTGGCTCTGGTAACAAAAGCACTTAATATGTATGTTTAGTATTTGGCTCAGGTCCTTATTATCACTCTTAAAGTTGGAAATCACATCCATACATCAATGAGTCAATAAAATGTGTATGAGAAGCAAAAGATGTGTGAGATGATTTGTAGGGTTGTAAGAAATTATAGATTAGGTTGAGAAAAAAAAACTTATATGGAATGCAAAGCTTTAAGAACAAATCATTCAAACTTTGCCAAACACGAATGTAGGCTATATTTTAACACACATCATGAAAACTGATCAATTAGAAGAACAAGTTAACATAACATAATATATATATATATATATATTAAATCCAAATGCCATTTTTTGTGTCTTGTGTGTGTTTCTGTGTGTGTAGCTGTTGGCCATAACAGCTCTGACTACATCCATGTACTCGTGGAGGCAGTCCGTTTGACAGTAAAAGATGCTTCTCGTTACCTTGGCGACCCGGAGCATGTGACCATCCCTGTGGAAACCTTACTGGAAAAGAGCTACAGCCGCCAGCGAGCGCAGCACATCAGCATGGACAGGTGTGTGAGCGTTTCTGTGTGTTTACAGATGTGTGTCTGTACCGGTGTGTACCAGTCCTACTCTGTTGACCTAAGATAAGACTGTAGACTTTTACTTCCCCCCCCCCATGACATTAATGTTCATGCCTCCATGCGGTCCCTCTTCCATTTTCCTTTATAACCCTGAATCATTGAGGGTGTGGCACAGGCATGGGCAAACCCAGGCCCGGGGGCCATATGCGGCCCGTTGGTCTCTTTAATCCGGCCCGCCAAACTTGTCCAAATTATATTATTAAATAAAATTGTATTATAATTAAACCTCAGTCATTTGACCTTTTCCCTGTAATGCTACCTGTAAAAGGCCAAATCCTTTAATGCTATAGCTTTCATGTGTCATTTATATTAGTTCACACAAACACTCCATCCATCTGTTCTTGGTCCGGCCCCTCTGCCAAATTTTAGAACCTATTGTGGCCCGCGAGTCAAAAAGTTTGCCCAGCCCTGGTGTGGCAAGAACTTAGACATTCAAATCTTTGCACCTAGGCCTTGAGCAAATTTTCACCTGCTACCTTAATGATTCGACCCTGAAATGTGAATTAGAACTTACAATACAATGTAATATAGCAAAGCTAAGCTTTATGATTGTATCTTTATATTTACATGCACAAAATAATTCAAGTTATTGGAGAAAATCTGGTGAAAGCAGGAAATTACAGATCCTGTTTAAAAGCACTGTCATAAGGTGGTTACCATAAACCCCGTATTTACATGCGAGTGTTCTCAGCCAACATCCTAGGATATTTTTTGAACTGGCTGGCAGAGGGTTTATCAGTGATATGCGACATTACAGGGTGAAGAGTATTTTTTTTTATTCTGTTTGGATTATAAAGTATGATGGGGCTGTAAAATGACAGGTGGTGAGAAAGCACACATGTTAAGATTATCTAAGTGATTGTTGGTGCTTCCAGTATGCCAGGATTAAAACTGGGGCCTTTGGCTTCAACTGACCACCTGTATTTTCATATGTGGCGTTGGGGATACGGGGCCAAACGGTCCGACCTTTGCCGACAACGCCGCTTCAGGACTTGCAACCTAAAGATCTATTTTTTTGTTCCGTCGGGTTCCCAGCTCGTTTTAGCGGGTTTCCCCACCCACAGGTCCGCTCACAGTGAAAACCAGCACGGCAGTTAATAATTTAAAATATTTACTAACACTCTAAAAACAAAAGAAAAGGAGGGACAAGGCAGTGACAGTCTACGGCCAACCTGCCTTCGAGACGGGGAAAACACAAATGAGGACACTGGAACGAGGGAGGGGAGGCACCTATATACGCCCCCCCCGCCAATCAGTGGTAAATGGGCCACAGGTGCTCCCTCCCACACCTGCCTGCCCAATTAACTCCAATCATCCGGTTACACATATATATTTGATGAGAACAAATTATATTTCGATTTCAACCGTAACCCTCTACTCCATTTTAATTTAACTTTCAGTGCCTTTTTAACTATATGGAATACTTAAAAGTCCTTAACTCTTTTAAATGTAAACAACATTTATTATTTTAATTAAATGGCTTTTATTTATTTTTTGACAGATTTATCATAACGTTCCTTTTTAAATATAAAAAGGGTTACAGTTTGTATTTTATTATTCTTACTTTGTCATTTGTTGCACTTTTCCCCAAACTCAAACTCTTCTCTCAAGTTTGTCCTTTTTTTTAAAACTTTATCTGAATGAACGGTAATGGGCCACGCAGTTTTATAACGTCTGTGTGTTTGTCTGCAGGACGATGCAACAAGTGGAGCCTGGCTTGCCGACAGGAAGTGACACCGTCTATTTCTGTGTGATTGACAGTCAGGGAAACGCCTGCTCATTCGCCAACAGCACATACATGGGTTTCGGAAGTGGGCTGGTGCCGAAGGATTGCGGATTCTCTCTCCAGGTTTCAGAAGGAAGCTCAAAGTCTGCTTTTGAATGCATGATAGACGGTCACATTTGTGCAACTGGCATCTGGTTACTACTGGAGTTGAGATGTATGATGCAAAGACAAGGAGGAACAGACACAAATAAAGAGGCTGCAAATTTTCTGATCCAGTTTCCATGATAATACTGCACGAATGTAAATTTTGTGTGTCTTTACAAATATTTGAGGTGTGACATATTGCTGTGCTAACATGTAAATATCACACTGGGACTGCACTCTTGTCCTGCTGACGCAAATAACCCAGACCTGAGCGAAGAGGCTGCAAAGCTGATTCCTGGTGTGTGTCACCAAATCTCACAGAATCGCGGGGCCAACTTCACTCTTCTCCAGAATCACTTCAACTGTGTTGCGGGGGGAAAGCGGCCGTTTCACACCATCATACCTGCACTTCTCACAGAGTCTGAGCCCAAATCTCAAAAACCACGGCTCCTCGCTGCATTCGGGGTAATGGGGGCTTTTATGCAACCACAAGGTCACATTCAGGTACGCTGATGTAGCAAACAGATGGTTTGTTTTTGATTACCTATAAGTTGGATTTTTACAAATCTTTTATTTTATGGTCAGGCATTGGATAAATCCTAATTGGAGACATAAATGTTTTTTTTCTTACTATTATTAAATACTAAATATGACTAAATATCCAGATGTTGCTGTTTTGTTTAGGTGTTGTTGAACATGTTGGAGTTTGGGATGAATCCTCAACAGGCTCTGGATGCACCAAGAGTTTATGTGCATTATGACCAAGAAGGTATTCCGCCAATTACACACACAAACACAAATATCTTTTATTGCCTAATACAGAACTATAAAGATTATCTCTACTCATTTATTTTATTTAATTTTTACCTGATACTGGTGCAACTGTGTCTCACTATGGTGGCTCATTTATGTGCCAAATGTTTCTAATGTAATTTTCTAAGGATTAAAATAATCTGATACAGCATCCTGTCTGTTTAGCCGAGGAGTGGCTGGTGAATCTGGAGGAGGGGGTCAACCAGAAGGTGGCCGAGGACCTCAGAAAACGGGGCCACAAAGTCATCGGGCCAATCACAGGTACCGTATTTTACACAGTTCCTGTTTTCACTGGCTGCTTTTTATTTATTTTTTACAGAACACAGATCATTCTGTATATCTTTAATTTATTCACACATTATTTGATCAATCTGAATAAAAAACAATTTTTAAAAAAGGAAAGAGAATGATCTTCGCAGTCAGCTGTGCCAGAGGTCACGTTTTTGCTTCAGTGATGACGTATTTTATGACTAACAGATGCTGCATGTAGAGCAGTCAAAAGTTAATGTACTACCTTAATTGCTATATTGATGGAAAGTAACAGTTATAAACAAACCTGAGGCTAAAAAAGTAGTAGTTGTCGTGTCCCGTAGGGCCAAGGAGCAGAGCCAGACCCCAAAAATGCGGAGACCGAGTTGGGAAACCAAAATATAGTCTTTAATTGTTCCCAAAAACACAAAACACTCAGTCAAAACTGTACTGAGGGGGTGGACGGGCCGGAACGTCCTAGCAAGAAAACAACACAAAATCACAGCCAAACAAAAGTGCAGAAACAACAGCTGGTCGGGAAATCAACTCCGACAAACAAAATCAAAATACTCAGCTGGTTCTGGTAACTGGCAGAGAAACGGAACAGCTTCTTCAAAGACGCAGGGACTGGAACTGGAACTGGACCGGGACCGGGACCGGGACCGGGACCGGGAAACACGTACGGGAAGCATTCGGGTGATCTGGTGATTGACTGTGGAGACGGAGGGACTTTAAGCAGTGGGGTAATGGGGATGATGGGTTTCAGGTGCGTCTGTTACTGCCGCTCCGTTCTCTGCCACGCCCACTGTCGAGAGAGAGAGAGGGAGAGGGAAGAAACCAAAACAACCCTGAACCCCAACAGTAGTAACATTAAAGCGTAGTTCCCTTTGATGCTTACTTCCTGTCACAAACAGGAAGTTATTAGTTCTTTCTGTAAGTTAGCACACAATGTCTCATGTTGAATTTTTAATTATTGCTGCAATAAATAGAATATTATACACCGAAACGTATAGCAATGTAAAATCATCAACAAACAAATTATATTTGCGCCAGCTAAAGTGTTACCTGATCATCCCTATGCTACTTAACATTTCAGAACAACAATATGTGCCTCATTTTATGCCTCACCATCATCATCATCGTAGATACAGACTATATATATATCATTTTTATTTTACACTCAGGCCACAAGAGAGCCGTGTTTGGGAGAGGGCAGATCATCGCAGTGGGCGATTGGTGGAACCCAGTTGTCAATCAAGCTGATCATCCGACCATGGTGCTGTGGGCAGGGTCAGATCCGAGAGGGGATGGATGCGCTCAAGGTTACTAGAATACCTCCTCCTCCTTATTTATCTGTCACAAAGCTTTCTCGAGGCAAATTCCAATGTAATTTTTTGTCGACCAGAAGCATTCAAAAGATTTGTCTGTGATTTCACAGTAAATATTAATTTACATAATCATTTGATTTTACCAGGTGTCATACATAGTAGGTGGTTGAATAATAATTATAATGATAACAAAACATGCTCCTTGATTTTTATTCTTGATTACATTTACATTACACAAATTTTTGAGCTTGTAGGTGTTGTTGCATGTTGCATGTAGATGTTAGCTCCAATCATTAGTGTGTTATAAGACTACAATTTGAGATTTCACTTTTACAACGGCTAATGTTATTAATAGTCACATGATCAGTTGGAGTTTCTAACATTTGATGTTTGAAAAAGGACATGTTTGTTCGATTTCTGTATTAAAGTATAATTTTACACATCAAATATTGAGTACCGTTCTTTCCCCTCTTCACATTTTTTTGGGACATGTGATCAAAATAACGAATGGCAAATAAATGCATCTATTGCATTCTATGCTTTCAGGCTAAGTGGTTGGACATTATCTCGTACTGCTGTCCCTGAATGCATCGTGTAGGCACCAGGTAAATACAGTATGTGCATTGGTTGAACTTAAACAGCTTGTAAAACACTTTCCCAAGCAAGAATCTACTTAGACACAAATCTCCTGGTGTAAAAACATGATGTTGGATTTTCTTTTCATGCCGATCTCACGGCGCCTGGTACCGGCTGTTTACTGTTAAGTCACCCAAACACGTTCTGTTTGACATAATCTGCTTTATTAACAGTAGTTGAAACAGAGCGATTCCATCGCTACATTCCGGTTGGAATATAAAGCAGCTTTCAGGATGCTTGGCCTCTAAATCATACATGTATACACGCCGTTTTTCTCCCACAGCACATTTAAGAATTGTGTTGAGCCCTACTGCCCTTCAAAAACCTGCTGAGCCGTTGTATCGTGCTGACCTAGAACAATGCGGCCTTGCCGATGGGCCTGATGATGACTTCAAGGACAACTATGAGTTTACATCTATAATATATAACAGATGGTTGCTTTAGTTATTTACCATGTGCAATATTGCAATATGTATTGTCAGAGGGAAAGTATTAGTAAGTACCCCCCCCACACACACACACACACACACTTATTTTTGTTTCCTGTCTCCCCAGCTGCTCTGACCCTCTCGTTCCCTCCCCTCTTCCTCTCCTTCTCTGCTCTCCCGTGTCGTTCCCAGTCCTCTCCTCTCCTCCTCCGGTCGTGAACATTTTTTTTGGCTGAGCCATGTGTTGTTCGGTGGGCTTCGCCAGGTCTCTGGGTCTGGCCCTGCTGCCTCTGGCCCTCTGTTGCATCCTGGCAAACCTGCTGCTGCTGTTTCCCATGGGAGAAATCACCTACGTCCAGCAGGACCGCTTGGCCAGCTACATCTGGTACTTCGGTGGACTCGGAGGAGGTGGACTGCTGGTGAGTAAAGAATGGGTTTTATATTCTGTTTGGTTTGGTCAAAATACTGTCAACCAATTTTTAATAACTTTCAGTTTAGTGGACATTTGGATGCTGTGACACACTAAATCTCCAATGTCTTAATTTATTATCAATTTTATTTGTATTAGAACCTTTTTCTTCCATTTGTTGTCCAACTGAGAACATCCAGTTATTGATATCCGCCAGCAGGATTTTGACTCCTAAAGACACCATTTGAACAAAAATATCTTGTTTCCCTTTAAAGAGCATTCAGTGTGAGCTTGCAGTTGTTCGTTGTGAACAATGGCGTGTTGTGTGAACTCACAGTTAATCCGTCTGCTTTCATGCTGCTGATCTGATGGGTTTATGCGCTGACTGAGCAGAAAGGAGCTGTTCTTTTAGTTTTTAAGGCGAAACAGAGGCAAGATTGTTTTTCTGCAGATAAGATTGACACGTACTTGTTGGTACGTACATAAAGATACTCAGAACAATTTGGCACCTAAGTGAAAGAGATATTACGCAAACTATTAGATAAAATGATGACATTATAAGCTAAACTGCACAAAGCAACCATATGGTCCTTCTCCACGAAATCATATCTGTGTGACTTCCCGGCTACGATTATTTGACCTATTTGATTATTTCTCATATTTAGCATCTAGCAGCAAAAGTGACCTGCAGCCACAGAAAGACTAGCTGCAGATGTAGCGGAGGACGTGCAGGACTAGCATGCCATGTCCTCCTGTCTGCACTTAGCTGCTCTCCAGTTTATTCTAAATTGTATTCATATTAAACACAAGCAAACTGAACCAAAATTCGACGCTGCACTTCCTTGGGCTTCAAGCGAACCACACACCAAGTCTGAAGTTGTATTAGGGTTGTGAAGGGGAAGTATATGAGGCTATAAATACGCTGAGACCTGAGGATGGTGAGATTTTTCACTTTTTCACTCACGTTTTCCCCTCATGATTGTTTCCGTACAAACTTGTTGTGCCTCACTTTTCGACTTGAAGCCCTCTGTTGAGTGCCTTTCACAACTAATGACCCGGCTCTTCCTTCAACTGAGGTTAAGATAGCATTCACTTTTTTAGGAAAACAGGATTTTAACTCTTTCTGCAAACACGGGGTGCTATGAACTTTAATTCTTGATGTCTTCATACATGAATGTATTTTTCTTGCATTGCAGTCCTTATTTTTTCCCTCTTAGGATTTTTCCTCTCTTTGTGGAAATGGCAGAATACCAAAGAGTCAAAGAGCAAACTCACCCCTTTGAGAGAAATCTATCTATAGCTCCCACTCTTCCTCTTCCTCGCTCTTCCTCCCTCCTTTTTCCTCCTCTCTTGTCTTGTTTTTCACTTCCCGTTGTAACGTCGGTGACTCCCTGCGCTAGAGCACAGAATAAGGACATCCAGGATGTATATGTAATGACGCCTATGAGCTTGAGCTTGTGTGCTGAGCTGAGTCTGAAAAGTCTTGGGAGCGTTCCTGTTAGGATGTGATTGTAAGTCCTTGACCTCTGGGAGAGAGATAGCAGCACAGGAAAGAGGAGAAGAGGAGAAGGGGAGGTTGGGAGAGAGCTGAACCCTGGAACAAACATACCTATTTACTTCATGACTAACTTTAGTGCATAATGGACTACGGTTTTTAAGGAGCAGAAGCTCTTGTTTGACCATTTGTTGTAGCTTTGCCTTCATAAATCAATATGACATGTCCTGATTGAAATATTTCAACCATCAGAATTTCATCACAACCGGTAAAGAGTTCCACGGTCACATATGGATAGCACAATTAAAAAACAATATTTGTAATGAACATTAAACCCTCATGTAACTTTACAAATAGTAAAAAAAAAGAGAACAAAGCAGAATAATCTTTTCTTGTTGTTAAATGTATTAAAAATAACGTCGCTTCAGCCTCCGGTTGAATTACTTCTCTCAAATGTTTTTGCTGTGTCATTATATTATAAGACAAGGACAAACAAGCAAAAAGGTTAATATGTTGAACTACTTTACTTTTCTATGCTTCCAGATGCTGATTCCAGCTGTGGTCTTCATCACTCTGGGGAAATGTAACTGCTGCTGGAATGAGAGCCTAATGGTAAGGGACTCAGCATTAATACCAGTCATTATTTAATGCTAAGATGCACCACTGTAATATTTTGGCTAGTGAAATAAGAAATAAAGTTACCATTATTTCTTATTTCTCACTACTTTGAGAATAATAGTGCACAGTTTTCATTGAGACAGCTAACGGTGCGTCCTTATGAGGTGGAATGCTAATGCTAATCCAGTTATTATAATATAAGAAGGGTTCCATTGTTCGTTCACACTCAGCACAGTAATCTTGACTCCAGCCACATGCACAGCTGCAGCTGCAGTGCTGTGTGTGTGTGTGTGTGTGTGATGTGTGCGTTGCAGCTGCCGCTGTGTCTGCCTCTTATCTGAGAAATGTAGAAATGAAACAGTTTGCGTTCATGGAGACAGACTGCATTCACACATTCATGATGAAATCCAAACACGGACGTTCTTTCTTTCGGTTCTTTCCTTTTTTTGTTACATTTTCTTCTTGTCTTTTCCAGATGTGTGGGTCGGTGTTGGCAGCTGTCGTTGGTCTCGTGTGTGCTGGCTACTGTTTTGTCGTATCAGGGTTCACCTTGTTGCAGGGTCCCCAGTGTTTCACCTCGTATGGATGGTCTTACCCATTCGCAGACCACAAGGGCAGGTATGAAACTGTCAGATTATGTGTGTTGTGGCGGGGGTGTGTATTATAAAATAGAGAAAATGTAATCTTCACATTTGAAGAGCTGAATCCAGAGAATACAATGCAACAAAAGGTCTATGATTGATTATCCACTGATCTCTCTCTCTCTGTCTAGGTATCTCTTACAACCAGATACTTGGTCACGTTGTCTTCAGCCTCTTCATATTGTAGAGTGGAATGTGACTCTGCTGTGTGTGTTACTGGGCCTGGCTGTACTCGAGTTCATCATCTGCCTCTTACAGCTGGGGAACGGTTTAGTCAACGCCGTCTGCCGGCCCTGCTGCTACAAGCAGGAGTACAGCCTCAATGCGTAAACATACATGTGCATAAATCCACCCACGGAGAACACAAGAGGATGTGCACACGTAACAGTTCAAACCCTTAACCTGCATGCACACGCAGGACAATAGCAGACACATGTATACATTGAAGTTGTACACAGTTGTGTTGTGAATGTCCTGAATACTTCGTAGGGAGTATGACGCACATCATTGACGGATTCAGCACACCTGATTAAAGGAGGTTAAGCACACATGCACAAAGAATATAGTAGAGCATCCTTGATAAAAATAATAATGATGAAGACACATGATCATAGTAATTACAGTATGTTATATACATGTTGCATGCTTAAATAACTTTTGAATGACATTATTCACTTCTTGAAATATGAATCTGTAGTGTTCAGTGTTGCTCTCAATTATATATTTTTTGCTGCAGACTTTGTGCAACTTTATAAAGGAACGATAAAGTTCTGTAATATTTGTATTGAACAAACAGGTGATCCTACTCTTCATAGCAATGCGATCACACTGGTAGACCTACCACAGCCTGCCGATGTGTAGTCACACTGGAAATGACTCTGGGTCATTACTGATGGCGTATTTTCAAGGAGTGATTTCCATTCTGTTTTTTTAACAGCAACTTGGTGACATGATTATCTTGACGTACCAGAAAGCATCTTTTATACACTGTGTTGGATCATACGAGAATTAAGAGCAGATTGTCTTTTTTGTTGTAAACTATTTTGTCCATGTCTCTTTGCTTATAGATTAGAATATATATATATATATATATATATGTAGACTGTTACAGGGCTGACAGTTGTCTGACACTGGACAGAAATACTCCTCTTCATCTTTGGCATTTCTGCTGTGGACAACTTTGAAGTTGGAAAAGAAATATATACTGTATATTTTAATAACATGTTTTTATAATGTGTGTTTCTTTATGCTGCCTCGAATAAAAAGCATTTGCCAGAAAGCTATCTCAAGTTCAGCATTAATCAACATGTGACCGGTCAGTAAAATGATTTGTGTGTGCAAATGTATGACCGCTTGCTTTGTGTCGTAATAACTGGACAAAGTTTAAATCGTGGAGTTTCCAGAATTGCCTGTTGGCAACTCACCAACCTGAGCAAATACGGTCTCTGACCTCGGGAGCTTCACAAATAGTAATTGTATTCTATTCAAATTGCCTATCAGAATGTGGCTATGAGGAGGATTTCAAGCAATTCAGCAGTCAGTTTAAAAGAAGCCTTGGATCCCTGGCTAGCCAATAATTAGCAGTTACTCAATAATTATTTCTACTTCTTTAAGTGGCCTTATTACATTTAATTATATATTAGCAACATGTACTAATTCTACCACCATGTTGTGTTCAAGAGCAAATTATTCTTGTCTTATGTTTATCCAATGCCAAAGCCAACAACACTTGATGGTTTAAGATAATGTTGATAGAATATTTAGGCCTGCTATAACATGTTTAAAGCAGGTTAATGTCAAACTGTCATCTCTAAGACATCCTAATGTCAAAGAATATGGTAAAAAAGAGCTTTTAAAATATTCTTAAGTACAGTCTAAAGAAACTAATCTTATTGCTATAACTTATGTCCTTGTATTAATGAAATTCGACGTGGGCGTGAAGAGCTCATGAAAGGATGATTACTTTTTGCTATTATGCAAGTCTGACATTTTGTTTTAGACAAATACTGACCAGAGGCCATTGACCTGTGTGTCCAGCTAAGCTTTTTCCAGGTCAGAGATGATATAAAAACACACGTAGGGTCTGAAGTCTCTCAGCAGACTGTTACAGGGCTGACAGTTGTCTGACACTGGACAGAAATACTCCTCTTCATCTTTGGCATTTCTGCTGTGGACAACTTTGAAGTTGGAAAAGAAATCCAGCGCTTCTTCTCCAGAATGCATCGTTCTCCGTTGAAGGTGGTGTTGCTGCTGTGCTGTGGAGCAGCGTGTGTGTCTGGAATGAGGAGAGAATACTTCCTCAAGATAGAAGAGACGTTTTGGGACTATGCGGCGAGTGGGATGAACCTCATTCAGAACCACACATTGCAGGAGGATGAGTAAGTAAGCCCAAGTGCTTCTTGATTATGATGGAGTCCACAACACTCCTGGAGTTTATCTGAGACAGTTAATGGAAATGCATCGTAGTTAATTAAGCATATGGGTACCTCATACCATTAAAGGTCTTAATGCTTGGTGTGAACCGGCCTAATCAATCAGTAAATGTGAGAATCCAATCAAAAGTTTTTGAAACAACACATTTTCCGTCCCTGTAGAGACGCGTCAGTCTTTTTAGCCAGAGGCCCCCAGCGAATAGGCTCCACCTACAAGAAGGCTTTGTATAAGCAATACAGCGACGCCACCTACAGGACAGAAATAGAGAAACCAGAGTGGCTTGGCTACCTGGGACCCTTGTTATCAGCGGAGGAGGGAGACACGGTCGTTGTCCACCTGAGAAACATGGCACTCAGACCATACAGCATCCACTCACACGGACTGAACTACAGCAAGAGCACTGAGGGTAAGGCATCAACGACTTGACTCGTACGTACAGCCCAAGCCTGGGCGCTTGACCAATTTGGGCATGCATGCCTCTCTTCAGGGGCCTTATACCCAGATGGCACTGGTCCAGAGCTGAAGCATGATGACTCAGTGGCTCCGGGTTCAACGGTGACATATGAATGGACCGTACCTGAAAGTCACAGTCCAACACCAAGGGACAGCAATTGTCTGACCAGATTTTATCACTCACACATCAACACGCCGAAAGACATCTACTCAGGACTGGTAGGACCCCTCATCGTCTGTAAGAGAGGTAACTAAGCCTGCTGTGTGTGTGGGGGGGGTCCTCTGTGTCTACAAGATATCAATGTCCATTATCCTCATGCCATCCTCTCACCTCTGTAGGAACGCTGGATTTACATGTCAACAGTCCAGGAGACTATGTGTATGCTCTGCTGTTCATGGTGTCGGACGAGAACTTCAGCTGGTATCTGGATGACAACATCAGGAAGTACATTAACAATCCTGTCGAGGACCTGAAGGAGGACGAAGACTTCATTGAGAGCAACAAAATGCATGGTGAGGGGAGGCCCACATGCATGCAGTATGCTGTACAGTCCACCCTCACCCCCATATACACATATAAAGATATATCCTGTAAACAGATGTTTGAAGACTTTTAACTCTATGTGTGGATTTTAGGTATTAATGGTTATTTGTATGGTAACCTGCCTGGACTAAGCATGTGCCAAGGTAAAACGATCCACTGGCATTTGTTTGCCCTCGGCAATGAGGTACCTAGTACTACTACTACTCCTACTACTACCTTCATGTCTTGTATCTTTACTAACACTTCCTCTTCCTCACGCTTCCTTGTTTGGCCATTTTAATATACTTCCAGAAATGTATTTGGTTGACTTTGCCCGCCCGAGTTACCTGGATATTGGCATCATGCTAAAGCTAACTGACCTCCAGTCGTCATCCTCTCCCTCTCTAGCTTTCAATCAAATCAATTTCATTCTGCTTATTCTTTATGTCCTGCGGTCACACAAAAAAGGTGTCTTTTCAAACCCACACAAGCATGTAGTCTGAACCAACTCCCATCTGCAACAGGTGGACATGCATTCGATCCATTTCCACGGGCAGATCTTGACCACACAGAACCGCCACACAGACACAGTCAGTCTCTTCCCTGGTTCCAGCATTACAGCTGAAATGGTATCCGATAACGCCGGACACTGGCTGCTGACGTGCACCGTGAACGACCACTTAGAAGGTGAGCTCACATCCTTTGCCCTTAATATGTTTCTTAGTATAATTCCAAAGAGTTAGTGTTTTGTCACCCAACAGGAAAGTCAATGAAGTTCTTTAGTTTTAATGTTTCATGGTTTCATCCAGCTGGAATGCAGGCAATATTTGAGATCAAAAAGTGTTTCCCCAACGTCCATAAACCCAGACCCCACGGTGAGCTCAGAGAGTACTTCATAGCTGCTGAGGAGGAGGTCTGGGACTACGCGCCAACCCTGCCTGATGATAGGTGACTGTACACACACACACAGTCACACACACACACTCATTATCACGGCTGGTCTTGATGATTCCTCGAGAGACCTAATAATGTGTTCTTCTTTATGCAGTGAAGCTGAAAAGTTCGTAACTAGAGGCCCAAACCGTATTGGAAGCCGATATAAAAAGGTTCGCTATGTGGAATACGTTGACAACACTTTCCTGACAAAGATGCTGCGCACCTCAGAGGAGCTACATCTTGGAATTCTGGGTAAATGAGGCTGGGCTGGGGATGGTAGCACAATAATCTGTTACTGCTTCGTAATGTCAGTGAAAAATAAGGAAAACTGAAAATAATGAAAGTTTCAGGAAAATCACAGAGAAAATCAGGTGATTTCACAGGGATGATGTCATGACCGCGTCCACCATACTCTGCTTCTGATTGGCTTGCCTTTGCTTTGTTTGTCACTCAGCTTAAACAAAGGAATCGTCACATGACTATTTCCAGCATTTCTTTCTATACAAATCTAAGTTTGTTTAACACTTGTCACCATGATTGAATATCATCTAAAGGATGTCCGTTCTAAATTAAACGATCCCCCTGCTCTGTATGTATTTGTGTGTTTGTGTCCATGTGTCCAGGTCCTGTGCTGCGAGCTGAGGAAAAGGACACCATCAGGGTGGTGTTCAAGAACAAAGCTCATCAACCTTACAGCATGCAACCGCATGGCGTTCAGTATAGCGTGGAACAGGATGGGACTCTCTACTATAATGAACTAGAAGGTTAATGAAGGACTTAAACACATAGCGTCCTAGATTAAACATGAATACCCTCCTCATCCCGTACCCGTCTTCTCCTCTTCCTCCCCTCAGAGTCCTACACAGAGAAAAAGCTGCGGGAGCTAAAGAAGGAACCAAGTGAGCTAAGCCCTGAATATCTAGCCTTAGCATTAACAATAATAGAGTTATATAATAATGTCAATGTTTCCATCTAGGAGTGGTGACCCCTCTCCCAGCTGCCCAGGTGCAACCTGGGACAGTGCACATCTATGAGTGGATGGTGCCGGTGGGTGCTGGTCCAGTAGATGGGGAGGCCGACTGTCTCACCTATCTGTACTACTCTGGAGTGAACCCCATAAAAGACACCCATTCTGGACTGGTTGGACCGCTCCTAGTGTGCAGACCTGGATCTCTGCGGAAAGGAGAGCAGGTGAGAAGAGGGCCGGATCACATCCTGTAGAATCTGATGTTGTCAGTGCTGATTGGTTGGATCCAAATTGAATTCTGGAATTTTCTGTGAAACACAAAGCTTTAAAAAAGTGTTTTTTTTAAGTGAATAAAATACAATAACCAGTTTTCACAGAAAACTGTAACTTCATTTGACAAATTTCCTGTTTCTTTCTCTTTATGCAGAAACGCTTTAATAATGAGTTCCACCTCATGGCCACAGTGTTTGATGAGAACCTCAGCTGGTATCTGGATGACAACATTGAGGCCTTCGCCACGACTCCTGCGACTGTTGAAACAGAGGATGAGGAGTTTCAAAACAGCAACAAGATGCATGGTGTGGAGGAGGGACACACTTATAAATCAGAACGATGCCACTCTTCATGCTGTGGAAAATAAAGATGTGTGAATTCTCATTTTAATAAAGTTTTATGCTCTGTTGTTCTTGGTCCCAGCCATCAATGGGTTCATTTATAGGAACCTCCCGGGCCTGACCATGTGTAAAGGGGCTAAAGTATCATGGCACCTGTCGGGCATGGGCACGGAGACCGACATCAATAGCCTTTACTTCCAGGGAAATCGCTTCATCTACCGCCAGAACAGACGGGACTCCATCAGCGTCTTCCCTCACATCTCACACACCGTTACGATGGAGCCGGACAACATGGGTAAGGCTCTCTCTCTCTCATACAAAACCAAAGCTCACATTGTGTAGTACTTTCACACAATACTAGTGAGTACTCTGGAATATAGTCTTGTTGCAGTTACAGAGAGAAAAGCAAAACATCAAGTAAAGCCAGATGATGTTTCCGTAATCCATGGATGGGATATGATGAAAATGTGGACGTGGATATCCTTAAATTCTTTATTATTTATTATCATTATTACTTATTCATTAAGTTATTTCCTGAACTAGCATTTCTTAGTAAAATTCAGAGCTAATAATAGATACTCATTGCATATGATGCATATGATTTAAACTTCAAACAGGTCAGTTTGAAGTTGTGTCCCCCATGGTGAAGAATTATAAGGGTGGGATGAGAGCTAACTACACGGTACGTAGCTGCCGCCCCTTTCAGAGTAACAGCGAGATCATGCTCCATACAAAAACCTACTACATCGCTGCTGTGGAAGTGGACTGGGATTACTCTCCAAACCGCACCTGGGAGGAAGAGATGTTCCGGGGTCAGGAGAAGTACGGTACCGCCTCGCCTGTGCACGCACAGCATGGATCCTAGAGTGAGACTTACCCATTCACATGACTGTGTAGTCACAGCTTGACTTCCATCTGTCAAAAAAAAAAAAAAGATTAAATACACATCAAGGTGTAAATATGGGATTAATCTGCAGCTGGAAATAGTCCCCAACAATTTACTTCTTTTCTAAGCGCTGGAGCTACATGCTGGAAGGGGAATGTTGTTTGTCAGCGTTCCAGCCACGTGTTTTCATTTGGATTTCCAATTCATCTCAAAGCCTTGCATGAAGTGGAACTGTTGCTGTGATGATCACAACTAAATCTGCATGTGGAAAATTATCACGTCACGTCTCCTTTGCAGATATCTTTTTTATTATTATTGTATTTTAATTCCATTTTGTATCTCAGTTGTAAATAAAAAACAGACATTAATAGACAAATAAAATTGAATATTCATGCACATCAATATGGGGAAATTATTCTGACATAAATGCACTCATTTACCTACAAAGTAAGTCTCTCTCTCCCTCCATCCTTTGCAGTCCGGCTACTGCCTTCCTGGACAAGGAGGGTGGGTTTATAGGCTCCCGCTATAAAAAGGTGGTCTACCGCCAGTACACCAACGATAAGTTCACCACGCTGACAGAGAGGACAGCTGATATGGAACACCTTGGCATTATGGGTAAGCATTTAGGGCAGCAGAAAGGTGTAAAAAGAGATTGTAAAGATTGTGGATTTATTTGTGCTGATTAAACCTTGCTCAGATTGATTGGTCTGGGAAGTGAAACCGCTTTCCCTTCCCTCAGGTCCGATGATTCACGTCAGCTTGGGAGACAAGGTCAAGGTGGTTTTTAAAAACATGGCACTCAGGCCTTATTCCATCCACGCCCACGGAGTCAAGACCCTCACACCTGATGTCTACCAGACCAAAGCAGGTACAATAGAAAAGAATGGAAAATCGTAAAATAAAAACAGTAGCATGGCCTCAAAAGCAACCCTTTAAGGTTCATTAAAGGGCAAATCCAAAATGCTCTTTTCTCTTTCTTCAATGGTTTTGTGGGAAAGAAATGAAGCACTTTCCAGAAAGATTTATGGAAGCGTGATGGTTAGGATTAGCGTGCTATGGTTCGAGCGGCCTTGGTCTTATCCTACATGGCTTCAAATTTCTAACCTCCAGCTCAACTGCGCTGTTTATAACTTCAGGTTTTCAGTGCACAAAGTGTTCAAATCCTTAAAAAATAACGAATGTCTTCCCCAGGTGAGACTCACACCTACTCCTGGTACATCACTCAGAATACTGGACCAACCGCAGACCAAGAGGGCTGCTCTGTGTCGGCATACTACTCCACTGTCGATGTTGAAAAGGTACAGCGCACTAATGCATGCAAACAGGCCACACACACACACACACACACACACACTTACATTGTTTCTTTGTCACAGGACCTATACAGTGGTCTGATTGGCCCATTGGTGATTTGTAGATCTACCTGGTCAAGGTGAGTGACTCCACGCCTATTACATCATCATTTAATACAGTATGTGTTTCAGGACAGGTATATATTTTTATTTGTACACTGCAGTTATAATTATATGTTACATAAACTGTTTCCAGGATGTTAAATCTGAAAGAGAAAGTCAAAGAGTTTGCGCTGCTTTTCCTGGTTTTTGATGAGAATCAGAGCTGGTATGTATAAAGATTCTCAATAATCCAGTACATAGGCCACACTGACATTTTGTTTCTCATTGTTTCGTCAATTGAAAAAAACTCACCGGACACTGTTTATGTCTAGGCAGCAATCACGAGAGATTAGCGTTTACTGTTACTCTCATTCCAGGTATCTTGATGAGAATATCAAGAAAAACATCCAGAACCCTCGTGCAGACTTGAAAGATAATGACATTTTCATAGAGAGCAACAAGATGCACGGTGAGATAAAACACGCACAGGGGGTGGAATGGAGTTTTTGCTGCTTCATCTCCAGGAATGACCTCAAAGTTTATTTCCGACATAAATCGATGTGTGCTTTCCTGTGTCTGCAGCCGTTAACGGGTACATGTATGCAAACCTGAATGGTTTGAACATGAATGTGGGAGATAAAATCTACTGGCACCTGATTGGAATGGGCAATGAAGTGGACTTACACACCGTGCACTGGCATGGTCACAGTGTGGAATATAAAGTATGTGAAATATAAAAGACACCAACAGTTTAACGCAAGCTGAATCTGGCTCACATCAACATCCAACCGTTCTTGCCTTCCAGCTGGGTGGAGGTCCGCATCGCACTGATGTGTTTGAGCTGTTTCCAGCAACCTTCCAGGTACAGGAACCTTGAGTTTGGTTCAGATTTTATTTTGCAATACTGTATTACATTTGGCGGATGTCGCTCAATTGTTCCTGTAACTTGTACTGATGTCAGATCCTCACTGTAAACAAGTGGATTTATATGTCAGACTAAATATATAGAATGTATCAGAAACAATCCAGATTGGATTTTAGATTTAAAAAATAATATTTTTCAAACAAACACAAAAAACACGGTAGCTAGTAAAGTGTTCCTACATAATGTAAAAGAGGTCCGATTATTATGAATGATGATTTCTGATTGGCTACTGCACATTAATGTAAACGCAGTAGCTGCTGCTACATTTGTCTTTGCAGGAATTTAGATTATTATTTCAAGACTTCTTTTGCTTTATAGTCAATGTTTATTTCTTGTTTATGTGTCACTTTCCTTTGCATCAGACTTTGCTCCATCACTGATACAGTGTTGCAGAAGTCTGCCGATGTGGGACATTCAAATCCAAAAAAATGAGATCATTCAGTTACAGGAATATTAGCCCGTTTGTGTGACAATGGTGTGAAACATCAGATGGAAAAGTAAAATTGCAACCAGAACATCATGTGCTGTTCCCTTCATCTTTCTGTTCAGACAGTAAAGATGCGTACTCTGTATCCTGGTTCCTGGCTCCTCCATTGTCACGTCACTGATCATATTAAAGGGGGGATGGAGGCCATCTATACGGTTACTGAAGAGGGTAAGAAGGCAAACAGGGCAGGGGAGGGGGGGGCAAATTCTGAGAAAAATAATAGAGGATACTGACAGTTGTTTGTTTCTCATTGACAGCAAAGAAGAAAGGAATCTTTGGCTGAGCAGTGGATGAAAATGGATTCAGACAAACAAAACAAATGGATGGAAATTAATTTCAATATTTGGCTTCACTTTAAATGAAACGTCACACCCTGAGACACTGCACATTCAAATGGGCCTCTTTAGAATAGTTTTCCTACTTTGTTTTGAAATTAAATTAGCGAAATTTTTTCATTTGAAAACTGGAGCGTTTGTGACTGTTTTGTGTGGCCTATAGTGACAGAACTCAGACAACAGGGGGCAGCAAAGTAACATTTCCTTAACAGGATTAACACCATAATCACCTAAATGATGATCCAAACACTGAAGGTCATCAGCACTTCAGTTCCACTTCTACTGATCCATTGAAAATATCCGATACATTTAATCAGATGATCGCATCCCGACAGTCAGATGATACTGTTGAACCAGCTACCAGAATCTTCCTCAACAATATGACATTTTACCTTTCACTTCCATCACCGAGCATGAAATTGTAATTCCGAAATTAAACCTGTTTCAATCAAAGTGGATTAGCTGACCACTGAGCAGAAACAGGTTTTTGGCTGGAGTCCCTGCACAAGGTAATCCAGGCAATTTGCCGATGAGAGCTCATGAAAGACGGAATAAAAGTGTTTCACCACCTGAAAGATGGTCTTGAAAGACTTCCATATGAGGAATGAGTGGCAAACGATGAGCGGCAAGAGAAACATTTCTGTGATACTACTCTAATGAAACGTTTATTCTCCAGCTGGTGGGTGAATGCTGTGAAGTGGGTGATGCTCTGTTTAGACTGGATTATTGGTCTGGACACAGACCTGGATTAAGGCTCAGATCTGTGTCATACTGCTCACCAACATGTTGAAATAAAATCCATGAAACAATATGAATTAAACACCGACTAATGCAGCAATAACTCCCATGCTGCAACAGAGATGAACATTCCTGCTGCTGCCGTAGCGCACCCACAGAATGCATTGACTAATGGGCCTTGAGGTGATGCAACCATCAGACTATCAGCATCCCACAGAGGGACCTTCAGGCTGTGTTCGTTCAGAAGGACAAAGCTGCCGGCTATGAAATAAGTCACCTTAGATGCCTCAGACTAATGCTTCAAATACATTTAAAAAGCAAATATGCATTTTCACAGGCTTATGAGGAGTCCTTTGATTTAGCCCTTTTTTTTATAATTTCAAAGGTATCTGAGAGGATTACCTATCACTGCACACTGTGCTGATCGTCATCACTCAATCATTGCATTTTAGCAGGCCGGGAAAAGGAATTTAACCGTTCCAGACCATGAAATGTGGCCAATAATGCCAGTTCTGCTCGAAACCTGCACTGAATCTCAATGATGGGGCAAACAACCCCATCAGATTCAACTCATCAAACGTTAAGTGACGCTGGCTCAGCCCAGAAAGCGGTCTTTCTGCAATGCCAAAATATGCACCACCTCAGAAACCAGCTGGACACACCTGTCTGACTGATTAAGCCAATTAAAAGCTGCATGTCAATTTGTTTATCCCACAAAAAGACGCATTTAATAGCCTTGTTTGTTACTTGTGATGCTGTGATGTTCATATACTTCAAAAAAAAAAGTTGACAACCTCATTCTGAGATGACTGTATAGGCAAAAAATGCATAAAGTCATCTTGAAGACGTCAGTCGGGAATGCTGTTACCACAATAAAATGGGTTTGTCATCCGTGCTGTCATAATGTTAAGACACCTCACACTGAGATTGTCAAGCACGTTTCTCAATTTCTAGACTTCTGTAGATTAAAACATATATACCGGTATATCAGGGTGTCAGTTTGGGGAAATTCTAGCACAGATGGAAACAGAAGTCCAGTAGATTGGTAGAATTTCACAACTCTATTTACAATAAAATACTTTCATTCCTTTCAAAAAAAATAAAAAGAGGCAGTCTAGAGAAATAATAGACAGATGAATCAAATAAGCTTAAAAGACTTCCAGGTCATTATCACTTTTATATTACACAGGTGACAATTAAAGCCACCAAGGAAAGCAGAAACAATGTAACGTTTGTGTCATTCCAATATTCGGCTCACTTTCCAATTAACTGTGTAATACCTCAAGAAATCCACATAATCAAGGGAGGGTTAGCTTTTCTGGGGCAGAAAAGAAAAAGGAAAATACTGTCGGAACCCCCCCTATTTCTGTACCCATTTGGTACGTTCCAGATTGCCTGCACCTGGTAGAGAACATGCACACCTGTTCATCATAAGAAATGAACCTGAGGAAAAACATCATTTAGACTACAACACACACACGACAGACATTTTGAATAGCAGAATATAAGTTCTCAGAAAACTACACGGAGAAGCAGAACTACACTAATCTCCTCTTTATTGAATTAGATTTAGCTTTGCATCTAACTTTATGTGAGTGTAAACTGATAAGTTAGATACTATATGTACCGCTAACAGTGGGATTAAAGGTCAGAAATCTTCTCTCATGAAGGCTCATTATGTGCACGTTATGGTACATCTGTGGATCTATTTTTGGGGTGTTGGTAATTAAATGTCATGCAGGAGTCTCTGTTGGTCTTTTGAGGTTTTGCTCCCTGATTCAAAATCCATGGCGTGTCTGTGTGGCTCTCGTTCCGGCCCTGCCAGGACGGCGACGCTTTTAGGGCCGCTCGCCTGTGACATCATTGTGTTGAGAGAGGCAGATGGCTGGTGGCGCTTCCAGACGTATTTCTCTCCCACATCAGGCTCTCTGGGTAGCGTTGACAAAAGCATAATGAATGATTTGATAACAGCGGAGGCGTTAAAAGGAGCGTGGAGACAGACGTTTGCTCCACATGTAACAGAGGAAGCAGCTCACGATATAAAGTGAGAGGATTTCTCTCCACATGATTTACCGATTGCTCTCAAAGCTCTGACTCTCACAGTTGCTCAGATCAGCCCGGTGTGGCTGCTGCAGGGAAAATGATGCAGACGCTTGCTGAGGGCTGTCAGACTTCACACTAACAGAGAAGTCAATTATTCCTGTTCCCAGCCTTTTATAAGGTATGCAAGTTAGGTGTGATTAATACAACTGTTTGGTAGATCCTACATGGTGCAGGACCGGGCTCAGCAGGAAAAGATGATGCCGGGCGAAAGGTTGTTTTTCGTACGCCACGGACACTTTCAATTCAAGTAAAGCATAAACGAGACACAATAAAACAGACCTTTTTAAAATAACATAAGAATATTTTATCCTTAAATTCTGCAGAGTATTACTTCAAATTCAAGCCCGCCGGGTTTTAAGGGTTATTTCTATGGAAATAGAGCCGGACTAATGTCAGGTGATAGCATAGTTGATCTCTGCTGAATATTTAAATGCTGTAAAAAAAAAAAGAAACACTAATTCCTCGCTCTCCCACGAGAAGCGAAACACCAGCTACCTGTCAGCAGAAAATAAAAAATCCCCTCTGGCTGAGTGTCAGTCTGGGTAGTCGAAGGATGAAACCACCCAGTTGGCAATAAAATCCATCCTCCACAGAAAAGTATAATCATCTTAATCCCTTGAGTGTCTGTCTGGATGCTGGAGGCTACGGCCTGAATCTGCTCCTCAGCTCAGCTGTTCCTCTGCAGCTGTGCTTTCTGGGAGAGCATCTGCCATTCGGCATTGAGTAACCCCCCCCCCCCCCCTCTTTCTATGTGCAGGAAAGCAAATACATTGTCCAAAGCGTGTTCCCTCTAGATTTGACAGTTTGACATTAAACAGGCAAGAACATTATAAAACACACGGTAAAGATTCCAACACCTTGTTTTATGCCTTTTTTGGAAGGAGGGGGAAGATGCCACAGGAAGTCATGGTAGAGATTGAAGCTCACACGGGTGAAGGATCCTTGATCGCTGGGGCAGACCAGTAGCATGTTGGAGGGGTTGGTGTTGACCACGTTAACCTGACTTGCAGAAATGGCAGGTATGCTAACCAACAAACTGGAAGACCTTTACATGAACAAACACGGGTCTATTGCTGCTGCCATTATTGACTGGTGACAAATCTGAACTCATTTGAAAACAGAATGAAAGAATACACAAAGATACCACAAGATGCATGCAAAAATATCAGTGGCGGGCGGTCAGGGCATGCAAGGCCTTCTCTGCTTGCCTAACATAACCCGAAATCAAGAATACATGATCATATTTATGATAAAATCAATTTAATTTTATGTATATATATATATATTCTTCACATTCATGTTATATTATAGTACAGTGATGTATTTTTAGGTGAGAGTTTTTATCCAATCAGAATTCAGCTAGCTTGTGTTGCCAGGCGGATTTCATAGTACCAGTGGCAAGTACTATCCGTCCGAGACCTTCAGAATCAGCGCCGCTTGCCGTCTGTGTTGTGTGAGGGAACGGGCTCCTAGAGTTGAGTTGATAGACAGTTGCGATAGCCAATCAGATCATGAGTTGGTGAAACAAGTCCTTCCTGCTTGTCTCACGTCACAACTCAATAACGCGTCCTGTGATTGGCTCTTAGAGTTGATAGACAGTTGCGATAGCCAATCAGATCACGAGTTGGTGAAAGTAAGGCCTTCCTGCCTGTGATTGGATACTCCGTGTGAGAGGGCAGCGCTATGCATATTGCGTCATCAGCTAATCAGCTGGCACCGGTACGGCGCGACCGACCGAGAATAAAGCCACAACTATTCCTGCGCTTTTAACCCACAATGGCCGAAGGAGGGGAAAGTGTGGATTTGGTTGTGGATATTCTTGGAAGGCCATTTTCAAGACGGGCCTTTACAGAGAAGCTACTAGCTTCGGCTCACGAGAGCTAGCTTCAAGCTAGCTCCGGAGCTAGCTAACCTGTCCCGGGTGGGGAAAGGATTGGTACGCTGCTTCCAGGCTTCAAACTTCTGAGGGTCGCTGCAAATTGTTCTGCTGGGAATGCCTTTTGTTTGCAAGGGATGGATTTAATGTTTGGAGCAACACTGGATTTAGGAACTTTAAGAAAGGAGAATGGATTTTGTTTTCAAACGGGACAGCTGTTTTGGTGAGTACCAACATTTTGTTTATTTAACATGATAACGAAATAAAATCACAGATATACCGTAAATGCAATGTGTGTGAATAATGTGGTGCGCCGGTGCAGCTGTGTGATTGTAGTGGAAGTACAACACGTTGTATTGCAGTCTTTCTTATATTAAACTGCAAGTTTGCAATTTGAAGCTTCATGGTGGACTTTAAAACGTTTTGGACAAATAATGTTAAATTCCCTTTTATTTATAACTCTGATGGTACCACGTATAGTGGTAAGTTTTAATTGCTGATGCAGTTTATTGATTTTTAAATGCTCCGGAAAAAATATCCTGTGTTGTACACGATTGAGGTGATGCAGCACCCAGTAGTGCGTAAGTGTGTGTTTGTACATTATTTCTAAAGCAGTGGTGTCATGAATGATGGTGTTATTAGGGGTATTTATTCAAGTCGGACTAAGTAGGACTTCACTGAAGGCCGAGGTGTAAAATGCACCGCCCGCCACTGAAAAATATACATGTTTTTTGTCCAAAAGCGGGTGAGAATGGAGGATACAGAGCCTTTTTCCAGAATGCATTATGGCATCTCCATTAACCTGAACACTCCTTTAACACTTAACACTTTTGTTTGCTCGTTTGTGAGGATATTGTGTCTAAATCTGCAGAAATATCTTTTATAAAATATGTTTTCATTGTTTTTCCAGCATTCTGGTTCACGTTGATCATATAATTTTTTAATTGTAGGAGCTACTGGAAGTGTATGACGCCTTTGGTTTCTCCTGATAAATGAAAGATGATTATATATAATACGAGACCTAAATGTTTATTCCTTTCTCCTCATGAAATATTGGACAGCGGCTGCTCAGCAGATTGTTGCAGACATACTTCAACCAGGGTAATTAATAGATCTCATTTTAGATAAAAGGCAAGAGGAGCGCTTGTAGCAACAAACATTTACACTTGCGTGGGGAGATGAGTTTTACAGTGGTCATTGCCAAGAGACTTCAACTTAAAAGTGCACAAATATTGATTTAAAGCGGTTTGTTAGCCAATAATTATGGCGAAACACAACAGAAAAAAAATCCAAAGACGCCATCCGGAGGATTTGATGTCCAGCTGGAATTTCAAAGCCTTTGCTTGTGTGTTCTTTTTCAGTGGCAGATGGTCATCTTGTCTTCAACTAAGACAGTCGGATGGAGCTTGGCCAAGGACGTCCACGCAGTCGAGTCTCCCGGTAACCAAACAAAAAAAACACCCCTTGTGTGTTGCTGTTATTGAATGACCTTGGGTTTGTTTGTTGCTGTCAAACTCTGAAACAATGCAATGGTGAATCTGCAGACTTTGATTCTTAAGGCTCCAGTTTTCCTGCAACACTCAATAACAGTAGATTAAGACCCCCTGGAGACTTGAAACATCCACTGCTCTCAGCTATCCTGTTTGCCTTTTCTCTGTTTTTCCTCCAACACATGCTGTTTATTGTCCAGCCAATTTCAAGCACACAGCTGCTTCATTAGCTGCTATCAGTTCCCACAAATTAGGCATTTAATAGGACATTAGTTCTCTGCTCTGTTTGGCGCAAGTCCCACTTTATATTGGCTCAAGCCAACCACTTTTTCTCATCATGGTCACTTCGTTTCACAACCAGCCTTAAAAGTAATTATGAGTTCGAGGTTTTAAGCTGCTGAAAGGCGAAAAGTCCCGATTCATTTCTGTCCTGCTCATCAATTCCGATCAAACTGAACAGAAACAATTCAGTGCAGGAGATCTGTGACATTAAAAACGATGGAACGAACATTGATCAGACGGAGTCCGGGGCAGCCTGGAGGGATGTGTGGTCTGTTAACTGGCTCATATTCTGATGGAGATTGTCTCTATCTTTGTTTGTGATGAAGAAACTATTTGGATAGACAACACTCCCACTTGGAAATCACATCCCATTTTCTGGTTCATTCCTGAAGGGATATTTTCATTAAACTTTCAACTAAAGTCATCCTCGACTGAAGGAAATCCACACCAAAGGATTGTAGGGAGGAATAAATAAATGGTCTATTAATGTCTGCATTATATTATATTATCATATTTTTGTCAGAACATGTTACCAAATAATCTGCTTTTGAGTCTATAGATAGATAGAGTTCGATTTTATTAATCTACTCTTATTAATGGAAGGCATGAAAACCTTAGGGTGCAGCATTAGAATTCCTCATCCCCTGAATTTGTACATCAACTCTCTGAGGAAGAACACGCCTTGTATCTATATGCATTCCAAACACTTCTTTCTTTCTTCACTGGTCAAGAGGAGAGTCGGCAGCGGCCTAAGGAGGATTAATTATAAACTCTACAACACAACACTCCAGTGAAAAGCTGTCAATCCGTCTCTCATTAGGAGAACCTGCCATAGCACAAAGAGCACAACTGACTGTCACGTAAAAGCCATGTTTTATTCACGCTCACACTGAGAGGCATTTACTGTGTCGTTGACCACATTGAGGCGCGTCGATGCGTGGAAATGTTGCCGCAGCGAGGGTGACTCCAGGGGCTGGATGTCATGCTCTACAGCAGGAAGACGCTCGCTGTCCGCTGTCCCTCCACCAACCTCTTGCTGCTTTCGGTGGTTTCACAGCTCCCGTTTTGCAAACCTTTCTCATTAACATTCAGTGAAAACATCTTAGGGTCAAATTTTCACTCGAGGGTTTCACTGCAACAAGCTCATGAATTCAACAGCAGATTTATAAGAGGACTCCAGCTGGTGCTGCAGAGTCTGCAGACACGTTAGAAACAAGAGTAAACTTTTGTTTACTAAACACAAAACCGCTCATGAGGAGGTAGATGAGGAGTATCTAGCCTGATTTTCCACCCTGATCACAATGTGTCCACAGGCAGGTCATTGACCTCCAGTTTCTGCAGGGAGATGTTTTGATCAGACATTTGGACCTCCTCCTGAGCAGCATAATAATGCGTTCCCAGAATCATCCTGAACCGATCTTAGACCCCCCCACTACCATCACCACCACTCCACCGGCTATGATCCCATGGTTCCCTCCCTGAGCTTTGTGTTGCCGGAGGGGAAGCTGACCTTTTTTGAGGACCAGCAAAAAAATGGCGCCGTCTTGGGATGTGAGCTGACCTTTCAGCCGGCTCCTGTTTGGATCTCATGCCACAGAATTCCTTTTAAATGTTAAATGAAGGAGAATGTCCTACATTCTCCTTCTCACTGAGTGTTAGAAGGTTTTTATAACATTCTAAAAGAGCTACAATGGAAGTGGAAGCCATGGATTCCTGGACAAAGCTTGAAATGTTTAAAATGAAAAAAATATTAAATTGAACATCAACAATTAGATGGACAGCATTGGAAAATGTGACCAAACTGGTCAGGTTAGTTCTAAGCCTGGGTCAAGGATGAATCAACACTGATCACATGACCTGTGAGACCTACATTTAAAATTGATGCCACGGAACCTTTTGAAGCCTTCTAATAAATGTCATCACCGGATCAATTTTATTTTAATGAATGAAAGACTAATTTGAACAGTTGTTGTATATAAGATCGCACCAATTGACAGAGACATATATAAGTACTGCAAAGTAACTGAAGAGGCTTTAGCCCACACAACATCAATTTCCTCCCAGTCTTGGTTTCTGATGTTATATGCTCAAACAAGCATCATCAGCTTAAAGTACCAATAAAGAGCCGCAATGGAACAATTTCCAATTAGCATGGAGCATAATGTTGGCATGGATGCCTAAAGAACAGGATTATAATCACACTCAGATCCTTTATCTTCCTGCTCTTACTGTCCTCTGTGATCAAACACATTTCTGCATTAAGCAAATCAATGATTAGTCTAACTATGAAAAGACATGAAACAGCAAAATGCATAGACAGGAGTGAGAGGATTTGTTGTCCAATTACCATAACATCTGAGCCTAAGTGTTCATTATACGTGTGTTTAGACGACTGTTGGCAGACTTGACTGTTTTTATGCCTATCAGGGGGCCGGGGGCAGATTAATCTACCTGCACGTTTTGTTTTCCTACCGACTACGATGATGCTATGATTCAAGAGGGGACGCTGAGGACAAGAGGATGCGCTAATAAATAATGTCGAGGTGATTCACAAATATGTAAATAAGGATGTGACGTTGGGGAACAAAGACCTCAAACTCTCAGCTTTAGAATATTTAATGGAATTAAATAATCACGGATCATTTCGTCTAGCTGTTGGTGACATTTGTGCTTAGAACGACTATGTGAGGATGTGCGATGTAAACCGTGTATGAGTTCGGTTTGTGTGGAGAGTAAATGAGGGGTCTGAAGCTCCTGAGAAATAATGAAAGTTTTTTTTTTTAAATGCCTTCTAATCTTACACTCTGACTCAGAATTTGGACCCGAATCTAATTGGAAGCAGACAGGAGACGTGCCCTCCAAAAACCTTGGCGAATCTGACCCTGAATGTCCATCTTAGAAGAAACTCTCCTCTTTGTTATGGATGCAGCTTCAGGACATTCACAAGGAAACAGCTACCGGCCTCCGACCTTAAATCAATACTTGAAGAGTGAAACTGCTGATCACCTAAAAGAATCTGGCAGCGGCACAAAGAAAGGGAAAGAAAGGGAAAGCAGGAATTTGAAAATGTGAAGAGTTGCTCACCATATTTTGATAAAGCTGGCTGAACAGAGAGCAGCTCGTGAATATTTCATGGCTCCTATGACTCCATTAAATGTGATATATGCAACTTTGAGCCAGCCAGCATGAAATGATGCAGTTTAAAGCATGCCTTAAAAGCATATTTATCATGCTCACATCAGGGAGCCTGGGCCGTTTAGCAGGTAGACAACCGCAAATGTTCGACACCAAAATGAGTCTGTTAAGGGTTTAATGTTTTGAGCCCCACAATAAGTTTATCCAAGTAGGAAATGGTGATGAGGCTTCGTAAACTGACATCAAACATCTGCATCAAACAGAAAGATGAGAACACAAGTGGAAACGGAAGACAATATATGGTGGATTTTCCGGCACTTAAGACGCCTCTTAATTAAAATTTTATCGCCTCCACACATTTAAAAATATTCGGTTTGGAATAAAAAATTGTGTCTGATTGGTTTGTTGTTGTCATAAAATAAATTCAAGCAAAGCGTTAGAATTCTTGAAATTGCATCAAGGCCTACTTGTCTTTCTCTGAAGAACCCAGAAGGTAATAAAAAAAAATCATTTTAGAATTTCACATGAAAATTGAATTACATATTGAACCATAATTGATTTTCAAAATGCAAAAACCTGCTCATGTACGAACATCTCAAAGGGAAGGTAGCGTAATGTCAAACATTAAAATATGTAAAACAGACCAGCATTTTAAAAACACACATGGTTTCAATAATAAACCATGGATCTATCTGACACACACGCAGTAGATTTAAATGCACACCCTGAGCTACCCATTTAGCTCATCCTCACAGTAGCTAAGTCAGGGCTCCATCAGAGCGAGGCAAAACAAAAACAAGCCAACTGTACAAACTGAGCAATTAAAGTTCATTTCACGCCTCTGCGCTTTGTGATCAGAGGCATAAATCATAATTAGTTGAGATGCTTAGATGCCCTGCCGACTTCTCAATCAACCGGCCACCTCTGGCTCTGGCACGGAGCGAGTAATGAGCTGAAGAGGGCACCCTCGACCCTTTCCAGTAAGGAATCCGCCCGTTCGGAAAACGATCCATGGGAGACTCATCCAGAATGACCACCTGCCGTCTCGGATGTAGACCTGTCTGGCAGGCATAAAGCCCTCAGAGGCCTCGCCCAGTGACGTTATCAGCTTTACTATGGAGCCCTAAGATCAATAATTAGCACATTACCAGCAGGCCAGTATTTAAACTGACAGAATTTAAGGAGTTTTACCTTCATATTCACATCAAGCACGAAAACCACTCAGCTCACAGATTAGAAGATATTCACTTAATACAATAATCCTTTTTTATTGCTCAGATGTTTGTTTTCTTCTGTTGTAATAATGATACCAAGAAGAAATTTTAGTTCATGCTCAGAGAAATGTTTATTAATGTGCGCTGTCCCTGTTAAATAAATGAATAAATAAATAAGATAAAATAAATAAAACAGGGAATTCTCAATTTCTTTTCATATTGCATTGCGGAAAATGCACAAAGAAATTCTGTGCTGTGAATCACACCAGGAATACTCCTTTCATCCCGCCTCACCTGCGGATCGAACTCTCCTTATAACTCAGCAGGGAGGGCTGCTGCAGCGTTATGACAGATGCCGGCTGCAGCACATGCCAGTGTTTTATTCCTGACCCAGATCCAGTTTCTTACTGTCGTTAAATGGGCCGCTGTGAGGAAAGTTAATTTTCACTGCGCGACATGCCGGATGCCCCGAAGCTACAGGGTTATACTGTAAAAAATGACAATTCTAGGAGTTTTAAAAAGTTTTGCAAGATCTGTGGATGCTCATTGAACTTTTTTTTTTTTTATCAGTTGAAAGCAAGTAGGGTTATGAACAAGAAAGCATGAGAACATGCACACGGCATATCCTTGTGTTTCTATTAGCATGCTTGCTATCAATCATGCCAGTTTGCTACATCATTCATACACAGCTGCAGTGTCAGCAGCTCAGTCTGTTGTAAACACTTTCAGTTTTGCTGAGTCCACATGTCATTTTTAATAATTCACAGAACTGTTGACAAGCACCCTGCTTTGTCATGCGCCGTCTTTAAAGATTCAAAAAACAAAACACAATTCTGCTCCTGCATAATTCACAAGGTGCAGAGTCTGAGCCGAATGTTGTTTTTCCAATGTTCAGATCCTAACGGAATTTTGTCAACTTCTGGTCAGTTTGTGCTACAGTAAATACAACATGCTGCATGTACAACTGTTCATGCTTCGCTGATTTAACGACCATTCCTGCAAACACACCGGCGGCCCCACGGTGCCTGCTGAAGTAGGAGCCTATAGATAAATCTACCAGCATGGCAGATATCTGTCAAAACCGGCTCCAACTTTACGTGCAAACAGGAAAGGTCATCCAAGTTCATATGAAACCACAGCATGATGAATAGTGAATGGTGCTGCATGACACCACCACTTTAAAGACTTGACTAAGTCCTTATGGCAGGTCACAGGGCTCAATGTATAGAAGAGGGGATGGAGTTCTGGATACATGCTACTATACTACATCTTCCCTCTCTATCATACTGGTATCTTTAAAGAATCTATCAGACTCACTGATATCCATGGAAGTCTACAGCTCCTTCTCCTCCAGGAGAAGCATCAGTTCATTCTTTGGAATTAGTTTTGTGGTGTAGCCAAATCAAAGAAAGCCATCGGATCCTGCATTTCACTGATAAAGAAGGAAGTTATGAAGGACATTATTTTAGATTTTCCCTTTTTGTGGCAATGGCAATTTCTGCAAAAACAAATAATTGATTATGGTCAATCAACGGTTGTAGAATAGAATAGAATAGAATAGAAAGCCTTTATTGTCTTTGCATAGTGGCTATGCAAAGAGATTAGGAGCGCTGCTCCGTGTCTTGGCAGTGAATAGATTTGATCAAAAATAATTTTCTTAATTAATAAAATAATGATTGACATACTAATATGCCTATTGTCTATAGATTTTTCACATTTCAGTTTTCTATTCAAAGTAACTTAATAGACAATGTGTGTGTTGTCTATTTAGGTATAAAGACAACTAACCAAAAAAGAGCTGTGCCCTGTGACATCGCCAGTCTGATTGTGTCAGAATGTGTTGCCGTCCATCCGGATGGTTTACATTTCAGAGAACTTCAAAGCAACTTTATCTTTTATCAATCCAATCAGACCAGGAGGTGTGAAATGACACACCCCTTTCTCCCAACTGTGAAGGTAAAACATTTTAAATTAGAAAAGCGCAATTCCATATAAACACACTTGTAAAGTTGTATGGGTCAAACATAATGGCCCATATGCCACAGCAATTTATGACTCCATGATCACAGCATACCAAGGCGGCAGAGCCCGAGATGCTATGAAATATGAAGCAAGACACAGACAAATAGATTGAACAATGTTGTTCATGTCATTACACTAACAGCAGAAGCACTTAGTCCTCTGATCTCTGCGCCTTTAGAGTGTAAATTACCTTCTTTTGAAAACAATGGATTTCGGTTTTTCCAAACAAAACAAGCGAAGAGCGACACCATCTGCTAAAATGGCTTCTGGAAATTCACAACCACATCTGTGATTAGAGCAAGAATTAAATTATCTTTGCAGTTCCCTCGAGTCAGAAAACTAAAGTGGCTTGATGACGATGGACTTCAAACCTCCACTCGTGTAAGATGTGTGGTTAGTTCCACATATTAAGCAGGAATTTTACAAGTCCAGAGATTCCCTGGAGAAGCAGAAGGCCTGTCAAGATGGATATGAAATCCACATGACCACTTTGCCGGTTAAACATTTGGGAGTTTGACTTTAATGTAGGTCCTGAAGGAGACTCGGGAGGCAGCGAGAGATTGATCTGTGAGGCTGCATGGAAGAAAATCAACTCCAATTTAAAATAGAGGGAGAGCATTATGGTAATTTTGAAATCGTGCTTTCCTCATTTACTTCATATCATCATCATCAGAAATCATTTCTGAGTTTGTGTTTCTTTAGTCTAATATAAAAAATGCGTAGCCTCATTTTTAAGATCAGGCAAAAAAAAGCTGGTAGATATGTGTGAAAAGTCACACCATGTCCTCATTATGCAATGCATGTAAATTATTCTATCGATTTACCGGTTGCATATTGACATCCATTTTGCAATGGACAAAAATAAGAGATTCTTTATGCGAGTTGTGCATTATGACCATAATGGTAAAATGATGTGCAGAGCTGTCAAACAAGATAAGATGTCAGCATTCCCTTCATGCTTCCTGAAGGAAAGCTCAACCGGGAATGACAAGTCTGCCAACAGCTTCTCAGCTGAGCAGACCAGCAGACCGCGCTCCATCTCTGACTGATTTAAAGCCGCGATGCCAACGGGTCTGACTGAAATCTGAATCATCGCAAAGAAAAAATGAGGATGCAGCTGTAACGTATTTATGGAAGCAGATGGGAATGTGTGTATGCATGCGAGTGATAAACGGTTCCCGGAAATGCTTTCTGTCCCCCCCCCCCAACCAACCCTGAATTGACACAAATCTTAGTGAGGAGATGGAGGATGAGGAATTCGAATCTTCAAAATGAACTTTACCGGAGCGCTTTGAGGCTGAACGGGACATGACTCCTCTCCTAAAGTGAGGAGAGAGTGCAGAGATAAGAGAAAACCAGCGAGAGGCAGTAAAGGTGAGAGGAGGGCACTTCCCCTTTCCTCCAACTCCTCTGAGTGTTTCCTTGATTCAATTTCCTCCTTGACGGTTGGCTGCAACGGGAAGCAGAAGGGTGTAGCAGTTGAAAAAGCAACACTGATCTGAAAACCATATAAATAAAAAAATACTTGTTTTCTGTTTCTCATTTATGACAAGTCTATTTTTTTCATTTAACAATTTATCTTATGATCTGCTGCAAATGTTATGCAAAGCATCAAATGATCGAAGTAATTCAGCTCTATAATATTCTTATTTTGCACTTTGAAAAGAACCGTGGTGAATAACATGCCAAACGCAAAGACAACTTTCATTTCAAGTTCAAGGCCGAAGCTCAGGGAGCGACCGCAACAATCTGAGCGTCTTTTCCTGCAAAATGAAGCTGATTATTTAGTTATGAGTAAAGAGTGCACAATAATCTGGATTAGGAAATACAACAACACTGAATGAATTAGGTCCAAGGAAGAATTGGGTGATTTGCATCAATGCTAAACCGTGAACAAATATGATTAATAGATTTTCAAATGTTCTTAGGTGTGCACGGATTACCATTGATCCTAATTTGTTTAAATGGATTGCATGTCTGAGTTTAGAGCAGCAACTGTACATTCGACTGTATGCAGATTTTGGTTTACTATAGTTCACAATACCCAGGGTGGCTTCTAAAGGATTCTAAAAAATGGGGCCTGTCTTGGCTTGCTAAAATGTGTCCCTGTGTGTGAGATTTTAAAGCCCCAGAAACTCCTAATCCATCAGCGACTTGACTCCTTGGACCTTCCTCCTGACCTTGGGGCCATAAACAGTATCTGATGCATTGTAGGAGCAGAGACTGAATAATTACATGGTGGAGATGAGGGAATCTGATTCACAGCAGGCTGGATGCAGCGAGCATGGGTTGGAATAAATACTGAATTTTATTATAATCCAAGTCCACCTACTGATCTGTGTGTGTGTGTGGATAATGAGTCTGGAGCAGATCCAAACTCTTATTAAGCACACATGACCTTCATATTTCTACATACATTCAAATGTTTCAAAAACATTTTGTTGATTTTATATGTAAAAAAAAATTCATACAACTGATGCAACTCACGTACAGAGTACTACAGACAACCTGTGCTGAAACACTGAGGGTGTAGAACTTTGAAGGATGCTTTTTTGTATGCAGAATATCAATAAAACATGAGGTTCTGAGTGACTTTGTGTCCAGATCGCTGTAATCTATGGAGCTGGTTTTGCATAATGTTGCTGAAGATCTAATCAGTGTGCAGAAAAGCCTGGTGATTAATGTCTGAGGCTGAGATCAGAGAAGGGGTGAGCACGCGCTGGTCAGGGACATGACACAGAAATATTCCAAATTAAGAGTCCAGTCGCTGCTGCGTCTAAAACCCAAACAGTTCTTCTGATCACAGCCCCATAAGCCAAGTGTGAGACCAAAAGATGTTAAAGAAAAATTAACTTATTATTTATGTCTCATGGATAGACAAAGAAATATTCAGATTCAGATAAAGTCTTGTCTGCTGCTCAGATGCATTTCCAAACAGGACAGTTTTTCCTTCGCCGTCACAGGAATGATTAAGATGGATAGAATCTGACAACAAAAGTCTGTGACGTCGTCTGTAATCAGGTGGGTGGCAACGCTGCCTGTGCTTGCAGCACCGTGATCTCATCAGATCACTAATCAGAGAGAAGGCTGCTCTTAATTATCCAGCCCACCTCCAGAAAATGGGAGCATCAGCAGCTGAGAGTCTTCGCTTTCCTCCGCCCACTGATTGCTGCTGGTTCATCTGTCTGGAGAAGCATTAATCAACTCTCTCCAGTCAGCTGAGAGCTCATTTATTTTTAACCCTTGACACACACCATGAGTGAGCAGTTAAATTCAATTATCATCCCAGTGAGCCGTGGAATTTTAGCCCACGTCTCATTACAAGACAAGCATAAATCCCCTGTTAGGTGATTTTGAGACATGCAAGCATGCACTGATATAAAGTGATTCACAATGACACAAGAGAAGAGGTAAACTCTCAGGGTTGTGTGATGGGCATGGAAATTGAAATGCCGCATTCACCCTCAGGATGTTTGGAGTATCGCATGGAGGAACTTTTAAAACATAAAATCGCTGTAACTGGAGGAGGAATTGAAAAAAACAGAGGGTGACTTTTCTAACTTAAATCCGAAAGCCTCTCTCTGTCTCAAGTCGACAGGATTTAATTTGCAGATGGATTATAAAATGATTAGACAGAGAGTCCATCAGCAGGAGGCTCAGTCAGTCCATTATTAACATTCAAACCATTCCCAACACCATTATTGTGCTCGTCTGTTTGTTTGCGTGCTTATTTATACCGTATTTAAAAAAAAACAAAAAACGAATGGATTCTGCTGGAATTCTGAGGACGTTTTGGCCCCAGGCCGAGGAAGAGTTGATGAGTTTGAGGCGGCTTCTATGCTTCTTTAATTGTTTCTGGAATTAAATGAATTTTTAATTTAAAGTCTGTTTTTGATGACATCTCATAATGATTATAAAACTTTCCATATTGCATGTTTTAAAGATTGGTTAAGTATCTTATTCATAGGAAACAATTAAAAGCAATACATTACTACAGGGAAGGAAGTGATGTTTTATAAAAGTTTTCATTTCAATCAGCAGGATTTTATCTCTGGTTTGGCTCCTTGGTTTAATCTCAGAAGACCTGGAGGAGGCGACTGGGAGGGAGGTTCAGGCTTCTCTGACCCAGACCCTATTAGTGGAAGAATATTTAATTAATTTATTCAAATAATCTTTGCTTTTAATTAAAAATACATGATAAATACAAGGTATTTTTCGCATCCCGAAGTCTAATGAGCAGCAAACATGTGTTTGATCTGTTAATAAAACAAATTTTATCATGTAACACATTGTTTTACAGTGGGATTTGAACCATGCATGAAGCTGTATTTTGCAAACTATGCAAATATTGATCACCAAAACATTCTCTGAGGAGTAATGTGGATTTCATGTCAAATCTCTCAATATATTTTTCATTATGAAGCCCTTTTACGCTTCTGTTTGAGCGGTGGCAGTGCTTATTTGTGATTCACGCAGAGTGCCACTCTGGTTAAGCTCGATTCATGCTGCATCTCCTGTCATTTCACGCTCCATCACATATAGGCGCAGGATTTATGGGTAAATTAATTTGAGGAACTCTATTAATATCATTCTCCTGCAGTCACATGCTACATGTTAACCAGCCATTAGTTACAGCTGTAAAACATTATGATGCATTAAAAGAAATTGGGTGAAGGTCAAAGATCCAGGGATGCACAATATGTCTGAGTCATTTCCCATAATGCTACTGGAGGGACATTTTGAAAATATTGTTTCACAATAATCACCTCCCTAATTTCAGCTGCAATGGTCCCCCTATCAAATCTGTGCTCCCCTTGGTTCCATTGCAGGATAATTAGATGTCTTCTCACACTATACTACATCTTCTCTTCGAGCCTGTGTGTATTTTAAAATGGGAGGCTATAATAACCTCAAGCAGATAATGAGCACATTATAAAATTCTCCGCTTCATTAAAGTCAATCTCAGGTTTCTCTTGAGATTCTGCAGGTTTGCGTATTCTTTTTTTTTCTTCACCAAAATGAAGTCGAACTGACCATTTGGCTCCATTTGAGAAAGCCCAGGGAGAAATAGAATTGAGTTTGAGTGATGGTGACACTAAACTTTACCAAAGTGCTATTTAATATTTAGAACGCATTTGGAGAAGGAGATGCAAAAGAGAAGGCTTCATGTGTCAGCCAAGGAGGAAAAGTGGAAGCAAACGTGTTGATCAATCGGGCATCTTGACATTAATTAGTGCTTTGTCATCTAAATGAGGCGAGACATTTTGTCCTCTTCCTCTGGCGGAGAGGGCGGACAAATGCTGTTATCACATATTGTGAAGTTGTCTGCAGGAACAAGAAGCAACAACAAAAAAAAACATGAAACACTCCAGACAAGATAGACTGTCAGTACAACACTCGATATTAAGCAATAAAGTAGAGCCAGTACCAAACATATATTGTATATTGTTTCCACTATATAAAGTAATGATAGTTCAGAACTCCAATATGTACCTTTTCCCTGGTGGGGGCTTGTCTCTCAGCCCTGCTGCCACTGAAATGCATCTTTTGTATTTCCATGTCCTGCTGGTGTGGAGGTGTAGCCCGAAGACAGCCACCCTGCAGACATCCATCCTGTCCACCTAGTCTGGACACATTCTGCTCGCAAAGAGCGACTCCAGAGAGGGAAAAGCATGAGGGACTGAGGCAGGTTGATGTGTTTACTGCTGAAATAATCGCTCTAAATTCACCGTGTTAGCACTGCTGCAACCAGCAGGTCCACTTTACTCAACACTGATGAACAAGGGTGGGCTCTGTACACTTACCTTGTGCACAAAACAGCATTTAAATATATGCATGACCTGTATATGATGCAGGCACAGCAGACCTTTTGAGCGTTCAGTGCAGTAACACCTGTCCTTGGAATAGGTTTCCCTTCTGTGGTCCCCCTGGGGCTCTGAAGGACATGAATTGTCACCAAGGAAATTCAAATCACTGTTACAAAGACAAAGTTCTGTCCTTGAAAAATGTTGTAATAAATGACCTTATATAAGCTTGACCTTTCTGCAAACATTAGTTGTGAAAACAGGAAGTCAGAGAGGTGCTCAGGGCTCGCTCGTGTTCAATAAATGGGAGTGAACCGAGCTAAAGATAAATGACTTATTGGCCCTTTACTCCTGCAGGAAGAATGCTAAATGTCCCATTGTTTTGAGACTATGATCAAATGATCGGTTCTAACTTCAGCAATTGTGTCTACAATCTCCGCTTTGATGTCATTAACTATTAGTTTGATATTTTCATCTCCTGAATGCTTCAGTGTTAGTTAGTTATTCATCTGTCTATATCTCGCCTCAGCAGACAGGACAATATTAATATCCGTCAATAATGTCATGTATTGCATAAAGAGACCGCCCCCTATGCCAAAGGTTTCTAGAAACAGCAATCTGTGATGTAAATGTATGGTAATTTAATTTCCTCTCGAGATAAAATGCTGCTGTGTGTCCTTAGAATTAATAAAACAATGATGCAGGCATTCATTTCTTATTAATTTTATCATGGTGGCAGGAAAGTGCAGACAGTCCATCAGTTATTTTAGGAGATGGGAGGGTAGGAATGCAAAAAAAAGGGCTTTGACTGCAGCATTGTCCCAATTATCTCTTACATTAAAACCTCCTGTCTTCCAGTCATGATGTCATCCTCTGTATTTCACAATAGATGAATGTTAACAGACCAGCGATACGAAAAAAGTCAAATTAAATCTGGCTTCACACATCCATCGCATCAGCAGGAATTACATGTGTGTTTGATTTGAGGAAACATGAAGGCGATTCAGATCAGCATGGACAGGATCATGCATGTCATTTGTGCTTCTCATAGAGTCATGAACAAAACCCCGTTTGTCACACATGAGTAAACCAACACACGGTTCTGTTCAACTTGGATCTGATCATGTATTTGCTATTTCTGGCGGTGGTCACATTTTCACGACTGCACCTGTGACAATTAGTGCTGCTCTGATTGCTTGCGGCTGACGCAAGCCTTAAAACCTCTCTGAGCTGCTGCTCACTCTTATGTCATTAAAAACTTTTTAAGGATTTGCGAAGACGTAGGCTTTGGTATTTTTTTTAAACATACAGCCACTAAGCCGTTATGCTGGCATTTGCTACCTCAATATTAAAAAGAAAAAAACTACATGCCTCTCCTCGAATGCCACGATCCAAACTATTGCTGAGACAGACGGAGACTTCACAGCGTGGCTTAACTTCACCTTAGGAGTTTTAATGTGTGTCGCTCGCTACAGGAGGTCCAGGCAGAGATTAAAGAAAAATCCCAGTTTTAATGTAAATCTTTTATTTTTTTCCTCATGATATAAGGAAAACATACAGCGAAGGACATAAAAGCTTCCTGACATATGTGGAGTGACTTTAAGTTTGTATACAGCAGGCGTTGAAATTTATGCTCATATGCACCAGATGGACTTTCTGGGATATAGCCGGGTGCGATGTATAAGATGTTAAACAAGCATGTCAGTCCTTAAAATTGTTAAAAATCTGTCTGCCCATATTCTGACAAAATTGCATGGCTGTGACATCACACATTCCACAGGTGGTTCATCGTTCTCATAGAAAGTGCTTTTTTAAAATAAACTGACAGTAATCCCAAACTGGAACAAAGTTGCATGTCGACCACCACATCAATATTTTTTTGTTTCCTCGTATTAAATATATTGAAACATGTCAATATGGCAAAGAAATATAATTGTAATCGCATAAATTACCATTTACATTTTAAAATATTTACACCCTTAACAACAACAGAAAAGACATAAGTTCACAAATTGTTCTTTTTTTCACTCCACATCTTCTTGAGTCACTGGTGCCGGTGAATGAGAGGATCTGGGCTTGTCGCAAAGCTCCAAGCTTTTGATCAATCTCCCCAGTCTGTCCTGTCGGGGCTCCTGCTAAATGAAATATTCTTTTTGGTTTTCACTGGGAGCGCTCTGGGAGTCCACCTGGCTGCTGAACGGGAACTCGTGGCGTTCATCTTCAGGCTGAGCCGCTTTGGCTTCCCGGTTTCGATAGGTCTCTTTCCTGCTGCAGAGGAATCTGGCCATTATTGCCAGCGCAGACACAGTGACGAAGATTGCCACGCCGATGACCCCTGAAAATACAGAAATTATGTTATTCATTAATAATCACAAGAATAACTAGAAAAGCACTCAGAGAGCGCAGACCTCCGCCGAGCAGCTCATTCCCCTCATAAATAGATTTACACCATCCACATGGTGACCATGGATTTATGACTGGCATTACCTCCAATTAGAGCGGAGTCACTCCTGATGGCGTTGATTAAAGGCTGACCTGGATCCACTGATCCGGGTTGGTCTGCAAAGCGAAAAGGCAGCGAAAATACTGTATAAATAGTAAAGACAATGCAGGGAAAAATCGAGCAGAGCGGCAACAACACAGAGAAGCAAGAACATCAAGCAAAGATGAGGAGAGATGAGCAAAAAAAAGACGTAAAGATGAAGAAAATGAGTGGAGGAGATTAGAAGGCAGACACTGCGTGAGAAGCATCAATGTGGGTTGAAAACGTCAACTCAGCCTCAAAGGACTTCACCAAAGGAGTCAGACTCCATCTCATTTGTCGTATTGTCATTACTCTGTCTGCACATCAAGGGCGATGGCTAATTAGCAGCCCTTAGAATAATAAAGGCACACCAGAGAGACGTGGGGAGAGGGTAGGGCTTGTTTATATGTATTTTAGTGTTAGATATAGATATGTTAGATATGTTCTTCATACCTGATAAGGAGTGTGTAGTCTCTGCTGCATAGGGATTGGCTGGGGAGGACAAGCCGCAGCTTGACTGGGCCAACGGGCCGGTGATAACAACAGGGCTGTCAGGTTGCAGCAGCGCGGCTTTCAGAGGACTGACGGAGTTGAAGCGAACGCCTGACAGGCAGCCGGTGAACCCGAGGGAGGCCAGGCCAAGCAGCTCCGCATCCACCTCGTCGGCCTCTGAACGCAGAGATGGAAACAGGGAAGGATGGAAAGGCACGAGGTCAAAGGGCACAGTTGAAAAGCGGAAGTGATAAATAATTATCTGCAATGTCGGAATATAAAAAAAGATATGAGGAAAACCCAGCTGGAAGCCTCAACCCCACTGTCAAATAAAATACTGATAATGGAGAATATTGAGGGGAAAAAACACTTTATGCACAAAGATTTCTGCTCTTAAAGGCAATTAATCAAACATACAATCTTCAGATTTTAACTCATTGAGTGCCAGCCATTTTCAACTCAGCTATATGCTGAGTGCCCCAGTTTTTGCTCATTTTGCCCGATTTTCCAAGCCCCACAGAATATTCATTACTATAACAAACGCTGAATATTCCAAATGAAAGATTAAGGTCTCATCTTGATGATTGGTGCTGAAGCTACTGAAGCTTTCTTTTGTGTGGACTTACACTTCAAACTGAGATATAAAAATAAAATAAATATTTGTTATGTTTGGAATTGACAGACGATATTTGATATTATTCATTTTTTCTCAAGTTCAGATAAAAAATAAAAATTACTTCTGTATAGGTTGATGTAGTGCTCATTTAACTGATGCTGTAACCTTAGAATAGAATAGAAAGCCTTTCTTGTCCTTGCATAGTGGCTACACAATGATTGATTTTATAGTCATTATTGGTGCCTTCATTGTGAATTGATATGCTTGTGCTAGTTATTAAACCTCAGTGTTGTATCCCTGACCTGAAGATCACTGCCCACCAGCTGCTGCTCTTCACCTCCACCTCTGTCTGCCTCACTATTTCACCCTCCTCCTCCCTTCATCATCATTTTCTCTGTCTGTGAGAACCCCTTAGTCTTTCAATCCTTTCCTGGTCCATTAGTCGGGATGATGGATGTCAGCACTCGCAGGGAGTGACGGTATATCAACTTGCCTCTCTGACACTGGTATGACTGACGGAATGCTCTGGCTCTGCAGAGGGAAGGCTGGGTCACACAGATTGGGTCAAAACACATCAATTTATATTTTTCTCATGCTGGTGTACTGTGTAGTCAGTTGAGCTAGTCAATGCTTCACATTGATTTTATAGTCATAACCTAACAGCCAAGCAACGCTGTGACTGGCAAGCTGTCCAGTTTGCACGATCGCCAAACTCCAAGAGGCTAGACAAGATTATAGGGATAGAAAATGCATTAATGCAAGAATGAATGGATGGTTTGCTAAATGACAAGATATTTTATAATCCTTCAATGTCTCCATTGACAGTTGCTACATAATGCAAACAGTCTGTTTCTTCTTTATTCATTATCATCAGCCAGCCAACGATTTGATGGATTTTGCTGTGAAGCAGTTTCTGATTGTTGTAGATGGACGATGTTATCGAATACCAATTCCCTAGGGTGCAAGACTGATTGTGAGACATTTGTGCTGGGTTTTTTTCGGGGGGGGTTGAGAAAACAGTTTATTGTCACAAACAAACAGGACACAGGCTAATTCAAGGATGCTTCAGGAAGCATAATCTAGAATGACTGCAGCCAGCTTTGTCGCCAACATCGTGATGGAATCCTGCAGTAACTGCAGCCTCTTTTCGTAGCTCTGCTGCAGCTCTCTTCAGTCAGGGCTGGACTGGATTTAAACTTACATGTGGTGGCTTTTAGGAGGCCGCTATGGCACATGTCACCTAAACTTTTCTGCCCACAGGACAAGTTGGCAAAGCTTGACTTCATGTCATTCTCCTCCCACTCACCCCTTTCCTGTCTGCCTCTTCCCTACCACTGTCCCATAAATGCAAAAAAAAAAAAAAAAGCCGACATAAATATTTAAAGTCTTCAAATATTTAAGAGTGACAGCTGTACCGACACTGCAACTGGCACACACCTCCTTGTACACGTCACCGCAGAACGGGGCCGTGGCAGAAACCACAAGAACTGTGCATGTTTTCCTTCACATGTTAAAAATAAAGACAGGTAACAATGTAAGAAAGTACAAGAAGCTTTCAGCAAACTACTCCTTTTTAATTGACATAGGTTTGCGTATATAGCTGGTCCTTTTCAGAGAAATCATCCAATATATTTATTTGTACTGTGGTGATGACATGCCACGAAATCTGACATGGAGCTTAACAAAAAGTTGTTAAATACAAATGCAGCTTCAGGCATGTGAATCACACAGTAATAATGGAACTTAAAAAAAAGTTTATTTCTAACCAACGCCTTGTACTTACGCAATTCCAATTGTTTCTATTTGAGAACCTCTTTCCCAATTCATCCCACATGGGGCTTTACCATAGTAAATATTTCCCTTTTCAGAATCTCTCCAAGATTCCTGTGGAGGAGGACAGGAGGGAAGTGAAAATAACATGTTCCGTCAGGCGGACAAGAGCATGAACCATACAATTCTTACTTCCAGTTTTAGTTCGACCCCATCCACAGAGGCTGAGTCTTACTGCAGGGTGCTGACTCCAATCTACTAAATCATTTGTTCCTTTCAATCTCTCCTCATTAGCATACAGAGTGAAGGAACTTTTCTGGAGTTCCTACCATTACAGCTGCCTGAAGCCCCACTGAAGGCTGACATAAAAATGGCATCACTCGCAGCTTTGAAAACAGATCAAAATCTAAAAAACTGTGTCTTACTTCCCTACATGGATCTAAAACGCTCCTCATGGCAATGTCTCCAGTGGTGACGTCTGTCGTTATTTCTAAGGTTGTTCTTATTTTGCATCTCCACAGCATAGTTCTATGTATGATTTTAATTGCCTAACTTTTATTCATTTTCTTAAAAAAAAAATTAAGCGCCACACCTAATGCTCGAATCTAGTCCACTCCAGAAAAAACTGAAATGCATGGGACCAAAATCTCAGTGCTGTTATTCAAATGCAGTGTGCATGATGACAGCCCCACGTACCCTGCACTCTGCCCAAAACGAGTGTCTTGACGTTGTTGAATTCCACATCAGACGTCAAGTTGAAGTCCTCTGTGGGATCCCGGTCAATCTGCAAGATAATGCAGATCACATGTAAAGGCATAGGACATCTTATGTTAAACACACAGACCGCTCAGTTAGACAAATATCTGCAAGGATGCAAATACAGACAAAAAGACTCATCCTCTGGTCTGACCTGAATGTCCAAGCGGGAATCAGCCACTAAGCTGGAGACCAATAGAGCCATAAGCTGCAGGTGTTCACAGTAGCTGGGCATGCTCTGACCAGGTAAATGCATTGAAGTCAAACACTTGTTATAATAAAACAGAGCGGCTGTGACGTATGTTCCAGCCGCAAGCAGAGATTTGGGCTTTGGGGAAAGATTTGTCATTAAGACATCCTGCTGATGATCAACATGAGACTGAAGCAGAGCCACAGAAAATATATCATTGAGAGGTAATCAAATTAGAGACTGATCTGAACTGCTTATGATGAATACTGTCTACTGTAATATCATTTTAGGATGACTGCTCGTTGTCATTAACTGAAACCGGAGTGATCTCAATCTTCTTACTCTGGAGCAGCTCAGGAAATACTTTCATTTATGGGTGCAGGATATTGGTAATCATTATGTCTTTTGCTGCATGTGACTCCAGTTTAGGTTGGATTGTATTAGGAGAAGCTGGAGCGCATGTTTGATGGTATTCAAAACCCTGTATGCATGATTCATTTTGCTGTGGGAGAATACGCAGCAACGTCAGGAGCAAAGCGTCAGCCAGCAGCTTCAATTAAGAATAACATAACGGGCATCAGCACTTCAACTGCTCTTGACATATCTGCTTGACAAATCCAACAACTTGTGAATAAGTTATCAGGCTCTAACCTGAATGGAGACAGCGTCCGCCTGTCTCCTGATTGACACCGTGTGCAGACGCCCGTCAGCCAGGTTTGTGGCGCTGCTCCACAGCACCTCCACGTCTCTGTTGCCGTGCAACTTGTACCGCAATTCCAGCTCGTCTGTGAAGAAAGATTGTCAAAGGGATGCAGTTTACATGCACAGATGAATATGAAAGCATGAAGATCTAATTTGAGAAAAACATCTGTCGCTTCCAATCACACGATTTAGCCGATCTTTGTCATTAAGTAAACATTTAGGCCAAAGTGTGCAGAACCCTTAACATCTTAAGACTCCTTTAGCTCTCCTTCAAAGTAAGGACATTTAATCTGGATATCGGATGATCTAAATTAATATCAGCCGCTGAATTAAGAAGCCACAAACCATTTTATACTGCCAGGATTAGTATAAATTAATTTCCCTTTTGTTTTTGCATAACAATTGAATTAATGAATTCCACAGCATTAAGCCAGTTTGAGAGGATTTCATGCTTTGCCGATGAGAATCTTTCGTTTAATCCAAACACGTACCCTTTCAAAATATATTTTTTTTACTAATTATGACGCACTGTGTTATTTCTTTTATCAAACACAGGGTAATAGGGAGCAACTCCCTTATCATTACAAATCTCTATAATAGGAACACTCTTGCCGAGGGCACGGGGCGTTTGAGGCTCATAGCGAGCGACTGCGCAGCGGCTGAGGCTTCTGTTTCTGCAGCAGCAAAACAGAAAATCTGGTTTTTAAATGCAAAAGACACAGATTCATTAGGATTTAATCAGACACCAATAAGACCGTGGAAACCTGATGGTGACCAGATCGACTATTTAATCCCAGCTTTCTCTGTTGTTCAGAAATCTACAAACGACTCCCACTAACAGGATACTTTACAAGAATGACATAAAATGATGTTCTAGTTGGTTAAAGGATTCAGCATGTTATTGTTTTGCTATCTGGATAACTTGAACTTTATTTCATGATGGCTTAACAATGCACGACTAATTCAGGTTGAGTTACAACACATTGGATATTGGCAAATTCCATTATGCTAAATAGGAATGCTGGAACTGATCCATTGTGAAGTCAGTGGTGAAATATGAACACCATAAATAAGCACAATGGCAAGAACAAAAGGAAAGAACATCCCACTGACAACAGAGTTCTTATTAAACAGTAACTGCTGCAAGTGTTTTCTTTGGCTGTGCATAATAATTAGCCTCCCTGCATGGAGAAGGAAGCAGCAGGGGATGGCAGACTAAACTCACAGGGGGGGAGGAAGAAGTAGAGGAAAGTAGCTGAACTTAAGTAAATGCAACGATAAAGGAGTTGCAGGATTCAATTTGGCCAACCTGGATAAACCAAAATGATTTCCGGTGTTCTCACTGTGTTCATTGATGAGCAGCGCCAGGTATTCCCTGATGAGAGAGTTGATGTAGAGCAGCAGAGCAGGAGTTTGCCTGGTCCTGAAGCTCAGGGAGATGTTTTCTCCTTTCAGGGTCGTATCAGTGAAACTGAAGTTTCTGCTCGGCCCATAGGGCTCTTTGAGGATGTAAGTGACGGACGTAGTCGGCAAAAAGCTGGCTGAGACCTCTGAAAGATGGAAATGGACAGTTTAAGGAGGAGACAGGGGTGGAAGTGGATTTTTAAATGCATATGGCTTTCTCACATATGCTGCAGAGAAATAACAAAATGCATTTACAGTTGAAATAATATCAGCACATCTTAGTCGCAACACAGGATCAACGTAAGCCAATTAGCCATGTGGCATTCAGCTGAACCGAATTTGCATTCCAGGTTGTTTTTTCATTAAACAGAAACCAATTGGTTTTTTAATAAGTTGTTATTTGAAATAACACTATTTTAATCGCACCTTCTCTTTCTTGAGAGTCAAGATCAGCGACGCTCTTATCTGTTGAATACGAAGATCGCACTCGCAGGTGGTGAGCGCTATATCCCCCTGAGAGCACTGAGGTTTGAAGTCATGTTTAGATAAAGATTTGGTGAGAGACAGTTTGAAAGTACTTGGAAAGTGCGAGACTGCAATATCCAGAGAACTTGAGCGTTTACACCAATTTGCTCTTCAAACAAATGGTTGAGGTCATCCTCAATATTCCGTTTCTACAGCGATGCACCTGCAGCCAGAAATGCTACACAACTTAACCCCCCGCAAAACCATTAAGTGTCTGCACTGTAATATTCTGTATATATACAGGTGCTCATAAGTGGATCTCATCAACTTTAGACAAAGCCGTTTCTCTTCTTCCTGCAAAACAAATGGAACTGGCAGCTGGCTGAGGGGGTTATCGATTTCACTATTGCTTTGACAACATAAGTACGCAGAACTGATGTAGTCTGTTCTCTTTTAACAATGTCAAGCGATCCCTTGATTCGTGGTAGACACTAAGCCATGAGGGGTGTAGAGTGTTCTCAAAGACAATCCAAATGCCGGACAGTCTGGACAGATTTGACTCATTAGGACTGAATCAAAGGAGTCTGGAGAGGCTCAGCTGCGGAGAGCAAACAAGACCAACATTCAGGGACAGCCTAGTGTCTGCAGACTGGCGGATCCTCTTCTGAAACGCATCTGATATTCACTTTATGGCTAAACATGTTATTATAATTGTGGCTTTGAACTGGATCCTATCCCAGTAGTCTACGGCGAGAGGCGGGGTGCACCCCCCACATGTTTTTAGCAGTGGGAGGAAGCTGGAGAACCCAGAGAGAACCCACACAGACACAGGGAGAACATAAAAACTCTGACACAGAAAGGCCCAAATCCAAAGGAGTTGAATTTGAACCTGTAACCTTCTTCTTGGTGTGAATATAAGTACCTTCATGACAAAATGATCCTGTGTAGGCTGACGGGACACAGTCGCAGGAGAAACCCCTGTCTCTCTCCAAACAGAGGCCCTGATTCTGGCACAGCGACCCGTAGCTGCTGCAGTGGCCGGGGCATCCAGGCTTGACCCCCGGGGTAATCTTCGCCCTCTCCTCCAGGTCCAGAGTGACGCTGTTCATCTGCAGAGCGCGGATGCATCCGAGAAACCCTTTCTGTCTGGACGCAGTGCCTCCTGTCAAAAAGAGCATGCATTCCACACATTGCACTAGCGCTAGCATTCTCCTTGAGCTGAGATGGATGTTTCGCCACGTAACGTCCATTTTAACATATTTTACAACAAAAGTAAACAGTTATATGAATAAATAAATGCCATCATCTGAAGTTGTAAATTCATTTGTCCATTTTTCCTTCACTGTATACAAGTCGTCACAAGGCCAACGTGTAGAATGACAGATGGGCCACGCGCTCATTCACAGCTATGGCCTATTCAGAATCACCCGTTCACCTATATAGCATGATTTTAAAGTGAGTGGAAAAAGCTGCAGGTAACCCAAAGAAACACAGAATAAGAACAAACTCCACAAAGAAAGGCCCCAGGCATGGATTGGAACGCTTGTGAAATCATTCCCCATTAAAAGTGTCCATTTGAAGGCTTTTTTAGCCTGACTGGCTGAATAATACTTGAGAAGGAAAAAACATTCATCCAAGCAGCAACGCCATTAAATGAGTCATGAGTCAAGCACATTGAACCGATTGCTCCATCAGCTGTAATTAGTTGAGAAGAAAAGTGTTCGACTCAGTGGGGTATAGTGTAGCTTTTCATTAGATGAAAAATCTCACAGCTTTGACAAAAGTGTCTGGAATTGGTTGAAAACTAGCAAAAGTGCTTGAACTCTTCATTTAATTCCGCCTCTCTACGGCTGTACATTGTTATAATCCACAACCACATGGTGCGGCTGCAACACAACAGGCCATGTCTGCTCTGCAGGGTACCGAAGCATCAATGCTGTTTATGTCACTGCAGTGGTTGTTGATTGGCTAATTGCATTGCTGATGAGCCATCTGGTGATGGAAATCTTTCCCTTCCACTATCAGGCAAGACGAAGAATTACATCATGTTTTCACCTGACAATTATCACTGTAATTTACTAATGCAAACTCATGCCGCTCTCTGTGTTCAGATTTGGCAACATTCTGTTTCTCCTAGTGTTCCAAGTTGTCCATTTTATTGTTGTTGTTGTTGTTGTTGCTGTTGCTGTCACAGCTGGGAATTGCATTAGTCTCACAGTATGGGTCTGGAAAAGATTTAAATGTTCAGCGGAGCAGTTTCTCTATCATCATCATAGTTTCTCTAGCTTCCTTCTGAAGCCCAACTTCAAAAAGTTTTTCATTTTCTGATGGTTTATTCAGCAAAAGGTTAATTGTGAAAAAAATAAAAATAAATAAGAGCCCCCCCCCCCCCCCCCCCCCCCCCCGAGACACACCTACTGCTGGAAAATACAGTTAGGTCAGTAAAATCAATCATGTTTAACTGCACTGCAAAACTAGTTTACAATAGTAGGAATAAATATAATGTATTACTTCCATCCTTGGATTCTGTATTCACCCATATATTTTCTACACAATGAACTAAAGCAGGTCATAAACAAACACAACTGTCCACATCAGCAGACAGTTTAATAATGTTCATATAAAAGGGTTATTCCTTTTACTGTGTTTATGCAAAGATGCATGGTGCAGTGTGTGTATATGAAATCAATTCCTTGCAAGGCAATAAATGTTGAACCACAATAACTCTGTCTCATATATTCAGCCACTATTCAGACTATAGAATAGCATGTCTTAAATCATAGAAGGTAAATGTATGTATTCCAAATAGGACACTCCACTCACAGTAATATAGGTGCCTCTGCACTACTCTGAATTATGATGCTTTGGATTAACAATAATAGTTTCTGAAACTGGAGTGTCGCCACCTTCCAAAACAAGAGAGCAGAGACACCCAAATGAATATTGCTTTGTTGTATATCCAATCAAAGACAAACAGCTCTCTCCCACAGCAGTCTATCTCATAATCCCGTCACATTTCCATTCAAATGCACAAATCTCTCTGCACTGCTGGTAAACAACGACCGGGACAGGGCTGTCCACAGAAGTAGCACGACTCACGGCCACCTCTTTCTGCTGAGGGAGTATTATTAGTTCAACCAATCAGCATGGACCTCCATCTCGAAGCATCTCTCCAATCTCATTATTATCTGCTTGTTGATTTTATCCTCAACATGTTTGTTTACAAAAGGAAAACAAATGTATGTGATATTGGCAGGAGAATAACTCATCACAATACAAAATGGGTTTTCTTCCCCTCTAGCGCCGTTCGACAGATAAGATCGAGGGGCTGCACATAATTAAGGACGTTTGTAGATGAGATTAAGTAAGTTTAAACTGAAGAAAAGAACAGCGGGGTCGACACAACAGGTCTGTAAGAGGCCTCAGAGGTTCAAGTAACTCAAAATCTATTCTTTTATTATCAAATAATCATCTTGAGTCAACGGACTTCAGAGTTCCAGCACCTCACTGTCTGAGGGAAGAAGCTCATCCCGAGTCTCTTTGTTTTGGGTCTAATTAGTCTGAGGCGCTGGCCAGAGCGCTGCAGCTCAAAGAGCCCGTTGTTCCGATGAAATCGCATGTTGGTGGGAGGAAACACAAGCAGACACGGGGAAAACGCACAAACTCCACACAGAGAGGAATCGAACCCACTACCTACTGGCTGTGACACACACAGCGCTACCCATGCTGCTCACGGTAAGACTTATCCACATATTATGGGACACCTGCAGCTGCATGGTTTCCTGACTTCCAGCGGTTTTCTCGTTGCGCATGAGAAGACTTTTATCGCTGCATTGCAAAACTTTCCTCCAGTATTAGCTGAAAGACAAAGCGAGCAGAAATGGGAATAAAAGCTAACCAAGATTTCTGACTGGCTTCAACTTCAAGATAAATAAAGCCAAGGAGACAGTAATCGTCGTAAAATATCGTCGTAAAATATATATTTTTCCCAGTAAGACATTGTTGGTGCTTGTGGTGATTTTAGCACGCTTCTCTGCAAGTGCTTGTGTGTTTGTGTATGTGTGTGTGGTTTGTGTCTACGCGTGTTTTGTTAAGAGACACAGTCTGAGATAAGAAAGGATAATATGTGTTAGCAATTATCACCAGCACTCAGCTGCTAATGAGGTGTTCAGACACCATAACTCTCTCCACTGCATGTCTAATTGTAATTCTTAATATGACCTTAAAATAACCCTGACTCATTTTAACATAAAACCAAAATTCTAGAACTTCTAAGCCTTTTAAATGCCCTGACTTTCAGCATTGAAAGGCATTCTGGCAAACACACACACACACACCTCACTCCTCACCTATGAATAGCTGACTGTTGAGCTGCAGATGAACATGCCCATCAACGGGGGCCTCCTGAGTGGCGGCAGGGAAGTCATCAACACGCAGCGAGGCCTCCTTCACGTTCCGCTCGGCTCGAACGCTGTGCCACCTGTCGTCGTTCAACAGCGCATTCGTCTTTACCCGCACCTCCAGGGGCCCATTTCCCACGTCAAAAGAGAAAATGACCTCCGAGGAGGCTGGAGAGGAAGGTCAAAGCATTACATCAGATGAGACACGAGTGCAAAAACATGTAAAAGAGAAATCAACGGGGATGCCTTCTTTCGAGCAGCACGATTCCATTCTTCTGGACAACAAAAGCACATCTCTGAAATGCAGCCCTTGTTAAGTTTCACTGCTAATGACAGGCTGACCCCAGATCGACTTCTTTTCTTTCTTTCTTACCACTCATCTACAGAACTTGCTGGTGAGACAACACGCAGTTCAACTGGAAAATCTTCAGCTCAGTGTTAGTTTATACTAGACTGCATGAGGCAATTCATTGGCCTAAACTGACAAGTGTAAATGTGAAGCTCCACTTATGAATATTTGTCAATTTATAGTCCAACTAATGTATATTTTGTCTCTCCTTGCGTAAGGTGCTGCATTGATTGCAGACGATTCACATCGAAAGGTCACTGTCTACCCAGCATTTAGAAGCAAACTAGAAAAAACGTGTACGATAATATTGTTGAGGTCTCACTTACAGCTGAGTTCGATGCGGATGAAATCTCTGATGCCCAGATTTTCCAGAAAGACCCCAGAGGAAGACGGCGTTTTGAAGAGAAAGGAGATGTCTGCATTCAGCTCTCCATGGAAGGTGGGAAAGTGAAGGTAAGATGTCTCCTTGTTAAAATATGCAGCGTTCCATAAGTTGTCTGGGACACAAACAAAAGGTCTCACTTATTACGTGTTTCAAATCCTTCAATACTTCTGACACAAAAGGATGTTTTACGCTTTCCTATAGGCCAGAGCCAAATCTCATTATGTTGCCTTCGTAATGAAAATGTTGTTGCAAACAAATGAAGCGACTGCTTGGCTAATTAGCAGGGAACAAAGGCGTAACTCCACTTAGGCTATCTCATTTATGGTGATCTCTCGCTCTCAAGGCCTTTATTTTTTCATTAAACTAAAGGCTGAAATTAAGAGGCAATTAAAACAAGGTAAAATATATCACTTGTGTTAGTTTATTACATATCCTATCATTAGAAGTTGCTGCTAAGGAGTACAAAGGGAGTTATAGTTTAGCTGCTTGTCTGCTAATTAGGTACATGTAATTAGCTGTTGCCCGTTGGCTACATGGCTACTGGCAGTTAGACGATGGATACACAGAGCCCTCTGGTTCAACTGAGAAAAATGAAAATGAACATCACAGACTTACTGTCTCCATGGCAACGGAGCGGTCCCACCCTGTAGGCAGCCTCTGACCCAGGCCGCTGGATGTCGCCCAGCACCAGAGACCTCACTGGGAGGGTTTCCTTATGAGTAAGCAGACCTGAGTCATTAGCCCTGCAGGAAGAGGAGGAAGAGGAGGAGGAAGAGCAGGAAGGTGAGGAAAATGGATTTGGAAAAGCAGATGAAAAAGAGGGAAGAGGAGAGACAAAGGAGGAGGTTGAGAAATAGAGAAACAAAAGGATGAATGAGGTGGAAGGCAGGAGGAAGAAAAAGGGTTGAGCAGAAATATAACAAGAAGGAGGTGGTTGAGGAATAAATAAAATGAAGGACAAGGAAGAAAGAGGGTAGGAAGGAGTAATAAAGAGAACATCAAAAGGAGGAGGGAGATGAGTTTATGCAGATGGAAGCCGTGTAAAACACAAGCCAACCTGAGCTCAAGCTGTGTTAGAAGAAATGGGACGTTCTCTATTTGTATGACAAACACTTGATCTCCATTGTTTATATTTTGAGGTTTACTGGCAGACTTATGAGTGACAGGAACTCCAGCTGATGCAACACAACACAACCCACGTTTTGAGCATAGGCCGTGTCATTCATCATACTTTGAATTCAAAAATGAAACTCTGCTGCTGTGACATTTTATCAAAAAAATAAACCCTGGCCTGAAGTTGCACGGTTGAATTCAGTCCGATTACGATGACGGGAGAAAGATGAAGTTTCCTAGATTTGGGCAGGGAGATGATAGATAGAAGGACCTCTGGCAATGCAGATAGAAGTAGGATACAATAAAATGAGTCTCCTGCAGAATTGGTTACAGGAGGTGACCTAAATACAAAATAGCTTACAGGTTGGATAAAATATATTTAATACAGAATTGGAAAGAAAGTGTGAAGGGATGTTAAAATATCTCAAGGTTCATCCTGCATGTCTATTGGCTTATTTCTGTTCAATATGGCAGAATGTGAGTGTAAACATTGAAACATATTATTGGTTTATTTTGAGCTCATAAAATGATTTCAGTGAATTATGTCACTGAAGCCACCCAGTTTCATGTCTGGTCATTAGACATTCAAATATATTGCAGTTTCATGATGATGTTGTAATGTAGCATCAAATCACAATTTTAATCAGTTATTTTAGCAAACCCTAACCCTAACCCTAACCCCAAACATTTGCAGAACATAACACAGCATGCAGCAGAGGCAGCTGATGGTGGTGAAAAGTGTCTCCATAAATCAAATCTCATTGTTTGGCTGGAGAAAGTCTGGGATCACCAAACTCAAAGGGTAGCATGGTCAAGTAACCATGTCTGTACCAAATGTAGTGCCTATGGGATCAATAAGGTAATTCATCTGGGCACCATCAAAGCCTGTCTCCTCAGAAAGACCATGAAATGTGAACTCTGTGGTAAAATAAAGTCAGGATAACAGTGAAAAGCAACAGGATTCATGGCGTAGATGTATTTAGAATGGATTGTGGCGAACTGTGTAATTCTTAACAGTTGATGTGGATTTTGAACGAAAGGACAGAGGGACCATGAGGAAGTAAACTACCTTTGGTCGTAGTCAGCATCACAGTTGCAGTAGTACTTTGGATCCAGACAGTTGTCCTGCAGACCACAGGCGCACTGCCCACTCGCGGGTTGGGCACCCCCCCAGTACGTCTGGGCCTGACCCGGACCCGAAACCCCCACCCACCAGCTGTACGGAGCACCCTCTGAAACACACATGCAAAAATCACACCATTAAAAACTGTCTGCGTTGCCACGATTAAAAGATTCTGCAAAACAGAAATTAATCTCACATGAATAAAACAAAGACATTAGACATAATCCCACAGCGGGTGGGAATGTTTCTCACAGTGCTGCTCTCATTAGAAGACATTGGGTCAATGTATCTGTTCAAACCAGACTTTCAATCAATCAATCATGGGACCTTGGCGGGTCTTCCTGTGTTGTTCTGACCCTTTTTGAATTGGTCTTCTCCAATCGTCTAATAATTGCCATCTTTTCAGGGTTTCAACACAGACATACCCTGTTCTGTCTCCACTTCACAGGCTTGAGTGTGCATCACTGCTGCTTTTCCGTCTCGTTCATGGCCACCCATGGAATCAAAACACCTCTCTCTGTCTCACAAGCATTCTCATAAGTAGGCTTTGGAGTGTACAGAGCGAAGCTTCAAAGGCAAACACGAGATGCCCACTCTTTCTGCAGTGCAAATTGAAACTGAATTTTTCTCTCTTCTCCTAGAGTGAAGGCAAGAAGACATAATCTTTGTGGTAAAAAAAAATCAAATAAATACAATAAAGACCAAATGTGCATGTTTGTCGAAAGGAAATAAACAAAGCTTTGGTTTAAATTAACTTCCAGCTGCAGTAGAGTAAGGAGGAGAAAATACAAAGTAATTGATGCTTTAATTACATAGTAAATTGACTAAATGTGCAGCACACACCATTCCTCTTTTGTTCCAGGTATAGATCTCTAAGATGCAGAAAAGCTTACTTTGCAAATTGCATTTCTGCAGCTATTTAACAACATCACGCAAATACACCATTTACCTTCGTGTCAAACACAATCAAACACACACACACACTGCTTAGACACAAAACACAAAATCACTGAGCTCAAGCCTTGCCTTTGGCGTTGAGGAGGCGGGACTTCCTACAGTAATAGGACAACTCCTGCTCACAGTGCTCTGATTGGCTGATGATGGCTGCTAGCTGCTCGGCTCCAGAAGCATAGTCAAAGTTGATTGAATGTTGGTTTGCGTCAGGGGACCAAGAAGCCACGGTCAGTTCTGTGTTGTTGTGCTGGATCACCATCCACGCCGTTTCCTCTGAGAGCAGAGACAACAGCAAATAAAGAGAGGGAATTATTAAGTGTTAAATTTAATGTTGACACAATCGTGATTTTAAAATTCAAATCGAGCTGTGTAATATATTGAAGGCTGTACGACCACGTTTGTGTAGACGTGCATGTGCTACCTGTCATGTTACAGTAGATGAGCTGCGCTCTGATTGGTCCACTCCCATCCACATCTATGGAATAATGTCCTGACGTGTTGCCTTTGTATTTGTACGCCTCACACGATTGTTCATATATCGCTATGAAAGACAACGTAATGAAGGGACGTCAACAACAATAATAACACAACACACAATGTACCGCATTGAAACTAACATTTTCTGTGTACTAATGGTCACTGGTCAAGGACCAGTTCAGCAACTGAAACAAATAAAAACCAAGCATTCTCTGAGGATTTTTTTTTCTTTCATTATTGTCAACGATTTTGTCATTCGTTGGCAGAAAAGGCTGAATGTGAACAGCTTTGTATCTGCCTGACAAAGCAGCCCTCTAACATTGTATTACTGCATCGGATAAATGGAAACACACACAAACAAAGAGATTAGCAAAACAGGGAGGATTATGTTCCCCACCAACAACAAAGGTCCAAACAGATTCGCTCAAATATTCACTTTATCCAAAATTGATGGCTCTCACACAGATGTTTGTTGTCCCCCCCTGATCATTTGTTTGTTGAATGTTTGGTTTATGAGCAGGATTATGCATAAACATAATTATAAGCCAATCACCATTTAAATTATATTTGCTTAATTTTCCAAAAACTAATACTGCTCATACTTTTCATGCGGTTCATAACTCCACCATGAGCTCCAATGGATCGGGACTACTTTGACAAGCTAGACGATTGGAGTTAGGCACATATGTGATATAAATATAGACACAGATTTAAAATCAAGAAAGAAAATAGAAAAGACCAGGGAGTGAGCTGACTGCAGTTGTCAAAAATAAACCTCTTTAAAGACTTTAAAATTAAACAAAAGTCTAATTTATTCATCATAATGAAGTACCAACAATCTGTTTAGTCGATTCCCAATTGAACACGGCTAATTAAAGTTTGAATACAATAGTGGGGGGAAAAGTGTCAGGGGGGCTTTGGGTCTGAATGTTATTAAATCAGATGCAATGAGAACATGTGTGGAATACTGCATTAATCTCACTCGCTATTAATCAAATGCTTAATTTGCAGTTTCTCAGATGCTAATCCAGCCAAGCATCAAATGTTTTACCAAGAGACAATATGGACAAAATGAAGTTGTGTGCATTATCGTGTTCTGATATTCAAGACACAACTAATTAAACCTGAAATTTCTATTATCGCAAAAATAGAAATCTCAGTCTAATTATTTCAAACATCGGAATGGACAGAGATGTTCTCAACTTTTGTCTCGTAAGAAAAACATAATCAAAAGCTCATAAAAGGAATATTTTATTACGATGGGGTTTTAATGAATGGCAATTTAGTCAGTAAAATGTTTTTTTTTTTTAATGTAACTATAATTTTACCTTCTCATTAGAAGTGCAATATTGCTTTTTTTTTTTCAAATTATTTGTTTTGAACACTTTTTCCTTTTTATGTAAATTAGAAAATACTTTAAAGAGGAACAAAAGGAGAGATTTAGAGAGCCTCTGCATACAATTGCATATATTTTATGCAGTACCTCATCAATGACTTTCATATATTACAGCAGGGGTCGGGAACCTTTTTGACTAAGAAAGCCATGAAAGCAAAATATTTGGAAATTTATTTCAGTGAGAGCCATATAATATATTTTAAACGTGGATTCAACTAAATGTCAGTATAAGCGGTAAGCAGGTAATGAAACTAGTATAATAAGCCTCTGAACGTAACGGACTAACGTGAGCGGAGCCCAGAAAGCAGAGCAGAGACGGTGCGATGGTTGAATTGATCATTTACACCTGGAGCTGCACACAGGACGGGAGCCCAACATAATAATACACAGCCGAGAGAAAACCAAAAAGCAAGTGCTGCCCTCTTGAAGCAAACGCAGGGCCCCGTCTTTTTCACACATTTATTCCGAAAGAAGGTCCCAGGTAAGAACACATTAAAATAGTAGTAATCTGGAATTAAGGTGGAGCCAAACAAAGTCCACTCTGGCACCGTGCACACAGCTGGCCACGCCCACCCCTAATGACGGGATGACGGCCTACTTTTAAAGTGGCAGCCCAGGCTCAGGGCGGAACCGTGACAGCGTGCTTCCGCTCTGTGATTTTCACAATAAAATGCCAGCCGTGCAAAATGCCCCTGCAACACAAGCTCTACTAACAGACGGCGACTGGCTGGTGCCGCAAAGAAAACGGAACATAAGATCCAGACACAAGTGAACAAGTTACTTACAACAAAAAACACGAAACACGACCTGGGCGCGCAAACCAGCTGCAGTCAGCACGGGCAAGGCGAGTTAAAAAAAAAAAAAAAAAAATGTTTTTTTTTTTTTTTTTTTTTTTAATCTGAGCGTGAGCCATAGGTTCCCGACCTCTGTATTACAGCATAACTCAGATGCTACATTGCAGCAACTCTGCAGTTACCATCCACTATATATAATTTTACATCCATAGGCTCACTGCACATTTTGGGGTTTACTGTCAATGTTTTAGACAGAAAAACAGTCATAGCTGACAAATGTGCATAAAATAATAGAGCATCTTTCAAAAGAAAACAGAATTCATCTGGAGCCAGTGGTGAAAAGAAAGAGCTAAAACAGATCAAATGTTACATAGAAATGATTTATGTAACCACAGATACAAAATGTAAATGTCTCTGAAGCTTTTGTCCCTGTTAAAAAGGTAAATAAGGAGCTGTTAACGTATTCAAAAATTTTATCATTCATTCAATGGACACATCTTCAAGTGAATCTCCTGGTTTTCCATACGAATAAATCTCTCGACTTTGTAATATTGAAACATGATTGAGTATTTCCATCATTACATTTGAGGCATCAAGCGTCTTAAAGACCTGCAGATGCCCTGTTGCTGGTTGCTTACAGCTGTGGCAGGTGGCTCCCCGATAGCCGCTGTTGGAACAGTTGCAGTGGAAAGTGCTCCATGACTGACTGCAGCTACCTCCATGCTCACAGTGGCTGGGAGAGCACCTGGGGAGGGGGGGAGACACAGACAAAGAGAGAGAATCTTCACATCTGTCAAAAGTTGCCTTTAGGAAGTTTACCAAGGATAAGAAAAGAAAGAAAATAGGCCTTCAGTGCGCCTGGTGAGCAGGTGTGTAGGAGGGACCGGATGAAACCTGAAATAAAAGTTATTCGACAAAAAGCCTTCAATCTTTTCAAAGACATGAACACAAGTCTTTTCTTTTCATGTCAAGTCGAGCACAGGTGTGCGCTGTGAAACGTAGCTGGTTTGAAATAATCCCTTTGTTAGTCATGTTGACTATTATAACTTCAAACAAAAAAAGAAAGCCAAACTCCCACCCAACTCGGTTTTCGAAAATCAGAGTCCCATTTTATAATCTTATCTCAATTTATAAACGTGCCATTTTTCAAGATATTGAATTATAATTCCTTCCTTAAATCTCACGTTTGCTGATCTGCTTCCGTCTAAGATAGATACGGGATGCATTCTTGTTCAATTTCTAATAAAACGCTTCTCTCTTTTACACAGGGGAACCCACGAGATCCTGTTTCTTTGTTTAATCAATCAATGAATTCTTTTTTTTTTAGCTTTGCCATGAACCTCAAAAAAATACTGTGCATTTTATCACTGTGTCCTATAATTGTATGCATTTTTCTCTGTAAACATTGATTCTGCAATCCAGCCAGCCGCTCCTTTGAATAGTGAATAGACCACTTTAAACCCACACTGTTCGTCCCAGCAGAACATCCAACCACAACAGCAAAGTTGTCCATCCATTCAATCTGGCAGATGAAGCTCGCAGAGGTTCCCACCTGATGAGAGCTTATTTGTGCTATTAGTAGTGAGTAGATAATTTACTGTTGGGAGACTCTAACATTAGGAAGTCATCTGCAATGCAGTTTAATCTACTGTTTATTTAGATGGGACTTAGAGCAGAGCAGTGAGTTGAATACTAATGAGCTAATTTATATTCACAGAATATGTGCTACAAAACAGAGTATTAATTTTCAACACCAGCAAAGTTGGATGGAAAAATGTAATGGATTAATAGTACTGGCTAATTTGCAAAAATACTGCATCAGGGGGAAAATAAAAAATAAAAATCCCTCAAATCTCTGCAATATGCATTTTCACTTCATGATGAGCAGTCATTAACTTTATTTAAAATACAAATCGTGAACCTTTAAAACTAAACGTCCTCTGAAATTTAATTGGACCTTTTTTGCATAAGAAAACATTATTATTTACCATCAGACTTCTTGCTCTTTCATGCAGGCTTTTGAACAAATGTCAGGAGAAATTACGCTACCTTCAGTGTAAAAGCCAAGACAAGATAAATAAGCAGCCAAATGCCTGTGACTGTGCCCACTTTGTACCTGCTTTCACTGCACTGCATGAAAATGGAGAAATTCAACTTTTCTTGCCAAGAACTCTCTGCAGCAGTTTTTTAATACAACTGGAGCACAGAGTGAAAATTAGCTTCGGTGACGGGGGTTGCAGTCCGTTTCTGAGATTTCTATCACTGCCTCGAGCTAAACTAATACAGTGCAGTAATTGACATTTTTGGACCGGTCCCAAATGTTATTGCTGTGCACTGTTTGATTAAGTCTATTCTCTCAATGACACCTTAAAAAAAACGTTTTGCCGCTGATAGTCATTTTTGGTTTAAATAAATCTTCCTCTTAGTAATAATTAATCCACTTAGCTGCAGATACAAAATGTATCCCAGTGTATTTTTTGATCCAATTTCTCTTAGGGAAGGATTATTCAAGACACTCTTTTTCAGTCTGTGTCATAAAAATGATCTAGTTTCTCCTGAGAGATGGCTCGGATTTGGACATTTACATAACTGTGTAGAAAGAAGAGTCTATATGGAAAATTCTCTTTCTGAAGTTTCAGAAATCAGATGTAATATTGTACTATCCCCTTCGGTGTAATATGAGTTGGCTCTCACTAAACTAAATGTTTAATAATCCACTTTATTATTCCTCCATCAACTGTTCCTTTGTATTTTTGCATTCCAGCTGTGACACCCGAATCCCATTTAATACAATTATTCATGCAAACTATAAAAGGTATATTTGAATGCTCGTACGGTACAAGCCCAAACCCATGTTTGGGCAGCTCCTTGCTGCAGGGATTTCTCTATTTCTTTTTTTTTTTACATCATGGATTTATAATTATTTGTAATGCACAGCGAAAAACGCTGAAAAACTTTTGGAATATTTGCCCCAGCAGATTTTTCCAACATGGCAAATGTCTTCCTGTCTTTGCTTGTGAAAGACTGAGCCTTTGTTGGTGTTTGTTTGTTTATAATTATTTTTGTTCCATTACTTTCCTAATTTTGTCACTCTTTGCCCAACTTGTGTTCCACTTGCTGTCGGCATAAAATACAATATTTATTTATTTAAACAAACATGTGTTTGCAAAAACCCAATGAAGTTGATGCAGTAAAACTTCAGATACATTGTCTTCATACTGAATTAAATTGAAGTGAACGTCAAAGAATCGTTAGGAATCCACATCACGGTTTATCTGTGCTCTGCAGGGCATCCCAACTTGTTTGGAATAAGGGTTTCAAGTAAAATGCCATTGTATGAAAATGAACTCTTTGCCAAGTTGTAGAAGATGTAAAATGCTAAACGTGTGGCTCATTGTTCTGCTTGGAATGGCTTTTGGCAGGAGAAACGGGAGGATTTGAGGATTAAGCATGCTGTGGATATGCAGACAGTACTTGTTAGTAGATCAATAAATGGTTGGGTTTGTTTGTATTTCTCATGCGGCTTTAAATCATTGTTTCCCTTGTGTAGCTGTTTACTGTTTTCTTGGGAATAGAGTGACATTATGGAGTCTAGTTAATTAGCTTTGTTGAATGTAGGTTCAGAACATTACTTCATTCCACAGCTGACTTCAATGAGGACAAGTAAAGAATAAAATGTTCCATGCATGCATGCATATTGCGAAGGGAAGAAATGTGTCTGATTAATACATTGATGACGTTTATTTATTACAATGTCTATACATGTGGTCCAAGAAAGAAGCAAAATGCTGTTAAATCATAAGACATAATCTGTGGCATACGTTTGAAGACAAACCTGTCAATGATATCACACATATCAATCTGCAGGTGGCTGTAGTTTCCCAAGAGCCTTTTCTGCACTTTGATCAGGTCAACAGGCTGGTTATCCACAATCAAAAGACGCATACAGCCCTGAAACACTTTGAAGGGATTCCTGCACTCCAGATTGGGACAACCTGAAGGGGAAAACCACAATGCTTGATCAACAGTTGGGTTTTTAGCGCCTTTAATCAATAAATTTGAAATGTACGTAATTAAATTAATGTGTTTCCTCAACATACATTAATGTCTTCTTTTCACGTTCAGCAGTTACACTCCAGAAATATAAAAATATCTATTCATGTTGTTGAATTTTAATGAGGAATATTTGCTATCGGATTTTAATGCAAGTTTAGTCTAGACTTATCCCATATTTTATGGTAAAATACTTGAGATACAATTAAAATATTTGCAAAAAAGGTTGTCAAAATCATACAGGCTAGTTCAGTAACTTTACTGGTGTTAGAAGGTTTAACTGTGCGGCACATCTTCTGCGTTGCTCCACGACACAACAGCCACGCACGCTTTCTTACCACCAAAGAAGAGTGACCGCGCTGCAGTTAGATGAAGTTGGGTGCTCGTGTGAGCGGCGGTGTCTTTGTCTTTGTCCACAGTGATGCTCAGATGATTTTCACCAGCGTTCAGCGCCACTGAGTGCCACTGACCGTCATTCAGACCTGAGCCTTTACCCACACATAGAAGCACAAATGCAACAAAACAAGTGCGAACTACGACGTGGTTCTAAGAGCTAATGCGAGCCTGGAGACAAATGATTCCCAGGTGGAAGAAATAACCTTTGCAATAAATATTTAAAATGACTAATGGCTCACTGTTGCTATGGACAACATAAAAGGCAAAAATCTGAATATCCTCGTTCTCAATGGTAATGATGCTCTTGAGCTCAGCATTGCACCTTCAATGTGAAATGACCAGGTTCCCATAAATCCATTTTATGGTATTGTTTGTTTTAGTTCTCAGAGTCTGTCAAAACTCCAGGCTATGAGAGCATCTTATGATGTGTCTGTTAGACAAGTAAATAACAACTCAAGGTTCCCACAACTTACTGAACATATAAGCTAATAATTCCAGACCCAATTCCCTTGAATTCAACGAGCCAGCACTTAAAGTTTGAAGACATCAATCAGGGTTAATCAAGGTTCACACAAAATATATAATCTTGAGCACTGTCAATGACCCATGTCTATTTTTTAATCTAAAACTGAAATATTATTGAGCATTTCAAGGCCCTGTGGGAACCTTAAAAAGAGATTCACTCCTCCCTGTAAAAACCTTGAGCGGTCTGACCTGCGTTGAGCTCCAGCTGGGTCCTGTCAGCTTTATTGATGTCTAGACAGAGTCTGGCTTCTCTCAGGTGAAGCCAGACCTTGCCCTCCTGCTGTGGAAGGTCAAAGGTGACGAGAAGGCCTGCCTCATTCCACGTCCGGAACTGCAGTGCCACAGAGACAACCCCCGACAACCACGACGACAGTATAGGCAATTGGAGAAAACTCTGAGCGCTGCCGAACGTTACAGCGACGGAAACCGGCTCGGTGCAAGAAAAGGTCACGTTGCCCTGAGAAAGAGAGGAGGGAAGGGAGAGAGAGAGGAATGCTTATGAGAGATAAAACATGAATATTAATTAGCTGTAGAGGCTGAAACGATTTGACTCCATGTCGAAGAGGTCTCATCAGCAGCTCTCATGGAAAAGGACACCTGTTTCACCATATGAATATTAGAGCCGCCTGAAAGCCTGAAGAATCAGGCGCACATTGTGCTGATCTCCCAGCGTGCCACTGCGCAAATGAAAAATCACAATGGAAAAATGAACTGTTGCTTTCAGATTGAAATTCAAGAAGGATTGATGTGATTTATATTTGTACTATAATGATATGGTGATATGATAGGTACAGTGTTCTTTAACTGTGAAAGAAAATGAGTTTTACTAAACAGGACAAGGTGAGGTAAAAGTAAATCCAACTTGAAATAAACATTTCCGTAATGGCGCTAGAATAATTGCTTTAATTCTTTCCCTCATCTTCATTTCGTTGCTTCAATCATTTGTCTTCTTTTAAATGTCTTCCTTTAGGCATTGGACTTCCTCACACTAAAATGTGCTACTGATGATGTTGGGGATGATGATGATGATGACATGTGCAAAACAACAAAGGAAGTGATGATGATGCAGACAATGAAAATAATTATCATAGCTGTGATTCATAAAGTCATAATGATTTCTAAGTGGAATGATTATTTGTTTTTGTACTGTAACTCAAGGCTTCTCTTTATACAGTACGCATACATTCACTACATGTTTGCACCTACAATTAAATAATACAACACAAAATCGAGGTAATATTTATGGTTGAAATAAATCGATGATGCCCCAAAGATGCTGATATGCTATGACTTACCTTGACAGAGACTTGGTGGTTGTTCTTTTTAGCGAGGTCTATTAGGTTGAGTTCATTGTAGAAAATGTTTTCCAAGCATCCATGGAAGTTCCTGCCGGACAGGATGGGCTCCTGTAGCCCACGGCGTTGGACAGCTGCTACAGTTAGCTGCACAATGAAACAATAGTGATAAACATGAAAGAAAAGAAAAAATGCTTATATAAGCGTACAATCCACAAATGACTGAGGGGCCCAGCCTCAACGCCACTGCTCGGAAGCACAAGGGCACTGAGCTTCCTGCCGTATGTTGGAGAGAGAATCGGCTGAAATCTGTGTTTCCGGAAACGTTTTTCCCACCTGGCGAATGTCCCAGTGGCTGAGCCAAGCTGGTATGTCAACCTGGTTGGTGTTTTCATCCACGGTTAGGTTGAAGTGAGTGCTGAGTCGCTCAAGCTTTACATGGTGCCAGTGCTGGTCATCTAGCAGACTTCCCACAGAAACAAGAAGCTCTCTCCCTGAGGAGGAGGAATTCACACCTGAAAAAGAGGCCAGGATGCGTTTCATAGCTACGCAATTATGCATGATGCATATTCAACGAGGACAAGCATGGCTGGACATAACTTTCTAAAAGTCTCTCTATGGAGAGGTTCGTGTTTAATAGTCAAATCAAAATGTCGTGCAAATGCCGCAGCTTCAGTGGAATATTTTGATTGTGTCCAACAGGGAGTGGGTCACTGAGTGGATATGTCTGGATGCTTGCAGGGAGGAGGCTGCAATAAATGATGGTGCTACAAAATGACAGCAGGACATGATTAATGGCAGTCCGACCACCAGCGGGTTCAAAGTGGTGGATGCATTTCTGCATCCCCCGATGCGCTGGGAGAGAAAAGAGTTTCTGCTGACAGAAGGAGCTCCATCGAGTTCTTAATTATTATGAAAAATGTCTTTGGATTTTAGAGATGTTGTGAGTTGTAAAACACATTAATTAACACATGCGTTCACTATGAATGAATCATTTAAGTTAGGTTTCATTAATTCACATGTTTATGGGAGCAGGGAAACTTCTGTTTGAACCTGAACTGACTTCAAATGTTTTAGATGGCAGTGGCTAGATAGCATTGCTTACCGGTACCTGCTTTCCTTTAGATCCAATCTATATGCTAAGCTAAACCAATCACCTCCTGGCTCCAGCTCAGAGAAGCTTCTAACACCATTTCTCAAATCGAGGCGACATATTTGGTTACAGCTAAAAGTGGAAAAAGAGGCCGAGTGATACATAAATTCAACAAATATCAAGGAAAACAAATGCCTAACTTTCATTCATGGAACTCCCCGTCTCCCTCCTTGCTGCCTTACAGTCTAGCAGTCTTTTTCCCCAGCATGCCTGTGAGAGCATTGCAAGGCAATAACAGCTTGATTTATCCATACTGAGTAGACTAATATTGAATGTTCTTGTCTTCAATCTGAGAAGTCTGTGCCAGTTCCCACGTTTGAGGAGTCTACTGTTATAGACAGCTCCCTGGGGCAATTATCACCTTATCATATTCTGTCTGCTGTTCCATTATAGCTCTTTGCGCAGGGTCTAAATCTGTTTATGAAGGATGACAATGACAGAAGACAGACTGTTATAATTGTTTCTGTATTTCATTGTCACATGCAGGAACTATATGCTTGCCGCTGAAAATAATGTACTTTTTATACGCCAATTTGCAGTAATAGTCACAGCTAGAAATTGAGCTTGTCACCATAAAACAAACTGAGGTAAAAAAAAAAAAAAGTGCAGAGAAATGCTTGTGGAAAGAATGTCACAAGTGCATCAGATCTTTCTCTTTCTCTTCAGTTCTTTTCTCTTTTGTTTCACCGGCATGAGGTTGGATTGAAAAAACACTTTGTTAAAATAAAGCATGTTCACATTGATGAATATCACATCTATGTCTAAACCATTGACTGAAATGATCAGATTAACTGAGGCAGAATGTCAATCACCAACATTCTGATATTCAGTCAAATGTTTAAGTGGATTTTCAAATGGGAATATCTTTGGAAAGTTTATAGAAAATATCTACATATATAGTTCTGTGCTTTTATGTACGGCGCTCTGCAGATACCTTTAGAAGAACCTTGATCTTTCTGTCTGTTACTGAAACATTTGCTATCACGCTTATAATAGCCGGCCCAATGCTGGGCTATTGTGGTGTTGCCGGCAGTGCTCGGTTAGACGCGCTCCAGCGGCTAAGTCGTGTTTCGTCTCTCCGTGTCCAAACAGGGAGAGTCCAGAAGCGGTTTAAGAAGGTAAAATTATCCTCATTTATTACAAAACACAACAAAAGTATAATCAACAAAACATGCGCATCTGGGAAAAACAATCCCGCCACAGCGGTCAAAACCTGTATGCCCTTCCGGGTCAACACCTGTGTACCGCCTGATTGGCCCTGCCTTATATACCGCTTTCTGGCCACAGCGCCACACCGTGCACAACACTGGAAACGCATTCCATCACGCATTTGGCTTCTACAACGCTGATGATTTGTCAAAGTAACATCTGAAACATTCAATCTCCTATCGCACCAAAAAAACAAAGCAAAGCAGGCAGCCAGAAACCAACCCCTGTCCCTCCTCATCATGGAGGATAGAGAGAAAAGGTTTTCACTTAGAATGCAGTTTGTCCTGCAGCATCTCTGTAATTTTGTCGGCAGTACTTAATGCCATTCGTCCAGAATGCACCAGAGCAGGACTCACTAGCCCTCACTGTATTTACTGCTGTGTATTACAGCTTCTCAGTGACAGTGGAGTAGTTGAACGGAATTACGAAGCGGCACACTACATTATAGCAAACTGACACTTTGATGAATGTAAAGAAGAAAGAAAATGAGATGGTTTTGGATAGTGGGCATAAATCTTAATGAGCCAGCCAATTCCTTCCTGTGCTTGAACAAGCACGGACCAAAGCGATAGAGAGGGCATCTCGCTGTTTTATTTATGTTTGGTTGCAGGTCTTTCTGCACATTTGTCCATGAGATTGTCTGTCAGAAACACGTCTGGTCTGAGCTCTTACTTTTCTCTGCACGCATTCCAAATTCAAGCGTTCGCCGTGATTAGCTGTGTTTATATCCATCTTGTTTTCCCTCACGGTGCGACCTGTGTCACTCGTTAAAGTGAGACATGGGACAGCTGGAATCAGTTTGCCAAATAGGAGCAATACCTCCTCCAGCAAACAGCTGACCAGGGAGGAGGACGACGATGCTCAGAACGGACACGCCAAGCTATTGATCTAAATTACAATGTCTGCTGCCTGCAAACTCCTGGTAGAGCATGAGGGAAGGGGGAAAGAGGGGGGAAATACAAAGAGCATGTAATTGAAAAAGGCAAATAACCATCTCTGGGAGAAAAAAAGGAACAGGGACAGAATTGAGGCAACATACTGTATGAGAAAATCAGAAATAAATAACAATGGAGAGAATGGAAAATAGAAAAAGTAAAAAAAAGAGAGAGGGGGCAGCCTGGAAGGCAGGCAGGAAAACAAAGAGAGCCGGAGATAGATGCATGCAGTGACAGCGCTGTCATGGAAGCGGAGGATGTTCCTCTATCACTCGATTATCATAGCTCATTCTTATCTCTGCTCAGTAACAAAACCAACCAAGTGTTTATTTTCATTCCCGACTACCCGGGGCTCTTTGAGCAGTTTGCTGAGTATCGACTCGGGGCTAGCAGGGTGATGTGACAGGCATCACTCGGGGAGCTGATGTCAGATTGATGACTTCGGCTGATAACGCCCCTCTCTCTCACTGGCACACAACACCGCCAGAGAATGAATGCCCTTCCACCCCTTCCCAACTGGAGGCTATAGGAAAATATTCTGTTTTTATTGTCAGAATGCAGAAAGGCAGCACCAGAGGAAGGATAAGACAAGTGTGGAGGATGGAGAGAAGTGCCAAGAGAGGTAAAAACTACAAGCGAATGCAGAAAAATTGGATGCTCGCCAAAATCCACTACATTTACCAGTAGAGACTCTTGGAGAAGCCAGCGTTTGTGGTCTGTAGTGAAAGCTCCTGCACGCACTGAATGATGGATGTCTTCTTCAAACTGCTGTAGCTACATCTATATCCTCAATTCCAACCATGAAATGATGTAATGTAATTTTTTTTCTCAGAAGCAATTTCTTCAAACGGCTTTTCACAAATGGCAGCTTTTGTATCCCCTGATGGGCCTATGGGAACATTCCCAGTTCATATCCAGCAGGGGAATCTCATTTCCTCTCATCCCAAATATCAACGAGCTTAAGATGTCACAAATGCGACCCGATGTAGTGATAGGAAAATAAAATATGGGTGTAAGTTGCAGCTGGGCCATGAAATATTTCCAGATTGTCAGTGAAGCAGAGTTTTATTTATCTTTCTCCATATTCATACATGGGGAAATGTGCAAAACGTGGGGTGAAATGTAACATTTTGTTAATAGCATTTTGTGTCATCACACATCCCGACAAAACATCTGAAAAATATCCCTTTAAAGATCGGTCATTTCAATTGAACTTAATGAAGGGCAAGAAACTCCACATTTTTCTCGTTATATATTCCCAGGATTTAATCATTTTCAAATTGGAGGAAAACCGTCAACCAGAAATGATGGAAGGACAGGAAAGGTTGGTAGGCAGAGCCACGCAGGACTCGGGCAGCCAGATGGTTCGGCTGATGAGAGGTCCGCCATGTGCCGATAATATGACGGCCTGGCCGTCATACAGCACTTCAGATTTAACCTTATTTACACACACTCTCTCACACAAACACACTCCACAGAGCTCCATTCTTCATCTCCGTAGAAGCCATGAAATCATGTTATGCTTTGCTGGCCCACTGTGCTTCACCGAGTTCACCACGAACACATGTCGCTTGCATCCATCATAGATTACACGAGACAGAATATGAGAGAGGATGTCAAGCTGAGAGGGAAACGGAGCGAGAAAGAGCGAGAGAAGCAGCTGATGAAGGGGAAAGTGAGGAAAATGTCTGCCACAAAGCTAAAAGAATATATAAAAAGATAGAGAATACATGGACCACCTTTTTGAGAACATTACATATACGTCTTGAACATTGTCTCTTCCATCTATATATATATGTCATTCTAATAGACCTGTATACCTATCTTCCTCCGCCTGCGCTGCTGTCATATCTCCGGGGAGTGTGAACCTCATCTAATATAAATATTAGTAGATTGATGCTGTACCTTCTTGGTGGAAGAGGAGCAGCCGTCCTTCCTTCAGCACCAGAGTGAAGCTGTGATCCCTCTGTCCCTCTGCGTGCAGCAGCATCCCAGAATTCCTCAGGGTTTTAAACTTCAGAGTGATGACCTCCATCCCCGTCCAGTTTGGCCACACACCCAGCCTGTAAATCAGGCTGCTGCTGCCATCAAAGTTGGCCACGTCAGAAGCTACATGAAAAGGAAAGGTATAGGAGGGTGGGCTTTATTATGCAAGGAGCAAACACAGTTATCTTGTAATAACCATTTCCTATTTACTGTTGTCAAATCTTTCCAAACAATACATGTTGTAGAAAACAAGTGTCTTGAGTGCAGCTGGGTTTGACAAACTTTTAAGTAGCTTTAAACAGGAAAGGTTTTAGTCCACAATATGTAAGATTCAATTGAAGCTAAGTCAAACATTCAAAACAAAGACTCCCATCCATGCTGACAGTCTTTCTTCCTATCTGTCCTTCCCAGACGTTCATCCCACCTTTATTTCCAGAACACAAAGGTGAATATTTAAAATCCAGCTATTCCAAATTCCAAAAAAACCCCACAACAATCAAGTTGCAATTGGCATCCAAACATCCCAGACTCATACAGTGAAAATGACCCGAAGCTAAACCACAGAAACATCAAAAAATATGTTCTACTGCATCACAGTAGATTTATTGTGTTGAGGTATTGACTGTCTCTATTTACTCCTCATTTCAAAGATCTGTTTCCAGTGAACCAACCCCTCCAAGTATAAGATCTTCAATCACAAAGGTAAAACAGTCTTGTCCCGTTTCTGCTAATAAACAGCTCTGCAGAAAGAAAGACCAGCGAGAGCAATTTAAGGCTCCCCATCAGTGAGATCACAATAAACACTTTCCTCAAACCTCACAGCTCCAGTTGAGGTGATGCTCTGACTTCTTTCAAGTCGAACACAGCAGTTGAGTGGACTTACTATATCGACATCCATATATCTCCAGTCTGAGTCCAATCCTCCCGGTTGGGTTCCAGTCCAGCGGGACCAGGCGGAGGTAGCGAGCGATCACTGGTTGATTCAGTTTGTACTGGACCACAGTGTCTGCATTGCTGTTCCCTGGAAAAGCCTGAAAAAAAGAACACATTTATTTTATCTTACATTTTACATCCAACCATATTTGTTTTTCCAGCTTCTAGTAAATTGCGAGTTGGACAGAAACGGTAGATTCTGTTTCTGTTCTTTGATAGTTCAAATCAAGCTGCTGATAAAGGGAACATTTGATTTTGAAGCTGGTCATCCTAGATGCTTCAAACTACACACATTTATTTTCAACTTCTAGTCTAGATTTCACTGAAAATTTACATTTGGCCTGCAGAGAAGAACTCCCTCTAACCTCACCCATCCCGAGGCAGTCTTTCAAATCTTTTCCTCAGAGAGGTCATTGATCTCCCCTCTCTCTGTCCAGTGATCAATAACTCTTGGACCTTTTCTGTCTCCACACCAAGCCCCTCTTAAAAGACTAATGGCCTTAATTTCACAGAAAAGCTGCCTATGGACATCCAGTGGGATTCTGTGTCTGACCCACAAACGGCACATATGGAGCAAACCATGCGTGGACATTTACACGGTCGTTTTTGGTGGTATCGTAGTGCTCGCATTTTGCCTGTGACTATCCTGCCCACTTTAGGCCATGTGTCATGCACTGATGTGACTGTGATAGGAGTGGAAGTGTCTTCCCCGCCACTGCATAATTGCGATCTCAGTGGTATCTTCGGCACGTTGAAGGACTGAGCCGGGTAGGCAGCAAAGCGTTAAGCGTGGCAAACGACTCTGTTTCCTGCCGAGGAGGCCGAGGAGAGTGGCGTCTTATTTTATTCACTGAGCATGTTTTGAAATATGAGAATCCCTTGACAAGACCTCAGCCAAGGAGACCGAGGGAGGCAGAGGCATGCGAATCAGAGAACAGTCATGGAAGGAGTTCAGAACTTCAGTAAAGGTTCCAATAAAACAGTATATATGCATTATTTTACACGTTGTATTCAAAATCATACATTTATATAGAGCAGCCCGTTGCACCGCCCGTGTTCCAGTTCAAACGGTTTTGGAGATGTACTTGTAATCATACACAAGTTAATAAGTATAGTATAACTTATAAGTTTGTTTGAAGGTGTGAGATGTAAATTGGTTTGGCACCACTACACCATGTAATCTACCTGCTGGTGTGTGATATCAGCAGAAATCTTCCACAAAGATGAAGATTGAAAGAAAACTTTGTGTTCTATTTGAGTCCATATTTGCAATACAGACATCCTAACGTTGGAAAGATATGAAAGTGCAGCAGGATTGATTGATAATGGATTTTTGACCAAGGTAGCAAGGTATTTATCCCTAGTGGTAAACCTTGGAAGGTTCACACATGGCAGTAATTAAGTATTTCGGAAGGTTTTCAGCACTAAGACTTGTGAATTTTTTATGAGGATGCCATGCCACGTGCCCTGAGTTACAACAAAATCAATCCCATTGTGGAGTCCAGTTACTGCCGGTGGTGGTGGTGGTGGCGGCTGATGACTCTGCTGGGTGGTGATAGGTAGGTGAATGGAGTGCCTGACAGCAACCTTAATTTAAAAAGGCACGGAAAGATATTGGATTAATGCTTCAATCAATAACCACAGACAATAACAGCAGGAAACTAACCCCACCTATCTCCCACTATAAACAAGTGGCTGCAGAAAATGTAAGAATGTGTGGATGGTAATTGGTTTTATATTAAAAGGTACCGATATGTGTATTTCAATTGTAAATAGAGTGGATTGGAAGTGGTATTGGGTGGGACTGCAAGTGTGGTAATAAAGTAAATGTACTCATTAATGGAGAGTAAATGGATAAGGACTTATCATCTAAGTCTAAGATGAGGAGCTTTGACTAACACAGCTATTTTTGCATCCGATCCCCTCCTCATCTAACTGAATAAGATGGCCTAAAACACCTAGAGATTTGATCTTGGTTTATTACCTTACATGTCAGGTGTAAATTTATCTGTCATAAGTCTTATCCATTTCTTTCTTTTTGGAAATGTCTTCCAGGCTTCAGAGGATTTGTATCATTCACTGTGTGAAAATTGTCCCGTCAGATCGGATTCAAAAGCTGATTTGCTACAAGACGGGTCTTCCATGAAGGAGAGAATCTGCCTGGCTTTCCCGTCAGTCCAGAAAGCAATCTTTATTGAAACATGTGAATGGGTGCTACCTTTAAATGTGCTTCGAAAGCAAACATGAATGAATACAACTTTTTAAAGGAAGTAGAGAGGAAAGTGACTCAGCTGTGAAGTACCAGAATACTGTATGCATGTTTGGTCGTGTTTCCACATTGACATTTCAGACAGTGAGCTGACACTCTCTGCAGGGCCGGCTAGTATAATGGCGAGTTGGCATGTTCCATGTGTGACTTGTTGGGAGACTGTGATGGACACGCTCACAGCTGCAGGAACCAAAGCTCTGAGTCTTCGTCTTTTTAACAGCAGCTCCAGCTGAGTCAGCAGCGGTTTAACCATTTGACAGCCAACACAGCCCCGCTCAGGTTCCTTTCATTGTTGCATCCATTATTAATGAATAGAGAAAGGCTGCGGGCGAGGCGGCCTTACACTCCAGGCGATACCAGTCCCCGGAGAAATGGAAACTATGTCTATGACAGGGAGACTGGAAGACTTTTTATTTCAATGAACCGGGGACTTCTTCTGCAGTTCGTCCTCCCAGACTGTCTGCTGGCATAGCTGGTAAAATCCATAAAATCAATGCAAATGTGGGATCTGTGCTGCTAGAAGCACAAACGTATTTGATAAATTAATGTGAACGTACATTAGTGTGATTAGAACGACCTAAAAACCGTCTTTGGAAAAATGAAGTGAGATTTTCTATTATTTGTTGGTGACCCCTGTTGCAGCGCTGTACTCGTCGTCTCTGCCTCCTGTCCTCTCTTCGCCAGATCTGCCCAGGTGTTCCACATCTTGATTGCTCAATGAGGTCCAGCTGGCCTTAAAACTGCTCCAGCATCAGAAGGGAGACTCACATTTTTTTAAAATATGGCTGCAGTCTTAAGCTAATATATTTTATGTTAGTGTCTCTGTCTCATTGGCACAATGACCAAAACAATAAAAATAAAATAAAGACATTAAAGCCTCTGTGAGTTGATCTTATTGCGACAATAAAATTAATTATCTAATGCTTCTAAAGGAAGTGCTTGTTAAGTCGCAGCATAAAAGATGGAGTGAATTATTTTTCCTTTTCTAAGTTTTTATTTGTTTTATTTTTAACAGTAGCTTTCATTAACCACCCTGGTGCAGATTACTGATGAGCCATGCGCTATTATTATTTTTATGAATGGAGGTTATTGTTCCACACGTCGGGTTTTCTTGCCTGCTTGTTGGCGCGATTACTCAAAAAAGAACTGAATGCATGTCTGTGTAATGTATTAGCGTGTTGCACAGGCAAAGAGAAATAAAGGACATTAAATGTTTTTGTGGATGTGGATAAAAGGATGGAAGCCGAAATTTTTTTTGCACTTTAATACTGAGAGCAGCACTTTTTTGTGTGCGTCTATCAAAAGATTTTCATAGGCAGAGGTCCTTTTCAGTTGCTGAATGAAAGAATGGTCCTGCAACCATTACAATGTGGAGCTGAAATGGAGATTCAGAGAGGGTTCAACTTGGTCTGATACTTTTAGGAGTACATTTTCAGTGTTGGCTTCGCATTCATGAATTTGAAGCAACACTGAAAACCTGTACTTGATGTGTTGCCAGATGATCCAGGGCTGAAATCATTTAAAGGGGTTTTCAGTTTTCCCTGTTTAGTTTGTTTATTAGCACGATTATACCATTAGAACTGATTATATCACAGATGAGAAAAATAATCCAGCCATCTGACCATACTGCATTTCTTTGTAAGCATATTCACCATTTCAAATTATTGATCCTTATAATCCCTTCTTTTTATTGTATTTTTTACCCCTAGGCTGTCTTCCTGTCGGTGTTGTCGCCAGTTGTGGCCTGCGTCGCTGAACATGAGCAGGTAAGCCATCAGCCAATCGGAGCTGCCGTAGCGACCCTGCGTGGCAACACCTGTGATTTGGGTTCGCCTCCCCAGATCCAGCTCCAGCCACTGGTATCGGTCTGAGACGAGGGGAGACCAACCTCCAGCTCCTGCAGAGGGAAAAAGAAGAGTGGCAAAAAGGCATCAGCTTCCACTTCATGTTATAGCGTGAGTGAACTGAGTGTGTGATGGCGACACAGAGGTGACAGAAGAACGTGTAGAACTAAAATATGACTCGTTTTATTTTCATCTCATTGAAATAAAGCTTTAAAATTATACATTCATGGCTTGGAGTCGATACTCCGTGCTGTGATTATAAAGCTGGCCAATAATAAGGCAGCCAGCTTGGATGCAAATGCCAACCGCTTGTTTATGTGTTTGAGTGATGTCCACAGACTAATGGTGTGGAGTTCACAGCAATGTCAAAGAGTTAACTGCTGAAGTGTGGATTGCATGTGAGTTGCTGCGTTTGCATTTGTGCCTCTTTGCATAATTATTTGAGCATTAAAACTAAAACCCTCCCACTGCAGCCAAACTCACCTGACATTTCAGTCTCTTAATTCTTACACTTTCTTCCTTGATGCAAAATTTTACTCAGTGCTTAATTAAATATACCTGCTAGATGTAGATTCTCACTTTGACTCAACTGCAAACATGAACTTGATGCAAGTGTATCTTCAAACACTAAACAGATTCAACCTTACATAAATACTTTGCCAGAATTCTTCCAATAATAATTTACTCAAGGTGATGAGATTCTAGAACATATTTGGGAAGGAAATAAATAGTTTTCAACATATTGTATCATTCTATCATCCTCTCATTTTAGAAACTTTTACAAAACCTATAAACTATTAACGCTTCCACGTGATCTGATTTGTAGTTTCAAAGATGATTAAAATAAGAAATATCTGTGGGAGCCTCAAATTAGCCGCGTCTGAGGTTATCCGCTTCATTCTGGTGCCCCCCCACCCCCCACCAGCTGTGTCAGTCCTGTGCTGCCTTGTTCATTAGAGCGGCAGCTAAAGGGCAGAGCTAATAAATACCTCAGTAACACTGACAGCGCAACAGGAGAGAGCTGACACACTGACCTTTACTCATTAGAACCACGGAGGAAAGGAGAATGCAGGCAGTAAAAATGGAGCGAGAGAGTGATGGAGAGAAAGAGAGTCATTGTGAGTGAGAATGAAAATAAAATAAAAGGATGGATGGATTCCGTATTGAGTGCACAAGTTTCTATTTCATTATTAAAATTAATTCCTACACAAGCCAATGGAAGCATTTTCTCTCCTAAAGGGCAGTCCTGCACTAATCTGCTAATGTGTTAATAATCTTTATTCATGTTTTGTTCTTCAGCAGGTAAAGAGCTCACATGTCTCAGATTATTCCTTTCAACCATTTCTGCACCAAGGTGTAAAAAAGGCTCTATAATTTCAACCCTTGATCAAAGTTTTCAATGGCCAACTTTAGTGTTCAAACATTCTAAACTAAAGTAATACTTCTTCCCCCCCCCCCGCCCACACATGCAATTAGTGAACTCCTGCAGCCAAGTCAAAATGTGTCATCCCTGTAAAACCGACATGGATTTATTTGGGCTCGCACCAATGCATCAAAAGGAATCTTTTTTGGCTGATTCCTCCTGGCCCAGTGTTCGGATACAGGCCAAGGATGTGCAGCATAAGAGCTGGGTTATGACTTTTTTTAATGGTGGCAGGGATGGGAGGTGGTACAGACACTCAGAGATAACAAGCTCAGTTCCCACAGCAGCAGGTTGGAGCACATCAAAAATCACAAGTGTTGTACAAGCATCATCTAAAATCATGTCCAGTCAAAATACGAATCTGCAGTCCTGGACCCAACTGGGAAACATCCATAAACCCCTGGGATTAGTTTAGATGCGGACACTTTAGTTGAGGACCTTGGAATACTTCTTTCTTAATCCCTATAAATTCTCTATGTATCGATCTACGGCCTAAATGCCAAGTGACGACATTTATGGTCGGGGTAACCTTTCTGAAACGAGAAATGATTATGTCATAATGACAGAAAGAGAACAGCCATAGGTTTAAGGCATTAAGTCATTTTCAGGTTGTTTTCTTTTACCTATAGAAATGCCAAACATTGTGCATTAGTTTACACCAGCTCAGCTCAGCTGACTCCAGTTAACCTTTTCTGCGACCAGCTGTCAAGGCTTCTATTTTCTGCATGATGAACCAGATCAAGAGAGCTCACAGAGCATCAACTGATCGCAGCAGGACTTAATGCTGTTTCCTTTAATGCACTGAACGTGTGCAGCAAGTGAGGAATTGGCATTATGTTTTCAGTTATATCTAAATCTCCATCCATCCAAAGACCTTTGATGCATTTTGCCATTTATTGTGTATTTAATCATTTTAGTGGCTGTATATTTATGGGGATCATTTCAAAAACATAGCAGTGGAAACGCAGAATGTTTCCAAAGGAAAATAAAAAATATACCAATTTTCAGCGAATATGTTGCCATGTCAACGGGGCCTTGGCGATCCTTTCATTTGGATCCAGGAACGGCCAAACCCATTGCATCATTTTTACGGTCAAGGTCCTGGTGAAATGTACCAAGCGTGTTATGGGTGGGGGGGGTTATTTTGCACCATGTGAAATTGTAATCACCCTGTTACTATTTTTATCTGCGTTTTTCCACTGCTCACTTGACTAGCTGTCTATAGTATGATGAATAAATTACTGCTAGAAGCTAATTACCGTACCGATATTTCATTCTTGGGAAGGCGCAACTGTTTTTATAAGCAGGAGTTGGAGCTTCTTGCATGGGTTCATATTAGGAGCACATGGATTCCACTGCTGAAGGCCAGCATTTAACGGCAACATGGACCAGTGAGGATCTGTTTTCTTGATTTATTAACCATTTTTAGCTGCTCTGTGAAATTGATGCAGTGATCCACAGCAAAAACAACAACAACAAAACATTAACTCCTGAACAACCTTACACAGAACCTCTGTTAAAATGTTAATGGATTTGTGAATAGCTGAAGGAATCCTCCTGGAGTCTGTAACCAATCTGTAATGGAAACTAGACCTTCAAAGCATCAGGTGGTGAATTAGCTTCTTGATAAGAGACAACATCCAGAACATTATTTCCATCTGTCTCTCTTTGGCTTTTATCTCAATCATTTAAGTGTAAATAAGGAAATAGAGTCTGAGACAATCCTTGTCAGGACAACTGAGTGACTGAGTGGAGAAAGCAGTGGTTCTAATGTGCAATTATCAGTGTGGCACACTGAAAACAGAGATGGATTTGATGTTGAATACTGCCATTAACATTTGCCGGTAAATGTTACCTATTATCATTAACATTTGGCACAAGATGGAGTGAAGTTGTCTCAGTGTTTTCTTGGCTGGCCACATAAGGCTGAATTAAACTTACAAGTAGACGACAACACTCGACAAGTGCAACCACAGGGCAGGACGAGGATCTGGAGAACATGAGCCGTGAGATTAAAATAAATGAAGCTTTGACTGTGAGGTTGATGGCCTCCCGTCTCAAAGCTTCTTGGTTGATGTTCGATAAAACGCTTGTACAAGGGGCTTGTTGGTTTTATGAAACACTAAACTTTACCTCACATCGTTATCCAATATTTCACTTTGTCTCTATATTTCTGCAAGGTGAATGCTGCACATAAGCATTGCAGCCAATCGTGTGTTTTATCACTGATTGTTCCTGCTATGTGACGAATTGACATCATCATGGATATAGCGCTCAACTTCTCTGTCCACAGGTTCAGCTCCTGAGGAGTTTAGAGAACAGTGTCCAAACAAACTGCCTTCCCCAGGCTGATTGGTCAAAGATATTTAGCTTACTGAATCAAAACTGATTTTATTTCCAAGACAACGATTACAAGTGGGCGGCATAACATGCTCACAGACAGACAAGAGGCTGATCAGTCGATCAGTGATGCAATCAGCTGTCTGTGCAGATTATGCTTCAGTAAAGGTGGCATCAATACACTCAAAGCAAAATGCAGGACGGGTTCTCTGGTTACCATGGGGATGGCTTAAAACCTTCCATTTCGGCATGAATTGAAATAAAAGACCTTTAACTGCTTAATTTCTATTGAGCGACACGCATTAATGGTCTTGTGCATGACATTTTCTTTTGTCTGGAGTAAAAGATGTGTGTTTTTACTGATTCAGTCGGGTCACGGCTCTGCAGGTTGACGACGCTGGAGGAAGTTCTCTCCAAGCTGGAGAGTGGGGCGATTCCATGGGGCATTAATTGTATTCGCCTGGCTTCAACAGATGTTCCAGTGTGCATTTTGACCCCAGTTTGTTTGCTGGGCTGCACTGACGACTGTGTCCAGACCCCTAACCATGGCCTCTCAGCAAATTGATGATACTGTATTAATTGTGCACTTTGTACATTATTATCTAACTAAGAATAATAAGTCTTGCAAGGGCAATTGCTTCCTCCTAGTCTCTTGCAGTGGGAATGGAGGCAGCATTGTGATGAAATTAACCCACCACCATGTGTGAACACTGCTGTCAATCCCAGCCCCCATGTGGGCTGACCAGCAAAGACGAGGCTGAACGGCAACAAAGCCAAGAAGACATGTGGGAGTTTTGCAGCTATCAGATCCCAGTTGGCCACTTGGCCTCAATTTGAGTCTGTCATAATTACTCTGTGATGGACAGGGCGCTTCATCTGGCAATGCTTGTTGGCTTTGTATTAATTCCCTGAACCTGTTCGTCATGAGAGAGAGCGAGTCAGCAATGGCTCCTCCACTGGAGCAATATCCTGATAAATTCACAACCCGGCAAACTCACACTGCAAACAAAGGAGGTGAACACTTATTGCAGATACTAGCTGGGTCTCAAAAGATATTATGTTTCCCATAGAGCATCAGTAAGAGGTCATCTGCTTGCTGTGGGCTTCACTGAACCTCCTATTGATTATATCAATAATAGTGTAAAATGATTCTCAATCCCAAGTTTAAAATTTTGGTACAAATGAGTGAGGAAGGAGTTTTTGTTTGTTTTTTTACATCTCATCTTAGTTTTGATTTTAAAAATGTTTTACTTTTCCTGCAACACCCATTGTTAATTTCAGATTTAATTAGCAGATAACCAGATAAAGAACAGTCACAAAGCAAAGTCTGCAACAAAGTGAAAACAGCTTGCCTCTAAATTGCTTGCAAATTAAAATCTCAACCAAAAGCTTGTGCCAACAGCTTAGCTTTCTATGCATTTTCCCCGCCGTACGTTTTGTGAATTTTTAGACAATGGTTCCCCTAGACTGGGAGGCTGTTCCGATTGGTCGCTTGAGGTGATCTGGATTAAACCCCTTGTCTCCAGCAATGTCAATGAGCCTGCAGACTATGGCGATCAATTTGGTGATGAGATTGGATAGCTGGGTTGCTGCTGCTTGCGTAGCTGTTCTAGCATGTTTGCTCACATCAGCAAAGATGCTTTTTGCCCAAAGAGGATGTCTTAGACTTGCTTTGCTGAGCTCCTAAAACCTCTGACCGTTTTGTGTGTTTGAAACTATGATATAAAATATAGTTAATCCAAATGCCATCCGTTTTAATATGGATAACTCCCGTGGCATTCTTGCCGAACCCTCGCAGTGACCCACTTTGGGAATCGCTCCAGTTCCAGCGAGCTTCTGGACCTGGTCCAGTTGCATAATTGTCTTTATGTCTCTGCAGAGTCTTCAAACCTGACGGATGTGGATAACAATGTGCCTTAAACATCAATTTCATGCAAGTATTCAAATATGTTAAAAAATAATGGCTGAGACACCATGACATTTGCTCAGAATTACATTGTATTGGTTTTTCTCCATTCTTGATGATTCTTGGGTGAATCATTCTCCTACAGCTGGATTTCTAAAGGGTCAGTGATTGTTGTCTGCTCTGGCCTTACTGTCAGCCACTGAACACTGTAAATCAAGAAAAAAAAGAGTCATGATGATCCTTAACAGACCTCAGATCAGCAGGCAGCATGGAGCTCCCGCTTGACTCTTTTTTGTGGTGGGTGAATCCCGACTCAGATTTATATCCTTACTGAGAGGAGGTAGCCCTGTATAGCATTTTGATGTACTATCTAGACTAATACAATTCCAATCCCTTTCTATCCATCTTTGTCAGCTGAAGTTTTCCTTTTTAGATATTGTGCTATGTGTGTCACAAAATGGCCAATACTTTCCTATACAGCCCACGGAGCTGAACACATTTGAAAGACAGTTTGCCCAGATTTTGTGTACTGAACCTGTTTCATCAAACTACGGCAGCATTTTTTTAATCCACGTAAGTGTGTGTGTGTCAAGTACTTTTGGGTACAATCTGGCTCCAGCTTTAAGACAAAATTAAACTGCTCTGTTGTGAATACACTGGAAACACATTCAGACCCTGGTTCAAATCGAAACTCTTTTGTCCCTCGCAAACTTTTAGTAACACCTAATTGTTAATCCCCACTATAGAAGAAGCCAAATCAACAACATCATCAAATTAATGAGGCGCGCTACACCAGAACAAAACTTATTAGAAGAAACCAAATGAAGTCAACATCAGAAGGGAGTGTGCAATAAGGTAGCACCATGCGAGTGCGTGGGATGCAGGGAACACATGAACATCTAGCAACCAAAGGATGCCTAAAAACAATTCACTAGACTTAGAAAATATAAATTAAATTACAATAATATGCCTTTAAAAAATGATCCCTATGAATAAACACGAGCAAATATATCATGTTTACCAAATTAAATATCTGCTGGGTGTTTTGTGTGTGCAGACAAATTTAATCTACCCACTAAATGTAAAGCCAAAGAGAAAATAGTCTCTGCAGGGAATCCTGGATACATCAACAGTGAATCACCGGCGTCCCATCCTTTTTAACTAATAAGATATTTATGCATTCTGGGAAATAAAATCACTTAAACTTTGAAAAAATAGGAAGTACTCTTGTCTGCCAATTTAATTGAAAAATTAACTACGGTATTTAAATGCAGACAAATAAATTCTCACCTTCTCTTCTATTGACCTTCGCAAAGACCGGCCCGTGGCTGCTGGTTAGCTGGGAGGAGCTTCTGAAACATGTCGATGGCAGATTGGTCACCAGCGGGCTGTCACACACCTCTGTTAACCAATCAGAAAGCAGAAAAAACATTCTAAGCACAGATTATTTGTTGACCCTACGTGGTCTGATCATATTCAGCGGTATCTCATGTTTTCTTCTAATCAAAAAGGGCGAATCTGAAGCCCTCTTAAGGATAGGACGTCCAACAGAATCTTATTATTAACACATTATCAAATGTTGACTTTTTTCCCATGATTGCTGTGTGAGTTTTAATGGGTGCAGTTTCCTACTGCTGAGGAGAGGGTCAGTTCAAATTATTCATGATGCTTTTGGAAATGCTTGGTCCCGTCTCCCCACTCTGACAATGAGGCTTCAACCAAAATTACTTTGTTAACATTATTGTACTTGATTTCAAGCCACAGAGGGATTTTCATTACCTGAGGCTATAAACCACCCAGTGTTGACAGTTTTGAACAGCCTGTCATATCCACCGAGGTCTACACAGTCCAACTCCTCTCCTCTCTGCAGACACTTCAGAGTCTATTTCCATTTAAGCTCAGGTCATTTGCTGCAACTGCACACAGAAATTAATCTTTAGGAAACTGTCACACGCTCCTTTCCCCTCTGCTCACCCCTGATGGTTCACATTAGACGGTATTTGCGTGTGAAATGTGTTAAAAAAAAAGGCAAATTCAAGCAAAGCAGTGGAAATCATACTTCAAGTCCGAGTCCCAGTTGGATGTCCGGTTTGATGAATGACTTTAAGAATGACGTTTTGACAGATGGAACACATATTTCCTTTTTTGGGTCGTGGGCTAATAGCAGTGCACAGGGTGTGATGTCGGAATGTGACAATACCATATCAATGTATGTATGGAGAGCTGCAGGTGAGTCTGTTCCAGCAATGTGGCCCCTTTCTATTGGTTCACACAGATGTGTGGGCGTGTCTATTTGAGCTTTAGTGGCATAGCTTTAAGCCTGAAGGCTCATGTCTTATCCGGCAAAGCTGTAGTGCTATTTTCAGGGTGAACGGCGCCACTTTCCCCCGCTCCCTGCACCATCCCAGCTACCATACCTTGAATGCCTCATCTGTTTGTATGACAGCGATAACACGATTTTGTGATGCGCCCGGTGTTTCGGTTTCAGGCACAGATACCAAGTCCATCCTCCTGCAGTAAACTGAGTCATCCAGTTTACCATTTCAGTGAAATAACTGTGTGCCCAGAGGAATGACAGCTGATCCAGAGATGCTGAATACTGATGAGGACCATCCATCACTTCAACAAAGTAAAGGTGAAACGGTTTAGTGCGGCGTGAGTCCCTCTCTCTCGCGCCCATATTGCAGAGTTTAACGGTTGCTCCCATGCAGTCGAGGGGTTTCTCTATTATGTATTATAAGGTGAACGTTCACCCGCTTCGTAGCCTCTGTGAACACTGATCTGCAGAAACCAACAAGGTGAGCGAGAGCACAAGACTCCAAGCAACTTTCCAACCTAGATTGGAGTTCCACTTTACTGATTAGGGGACCTTTGTATCAAATTGCTGTGCCTGTGTTAATTTTGTTATATTAATAAATGGATGGCTACGCAAACATGTATTTATTTATTTATCAATCTCAGAGTAATTACTTCCATTCAATACCGTACAAAGCAAAGTAATGAAAATTTACCAGGAGGTTTAATTGGAGGTCTTTTTCTATGGGAATGAGCATCATTCCCTCGACGTTTGACTGGCTCCCAGTTTGAATTTTGACAGATGTGTTTTTTCTTAGGATTTGTGAGCAAGGACAGAACTGAAAAACTACCGTACTCAGCACCCCAAGGCCTCTTGAGCAACTCTCAGATCCGTGAATCTGATGAGCAGATGATTCCAGAGCTCCTGTTTAAGATGCTTTGTAAACTATAGCTACACTGCAACAGCTCATAATGACTGGGAATCGCAGCAGCAACCTCTCATGGTTAAATTTGCCCTGAGCTCCTATCACGACCAAAATGTTATTTCCATCTCCAATTATTGTGAGAGAAAATGCATAGTGCTGAAGTCCGTTTTCATGCAGGATAAATGGCTAATTAGCTGCTGTCGCTGCAGCACATTAAAGCACATCTAAGCCTACCTCTAAATGTTCCTGTGGTGGTTTGGACAATGATGTGGGTCTAAACTTCAATACCACTAATTGCAGTATCTGCCCACGATATTCAGACTGTAATCAAACAAACACAGAGAGCAACACCGTCGCCGAGCCGACACAGCCAATCCACATTTTAATGCTGTATGTTTGCTGTTTATTTGCCATGTCTATTCATTTTTATTAAAATCAGGTATTGCTGTGTAGTTGCAGACAAAGTTTGCGCCACACCAACATTATCAGGGTTTTACAAAAGGATTAGATTCCAATGTCGGCTGTGTGGAAATATTTTCAATAACCCCAGAGCTTTGCAAAATGAGTTGCATAATCTTTTCTTAATTCGCAATGTTATTATTATTTTTTAACTCTCATGAAACATATATGTTTCACACAGTCGCCTGCATTTCGCCTTGCAAAGGAGTCCCGAAACACTCCCTGCACCTACTTACTGCACACAAAGGCACCGGGCTGCTGTGTTAACGCAACAGCAATAAAAGAGCCCCGTTCATCGCATTTATAGAACCACAATACCAAAAAATCTATTTCGGCTGATCGCCTTTCCCGCTGAGTTTCCAGACCGTAGCCAGGGGAGCAGGGATGTTTGATTTTTCTCCTGGGCCAAAGCCAATTCTTCGTAACCCCTTTCACCTTTACAGCAGTTGGGAAGAAAACGCATTAGAACTTCTGTTCGGTCTTAAGAAGCCGCCGTTTTTGTTTAATGGCAAATTATAACCTGCACTGCAGGTTTACTGCTAAAATAACAACTTTCCGTTCACTCCTTCTTTCTTTCCTGCTCCACTGATTTTTCTCCCCTGATACAAGTTCAGCGACACACTGGCCACATATGGACGCACCTTACTTTGCCGTTTTCCTTTAAGGAGCGACGCTGCACTAACAACAGCCGCCACTATTGTAGTTAAAGAAAACAAGAGAAATCTTACATGCAAAAGAGTGTCCTTCGGTGCATTATAGTAAAATGCCATTGGTTATTAATGGCATTACATTTCTATTACACTTCTCTAGGTCCCGAGAGTTCACTCCTCCACATACACTTTGCCATGTCGCTTGATCCGGGAAGAGAACTGCTGACCCTCTGATTAGTAGAAAAACCTCTCTACTTGGGCAACAGCGCCAGAGTAACTATTATTATTAGGAGGTCAATAATTTTAGAAAGACAGGACATTATAAAACAAATATTTTCTTTCCTTCCTTGTCATTTATTTCTTCTGATTTTAAATATGCATGAGTGGTAGTCGTGCGCTGCGCTGAGCAGAGCAGCAGCAGGAGGGGCATATATACAGAGAAACTGCTGCGTGTGGCCTGTGGTAGCTTTGGGTTCAGAGGTGCTGAATGAGACTCCAGCTCAGCTGTCGGGTAGAGGCTGAAGGAAGGCTGAGCTTTGTCTTTAGGGACTTTATCAATTATGGTGGAGGGACGGGGAAGGATGGAGCAGACTGACTGTTGCAGGAGAGACACTGAGGATCCGGTCAGCGGTTCCGACCCTCTCTTTGTTCAGCACAGAGTCCAAAAGGTGGGGCATGATGGTACGGAACACACCGACAATACGACTGGCCACGAAGGCGACCGCCAGCTGCCGAGGTTTGATGCACTCAATGCAGGCCATCAGCATCAGAGCATCCTTACAGCGCAGGCTTATTCCTTCATCATGGAGGGGATCTGCCTTTTTAACAGCGGCACCACACTATTGAAGGAATCACAGACATCTCTCCTCCTTACACACCGGTATGAAGAACCCTAAAGCATCCAGGCATAGGGTTTGCATTTTATTTGGAACCAACTGAGGACAAAGGGGACAGAGCATCTGCAGTCAGTCCTCTTTTCAACGTCAAATAAATAAGTATATTTTTAACTGGCGGTATTTTCATTCTTCCTCTACGCTGTATTGGTTGTATTATTTTGAGTCCTTGTGTAGGACTTTGTGTAGGACTTTGCAAGTAGGCTTTTGGAAGTGCTAGAAAAATAAAGATGATTGTTATTGACTGCAGAAAAGTGACGACATTTCAGTTGTACTTGTATTTCTGAGGAGTAATTTTGTGTATTTGACCAGTTTGTGGGAGGAATTAGCGTCTTTAAATAAGTGACAGATTGCGACGGCTGCAGAAGAGCAGGGTTTTATTGCTGGAACGTGTGCTGCTGTGCACAACAGTGCTGAAGCAGTCTGAAGGTGAGATGAGGGGAGTTAGGCGAATTAATCTGACATTACACACACAAACACACACACACCAAGTAAAAAAGCAAACCCACTGATGGGTGAAATGAGAGAGGGATTTGGGAGTGTCACTGCATGGTTTAAACACGAAGGGCTACAATGAATGTCCGCGGTGCGTTCAACCAAAAACCTCCACTTCTCAGCATTCCTTTGTGCATTTATCATCTCTTCTACCAATACCTGGCTCTACTTTTTCTCTCCCAATCACACAATGAGGAACTATTTGCTATTTAAATTGTTATTCTCTGTTTCACTTCATACAGTATGGTAGGTTTGGGCAGTGTTCTGCATTGCTGCACCTTTTTCTTAATAAAAAAATGAATGTGTTTTTGAATGTTCTCTTTCTTTCTCTAGCTTTTCATGAGCTTGACTCTCCGGGGCTGCTGATATATTGATGTTGACCTTCATCCATAATACCATAATGTTAACTATTTGCAATCATAATGATAAAGAAAAGCAAAAAAAAAAAGCTTGGTCTCTTGTATTGTGAATTCAAACAGAAGGAAGCTTTGGGGGAATGAATCAAAATCCGAGATAGTCTTTTTTTATGCTACTTCACTCCGTCCCTAATTAAATAATTAAATTTGGTAATTAAAACTCCACCTGCTGATAATGATACTAAAAAACTGTTTAAACAAGAACAACTTTGGTTCCAGGTTACCAACAATTTGGGGACCTGTTGTATGAACATGGTTTCTAAAATCGAAACCCATTTTAAACAGGCTTAATAATACAACTCACTGACTTACTGACAGCTGCTACTACTGACGTGTGTTCCGTTCCTAACGGCAACACTAAAACACCTGCTAAGTGCTAATGCGTTACAGATAACGACCCCACCGTTATAAAGTAATGCCAGTGTGGCGAGATAGTTCCAGAGCTCAGTGTGACGGACTATGGTTTAATTGTTGTCTTGCTACTTATAATAACATTTTATTCAATGATATTTATCAAATGAAAACAGTATCTCATAAAGCCCCAACAAACAGGTGAGTATTTCATATTTGCTAGCAGATGATACATACATCCTCCGTGCACTGGAGAGTGATAGTGAAAATGTGGCTGAATATCAGGGTGATAACAAGTCATCTGATAAAAGGACAGGGCCCTTTGATGAATGGCTCTGTTTTTAGGGAGGCAGACTTTCACCAGGGACCCGGCCTTGAGCAAACACAAAGTCCCTGCAGGTCACAGAGGCAGATGGATGGACTGCAGATCTCGGTCGCTTTAATCGCTAAACTACTTGTCCCTGGATTCATGAATCAGGATTCATGACTGGCAGCTCCAGACTCAAATGCTGCTGCTGTAACCTTGACTTAATCAGAACCTCTCCACGACTTCCCATTTGCAAAACACATTTTCATAAATGACGGCATAGAAGAGAAGTAGGGGCGATTTATCCTCCGCTAATTCACTCTTTCCTTAGAGTGGTTTGTTAAGACTCTACTGTCTTGTGAAGCATAAAGGACAGCAGGGATTGTGGGAGAGAGAAAAAAAAAAAGCCTCACACATTCACAACAAGTTGAATTTATTCAGAGGTCTAGGCTATCTCGGTGCTAACCACTGAAAAGCACTAAATTCTGATGAGGCAGGGCCATTTGCATATGAAGCAGGAAGCTAGGCCAAATTTAAATCCACTCCTCTCAACTCCTGATTTCTAATCAACTTTGTCTCGGTCTGGTCGTGAACCGGAGGAGCTGGATCCCTGAAGTCGTAGACAATAACAGTGCTTCCATACTTCTGATCGCCGAATGCACAATCCCCAGTCTGAAGCCCTCTGAGAGGTGAAAGTGAAATGAGAGTAAATGTGACATTTTAGAAGATGTGTCTACCTGTTTGCTGCTTTTGCCAAGATGCTGACACGAGAGGCGAATCTCCGCCTGGGCTCAATAACGTTGAGATCGGCTATGAAGGTGCTGATTATTTCTAGTGGTGATGATGATGATGAAGATGACAGATGAATGATGATGAAGGATGTTAAATCCTCACCATCATTGGTCGTTTGCTCAAATACTTCAATAACTTCTGTGTCTTCCTGACCGGGCGGCCTGTTTGCCTGACTAATTATTGTGATTTATTATTTTGCTTCTTTTACTCACAAAAGCTGTGTAGGCGTGATGCTGTTGTTCTGCAACAAAGGAAAAGGGTCGAGCTTTTTGTTGAGTCAACTTAAGCAGACATTAATCATAGCCGAAGAACAAAGAACTGCCAAAGAACACATTTTGTCATTGCGGCATGAAGAATTGTCCCCTAACTGTTCACATTTTTTTGCGGTGCTCTTTGTAAAGCAGATTTTCAATATGATGAATAAAGCTTGTTTGTTTTTTCTTTTTTTGGGGGGGGGGGAGGGTTACAACCCAGATGGGGTTTTGTATTTCTACCAATTAGGTATTGAATTCAATGTCATTGAGGGAGCGTTGGATTAGACTTTGTGATGATGCTCTTTGGATTGAAAGCCTCTGTGGCATGAGGTTTCCGGGTTAGGGTTACCCCGTCAAATAAAGTGAGGACAGGGGCTGTGCGTGTGGTGCAACCAACCAAGCCCGAAACTGAAACCTGTTCCTGACGGCTTCACCTGAACGCAGCTTGAGAAACAATGAATAACTGAACGTGACACACAAAAAAAAGTTTACGTTTCTCAAAGGTTTCTCCTGAAAGGTGCAAATAGTTTTTCACATAGGGGGGGGGGGGGGGGGGGGCTACAGTCTAGTAACAGAGAGAGCGGGAGCAGCGCTGAGGATGATGGATGTGACAACGACAGTGACAGAAACCCACCATCTCTCAGGCATAAGCCATTGAATGTGAAGATTTACAAATTGAAACCTTCTCTTTGCTTTAGAAGCATAATGTAGACAGAGGGAAGATCCTTAAGTGGTTGACAAATGATCTGCTTTATGTGAGCATGCCGCAGAGCAAAACACATGAAGCACAGAAGAGTGATGCAATAAAAATTCAAGTCGTGATTTTTGTTTTGTTTTTTTTTGACTCTGAGATTGTAGTGTCTGAGCAGAGGGAGATGATGCGCCCATTTTATCTGGACGTGGGTCAATTTTATTTCACGCTATCGCCCTCTATTTTACAGCTGTCTTCCCAAATAGCCAATTTATTTTTGGAAGAAAAAAAAATGTAAATGCAGCCAACCGTATCTTTCTTCCTCCATATCCATCAGGTCTTCCGTGCAACCAGCTGAATAACAATGTGTGAAAATGCTCTGAATCCATCACGTTAGTGATTTTGGTTTTTTTCCTTCAAGTGCCTTCAGCATTGCGATGATGCCTGCAATGATTTACAGTGTGGGTCTCAGGGAGAACACAATAATTACAGAGGAAGGCTCATCAGATTTTTACTGAGCCACTACTCCAGCATAGGCTGGAATGATTAATTAAAACCCTCCTGAGAGGAAACTAACAGCTCCTCTCAGGGTCCTGAACACAGCGGGAACACGAGAACAACCTCCTGCACTTGTTGTGAGGTGAATTCTCCAATTCCTTGAAATCAATTTTTACTCACAGCTATTAAATAAAAAACGTTTTCTGTTCAAGCCCCTTCTGAAATCCTCCCTGCGCCCAAGAAGACACTTTTTTAGGATTAAATTGGAGCTAAAGCGGCAGCACCCTCCTGTGCAACTCGCCAGTATCTTCACCAACAAACCGCCGTCTCCCATCCTCTCATGAGAAAACATCGAAAGCTGGAAGCATTCAAAGCAACGCACAAATTGTGTGGTTTGTTGTGTCTTGGAACTTGACAGAAATAACTCCCTGGAGGCATGCAAGCTTTCCTTTCAACAACGAAACCCCCCATGGAGGTCTGATCAGACACAGCCAGCTGTTCCTCTTCCTGCATTCACATGCAGGACAAACTGCATGGGCTACGACTTCTCCTCAATATGCAGGAATGGGTCGCAGCTCGGATCAGAACCTGCATGGCAGCTGCTGCTTCAGCCTGAGAGCTCTTGACTAATGACCGCAAAAGAAGAGGCAGATTTTATCTGACTTTTTATCTTTTGGACAGAATTATATGACCAATTAATCAGTTGGACGATTTGCACTATTTTTTTAAAGCAATTTTCTTGGTTTTATTGGTTGATGGAGGTTTTTGTGGTGACTGATCAATGAATTAATGAGAAAGTATAACTGGCATATTAATCAATACTGAAAACAACTCCTAATTACACCGACTGTGGATGAACTAATACAATATTAGACATTAGTATGATGATGATGGTTAGATAGATAGATAGATAGAACTCTTTTTTAGTCTGAAACATTTAAACGTCATCGCCACCCTCGTGCGTCACGTCCCATCTCCTTCCATTGGAAACGCATACCCTTGCAGCCAGTGCAACAATAATCCACGGGCTTCCCTCTCAGCTCAACGCCGCGCTCATCCTCTCCACTCACCTCCACCTGTCCCACGGGAGCCGAGCAGCAGCGCGGCGACCAGCGCAGTAATCCCAGCGAGTTTTACACTCCACAAATACATGTTGAATCAACGAGATGGTGTCTGGTATATTCCCGTCAACCGAGGAGGAGACAATCCTTCCCCCTCTTCTCCTCTGCTGTTGGCTGCGTGTCTCTGCACTCCTCCACCTCCAGCTCCGCTCCGGTGCGCTCTGGTGCGCTCCGGTGCGCTACGCTGCAGCCGCCCCGCTGACACTGTGACGGGGGGTGGGGGGGCTACCGGTACCAGGTGGGGTGGATGTTCCCACACCGCCTGCCTTCCGTGAAATGATGGAAGGGAAAGAGGAGGGAGGGCTTTTACGCGACTGTTGCGGGTTCAAGTCGAATCCCACCTCTCTCGCTGGGATCCCAAAGAGGCTCGGAGTCCGAGGACTGTTTCAGCAGCGCAGGAATCAGCTTCGTCTCTTGTATTGTGAATTCAAACAGAAGGAAGCTTTGCTGGAATGAAATAAACTCCGAGATATGCGCCTTCACTCCGTCCCAGTTCAGAGTTGAACTTCCAGCAGACCATCCATCCATTTATGTTCTTGTAGAGGAGATTACCTCAATCACATACAAAAAGCTTAAATCAGTTTCTAATCATTTTCGAATTTTGACTCAATTTTATGGTGGGGACAGTCCTGCCACACTGTGGGCCGCACTTAGAGTGAGCGATAGAAACCATTCTGAGCGATCAAACACCATTCAAAATGGTATGTTGCAGAGATATAGGGAAGGTTACATACTGAAGGGCTTATGAATCCGTCACAGTCTAACTTCGCCTCCATGATCGTACAGGAGCAAAGGCTTATTTTGGCTGAATTCCACTCGGCTTGGCTCCTTTTTCCTGCTCCTGTGTAGCCCACCAATGAAATCTAACAAGACCTTAGCGGCGAGCCAGAATGCACAGCGAGGCACCCGGTTCATTTCCCCATTGATGAAGTGAAGTGCTGACTGATGAAGCTGCTGCGTGATCATATTCAACCAAGCGTAAGGAAAAAGCTGGCACCAGACACAAAAGAAGGTTCATGCCCTGTAAAAGAGGGGTGCTGTGGATCTGCATTTTCAGCTCATGCATTAATACAGAGTCTCTCTTTTTTCTTCATCAGATTGGTGTGTGCAATTACATGACATCAGAATCAGAATAACTTCATTGTCAATGAGCGTTCACAGACTAGGAATTTATATCGGTGCAATTGTGCAACATGTAACATAAGGCAACGACAAATACCAAAATGCAAAATGCATGAATGACACACTGTGTTTCTCCATGTTTGCCACCATATAAGATTCAACTGGCTTCCTTTAACCACCAAACAGGGTGCATCTGTTACTTAGGAAGACAGTCAGATGCACAGGAAGCATTTGTGAGGCTGTGTTAGTGCAGAACTGCATCTGTGCGAACACATGTGATAAAAGCATCCTTGTTAACACAAGTGTGAATCACCACAAGAAAACAGAGGACTGTGAAATTGCAAAGACTAATGAGGGATCCTTTCTGAATTCTGCTGCTGCTACTGGAGGACTCACTAGTTAGCAGTGAGCTGCAGTGGAAGCGATTCCTTATAGCCGTTGGTGCTTGTTGCTGTATCAACCCCGAGGTGCACAATGTGCACCATGAGCACAGGCGCACCTGACTGAGAAGGGACCGAGGATGTTTCTGTAAGAGAAATGTTTGGATCATTGAGAAAGAAGACGAATAAAAAAACAACTAGGCCTCAGGAAAAAAGACTGATGCAAGCCATCGCTTAAAAATACTGAAAACAAATATCCAGGTATGTAAAAAGTGTGGAGGTGTGCGTCAAACGAAATGAAATGTCTCAAACTAGAACTAGAACCAGGAATAATTCAGACAGCAAAACGCAACAAAGCATCCCAAAAATATTCAGAAAAAAAACCTAATATTACTTTTGATTTGATTGAGTGATAGTTGAAAAATTTATTTAAAAAGAGCAGCTCTGCTTTCTCACACCATGTGTTTTTTTCCCAGCTGGTTTCAGGTCTTTTTTCAGATTTTCATCTTAAGAAAATATCTTAAAATCTTTCTCAAATATGTTTCATCTCAATTTGCCTTAAATGCCAATGTTTAAAACGCTGGACGCTTTAATCATTCTGAGGAATCCATTTATTGCTATAATAAAGCTGATCGAACAAAGCAGCTTTAGAATGAGGAGGGCATTAATGTTATTTTCCTCTCATTTTCTGTCTTTTTTTCTTCTTATCATTGGCTTTCTGAGGACTTTGCTCTTTTTCTCACCACATGAAATAAATGTGAAGCAGGGAAAATACTTCTGAAATTCAAAGAGCAACTCTTTTCCTCCCGGTGTGACATTGTGCTGTACATAGAGCCGTAATTTCACCAAAGCCTCTTTTCCAAAATGCAAAATTAAATTGAAGCCATTTGTCCTCTTGATTATTTGTGGCCACATCTCAAAGATCTGTGGAAATTGCCTCGCAATTGCGCGGGACGTAAAACCATTGGACGGAGGTGTGAGAAAAGTAATTTTCCCAAGCATTGTGCAAAAGCATAGTCTCATCCCGGCCGGCTGTATCCGACGTGCCCGAGACATCTCTAAACTGCTACCTCCAATTCTGCTTTGAATACAAACCCGTTTGATTATTGTTAGTCTCATTGCAGGCTCTGTGTGAATCCCATGCACCTTTTACTCGAAGGGAAGCTGGAATGGAAACTGTAAAAAGGCCTGCGTTTAAAGGAATGGAAAGCTGCACACTTCCAAGTTTATTCCAGTTTTAAAGTCGACCGATTTTTAAAGCCTTGCACTGATGACAGGAGGACGGAGGATGCAGCTTGCTGGCTTCACATCTGTCCGTCTACATGAACTCATTTGAATAGGATTCTGTAATGAGGATTGGAGTTTTAGTCATGCTAACACTCTAGCAGGGACAGCCGCTCTGGAGAGAGTCAAACCTCAGTGAGCAAAAAGCAAATAAATTAAGCTTCCTGGATTTGTAATAAGCACCAGTACAAAATCCAAGAAAAAAGAGCAGCAGCAGCAGCAAATGTTATGAAACCTAGAATTCATCTCGCTATCGGGGTAATGATGCCTGTATTTAACAGGAAGATCATCTTTTTCCGGATAATGGCATAGAGAGATTTATCTCAATGAGGACATTGCTTGTAATTTATGTCCTTTCGTCATAGAAACTCCATCTGATCCTGTGAAGACTGCAATCATAAAGTCACTTATCTTTTTACACTTCAATGGAGCACAATCACATTCATTTATTAAATCATTTGCCACCATCTCTTAAGGGAAATATCTCACTATCTCATTTATCAATGCTCTCAATCAATTACTAACATTTGTGGGTGTTGTGTGTTTGATTACTTCCTGTTTTATTTTGTAACAGAGGTCTTGTGCTTTCCTTATCTCTGATTTGTGCCATCCTGTTTGCTCCTCTTGTGAGTGCCTGATTATTTCCACCTGGCTCCTCTGTGTCACCTGTTTGTCATCCACGAGTCACTCGGTGTGATTTACTCTGCGAGTCCTCCTTAAAGTTGTTGGTTCATCGTGTCGTGTTTCTTTGTAAGTAAATATCCTTATTTGCTTTTTGACTACCGGTAATTCCTGGACTTTATTCTACTTTAGACATTTTTTTCTGCTTCCTTGATTAATTTAAAGACATTTGACACTATTGACCTGCTTAGTTTGTATTTTGATTTGTTTATCTTTAATTCACTGAATTGTGAATCCTTTTCTCTGGCTTCTGTCTGTGTCAAGGCCCTCAAAACTGTATTTTATGCTGCAGGGTAAGTAGGGGGGGGGGGGGGGGGGGGAGTTCTGTGGGTCAACCACAGAAAAGTAGTTTTTGTGGTCAAGAATCTAACATTTTAAATGTGATTGAAAACCACTTTTGAGTGGAGCTGTTGTATAAATCAATGTGTCTTTGGTAACTTATTCTCATCAATTTATTCATTATCTTGTTTACTTTCCCTTCAAATTGCTCCATTTGATATGTATGATTGTTAAAGTCTCCTCTGGATGTATCCAGGTAACGGTTGCCAAGCCAGATGCCATCTACCGCTGGTCGTCTAGTCATTCTTCTTCTCCCTACGATGATGATGATGATGAATATATTTATTAGATAGAATGTTAGAGTACAAGTACAGTCACACAGTAGCATGTATTACAGTACAAATAAAGTCAAACATCCTGTCTAAGAGGAGCATTTCAAAAAAGCCCTTGCGGTCTTGTTTCCGTTGAAAGTTCTTCGTACATAAATCATCCACAATTAACAATACAAATTTAACAATACAAATAAAAATAAAACCAATATTAAATTACTCAATTGATGCAACGTAACATTAGAAAAACAAAAATAAAATGATTTTACACCGCCAGTGCAAACTAACAATTAATCTAAAATAAATTACACCACTGATGCAAAATGACAATGAATGCCAATAAATAACTTACATAAATTACAATAAATTACTAAGGCAATTAATATGTGCAACGTAGGTGGACAAAAAAAGGAGGGGGGGTTTGATCCGGAGAGAGTCGTGATGACTATCTCCGTTTCTGTCCCCCTAAAAGGTGTATTTTTAGGGCCTTTTTGAAGGAGGCCAAAGAGGTGCATGTTTTGAGGGCAGGAGTCAAACCGTTCCACCCTTGGGTGGCCGTATTGTAAAAAGATGATTTACCCATGTTAGTCCTATAGGAGGGGATAATCAGGTTGTTGTTTGAGCTCCCTCTAGTGTTGTGGCTGTGGGTGTCACTAAATCTGTGGAGGTGTTCCGTCAGGTATGCAGGGATTGAGGGGACTGAGGGCAGAGCTGCATTGACTATTTTAAATGCCAATCCCATTCTGAGCTGTTTAACCCTGTCTTCTACCCTGAGCCATTTTAGGCTAGCAAAATGTCCAGGAAGAAGGTGGGTCATGGGCCCCAGATTGAGGAGTAGCCGAATCAGTTTGTTTTGGGAGGTTTGGAGCCTGGTTTTCAGGGACATTTTGATGTTTGAATACCAGGAGGTGCTAGCATAGTCAAAGAGGGGCTGAACAAGGGCTCCAGCAAGCGTCCGGAGAGCACTTTTGTTGACAAAAGCAGACATTCTGCCCAAAAATCTTGTTCTTTGATTGACTTTTTTGATCACCTTAGTTGCCATACTATCGCCAGACAGGTATTTGTCAAGAACACAGCCCAAATAGGTATCTCTTCTTTGCTGGAGATTACTGTATTATCGACTGTGACCTTGAAATCATGAACATTTATCTCACGTAGAGAGTGTTTAGACCCGAAAAGAATCGATTCGGTTTTACCAAGATGTAGTGACAGTTTGTTATCGGTAAGCCAAGTACGGATTCTGGTGACCTCAGAGCTGAGAGCCTCCTCAACCTGCACTTTGTCCTCTCCCGGAATCAGGAGTGCTGAGTCATCAGCAAACAGGAACAATTTGCAGTTACAGGCAGCACTCATGTCGTTAATGTATAGGAGGAACAGTAACGGTCCTAGAATGCTGCCTTGAGGAACCCCACGGCTCACCGGGAGGGACGAGGACAAGGTTCCGTTTATGTCTACCATTTGTTCTCGTCCCTCTAGGTATGATTTCATCCAGTTTTTTGATGTGCTATCAAAACCAATCGCCCCTAGTTTATTCAATAGGATTGAATGGTTAACGGCGTCAAAGGCCTTCTGGAGGTCCAGCATAACCATGCCGCAGTATTTGCCCGAGTCTACTTCACGCTTAATGTAGTCGGTCAGATATATGAGGCACGTGTCAGTGGAGTGGGATGTTCTGAAGCCTGATTGGAATTCAAAGAGCAGGCTATGCTCGGCGAGGTAGCGGTTGATTTGCTCCTGGATTATTCTCTCCATAACCTTTGAGATGGAACAAAGGATGGAAACAGGGCGGTAGTTGCCAGGTTCTAATTTGTTTCCTTTTTTATACAGAGGGATAACCCGCGCCATCTTGAATTCCTGTGGGACGTGGCACTGATTGATGGATAAATTTATCAGATGGGTTACCACGGGGGCGATAGAGACAGCTGCGTCTCTGAGGAACCGGGTGGGTATGTTGTCAAGGCCTGTGGCCTTGTTAGGTCGAAGGGCAATTAGTTGTTTTAGCACATCAACGATATTTACAGGTGAAAGAGAAAGTGTCCTTTTTAGCACCTAGCTTCTCATAGTGAGTTTGGATGTGGTCAGAACCATACAGACGTGAATGCGGGGGGAGTTTGCTGACCAACAGGGTGGCAATAGTGGTGAAAAAGCTGTTAAAACAATTAGCTACCACCAACCTGTCGGTCTGGAGCAAACCACTTGAGTTAATGCAGATATTACTGGTTTTTGTTTGGAGTCTGTTGCTGCAGCCTAATTGTTTTAGGGCCTCCCACAGTTTTTGTGGGTTGCTTTTGTTTGCCTCAATGTTCTCATTTAAGAAATTCTTTTTGGCATTTTTTATCATTTTGTTAACCTCATTGCGTAGTTTTCTGCTTTTTTCAAGTAGTTCCTCGTTGTTGGTTTTTCTGTACTCAGAGTAACATTTGTTTCTGAGCTTGATAGCATTCAATATTTCCCCCTTCATCCAAGGTTCTGTACGGGCTCTGACCCGAACAGCTGTTATGGGTGCTATCTTATCGATTACAGACAGAAATGCAGATTTAAAGGAAGACCAGGTCCCCTCGACAGAGGCGGAGTTTAAAGTTTCAGACCAATCAGTTTCCTCCAGCGCTGTTGTTAGAGCTTCTGGGGAGTAATGCTTCATGGTTCTGCAGTTGATTGTGGTGTGACAATGGGCTGCAGGTCTACGAATTTTTCGAGTGCAGAAGATCATGTTGTGATCACTTAGATTGCACTCGATGACACCACTGTTTTTGATTCTAGATTTGTCCGATGTCAGGATTAGGTCTATGATGGTTCTAGAAGTGGTGCTTACCCTTGTAAATTGCTGAATCAGCTGGGTAAAGTTATGCAGATTACAGAAGCTGCTGAAGGATTTGAAAGTCGGGGTGTCTTTCCGAAGGACATTGGTGTTACAATCTCCTATCAGAATGACCTCCGAGCTTCCCAAGCCGATCACATGCTTCTCCAATAAATCATAGAATGAATTTTGGTCTGGGGGTCTGTATACTGCGCCAATGACCAGAGGTTTAGCTCTGGGATAAATGATCTTTACCCAGACAGACTCTGTGTCTGTTCCTAGTTCTGGTAGAACGGTGAAGTTGAGGTCTGATCTAATGTAGATGCAGACCCCGCCCCCATGACGGTCCCTGTCCTTCCTGATAACAGTGTAACCCTTAATCTCAATCTCAGTGTCTTTACAAGAATCATCCAGTTTGGTTTCAGAAAAGAGAATTCCAACCTTACCGTTGCCGAACATCGGTGCTGTAAACCATAGTTAGCATATACTGCAGATGAGTCCCAGGGGTCAGTGGAATAATTGCCTCATTTACCCTGACGTCAGCCTCGCTTTGATATTGAAATCTTTCCGCACTGTATGTAAATAGATGCACGCTCATTAGGATCCCTCGCGCCCACAGACACTGAATTTCTGCTCTCCCTCTTTTGCATCAATTTAGCCATAGCTTGTGCGGGAGTTCAGGTCCGAGGCCATGCCATCTCCTGGGCATCTAATTCCTTATTCATGTTGACTTTTCTTTTCACCGTCACTTTTTCCATTCACATATTGATAAGCCTTGCAATGTGAGACGAGTGAAACGACACACTTTAATGAATCGTGCAAAGGAAGGTGGCGTCTGTGGACCTGGAGTGCATCTCTGCCTATTTGTTTTTACACGCTCGCTAATCAGGGCTACTTGTAGGCTGCATGCATGATCTACTTTTAAAGTTACCGGGGGGCTGCATGGGGAAAATTGCTATGTAGCTAGAAGTAGCATAATAGATGAGCAGTTGGTCAAGAAAAGGTCTAAAGAAAACTTTTCTGCATGACCGGCATAAGTACTTTCCTGTTATTGTCGACGCCACTATTTCTCTGTGTCTGTATACCAGATGAAGCTATCAGCAGTCTGGCGTCCTGGAACTAAACATGCAAAAACACTTTATAAAAATGTCTATATGGTTGAAATAGCTCACTATATATATATATATATAAAGGAGAAATGACTGAATGGCTAAAAGCATTGAATAAATAAATGCAAATGGCCTGACTTTATGGAAGAAGTATAATCATGACAACATCAGCTAAAAATAGACAATGATAAATAAAAAAACTGTCCAGTGTAGGAGGGCTCCACTGGCAAAGCCAGAGGCGCTACATCAGACCATAAAGGTCAGGGGCCGCTGCTGTAAACCATGAATTGATGAGCAGGGTCGGGGTGTTGGGTTAGTGATGGTTGGCAGGTTTTGGATCTCAGCGTCCAGATTGACCCGGGAACATTGTTAATTGCCTTTATTGTTCTGATCTCCAGTGTGGGCAGGGAAGGTGCGAGCAGGCTCGTTTGCATTTCACACAGGCTTTACCCTCTCGAAAGATTTAGTTCTGGTATTACTAGGAATTGAATATTCACGGCTGTGGATTTGAGCGGCACCTTTAAGGTGGGATTTTCAGTGCGTTGCCTGAATACCGAGCTTATTTCAACCCAGTGTCCTTTATGTCAAGGTTAGCTATACTGTAAGATGATGAAATTTCATTTAGGACTTTTCAGAGGCGAATGGTGTCTGTGCAGAACCCCTCCCAAATGTAATTGTAATTTCTGCCGAAAACAGCATGTGTGCTCAGCAAAGCTTCCTTATATAAAAACATTAACAGATAACGTCAAATACCGGTAATCATTTTATTACTTAAAAAGAAATCTGTAGTGAATTATTTGGCAGGATAAGCAAATAAAATAATAATTCTAGGTTCACCAGGCAGTGAGGCCTCGTCAGCTCCTCCTGCTGATGCAATGCTTTAATTTGCTTTGAAATGAAATGAATCATTTTGCTTTGCAGCCAATTCTGGGTGGCCCTGCTGTCCCTTGTCAGGAGATGCAGGAGAAAGAGTTATCCTGCATGGCATAATTTATTTTGCAAAGCAACTGGAGTCAGCCGAGTGATCTATGCGCACTTCTCCTGACTTTTTATTTGCAAACATCTGCTGCCCAATTCTTCTGGGGTTTTGACAGGTTGTTGGGCTGGAAAAATATTCAGTGTCTCCATCACTGGTTGCTCTTTCGAGAACTTTGCCTCATCTTTTATTTATTTTATTTATTAAGTTTCCAAATCGTTCTACGACTCTTTGGGGTGACATGGGGCTTGGACTTCTATACTAACATGCCCTGGCCATAAGACATAGATACACCTCTCTATACGATGTTGCCGAAACCAACCCTCCTATGGGCATGAAGTTATTTATTATTCTATTATTGATGTCCAATAATCCAAGTGCGAGTTGGCAGTGGGCAGCTGTAAAATATTCTGGACTGTGAGGGTTTTGTCGTTAAGCTGAGAGCTGCTTCACATCTTTGTCCAGCCAACCTTGTAATGAAAACAAGCACAGCCCCGAGGTGTAACTTATGAGACCAGATTTATAAAGCAAGGTCACACAAGAAAGGAGAAAACAACAGTCTGTAAAAGTGATATCAGTATCCATGCATCCTGTCTTTGAAACATTCTAATATTGCAGGCTCACCAAAAAAAATCTTAATTTGATTTGTTCACGAAACAGGAACTATCTGGCCTCTTCTGGTCCTTAGTTTTGCTTGATCCATGTATAATTTATTTGCCACATATTCTGGTTTGTTTAAAGTGAAGTTCAGTGTTTCAAATCCTTTGCTTATGTCAACATCTCTGGCAAGATTATTCCAGTTTCCCTTTTTATTTTAGCTAATTTTTTAAGCATCTCCTGCGAAGGGGGTGGAGACCTTTGTCTGACACAGCAGCGCTTAGCCAATCAGAGAGCAATGATGCCCTTTCCTGAGGGGTGACGCTTTCTGATCCTTTCTTTGGTTTATTTAGGCGCTTTCATAATTTAGCTCCCATTTTTGTGTGATTAGGAACTGCTTCTTAGCTACAGCTGTTTTCCTTGGAGCATCTGTTATATAGAATGAAAACAGCTAATTGCATAAAACGTCCTGTGTGACTCCAACTTCACCAGAATACAGTGGGGACTCCGGCATGTTGAAAGAAGGCTGATGCTGGGACTCAAACGGGTAACGGTTCTTGTTGTTCTACGGATTTGTGAACCAGTAAATAAGAGTTTCAAGGTAAGGATGAAGAAGATCTGCTTTCTCTGGTATATCCCTTTACCCAAACAATGTCATAGTTAATTCAGACAATCATTGGAACTCGCTGCAAACACAATGTCTGTCTGTAAAATCTGATAACTTTCCTGTAAGAACGAGGGATTCCATTGACTCTCCCTCTCCAGAAACCCACTGCCTGCATGATCGGCTCAAACACTTCCAGAGTTCCATCCTCTCATTCCACTGAAGGATTTCTTGCCTTCCTCTCTACTCTGTTGATCTCTCTATTCTTCAGTGATGGATGGTTTGCCTTTACTCGGCTGTAAGAGTAAGAGAGAGGGTCATAAAGTGGTGTTTATCTGTGGATCGGTGTGCTACTCTGAGTGGTTGGCTTCCAAAGACCTCCATGAGCACCGCTGTGGGGGGGGGGAGGAGCCGGATCGAATGGAGGCTGCTAATGGGTTGTACTAAATTTAAACGGAGCGAAAAATAAATCTCCTGTAATTATGACTGTGTTCAATTAGCTATAGCATGGGTACGGAGGAGGCCGGGCACTTTGCGGTTCGAGCAAGAGGAGCTCAGGCGTGACGGGTCGGGCATGTGAATTTCACTCGGGGTGGCCTGTTCAAACAGACGAGGTCTGTCTGCAGCAGACCTGACAGCAGCATAAACATCAATGACGATGGGGAGTTTCTTTCACTCATTTGTTGTTGACCTTCCACCTCATCCGCATCCATGAGGTCTCGGAAAAATGCTCAAATACATTGAAAAGAAAGCAGCGTACATGCGCAAACATGAATGGCCACTTACATCCACAATTGTACGATGTAGGTTACTTTTAGGAAATTGAAAGGGAGCAGGTGGAAAGCTCGAGTGAAACAAGAGTGAGACAAAAGCAACAGGAGAAACACTGGCGCGGACATTGAGCCGGTATATGAGAATGTAAATATCAGTATGATGAAAGTTTCGTTCAGCGACGTCGATCTTCAGTGTGTGAACACGAGGAACGTATCGCTGGGGATGAGGTGACGCTCCACGGGAGGCTGCAGGGTGTTGAGAGCTTTGTGGAGCGTGATATTAGGCCAGCGCTTCCCGCCAAGAGGTCCATGAGCCGTGACGACCCACAAGCATCACCGGCCCAGCGGCTCCGAGAGACGGGTTTCCTCAGCCGGAACCAGACACGGAAACAGACGGTGGAGAGTTCGAGCTGTCTTTTTATTGCTCACGTGTAATTATTCTGTAGTTGTGACTTAAGCTCACTGACAAGTGTTAATGAAGGATGAGTAGTCAACCCTCTGCAGCGGAGGCCTGTAGACATTTTTATTATGGGTGCCAGGAGAGCTGGAGTAAACTGGCATCATTCTCTGAATGTTTTACGTTTGAAGATTCGGATGCACCTCAAAACAGGCTGCCTCAGTAACCGAGAAGAAACTAGACGTAGGGTTTTCTGTTCTCTTTTCAGACACATTCACATTAGCATGACGTCTTATTAATTCTTGTTCTGGTCTCGGTTCTGATTCCACTCGAACTCGACTTTTTGAACCAGACTGTGAAAACGGCCGGTGTTGCTTCAGTCGAGTGGAAGCGGAACAATCTCTCGGTTCGTATAACTGACGCACAAAAACTTTATGGCTCGAACTCTTCACGGCCTAAAGGACAAAAATAAATCGTTTTGAAATATGGAGGACAACGCTGTCCAATCCAAATAGTTAAGAATGTTAAAGGCAGAATGTTCTGAGATTTTCTTTAAAATAAACGTTTTCTCCTTCAATGAAATGCCCAGATGGCATGTTTGAGTGGAATGAGGAATGTTGGTCAAGGGAAATGATGAACGATTTAATTCTGAGAACAGGGACATGCTGTCTGTATGGTTTTCATTGAAGAAATATTTTGACCTGCGAAATGTCAGATTACTTGCAATTAGGAAATATTGTGACATAGAAAGGTATCTTATGTCAAAATGATTAGTCATACAATTAAAGAACATTTGGACAAATAAACCTAACAGAAATTCGTTTCTGTGGCGTATTCTCTGCATTACTAAGAATGCTATTCTTGCTTTGGGCACTAGAGGTCCCCAGCTCAAGCTGCTGTGGAGCAGGAAGAGGAAAAGATCCTGCTGGAAAACTATCCTTTCAGGGAGGAAGAAAGATGTTTCGCTTTCCAGAATCATTAAACCCATATCCTCAGATATCTCTAGATGCAGCCATGTCAAGATCAATAGCTACTCAAGATTGCAATTTATTTAGTGTTCAACTTTACTATTAAAGCCCATTTAATCAATATTACATTAACATTGCATGAAATGACTGTCTGCAATATGAAAGCAATCTTGGGTAATGTTAAACTCCCATCACCCTCCTCTAGTTCCTCGTATCTCAAGTGCATTCGGCCTTTTTTAGCTCACTCATTTTTAGCATTACTTCTAGCAGCAGACAGCTGTTTCCTAATCTCATTGTGTAGCTACTATGCCGTGACACTAAAGGCTTTCTATTCTATTCTATTTTCAGTTTACATGCTCCTCGCCCAGCATGCAAAAGCAGGCAGACACAGCCAGGTATTACCTTAAAGGTAAGGATAGTAAACTTAACCTGTCAGCCAGTGCAGATTTATGCTCTTTGTTGCTTTATTTGCGCAATACACAAAATATCCAAGAAAATGTGTGTAATTTTACCACCTTTAAAAGTCAGAGTTCTACTAATAAGAGACAAGACTTGGAACTACTAAATCTGACATTGTGATTAAGTTTTTTTTTTCTTAAATCAGTAAAATGTCAAACCTTTATTAAAAATAAATAAACACAAACAACTTGACAGTTTCATTCATATCTGGAGAGGAATAGGAACTAATATACTCAACATGGAAACTCGTCCAGGGTTCTGTTGTCTTGACATCACTCCAGTTATTACATGTTATCAAAGCCTTCAGGAATGTTCACTGTATTTCCACTTAGGACAGAAAACAAAACGGCTCGTATTTCTGCTGATCCAGCAGACCTTTTTTCTCATCTGATGAAGCGCCGCTGGGGAATAAATGTGGTCCAAACATAGGGACGGGGGGTGTGCTGTTGTGAAGTAGGGTCCGTTCTAAAAAGTATTCTGTCCTTCTTGGAATTGGGTCTGCGGAGCGAATTTACCGTAGCCGCCTCTGGCCGGGTCGTAGTCCCGCCTGTATTCATCTCTCACCTACACATGGAACAAGAACAACCATATGGCACAGGTTTATATATATTTAACAAAAAACAAAAAACATTTTCATCCCACAATAAAACAGATGATCCAATATCAGCAGGACCTCGGTTCTCGAACGACTCAGTAGTGGAACAAAAAAATGGAGTTTAAATTGTCTCGGAAGTCAAACAGATTTTCGGAGTTCAAACACACGAGTGGAGCCGAGGTGAACCGAAGACACGCAAACAAAGGCAGGGTCGACCCGCATTACGGAATGCATTATGTTCAAGAACCGAGGTTCCACTGTATTTCTGTTCTATTATTTATACACTCCTGGAAGGCTCACAGTGAGCCCAACACATTTGAACATGATTATGTATGTCGTGTTTAACAATACAATATGCGCTTCCCTTTCTCAAAAGCCATGTCAATCAATCATGCATAATTTATTTTTAGGAGCTATATCACTTTCCAAATATCATGTTGATGTATTCAAATGTCATGATATACGGTATTGACTTTTTTTTTTCCTAAAAGCCGTTTTTCAAATGCCATACAAAGCAAGCTGCGCTTTAAAATGCAGAACAGTCTAAACTTTTTCAGTGTGATGGACAAACAAAACCAGCGGGAGACCTCAGTGGCTTAAGCCCCCCAGCCATAGGACGTCTGAGGTGGCAAGTGATTAAAAAGCTAATAATTGTGGAACATATGTGTATCTTAAAACCTAAAGCCAGGGCACCATCTGGGAGCTTCTAATTGTATAAAGTTGTAAATATAAATACCTGCCTGCACCCACAGTGGCACAATTACTAAATAAAATTACCGTGCGTATAACAAATAAGTAATCAGCATCCCCACCTGTCCTCCAGAATAGCCACGGCCGTACTGCCGTCCCGCGATAAAGCCAGCGTCCCAATCCGTTCTGATCATTCGGTCGTCCAGCCGTGTGCCGTTAATGAAGCGCATGGCATTTTCTGCATCGGCACGCGTGTAGTATCTGGTAGAGCAGGGGTTAAAGTCTGCTGCGTATCCTATGATGGTAAAACTTCAGCTAATATTCTGTTGTGTTCTTATCACCAGATTGTTGATTGATACCAAGGAGTGCCTGCTTTTTAAAGCAATGTTTGAAAAATACATTTTGGTCACGCCTGTAAAAGGATACTCCACAAAACAGAATCCACAGGCAGTCTTCTTGACTTTATCCAGACCAATGATGATGCGCTTAATGTCTCCACTTTTGGAAAATAGCTCATGTACCTATTTAGGAAAAAAACAAACAAACAGAAAAATGACAAAACCGAGACTACAGTCAGGAGCAAGAATAAACAAATCAGCTCTTTTGCAACCCGTGAACATTTGTCAACTGGACAATAAGGATCAAAACAAAGGTGATGAAAGTCAGATTTTGTTATATGTCCAAACGAATGTGCCTCCCAACCTGCTCCTCAGTGGTGTAGAAGGAGAGATTCCCAACATATAAAGTGTGGCTCTGTTTCAGAAGCTTCTCTTGAGTCGTGAGCTGACCCTGTAAAGAAAAACGTGGACAATGCATCTTGTTGTTGCTTTGTCAAGTAAAAAAAGCCCCCAGAGGTCCCCAATATAAGGTTAATGAATAATCCATACATCACGTGAGCTGTACCGTCTGTTTATAAAATCAGCGGTAGTCCGGTTAGTCCCCAAAGCAAGTTCGATTTAGTCAGTTGAGAACTAGTCTAATTTATAATAACGACACTGTCCATAAGTTCGGTTCAGTGGCGTAAAGATCGCTGCTGTCTTTTAAACACTGCATAATCCCGAATATATCAGAACTAGCTGAGTAATTATTGAATAACGCTGGCTAAACGGCCTAAAATTAACCTTTTAGGGCCTCTGTTGTTTATAACGGATGGATGCGGTGTTATGTTATCTATGTTTCAATACAGTTCCTTGAGAATATTTTCCCACTTACCGCAAACCGCTGATCTCTGTAACGACTAATATCAATATAAGAATCACTATTCAGCGCGTTTAGTTGAGCAGCCATTGTGGAGAAACTGACCGACGAGCAACGACTATCGACAACAATAATTGACGTTCCGAAAAGTCATAGTATTTCCGGTACGTGTCCGTCCCATGAAGCTCTCCGGTTCCGGTGGAACGTCTTGATATCAAGCTTGTTAAATGAAATCCTGAAACATTATTTTTAAGAAACAATGAAATTGTGCCATTGGAATAAAGCGTAACCGCATTCATCACCACTAAAAACTTTGAATTTTCCGGTTCAAATGTCCGCCAAACCCGGAGCTCTTTAAGAGACGGACAAATGAACCGGAACAATAATAACAAAACACGAGAAACTGTCTCCGGTTCATCTGTCCGTCCCGTAAAGAGCTCCGGGTTTGGCGGATCATTTTTATATCAAACATTGACCGAGTTGCGCTCCCTGTTGAAGTGCTTTTCGTGATATTATTTCATGATATATGAAATGTCGACACATCACTTCCCTAAACCATAATAAAATAGCATCATCAAAATAAAACCTTACCACATTCTTCACAACGAAACACTTTAAATCATGTTGAAGTACTCAAAACTGCTATTTTCATTATGCGATCTGTATTAATCTCTTGAGCCACATGAAAAAAGTATTGAGGCACATTATACATATTTGCATTGTGCAGACAATTCTCAGTTACGAGAAGTATTACTTAACTAGCGGTGGAAAACGAACTAAACAGGCAGCACATCGGACATTCTGACCGCTCCTCCAGGGAGCAGTCAGAACCTGAACCTGAACTAACCTGTGTGTAATGCATCACTCCTCACAACCGGAGCTCTGAGCCTCAATGTTCTGGTCCAGTTTAATTAGCATTATTTCTAGCAGCAGGTTCCAGCAATTAGCTCTGAAAACCTGCCCCACACTCCTTGTCCTGCATGCAGCCAGATACTATCCACTAAGGTTTGGAAAGACAAGAACAGACCTTAAAGGACTAATACATCGCAGACATTATGATCTTTGAAAAAAATAAAGTAAAATGTCAAACCTTTATTTAATAAAAAAAAAAAATACTTGACACTTTCATTCATCATGAGAGCAACAGGAACTATAATTTACCCCACAAGAAAACTCACCGTCTCTCCAGTTATTACATGTTATCAAAGCCTTCAGGAATGTTCACTGTTTCCACGTAGGACAGAAAGCAAAAAGCCTACAACAGAAATTGACATAAGCCTCATATTTCCGGTGATCCGTCAAGTTTTTTTCTCATCTGTTGAGGCACCGCTGGAGAATGAATCTGGGCCAGGCCTGACAGCGGGGGTGTGGCGTAGTTCAGTCTGTTGTGAAGCAGGGTCCGTTCTAAAAAGTATTCTGTCCTTCTTGGGATTGAGTCTGCTGAGCCAATTTACCGTAGCCGCCTCTGGCCGGGTCGTAGTCCCGCCTGTATTCATCTCTCACCTACACATGGAACAAGAACAACCATGTGGCACAGGTAAAAAAAATAGAACTGAGTCATTGGAGGGTGGCGAAATGTTTCTCCAATATTCCATATTTTTTTTCTTAAAGCCCAGAATTATTCCTACCCATGGTAAATTTTGACTCTGTTGAAAAAAAGTAACCATCAAGTTTTTTTCTTGATTGGCAATGAGGCAGTAAAAAGAGGATGTACAAGAGGCATCATTGTGGGGGAAAACACAATTCACAGCTTCTATTTACATTTAAATAAAAATTGGCCAGTCCGAAATCCTAATTATCCTGATTTATTAGGGAACAGCTGTTTTCATCTACTGAACAGCTGAAAAACAGCAACTCTCTGCAGCTGGTTTGTGGACAGTAATAGCTAAGACAAAGGAGCTCACTGAGGACCTGCGGCTCCACGTTCTGCTCACAAGTCAGGAAAGGGCTATAAAGCCACATCTGAATGTGTTGACGTTTCAGTACCAGTAGCTACAATGCAAAGTATTATTTTTATAAATACAAGACGTTGCACGCTGCGGAAAATCTCAGGATGTGTTACAATTAGGTCAAACGCTACTCCTGTGCTGGCCAAGAGGAAAGTGAGAAAGGTGAAGAAGCATTCAAGGCTCTCCACAAAAACCCAACTGGCCTTTGGAAAATGCTCATCTGGACACCCACACATACAAAAAAAAAAAAAAACTTCCTGTCTTCTGTTTTATGGTCAGAAGAAACACATTGAGAAGCTTTCAACCCTAAGAATACCATCCTCACTGTCAAACACAGTGGGAAGAACCTACAGCTTTGGACTAGGGAACCTAATCACAGGAAACTGCACCATGAAAAAAAAACAATGCATCAAGACGCTCAACACCACCAGGAAAAGCCAGTGTCATATCCAATCAAAGAAAAGCCTTGCTGGTCGTATAAAAGCAGCCAAGTCAAAACAAAGAAGTTATTAAAATCCCCACCTGTCCTCCAAAAAAGCCACGGCCGTACTGCCGGCCCTCGATAAAGCCAGCGTCCCAATCCGTTCTGATCATTCGGTCGTCCAGCCGTGTGCCGTTAATGAAGCGCATGGCATTTTCTGCATCGGTACGCGTGTAGTATCTGGTAGAGCAGGGGTTAAAGTCTGCCGCGCATCCTATGATGGTAAAACTTCAGCTAATATGCTGTTGTGTTTTTATCACCAGATTGTTGATTGATACCAAGAAGTGCTTCCTTTTTAAAGCAATGTTTGAAAAATACATCTGTAAAAGGATACTCCACAAAACAGAATCCGCAGGCAGTCTTCTTGACTTTATCCAGACCAATGATGATGCGCTTAATGTCTCCACCTTTAGAAAATAGCTCATGTACCTATTTATGAAAAAACAAACAGAAAAATTACAAAACTGAGACTAGTCAGGACCTGTAAATGAATACTCGGGACAAAGGAATAAACAAATCAGCAACCATGAACAATTGACAGATGAAATATAAGGATTAAAACAAAGATGAAAAAAAAAACAGATTTTGTAAGAAGCTGATGGAAAGATTTCACTGATTTATATTCAGAACGAATGGATTAAGCATCCCACCTGCTCCTCAGTGGTGTAGAAGGAGAGATTCCCGACATACAAAGTGTGGCTCTGTTTCAGAAGCTTCTCTTGAGTACCGAGCTCACCCTGTAAAGACAAACGTGGATGTTGCCTCTTCTCGTCGCTTTGCCAAATAAATAAAAAGCACCTCAGAGACTTATACAGTCAATGAACAATTCAAACATCACGCGAGCTGTAGCCTCTGTTGATAAAATCTGCGGTATTTCGGTTCGTCCCGAAGTTTCAACAAAACATGCAAAAATATCGTTGCGCCGTCTTTGACACCACGTGGCTCATTACATTTTAATTAAATAGTTCCATCAATCAACTGTTTTTTGCAAGTCATCTCTGGATGACTTTGTGGTAACTGTAATGATGCTCGCTTTGTTCGCTTTATCCTGAACAGAGCAGGCCTGTTGTCAGATGGTTGTGGCTAACAGCTAACAAACCGCTAGCTATATTTCAATGCAGTTGCTTAAAAATATCTTTCTTCTTACCACAAAATGCTGGTCTCTGTATCGACTCATATCAATATAAGAATCACTACTCAACGCATTTAATTTAGCAGCCATTGTGAAAGAAATGCGGACAGATGCGCTCCGACTATTCCCGAAGTTGTGTTCCCAATAGTTGTTGCATTTCCGGTATGCGTCCATCCCTTAAAGACCTCCGGTTCCGGTGGAAATAACATAAAAACATCAAACTTGCCAGGGGAGGGAAAAAAAAAATATATAAAATGAAACACGCAAGACCAGATGTTTTTGTTCTCAATTCGACAAATTCAAAAAGGCAGAACACATCTCTGGAAACACTGCTAAAAAACCAAGCAGCACAAAAAAGCAGGTTTTAAATGGGACAAAATTTGGATTCAAATTAAGGAATCTACATTTATGAATATAAAATATACTCGTAATTATTAAATGATTAAACATATATTACACTTTTTTGTCTTTCATAAATACACCAAATGTATTTCTATTGTAATATAATATAGGCACATCACTGTTTACAGTCAGCCAATTATATAACTCATCCCAAAATGTATTCACTGCATATAAAATGAATGTTCTTGAGAATCAACATCAACTTGGCAAAATTTACACATTATCTTGAAATTTGTATCTAATTATTAATTTTTTTTTACATGGGTATATGTCAATAAGGGTTTTGAAGTGCCCTGTTTTTTTTTTGTTTTTTTTTGGGGGGGGGGGTAAGAGGGGAAATGATAACTATCTTGATCTTATTATGGAGTTTAAAGGCAAAGCTTTATTTTGTCATTGAATGTTGACCACTACAAACGCAGCAATGACATTTGATTTACACCTTAGTACAAGGGGCCCCTCGAAACAATCACAGACACGCATAAACTGTATGTTAGGGGCCCAATAGCATGCAAAGAGGGCATAGGGGTGACGGCGCCGCCATAATTGCCACACCTGGAGCAGTTGAAGGGGCGGTGCCTTGCTAAAGGGCACCTCGGCAGTGCTCTGGAGGTAGACTGTCCCCTCTCCAGCCACAAGCGCACACTCCATATTTAGTTTGGGCCGAGACCCTCCAGTTCATTTAATTTACAATTTTAATGCAAATGAGGCCTGCATAAACTTGTCAAAAACAACTTCAGACTGCAGAGGTCAACTTTTTATTATCATAACTCAAATATAAAAAAAATTCCCTAACCCATCAACCACCTGACGCTGACTTTAAAACAAATTGGTGAAAGGAAAGAACTGTCAAAAAGAATATTGTGAATGCACCTGTTCAGGAATCACATCACAGAAAATGAAAACCAAATGTGAGGTCTTGGTTGCTCATTGTCAGTGCTACTATCGCTTTGAACAGAGACATTCTGCCAGTTCTAGTATTACGTGAAACAATCAGTTAAAAAAAACTTGTCATATAATCTTCATCAGAGGTCAGATCTTCACTTCGTGGTGCAGCAGGTTCTGGAACATGGAAGAAAATGACAGGAATTTAAATATTTACATCATTAAATGAAAGCAAATGTATCTCGATTCTAACATTATGATGGAACGGGGTCATTTTTTTACTTCAATTATTGTACAGTATTAATATTTAAAGGAAATATTCGATCAATAAACAAGCTGGGTAACGGGATTCTATCGCATCCTAAACACTTTTCTTTGGAAACTTGATTGTTATGAAGGCAAATATAGTTTTCAGGGTCTTATTTCCTAGTCACACACATCATTTTCTTTTTTTGTACTCAAGGGAATGTTGTTGAGCCAAATGTACCATAAATTACTCCAACTGACCATGTGTTGAGATTTGCATGGTAATATTGGGTCACGACTAGACAGCGCTCCGAAGCACAGATCAATGATGCTTTTTTAAAGCATTTTCTTCTAGAAATTACATTTTAAGACCTTCACTGTTTTTAGATATCACTGAGCAAGGCCAGCATTAAATCCTAATCAGAATAATTTAATAATCCCACAGGGAAATTATATAAATTCAAATTATTAAATGTAAATCGTTGTAAAATGAATTTCTGTGATTACTTCATTTTAAATTCATGGCCGGCGCATCCAACACGTATCCAGATGGTCTGAAAGAACATCTGTTATAATTACGTTTTTTTAAAAAGTTGCCTTCCTCTTCCTCTTCATCAAAGCTCGCCTCTCCTCTCGATGTCGAGCAGCTCCACCTCGAATATAAGCGTCGCTCCTCCGGGGATGTTCGGAGGCGCCCCGCGGTCTCCGTAGCCCAGGTCGGAGGGGATGACGAGCTTCCTCTTCTCCCCCACGCACATGCCCAGCAGACCCTGGTCCCAGCCTTTGATCACCTGGCCGGTGCCCAAGGTGAAGGTGAAGGGTCTGTTGTGGGTGAGGCTGCTGTCGAACTCGGTGCCGTCCTCCAGCTTGCCCGTGTAATGCATGCTCAGCACGTCTCCTTTGCGGGACCGGACAGGGCATTTGTCCACTCGCTTTTTAATCCCGATCTGCAGTTTCTTCTTTTCGGCGCCGCTCGCAGCCATCGGGCACAGAGACAGCACCGCCATTGCGAACAAAAGAAACACCCTCATGGCTGCAGCGCACGCGCGGCTTCCAGGCCTCTGGAAGAAAGGGGTATATGGGATAAAAGTCGGCTCGACAAGGCGAATGTGGAGCGAGAAGAAAGGAAATGGAATCTGGAAGCTCGGTACCGTCAGCAGATGCGCGTGACAACCCCGGAAGAAGTTGATTTGGTGGTGTTACCGCAAAACACGTCCGGTGAGACGCCAATCACAAATCGAGGTTAGCTCGAGTTCCGTTAATTAAAAACGAATAGAGTAGAATGTCTTCGTTGTCATGACAACAAGCGCAACGAAATCCAATGTAAAATGTATTACTAACTTGTTGTAGGACTTTGAGGTTCGAAGACAAGAAAACGATAAATCAATAAACATATACAATTCATTTGAGGCAGCATTTTATTTTGAAACAATAATTTATCAGAGCTCACCGTGAAAGTTCTCGCATAATAAAATAAAATAAATACATTTGTTTGTCCCCTTTCTGTGAAAACGGAGAAACAAAGAAGGAGCAGGAATCAGGAAGTGCTCTTCCGGTAACGTCGACTCGGAGTCGGAAACGACCTTCGGCAGATTGATTCGTGTTTGTTGTTATCTCGTCCACTTCGACCGAGCGTCACCTGAAGTAAGTTACCTTCCTATTGCGCTTCATATTTAACCGAACCATCGAAGGCGACCTGCATGACAGCGTTTACAGCGAGATGACGGTGAACGTTCGTGTCATTGCAGGGTGGAAGTGTTCGACGTGACGTCACCGTTAGCAGGATAAGCTAACGCTCGACAAGATGCTATCGCGTCTGTTACTCAATCTCATCAATAGTCTCCATGTCGTTGAGAAGTTGGCCGAGTCTCGTCCGATCCGCAGGGCGGCCCAGCTCACAGCGTACGCCATAACCAAGGCGCAGATCGCCGGTCGGGACGCCATGCGGTCCCACACCCTGAAGCAGATGCGGGAGGAAGCCGGCAGAGTCCCCGGTGACGTGGGAGAGATCGGCAGGCGGCTCGGGAGAGTCGGAGAAACATTCGTGAAGGAAATCAAGGATGGATGGAAGGACGGCACCAGAAAGCTAAAAAAATGAAGACGACAGACTGACTGCAGGACACTGGGAACGCACCTGAACAGGTTCAGAGCGTCTCGTGTTCAGAAATTATAACATGGAAACGAGAACCTGCATCCAAAACGCACGGCCGGCCGCACTAAAGCAGTGACCTCCGACCCCCGGAGGGCAATTGACTCTGATTCGGGTCAGAACATTTCCTGTCTGCCTGATTCCCTCATGCAAGTAGCCGATTACCTTTCCACGGCGCGCCCTGCCTCTCACCCTGAACCGACTTGGATGTGCCTGTGAGGAATACGATTATGTATTCAGAAAGTTATTGTAAGTCTAAATCTATAATTCTGAAGTAAATTCAAGAAGATCTTATTCAGGAGGACAGATCCTGCTATTGTTTTGATGGCCTCTTCACAATAATGGATGTGAATTTGTCTGGGTGACGAGTGTAATTTATAGCGAATGTAAATTTTAGTGCATGTATGATTTTCCCAGTTTGTTTTTTTTGGGGACTATGAATAAAGATAATCTATAACAACAACTTGACTTCTAGACTTTGTATGATGATGTGTGAGTAGAAATAATCTGCTGTTAATTATCAGTGATTATAAATGTACTGCTTTTTTTCCTCATGTCACCCTGCGTTTTTACATGGTTGAATCATGAGCCAGCCAGATTTGTTAATTAAAATAAGTTAGCTGCAGCTGTACTTTCACTAAAATAATGCAGATATATTTTTACAGTGATAGAAGTCATCTAATTTCTGCTGCAAGAGGCTGAAAATATATTTGTTCTCAACTGTGATCAAAATTAGCGAGATTTTAATTATCATACAACCTGAACCACTGCACTAAAATACATTTAGAGATGATTTATATCTATTGCTTTGAGCATCATGGCATTTTGCTAAAATAGACTGTTTAATTGGAAATAAATAGACGAAGTGTGGAAATTGTTACTTTAGATGTCTTTAAAGCACTCAAATGTATTCTTTAAAAAATAAATCTGCCTTTGACTAAGGAAATTAAATTAATGAGGCAAGCAAAAAGGTTTATAGTGAGTGTAAAGGGTTCCCATATGACTTCTTAGATTAAATGGTTTGAAGCATAAGATGATATCTACACTAAATTCTCCAGGAAAAACAACTTTACAATTACATGGCTTTCTTTTATTGAAATCTGACAGTTGTATAATAATACTTGTGCAGACGCACTGGTCTGGCAACTAAATATTAGTCGCGTTGCATCATTTCACACAGAAATAAATCTCTATCAAGAGGAAGAGGATGTTTCTGGCAGTGCGTAAGTACATATACACTGATATGGCACCTGAACGTCATAAAAATACATCTGTAAGAAAATAAACAACCTTTGAAGAGCATCAACCTGCAGGAAGAGTCAGTTCTGGTGACTGGATCAGAAGATTGGGAGGACGGGCGAAAAACAAAATGTACCAAATGTTTTCTTTGTTCTTTCTTCAGGTGGGAGGATTGGTGACAAGCAGGCAACATTGGCACAAATTCGCAGATATGATATGGTTTCGTACTAGAAACAGCTTAAACTCTGTGGAAGCAGAATGTAATAGCAATCTGACTTTTATCATCACACGAAGGCTTTGGAAATGAGCTCTAAATGTAAATTCTCTCATATCTTGTATCATGTCACATCAAATTCGTGACATTTTAAGAAGAAGAAAAACACACGTTCAAGCACACGAAAGTGGGGCTAATCTGAATGTTCCCGTGTGAACATGGGTGAAAAGAAGGTGGAGTTGGATGCTGAGAGAAAGAAGGCAGAAGGAGGTCTTTACATCCAGAGGCTGGCCAGCATGAAGCTGAGCAGAGCCGTCAGCAGTAGCCACACAGAAGACTGCACTGTAAGAGGAAGATAAATTAGATATTACAGAGGTCGCGCACAAGAACACATCTCTCACAGATCTTATGACGAGTAGTTCAGTAGACTTCTACTGCAATGGAAATCAGTAGCTGTTCCCTGACACTGTGTACATGTGAAAGAACATTTACCATTTGCTGGGCTCTTGGTGTAATTGCTTAATGTACTGCTGTGTAACTGAAGATTGATATTATACGGCATATCGTTTATTTATTTCTCTCTTTTTATTTTTTACCTGCACTTGATGAGTTACATTCCAAGCTTGCCAGTGAGTCTAAGTAGCTCTGACCCAGCCACTCCTGGAACGCCTTCTTGTCACCAACGCCCACGAGGCGAACGGTGGAGTCCTTGAAGATGAGATCTGTGCCCGAGTATCTCTGCGAGTCAAACATCTTGAAACCGGGACCTGTATCATTGCCAAAATACACCTACAAGGAAATGCAGATCGACGGAAACTGAATGCAAATGTAGCAGCTGAAATTAACCATTGATCTCATTTCCTTTCGCAGAAAAGGTTAAAATAAGAATAGATTCATATATGACCATAAGAAGTTTGGTACCTCATATTATTTACGAGCATTTAACCATTGAAAGGAATATTCTGTTGTTTTTAAATAAATATTGTAAAATTTGTACTTCTGCTGTTTTGATTTTGTGTTTCACAAGTTATTTTATTTGGACCAAAATTATCCTAATGTAAGATTTGCATTAAAGATGCGCACAGAAACAGATGGAGCCTTTTGTAAATCCGTGCTAATTTTGAATAGATTTACAGTATACACATTTTCATGGAGCTCACAGATCCAGATGAGAAATACTGTTTCGATACCACCGGAGACAGTTGGGGGCCGTGTGACCTCAGGTGATGATAACATCTGCGACTCAATCAGAAAGTACAAACGGCATAAATTCCCTTACCTGTCCTCGGTCCAGGAGTCCATAGACAGCGTGGATGTTGGTATCGGGCCGAACCATCACAGCGTGGGAGGGAACTCTGGCTAGGTTACAGTGTCTGTACTGTGTGACCTCAGCTTTAGTGTCCTGAGAACACAGCAGCTGGAAATCCGTGGACTTCAGATGTACTGCCCACGGTTCAGTGGAGTTACCTGAGTAAAGGTAAAACGTGGTTGGGTTCATCTGGTCGCTTGAAATTATGCAAAGCCTCAAAGTGGCTATTTAGTGGCTTGTGTCTTACCGTCGGTGTTTTGGAAGACTGTTGTATGCTTGATGAAAGCTACATCTCCATCGTCCTTGGCCAAGCACCTGAAACGAGAAGTAGCTTGTGGTGAAAACTGATGAAAACCGTTCCTTTGGAGACACAGATTATTCCAACCACGTTTCCATTTCTTTCTGACAGTTACATGACTGACTGACTTCTGGGAACAAACATCAAAGCTCTGTGTATAAAAACGTGATTGGAGTTTAATTGTCCGGAAGATAATGTTATTTTATTTTTTGTTTAAAGGCTGCAGTGATGACTTCAGCTTACAAAAGTCCGTGAACAGCATCTGTTCTAATCAATATGCAAACTCTGGGCTTCCAGAAACTTTGATTACATTTGAAAACACATCCCCACGCTCTTAAAGTTTTTTAGTAGAACACCTTGAAGTTATTTCACTGTGATTCTCCTAAAATATTTTATGGACCAAGAGGTTGATCTTTTCATCTACACGGTCGCAAGCACATAATTTAATTGTAATTTTTGGGTTAAACTGCACTCTAAAAGGTACATTAAGCCAAATAAATCAATTAAAAGACCTAAAATTGCACAACCTGAAGATTTAATTACTTTTGGACTCTGATCTAATGTTGGTGGACAACAGTTACCACAGTTTTTTTAAACTGTAATTTCAACAATTAACTGTTACACTTTCAATTCATACTTCTAAGTTGTTAATTCGCCATGAAAACAAGTAGCATCTAGAGATGTCTGCAATGTCAAACTGATGGACAAAAGAAGATTTCTCATTAAAATAAGATGAAATATTGAAACATGAATGGTGTGCTGCAGTTTCATGTACCTGAAGGCGCCGTTGTATCCATCATACAGGTCTTTTCCCTTCTCACACTTGTTTTTTCCTGAAGCGTCTCCTATACACAGCTCACAGAGGCTCTTGGGGAATCCACTTTGGTTGGCGCCTGGCACACAGCTCTGCTTGAAGAACTCTCCAACCGCTAAGCATTGTGGATAAACAGGAAAAAGGAAATGTCAGACTGTCACAAAAGTTTAAGCTTTGAAAGAAATTTTAAGAAAGAATACAGGGTCAGTCCATCTCAACAGATATATTAGGTTTAGTGAATGTTGACAAGTCTAAAAAACCCATAATAATTCAACAACATTACTGATAATACTCGATAATAGCCATCAGCTTTGCTTGGGTTTCAGACACTTCCACATTCTTAACTCTCAAGTCAGAAAAAGTGAGCTTTCAGAAAAATATTTTCTAATTCTAAATTTTGCAGTTTCAGTAAATCCAATATGGCATGAAGGCGGCATGATAATGCTGATTAATTGCATTATGATCTTTTTAAATCACAGAGTGATGAGTATCAATGCACCCCTAAAATGAAAACACCACCTTTAGACCTGATACTGATTGATTATCTTACTCCGGGTCCTGACTACACACACTGACCTTTGGGAATCTGACACCGCTCAGGCATGACCAGGCCTTTCTCCATCAGTGTCGATACCGGAATGTTCCAACCAGCCGTGCGACCGTATCCGGTGTGACAGGAGCGACGTCCGCGCAGGTCATGAAGATTCCTGATGTCTTGGCTCTTCCTTTTCACCACCGCTACCGCATAATACACGGCACCATCACGGTCCGCTGGAGACAACAGACAACTGCATCTGCACTCTTTGAAACAGTGCCATGTGACCACATCTGTCTTTTACATATACTGTCTATTTTTGTTTTACCTGTGTAGCTCTCGCCGGTGGCAGGGACCAAGCCATACTCTGTCCCTGCAGTGTAGATGTACCCCCCATCCAGAGTGATGGCATCGGCCTCTCTGTTCTACGCAAGTGTCACAAAGAAAGAACAGAGATTTAATAAAACACAACTTCTTGAACCTTTTTTCTACCAACATGCTCATATTTGTGGATTCGATGCTACTGGAATTCCGCTTTTAGCACCAATGTGCCTTAGCATGGCTGAAAAATATAAATCATTTAAATATGCCTCTAGACTGTAAAGTTTTTATTTACAATGGGAATGAATACCTTGATTTTCTTCATACAGTCAGGCTCAGATTCACCGAAGACACACTGGATGGATGGAGTCAGGCCTCTGCTCTTGAAAGCTGTGGCCATGTCAACACACTTCCTCTGCTCACTGCTGGACACCACACACCATCGCAAGGTAGCTGGAAGGAAGGTAGATGATAGACAGATGATAGACAGATAGATAGGTGATAGATATATACAGTAGATAGATAGATAGATAGATAGATAGATACCCTCAGCTTTACAGTCCATGGTTTTCATGGCATTGTAATAGTAGGGGCCCATCCATCTCTGGGCGTCCTCTGACTCCGCCTCCCGAAACATGGTCGTCATCTCAGAGAAGAGAACAGTTCCTCCTCCATAAGCCGCAGATGAAAACATATTGAAGTCTGCCTTGTCCTGGAGAGAGAGAAAGTTGCACTAAATGATTAAAAAGAACAATCTTTTTTTTTTCTTTCTATTTTAATAATTATAATAATAATGCATTTGTTTTATATAGCGCTTTTCTTGGCACCCAAAGACGCTTTACATTGTGCATTATTCATTCACTCCATACTTGGTGGTGGTAAGCTACTAGCCACAGCTGACCTGGGGCAGACTGACATGCAGGACCGAGGCTGCCAATTCACGCCATCGGCCCTCCTGACCACAAACCAACATTCACTCGCTTACTGCATTCACACAGGCAATGTGGGTGAAGTGTCTTGCCCAAGGACACCACCAACCTCTCTCGATCACAGGACGACCCACTCAACCACCTGCGCCACCGTCGCTCATTTTGCAAGAACATGTTTCCCGTGTCATTTTTGCTATTAATATTTAATATGGCAAGAGACAATGAGACCTGAGTGAAAAGACGACATCACTGTGACATCACTTACTGTGTCACACCCCAGGGTATTATGATGCAACAGTTGCCTGGTGACAATGGTGCTGCTGGAGGAATGTGATCTTTGACCAAATAATTATCTCGATAGCACTGCCTAAGAAAAAAAATAAATTGGCCCTATGACATTCTTCTCACTGTGTCAACTGAGGTGACAGGTGAAAAATGAGACGATGACAGGACAGCATGCCAAAGTGCAAATCTCCGTGACTGTATTCTTATCCCTGAGGTGATGCTCAAGTAGCACTCGTGCGTGTGAGTGTTACCACAGTGAGCTCTTTGGACATACGTAGGCATCCTTCAGCATGTTAAACACCACAGAGGGATTGATGTCATTGCCCACGACGACGCCACGGAATGGGATTCGGACCAGATGGCAGGTTTTCCACTGAGCGACAGGAGCCCTGCTGCCGTCACGACACAAGAGCTGATAATCAGACGACAGCAGACCTTGTGCCCAGGTTGGGCCTTTACCTAGTGAGAAAACCAACTGGTTAAAGTGTTTGAATCAATCGGTACTAGTAATGACAGGCTGTCCAGAGAGCTAACTAAAAAGTTACCATCAGTGTTATCCTCAACAGTTGTGTGTTTGATGAAGGCAACGTCTCCCGCATCTTCAACCAGACACCTACACAGAGAAGGAGATGGTGAAAACTGATTTTAAATGAGCTGATCTGACAGTAACTGTAAATCTTGATCGTCCCTACAAACCCACAACACCCTGTCACAAAATGATACAACTGTATGTCACCGCTATCCTGGAATCCTCGGTATTGCTTTGCAAGCTTTTTTTTTTTGCAAAACGAAATTCTGGATAGAAATATTGGTACTGAAATAATACCGTGACATCATACTAAATTGCATCATAGTTCAATTGCGGAGTATTACCTATAAGCTCCTTCGTAGTCAAAGTATTTCTCGTTACTGCTAAATTCACATTTGTGAGATCCATTCCCATTTCCTGCGCACAGCTGACACAGAGAGGGTGGGTCATCGGCACCAGTTGCTCCGGGGACACAACTTGCACTGAAGAAATTTGCCACACCTGTCCACACAAACAAACACACACGTGTACAGCTCTCTATTTTCTGATTGCATATACCGGTAAGTATGCACGAACTGTACATAGTAGGTTCCCGACCTTGTGAGAAGTCGCAGCCCATCACAGACATGTAGCCCTGGTCTGTGAGGTATCCCACTGGCATGTCCCAGCCAGCTGTTCGACCTTTTCCTGTGTGGCAGCTCTTTTTTCCCGCCAGGTTGTTGATGTTGATGCCAGTTCTCGCTTTCTTCACAACAGCAACCGCATAGTAGGAGGCGCCGGTACCTGAGGCAAGAACATCAGGAATATCAACACATATTGCTGTTTCGAAATATCCCTCAGGCAGGAATGCATTTATAATCTGTGCAACAGGTGTGACAGGACATGAATTTCAAGGCTGACAGTGTATGGCTTTGAGCGCTTTGCCGAGGAGAAGCCACTCGCTCATATCTATGATAATAAATAATCAGAGGCTTTGCACAAAGACTGGAAACTGGGAATAGCAGCCACGTCCTTTGACTTTGGTCTTTAGGGTTGGGAAGGGTGGAGGGCCACTCCTTGACTGTTGCTGATTCTTACCTCCTTGATGCATTGAAAAGATCTGAAACTACTCTTACCATCAGCTTTTAATTCGTCGGCCACCATCTTGAAGGAAGCGGTCTTGCCTAGTTGGTAGATGTCAGAGCCGGACATGGACAAGGCATCTGCTTCTTTCTCCTGCAGACGCAGCAAAATGAACTTGAAGAACAGTAATTTGCACATATATCTGGTATTTCCTGATAGGAAATACATCATACATCTCACACAGTACCACCCATTTTATTCTTCAGGTAGCCTGGAGAGCTTAGCATCTGATCATGGATGAAAAGCAACATTTTTCAAGATTGTGATTGTCACAAGCTTCTTGATATGATGACCATATCACCAATAGAAATGTTTACTGTAAAGTTCCTTCGATCTAGTTATCTGATGCCTGATTAGATGTTCTTGAATGACTTTACAACCTCTTCATATATTACAGCCAGCAATCACCCTTCGTAGTTATATAAGGTTTATTTAATTCAGGAAAGTTCTGCTTGTTACAATCTTACCTGCAGTTTTTGAACGCAACCCTCGACCGACGCAGCCTTGACGCATCTGAGAGCCGGGTGGATTGAGACTTTGGCAAAAGCCATGGCCATATCATCACATTTTCTCTGCTCATAATGTGAGATGGTGCACCACCTGATGCTCTGCTGGCCGAACACTGACAGGGAGGACAAAATGGTGAATAGTAAAGAAAGAAAGAAAGAGAGCGAGAGAAACGACTCACCTATATATATCATCCCACCAAATAACAACGAAAGCATTTGAGCATTTAACTCTATGACGGTTGGCTTTATGTGGCCACAAAGAATAAACTCAAGTCTGAAAAATATATATAAAGAATACACAGAATTGAATGAAAACTGGAGCATTTTGTGTAACATTATAGCTCTTCCTGCTGCAATGCTAAATGAACACATACCAGTGTGCAGTATTAGCAGTAGCGCTCCAGCTGCCCTCCACATGGTCACGGCCTCTTGTTCCTGTCTCCCCCTCTGGGTGAACACTTTCCCCTCTCCTCGACTTTATGGGATGAGTCTTGAATCAAAGTCCAGCTTCTATCTGAAAGCTTAAAGTCCACACTTCACTTCCTCAGAGCTTGCTGCACTTTTACTGTTTTACAGCTCAATCATCTGCAGCATGTCCAGGAAGCGTCCGACTCCTCGTTGTACCTGGACTGGCGCGTCTCTGCTGCTGCTCTCTGGCTGCAGGCCAAAGTCTGGACAGAGAGTTCATTTACAGCCCGTCAGAACTCCACCTTTACTTTCCTGTAACTCCTCTCTGCCACTCGTGTGGTGCTTTTCCACTGGTGGGCGAGGGAAACCTACACAGGGAGGCCATTGGTCAGTGACTCACAGCTCTGTCTGCACACAATGAGTCTGTTTACCTGCTTTGGAAGCCTTCTGAGGCTGATGAAGCTACTTGTTCACAGTTGCGGACACCAACTTCAGCCTTACGTAAAATAATGTTCAGGTGTGTTCTGGAAAATACAATTTTCTGGCCATGTAGTTGATAAAAAAGGGGCAGAAACAGTAAGAATTCAGGATATTTGAGCACACTTGTTTGTTAATGTGAGTGAATTGTGACACTTGCTCATCCAGTGTTGATGATCAGAAAACTAAACAGCTTTGTCTGGCGGCTTGTCCAGGGTGTACCCCGCCTCTTGCCTGTAGACTGCTGGGATAAGCTCCCAGTAGATCCTGCGACCGGGATTCCGGATTAAGAAAATGAGTGAATGAATAAATTAACAAACGAGATAACAGAAAGATAATTCTTTACATTTCTATTTTTTATGTTTACACTCCTTTATATATAAATATACATTTTATGAATTTGTATAATAGTCAGGTTTTAGTCCACTTTACTGCACTTTAGAATTAGCATAAGCAACACATGACTTTTACATTTTATGATTACTCTTAATTCGGTTTTAAACCATGCCTGCTGATATTTTTCCTTCTTAGCCAAAAAAATAAGTAAACCTAAAGTGGAGTTGAACGTAAAGGTTAAATATAACATTTACAGTTCACATATCACATTCAAGAACATTCCACAATGCAAAACAAAAAGAATCATCAGTCACAGAATTTCAGTAAATCTCAAGAAATACTTTTATTTGATTTTTTTTTGTACCAAAATAGGCAGTCAGAGCAGGGATAAATATTACAATATGTTAGATATAGATCCATCTCTGTAATAAATTCTTTGCATCAGTGCTTTTCTCTCACAGACAAAGGCGTGGCCCCCCTGGCTTCGGCCAGAGTCATACAGAGAGTACGGTTCTGTCGGGCCGATGACATCACTGGTTTAACTCGATTCGGATGATACATGGAAAGAGGTCATTTAGCTGAATATTGTGCCACTATATACTGAAGCTTGCCAAACACAAGGGGTAAAAATAAGTAATACATTTGGTCTAAGAGCTGCTGGGTGACAGAGCGGCCTTTCTGTACGTCTCCAGTGTCCAGTCAGCTTGCAAGATTCGCCTTGGGGGGGGGGATATGAGTGGCTGACGAGGTCCATACCGAGGCTGTGTTCCCAAAAGCATCTTGGTATTTCAATTGTTACATCTTATAACAGAGATCATCTTCCTGTTTCCAGTTAGCCCCATTTGTAGCATCGGTCTTTTTTTGATAATTCTGTGTTCAGTCTCCTTCAGCTCAAGAGAAACGTCCAGCTCATTAGCTGCTAAATGCTCGTCCAGCTCGCCACTATCCGTGTCTGCCGACTATTTGGTGAAGTGCAGGTAGCTACAGTGCATTTCAGGGCATTTTGGCGGAAAGCAATGCTATGAGAGCACTGACCGTGAACCGAAACAGAAAATCTGAACACTAAATGATGCACGATGAACTTAAACTCATTTTAATGCTCTGTAAAATGGAGGGAACCTGCAGATTCAGATGCTAATTCTCTGTGGGAGCACCACTTCAAGCAATCCCTTTCACATTGTTGCATTATTTTTAAAAAATATTGATCATAGTTGATTTAAGGGACATGTAAAATAACTTTTTTTAACCCATTCAAACAAAGCCGAGGGTTGATGTCACAGACGTGCAAACTGCCCAGAGCAAGATTAAATGTTTTCCTGGTGCTAAATCCACATTTAAAGCATTCATATCCAAAGACTCTAACATTGTTTTGTTTTGTAAACAGATACATTACATTCGCTGTTGATTAGCAGTACAGTGTGAAAGCACAGGCTAGATGTGAACTATGCAGTCAATGGATGCAAAATAGTGTCTTGCAAAAGCAAAAAGTGCTCTTTGACCTTTTCATCTACACTTAAAAGCAACACAATCAGCACTGATAGCCGAACAGAAGTTCATCATCACACATCCAAAATGCCAGAAACACTGGGATGGTATCAGTTCTAAGATGCTTTTAGGAAACCAGCTCTCAATTGTGCAACTACAGTAAGAAGGGAAGCTGTAACGATGATTCTGTTGATTATGACAATAGTGATGAAGACAAAATGTATCAACTGTATCTTTTTTTTTAGTTATAATGTATAATTCTCAGAAGTTCAATAAATACCGCTAAACACCATCAATTTGTTTTTGGCCCTCCAAAAACAAAATGAGAAAAGAACAAAGCAAAAATAGAATTGATTTATATGTTCTTATTATTACAGGAAATATCAAAGTGTTGAAATAGTGACTTAATTCTTGTCATTCAGTAATTTCACTATAAAGTTTCATTTTGGCCTTTGATACCAACATGCTGGGGCACCTTCAGATTTACTGTCACATCTGAATAAGGAATGAAGGAAAACTGTGATATGAGAGAAATACGGAAAAAAGACAAGCGAGAGAGAAACTGTAAACAGGAACAATGCCAAAACGATTTACCGACAGACAAACAGGGAAGGAGATCAAGATTGTGTCCCAAAAACATGCTCTTAAAGCTATAGCGTGCAAAAGTCTGCCTCTTGGTGACAATAATAACATTACAAACCCAAACATGAATGCATTACCCTTTGTTAATATGAAAACAACAACGACAACAACAATAAGAAGAACGACAATGAAATCAAATCAGATAAAGGTACATGTCACTTTGATTTGAACCACCTCCTTAAACATTAAGGAACTGAGCTCTAGGAAGATCCACCGCTAGGCCACTGGACAGACTCTTGGCTCCTCCCATATCAGGAAGCAGCAGCCCCAGATAGTCCCAGCCTCAATCGACTTTGCATGCTTGTGTGAAGTGCAGCAAGAGAGAGAGAAAGAGAGAGAGAGAGGAAGCAAGCTGATAACAGAAAATCAATCAGCAATCAGAGGAGTAGGAAGTGTTGAAAGAGTAATGTCTGTGATCATGTAGTATGTTTGTGCTATTCAGAGTCGCTCCTTGGTGGGCACCCAGATGTAAGGACCAGACTGCTCCTCAATGACCTGTTTCACCTGCGCGTACGCCTCCACCAGAGTCGAGCCATGGACTACAGCTGCAGGCGGAGAAAGAGGAGAATGCTTTACCAACATACATTAACACTCTGAATCTCTTCATGTTGACTTGGATAGCAATACCAAAAAAAAACACTGTTACACATACAGCCACTGAAATCCTGCATCCATCAATAGAATCACTGTTAACAGGTTAGTGGTTCAATTTCATCTTCTTGTCCAAAGACCCAAGCAAACACGGATGTCATTCTAATGTTAGGAAGTTAAGGGCGGAGCAGACAAAGGTTGGAAATACCTATAATATAATACTTTAAAAGCCAACAAAGTGGATTGTATTAGTCTAGTTGCGCCCAGGCTCTAGCTACATAACACAAAGATCAATGATCTTATTATTCAACTCTTGGAAAGAAAGCGGAAAAGCAAATGGACCAAGATGTTTAAACAATGAGCTGCGGTGAAAAACTGATCCCCGATTGTCTCTCGTTCATAAATTGACTCCTGCTCCAACTTTATTTCATCACACAGATATTTAAAAAAGAACAGCAGCTTGTATTTGTAAGCGTTTGTGTGCCAACAACTAACCAGTGAAGTACTCTGTGAACTCCTGCTCCAGTTTGACAGCTCTGTCGAAGGTCTTCCTCGCCTGCTCCTCAGTGAGACGCTTGTTCATCTCTCTGCAGAAACAGACGAAATTCCAACTTCAGCCTTTAATGAAATCCGGTCGTAAACGTCTGTTAATATTTACACTACTCACAGGATGTTGTCGACATTGCGCGGTCTGATGAAGACAGCGATGGGATGGAGCCCTGCCATCTGGAGACGCTTTATCGCATTCCCTGATACATCCAGTATGCAGTGTTTTCCCTGGAAGAGAAACAGCGATGGTCCCGTTTTTGCTTTTTACATCCGCCTCCTCTCTTCTCCTGCTCTCTTTGAACTCACCTTGTCGGCGACTTCTTTGACAGACTGTATGCTGGTTCCGTACAGGTGGCTGTTGTACTGTCCAGCCTCTATGAACTTGTGCTCCTGGATCTCTCGCTCCATTAGCTCTCGGGAGGACATGAAGTGGTAATCTCTGCCATCCACCTCGTAGTCTCGCCGTGGCCGCGTTGTGTCTGAGGGTCAAATCAAGAATATGTGCATGTCGGGATCATTTTACGAGTCTTTTGTAGGACTTTTGTCGAGCTGCGTGCATTTTTAGGAGAGCAGAAATTTTAATTATGTGACATTAAAATGACTAAAAACACAAATAAATGATTGCAATGTTTAGTTTTCCATCTGTATCCATTTGAAGTTCATTTCTTTCCATAAAAACAGGCAATAACAGGGGCAAAGATTGACCACATCTGAACGGGCAAAAAAACATTTTCATTCAAAATATCTCAGAGTATAATGAGAAATAGAATAAATTGGCCCGGTTCGATTCAATAGGATGGCTTTAAAATGTTCCGTTAAATATATGACAAACCATGACGATGACATCACAGCATGACAAATGTGATTTGTTAGTTTTCATAATGTGTGTTAAAGTCATGAAAGGCTTCTGTGCGAAGTTCCCGTCTTATCTTCGAGGCCACTGTTGGGCTTTATTACGACACTCACGTGGGACACAGGAACCAAACTTGTCAGGGAACTCGTTGATGAGGTCATCGTTGACCCGATCCTTCATTGTTCCGAGTATGATGACCGGTCGTGTGTAGTTAACTGAGAGATTGCAAACACAACGACAGGCAGCGACTTGAGTCGAGCAACGTCCATGTATGAAAATAAAAACTAATTCACCCCTTTAAAAAGAAAACGAGCAGTAAGGAGTTTTAATATTGACGTTGAATTCATCACAAAGAGAGAAATACAACTCTAGTTACTCCGTAACGGGTTTTTATCGATGTGCAAATTGTAAAATGTTCTGATCTGATTAATATAACAACAAAAACAAACAAACCTTGATTTAAAAAAGGATGACATTAGGTTGAGTACTGACCTTCCTGCTGTATCACAGGTTGGTAGGTGAGGAGAGCGTCCTCCTGGCCAGCTGATTGGACAAACAGAAGTGATGGATACATTTAGAAGCATAGGGGCCGGGACCGGATTAACATAACCCACCCTTTTCTTTTTCTACTCTTGGACTAAACTTCTTCAGCCACTCTGGGAAAGCTGGAGAAGCAGTTGATACTAGGTAAGTAAAATACAAACACACACATACACACACACACACACACACACACGTGAATAACACACACCAAACCAGGAACAACAAAAAGTTGCTGAGGTTTGAAAAAAAAAACTGAAGGAGACAAAAAAGAAGAAAAGAAAGACATAAGGAGAAAGAGGAAAAACAAAGAACGAAATTAAGAGGTAGACGAGGATCTACACTTACAGGAACAACTCTCACTATCGCTGGTGCTAGATGTTACCAGCTCTGGAAGGACAAGACAGGTCAGAATCAGCAACACACACACACAAACAGCCACACACAACACACACACACAGACTGATATTCTCTGATGAGGGACACCATTGACCCTTCACCAGATTTGTGTTCAGGTGATCAGGAGGGTGGAATAACCTCAAAAAGGCCCACACTAGACAGATTAAAAACGTCGTAAGCCACGCGAGCCATTAAATGCAGCATTGATGCACAGTAGTGTGTTTAAACAAGAAGGCAACACAACAACATTCCCAAAGCTTTTCTCTGTCCCAGAGCTGGATTGAGGAGGAGGATGTCGGGAGCAGGTGCTATTTTCTATTGAGTCTGTCCAGTCAGCTAATGAGCAGACTAGCAGGTGAGACTGAGGAAGACGATACCTACCTTTATCATCCTGATCCTGCAGAGAGAGAGAGAGAGAGAGAGGGAGAGAGAGAGCATTACTCATCATATCCTGACAACAGCAGCTTCAGTTCTACTGGCAGACGCTCTATTAGAAACCTCACACACACGTGTGGAGCCAGAGGCTGCAGCACGTGTGTTGGTGTGATGCATGGAATGATGTTAGCACTGTTACACATCAATAAACTTAGTGAGAGAAGCACCTCATGCACGTGGCTTAACAACCTGTCAACACATTCATTTCCATCTGAGCAGTGATGCTCACTGGTAATTTAAGGCTTTCATAGGCACCCATGCTGTCTGCTGTACTCAGTGTATTCAAAGGGTGTTCTGAGATGATTTGCAAAACGCTACTTCAGAGGATATAGCGCAGATTTACGCTTTAACAAAGACCGATCTGGGATTTCAGGGCTTCTGGAGACTCTGATGATGACATGACAAGCAAGGAGTCAATTTTTGATTGCTTTTAATGTTTTAAAACAGGTCCTTGTATTCTTCAGAATGATGTTTCACTGTTGTTTCATGTAGAGGAGCTTCACCTTCAGTGAATTTTCATCTCTGGATCAATTTATTTTAATGTTATGAAAGAAAAGGGATGATCTGGTTTTACTCACCGGCCTGTCTTGAGTCTTTGAGACTCTGACGGTCTTTAACCTCGACCGCTCCTTCTTCTCTGCCCTGTGTGATAAAAGATAATACAATATATAAGAACATTACATAATAATATCATATGATCATCTCCTAATAAATCCAGAGATGGGATTGACAGAAGACCCACATATTGCTGCGACACAATGGGAAAGACATTTTCTTTTCACAGAAGATTTGCTCCCTCCTGTTGAGGACACCGTTTTATTTTCTACAGGTCATCAGGGACAAGTTTCCTCTGTTGAAAACCTCCCTCTACAATTTAAGGTGATGAGTCAAATGTGTTTTTAGACAAAGTCTTAAATTATGCCGCTTTTAGCCTCAAAATATCTCTAAAAATGTCAACAACAGTCACTGAAAATATATTTGAAGAGATGAACACAACAAAATCACAATATTGAAAAAAGGGAGGATTTTGGGCTCCAGCCGCTTCTTCAGTTTTAATCCCTGATGGCACACGCTGTATAATAAAATGTATTTGATTCTCCTCTCAATCCCATTTAATGTTAAAAATAATTTACTGTAAAATAAACAATGATATAGTTGATGATAGACATTGTTACATCCGTCTTTCCCCATCCTACTAAATTTCTCCCCCCATCTCTTGCTCCCACTCACCCTCATTGCCTCTAATCCCATGTTCACATTTTAACAAGCTCTCACTTTCCTTCCACTCCATCACTTCCCACATCCCTCTCTTTTTCCTCATCACCAGTGTCATCTTTGACGGTAAGTCCCAGTAGCCAGATCCTTTACTTAAGTAAAAATACTAATACCACACTGTAAGAGAAGCTAAACTATACCGACCTCCTGCGACTGGGGATGACTCCCACCTCCGGGCAGTTTGGAGGTGGGGGGCTGAGGTGACGGGCAGACCACCACTCTTCCTCGCCAGCGCCGCTCACATGGAGGATGTCCCCGAAATGGAAAGGCAGAGCCTGATTGGGTTCGCTCAAATCCGCCGCACTTCCATCATAGTCAAACAACGCCCTGCAGAAACAAAGGTTCACGTGATAAACATCTGGAACGCACCTACAGTGAGACGTTTGACACTGAGGACAATTGTTTGTTTAGATCCATTCTACTCTCTATTTAAATAACAGCCAAAACAGACAAATGTGAGTTTAAATCAATGAACCGTTCGCAATATTACAGTCGCTTCAATTCCTATGTGAAAACCGCTGAAATCTAATAACACCAAAGTGTGCAGCCAAAGTGTGTTGTGATGTTGCCTTGACATGAGAACTCATGCAGTGCATACTTTAAATAATCAAAAGCATGTGAGTATATTGTAAATATAGTTAAGCTAGTAGTCTACGCTGATGACTGCGTCTAACTTCATACAGGCCACAGTGAAGAAACGTGATGAAATACTGCATAGTGCACCACAAAAACCTGGCCTGTATTTTACACCGGTGTCCTCCTCCTGAGCACCATGGAAAGTTCAATTCTTAAATTATGTGTTGATGCTATTTTTGCCCAGCCAGCAAAACTTTTGTACATATTGCACTGCAGTCTAACTTTCCACTTGATACTCATAAAATATTGCTGCATAGACACACCGCAGAATACGACTGTATGAAAGTGCTGTTAAAAAGTAAACATAATTTGCGAACTTACTTTATCTGCATCCTGTGTTTATTTGTTTATGATATATATATTTATATATTTATTACAATGATTTGTCTTCATAGAGCCATCAAACTCCAATCAATGCAATTTAATCAATCTATTCAGTCCTTACAGTATCGACTTGCAAAGGTTTAAATATAATTATCTTTGCCTTTGTAAGTAATTAAAATCAGAACAAATAAAGAATTTAAAAAAAAATATCACTGTGTATTTAGAACGGAGGTGTGAAATAAACATGCTTTCATTTTATCCTGTCTAATAAGTGGCTCTTCACACAATGAATATATGTACAATACTAACGAGGGCATTCAGTGTGTGAAGCAGGACATTAAAATAATTAGGACACACACACACACGTCATACTGCTTCAGCGACATTTCCTCTGAGGAAAGGTTATTGTGTCTCTTCAAATTTATACGCATGCACCACACACACACACACACACACACACACACACACACACACACACACACACACACACACACACAGCAGCCCAGAGCTCCAAACGTCCACTATCTATCATGCACAAACATTTTCTCCGTGACCAATCAGCTGCTAGGCCGGGAGTTCCTCCTAAATAATTGATGCTGATTGGCCATTTCAGAGCAGCAAACCAGATTTGCGAGTGACAGTGATTTATTATGTGGGTTCTTGGGGGAAGACTACATCATTCTGTGTATCCTCAAAATGATTGCAGCCCTGCATTGATAAGACTCGGAGCCACGCTGTCATTAAGATTCAGCATTTGAAGTGATTATCCTCCACGGGCTGTCGCGGTAATTATCTGACACAAGCATATTTTTTCTCTTTACATCTGCAATCACAAATTGCTGTACATTCCCTCCGGGTGTTCTAACCACCTCCCACGGTCCAAAAACATGCAATATAGATGAAGTGGAGAACTATTTGTTTGTTTCGTGATGCAATTCTTACCTAAAGCCCTGTTCTACCATGAAGCCCTTCACCTGCAGCTGCTCCATCAGGCGGGTCACCTCTGGACCGCTTCATTGCACCAAAGCAAATGTTACTTTGTCGTAGAACCGTTTTGTAAATAAAAATAGCAGACGCATGCCCCATTTGGGCTAATGATAGTCACGCCGATGGGTAGCATCTTATAAATTTAACGAGGGTGATTGCATCTGTAATTTTGATATTTTTTCTATTACAGCTGCATCTCACAGCAGAATAATTTGTTTTATTGTGCATATACAAAGGGAGGTTTTACAAAGCAGTGTGTGTGTGTGAGTGTGTGCGCTGACTTCAACATTCTCTATCTATGAATCACATGTCTGTGACCGACCGACCACATCTCAAACGCTGGCCACTGAAATTCCTGAATATAGCCTTTGTCCTTTATGGGCTGCCGTATAAACATGGGAGTCCGTTGCTTTACAATTCCTGCTTTGTTTCCTTATCATCTGTTCTGTCCCTCCTCCAGCGTGACTGTAATTGTTTCAACCTATTTCCGATCGCCTCCTCCTCCTCGCATCACCTGTTTGTGTTTCCTCATCAACCACTTATATTTGCCAACACATGCGTAATGCAAATTTGAAAACAACACGATTTAAAATTCACAGAAGAAGTAAATGACATCACAGCCATAGAGGAACATTAATGGGGATTGTAGAGATCGAATTGATCATCCTCCTAAACAGGGCTGATATTTGTTTCGAACTTGCACAACCTAAAAATGGCCTGCTTGTCTCCTCAAAGCATAAAGAGTGGACTTAATGATAAGTGCAACCATTAGAGCTGCTTTTATCTTCCTTTGCTCTCCAAAGTATTGATCCTCCAGTAACTCATCAGGTCCCGGCTGCCTAATGTTTTATCGATACGTTAAGTGCTGTGATTCTCGTGCAGAAAGGATCTGAACGGCGTGGGCGGGTTCAGGACTGACACAGCTCCTGCGCTCTGCAGGAGGGAGATGCAAATAGTGAACCTCCAGAATAGGCAAGAACAGGAATGACACGTGGATATCTGGAGAGACAACAAGCGATGGATGCGTTTGTGCATCAACAGTGTGTGCCAGACAAGCTAATTGCGATTTTCGATGCAATCTCATCTCACACACAGAGTGCAGAGACGACAGCTGCGATAAGAGCTTAGAATAGCTCTGTCACACCGAAGGGCATTCAGCAATCAGTCACCTCTGTGCCGGCGTGTGTGTGTGCGTGTGTGTGTGTGTGTTACCTGACGTAAAGTGTGCGTTTCTGCGTGGAGCGGAGTGACGTGGAGCTGGAGCTGATGCTGCTGGTCATCATCTGTTCCCTTAGGTCATGGATTTTCGCCTCGAAGCGGCTGTATTCTGCAGGAACACACACACACACATTGTCAACAGCCTTCAGGTGAATGGTTTCAAAAGTCATGTTTGCATCGAATATTGAAATACCTGTGCAGATATTTTTACTTGATATTACAATCGCCGAAGTTCTGTTTTTGAAGTTCAGAAACTACATGCCGGTGTGTGTAGAGGATTGAAATCAGACAGGTTTATGCACCATATGTCCAACAAGCAAAGTTTCCATTCCACAGAACTACCGGTACTCCGGACACGTAGCGGTGAGCATCGACAGGTATTCCTGACAGGATGTGATCTGTACCTGCCCATGGACTGATCCAAAACATCACATTATAACATTTTCATGGTGATTTTGTTCCTTCCTTCAGTTCCAGATTTGCTCAATGGATCGAATGCAGCTACCCTACCGGAAATCACAAATCAGGAAACCCCACGGGACAAGCAGAAACACAGCAACGTTAATCCTGTATTCTGTGCAAATTCAAATGCATTCACAAAAATCCAATGATTTGCAAAAAATGCCACTTTCAGTCAAATTACCAGGAGCAGCTGCAGCCGCTCCTCACTTGAATGACAAACACTAAATTGTGAGGGGGGCAACCAGAAGGCCATCAATGCAAGTTGCAATGATTTGCTCATACACTCATACAGCATGGTGACCCTGTGGTTTAGCATCCTCCTACATGCTGAATAACCCTCCAGTTTGTGACCCTGTCTTTGTCTAGTCGCCGTAAAAATGCCACAGTGCCCCTTTAATTATAAATGGACATAAGTTATGGAAATGAAAAAAAAGCACATGGTTCTCACTTGTGTATTTTAAGATAACGTTGTCCTTCTTGCAGAAAAATACATTTATACTCTCATCCAGTGGACTGCTGCAGAGCGGATATGCATGTAATAAATCCTGACTAACTGTCATTGTGTCTTCTTAACACCACACAGCTTCCCCAAACCCAGAAACCTCTCAACCAAGGTTTGGATGACAACGCCGCTGGCAATAAGCCTGAACAAGCCCCGCTGAAGGATGTCCCTGTGAGTGTGTGTATCTGAACCATTACTGTGGACTACAGAATCTAATTAACCCTGAGTAATTCAATTATACTCGAGGTACACACAGTCACACACAAATAGATACACACATTTCTGGAATCCACAGCATCCCTTGACTCCCCCCCCCCCCCCCCTTCATTTCCTTATTTACCTGAGAGTGATGTAAAACACCAGCCCACGATCCCGACATCTCAGGTCTGATTTCCCCCAAAGCGCTCATTAACCGGATGTACTGAAGCTCACATCACAGACACAAACAGCTAAATGGTGCTAAACCGGCTGAAAGCCATGCACATCTGAGTAACACCATCTCTGATGCTTTCATTCTGCAGCTGCTGTTTTGAGATGCCACAATGAGATTCAGTGGGGGGGCAGAAAAAGCTATGATTAATTTGTTTATGAGGAGATGCATTAAAGCAGAGACTGGCTCCAATATTTCAAAAATAAAAGGATAAAAATGAAAATTTTATTTCTTGCTTTAACCTTCAACATTTTCCCTGCTGACCTCCGTCTGGCTTTGTCAATCTCAGCTCTAATCTGTCACAGTTTGATGGATTAACACCTTAATTTCAGCTGCTTCGGCATGTCAGAAATCTCCACGTGCTTGTGTGAACTTTGGAATCTGTCCACACACATCACCTCAGTGCAGTATTAGGAGGAGCAAGCGGAGGCGAGACAGATGGGGAGGGAGGATGAAGGATGGACAGGGGGAGAGACAGAGAGGAAACAGATGAGTGATGCTGCAAACTGACATCAGATAAAGAATACAGCTATATCAAAGATGGGCAGCGCTGAGACAAAGCAGACAAAGGCGTTGTGAGCTACAGAATAAAGACCGAGACCTTCATGTTTGCTGGCTCTTCGGAGGATTTGGTTCAGATTTAAGACTAAAACCCAATGATACATCCATAAGAAAACGAATGCAACAGTGCTGGAAGTGAGAGCAAGGACAAGGTGTTAATGCGGCATCACCGACTCTCTGCTCCCAGTCCCAACATCTTTCAGCATAACCCCCACCCCCGAGTCACTCCCTGAACTAACGGCTGAAAGTGCAACGGGATGAAATGAGATCTGCAAAAAAGTGACGCCGGCGACGCAATTAGAGCCGGGGATCGTTAACAAGCAAGTCGTGTCAGGTCTGTCTCTACCAACTCCGCCGTTAGCTGTACTCACATGCTGCAGGAGAACTGGCGGCTCAGCGTCCACACAGCAAGTCTCAGGATGTGAATGAGAAGAAAAAATAGCAACAGCAAGAGAGAGAGAGAGTAGATGTTTGTGTAAAAGAGAGAGAAAAAGCAAATAGATATAAATCTATATTAAAACAAAGTGTGTAGGTATGCAGCAGTGTGTGGCAGAAAGGATGTGCGTGAAATCAGTCCAGTGATGCTCAGCTGCCACAAGAACAACAGATGCTAACTCTCCCTCTACGACACTCCTCTCCTCCTCTCTCTCTCCATCACTGGTGCGCTCACTTGCTCCTCCCCCTCCTTGACAGCAGCTTGCCGTAGGGCGGAGACACACACACGCACAGTTTCCTCAGGTCAGTCATGCAAGAAGCCGAGTTGATGCCAGGCTCTCCTGCCCTACTTTGGCCCAGGGAATCGGTCCACGCATCACAGCACAGACTCACAGCAAATCTTTAACAAGCACCTAATGCTGGTTTCCCGGAAGCTCAAATGGCGTTCATGTCTCTTAAATTGATTTTCCATTTGTTTTGGAAACAGAGACTAAAAAAAAAGAATTAAAGTGAGGCTAATAGCATCCTTCACGGAGCATAAGGAAATCAACTCATTCTTCTCTGCATGAATTGCATCTGTCTGTGTCTCCATCTGTCTCTTATTCTCTCTGCAGCTCCATTTTCCATCGTTGACTCATTCTTTTTTCTCTTTTTACCATTTCCTACATCTGTTTCACTCTTTAGAGACCTTTTGCTTGAGATTATAATTTAAGCATTCGTGTTATGCTAACACTAAAGCAACAGCTATCTTATCCTATCCTCCATCCATGTGTCTTTGTCCGGACACCAGATTCCCAGGCACCGATACGGTCGCCCACATTGAAATCACCAGATATGAAGTTTCACATCATCAGCATCTCACCGCCTCCGTCAACACACATCACCTCAATGTAGCACCGTCAGATGAACAGCAACACGGAGAAAGAGCGGCAGAAATGGATGAGGAAAACAGGGCAGAGTGGAGAGTCAGAGATGTGGTAGAAGAGAGGAGGAGGAGGAGAAAGGGGAGATATAGGGGGGAGGGTGATGACAGAGACGGATGGCTCTCCTCTCCTCTCCTCCCTAGAGGAGCATTGTTGCTCTATTCAGCAGCTGGCAAACACCTCGCTTTGGGCAGTATCAGTGGTATCCAGCAGAAAACCTCTGGAGGTGATCAGGTCTCATCTATGAGTTGTGCACTGCACCAATAGTTCCCTTTTTTATTCCCCTAATTACCGGTATAAATTCCTTGCATGCAAGTAGCATGAATAACTGATGAGAGTACATAAATGTGTATACACTCCTCCCCAATATAACTTCCTGATTGAAGATTTATTTCTGGATTCGTGCTGTAACTGTTTGAACGTAACAACTTTATAATTCTTTTATTACAGTTAAAGGCCATTGGTAGCGCGAGGGCGTTACCTGCTTCCCCAGGTGGACACGTCGGTGATGGTGAAAAGCATTGAAATAATATATTTAGAGGCAGAAAAAAAGAACACATGTTGATTGAAGCAGTTTAATGAGGGGAAAAAAACTAAATTGTGACTTTAATTCCAATTAATTCATTCTGGTCCAAATAATTCCCCTGTTACGGAAATCAAATTCATCTAAAGGCATGATTAAAGTTTCATTATGTGCGACTTTCGAGGCACTGTGAGTGTTACGCTTAACTTTCAATTATTTAGAGGCTGTGTGTTTTAGACTGCAGGACAGTCCACCCATCCTTTTATGAAATGTCCTCCTTGCTTTTACTTTGACTGATCAGCTTTCAAAAAAAAATAATTCTGCCAAGTCTGTTGTACAAATGTACAAGAATCAATATCAGGCGCCGGCTCTAAAAATAGCAGCGATGCAAGAGTCTCATCTATTTGATTGAATAGAGTAAAGTAATCCATTTTAGTATTGATTAACTGATCAGCTTGCAGAGGAGATGAGAGGAAAGTGAGATCAGGAAAGAGAACTCTCATATTAATACAGAAACTTCAATATAATAATGTAAAAATGTACATTTAAATGCAGGAATTGAAGAAAGCATTTCCTTCTCTGGCTCTCACAAATTGGGTGTCTCAGAGTTAATCTTCCACGACACACACAAGTGGAGCTAATCCTCTCCGTCACCTCAGCATTCCTGCTAACAGACGCCGCCTCTGTGCGTGCGTGCGTACATTACAGTACGTGTGTGATCCCAGTGACTAATGCTGCTGTCAACCTGCAGGCATTGCCACTCCCACAACAGGGCGCTGTGTCGTGGGAGGAGACATGCTTCACTCATTCCGCATGAATCTATTTTTGTTCAGTCAAACTCAATGCAATAAAACTGAGAATGTGTAACCTCAAATATTACATTTCGGGTATTTTGCAAGAAACTCAAATCATGTCATTATATTTCCCATCTTTGCAAATAAATCTCTCAGAGGGGGATTTTCTTTTTCTTTTGAAGCCTGCATTTAAATAGCCATGATTGTCTCATGATTCCATGTGAAATCACACAGCACAACACATTTTGGAGCATCGTGTCTGACTTCCATAATTAGCTTCAAACGGCTTTAACCGCATTGAGGAACATCGGGAGTGTTAATGCAGCATGAAGACTTTGCACGGAGAAGCACACTCCATCTGCTGCACTTGAAATAAACACGGATCTATATCTGCTGAATCAGCTTATTAAATCAGCATGTCCGTGCCCAAGCACCCAAGCACCCACACACCCACACGCACGCGCACACACACACACACACACACACACACACATATAAATACCTATGCAAGGTGTTCTGTGTTTAGCCACACGGGCCGCCGAATTTAATATAAATAACAGGAGGAGGCGGTCACACACAGCAAGAGAGGCAGTTTTCCTCTCCTGGTTGGAGGTCATGGCAAGCTCCATTTTCATTGGCAAGAAGTGTGCGTGTGAAACAGAGGGAGCACTGCTGGTTACCGCCCGTCATCGCCACGGGAACAGGCAAACTTAGACCTCAGATGGACACACATACAAACACGCACAGAATGCTGACCAAATTCCAGCATGGTGACTATGTGAGATATCGAGGAGAAGGCAGTAGACAGGAAGAAGGAGAAGTTAGAGAAGAATAATCTAGAGTCTCTGTCTGGTTTCAACTCTCAGCCTCACTGATGGGCCTGAATCGGAATGCCAGAGAATCCAGCTGGGACGTACTTCAAGGATTCATCTGTACATGGGACACATGATGATTCCGTGTTGTACTGCAGTACTCACCCTCAGGTCTGTACTGTGCTACTATGGTAACAGTCTGTCCTGCCTTCTTCAGAGCAGCGGCTGCTTGCTCATGTGTTGCACTGGAAAGGTCAACGCCATTCACCTGCGCACACACACACACACACACACACACACGTGCACATTATTAGTGACGAGTGGCGACGCCACTTCAGTGAAATGTGTCTTTCAATCATGATCATTGGATTGTTGAGTCTGCCACTGACAGTTATTATGATGAGATATGAAAAAGAATCCACAAAGCTGAGGATCTATTATTTACCTACAAAGTAGTCGACTGTACTTTTTATCGGTGTGAACCGTCTCGCTTACCGACAGAATGCGGTCTCCCTTCCGAAGCTCCCCACAGAGATCAGCTGGACCTCCAGCAAGAACGAAGGAGATGAATATGCCTTCTCCATCCTCCCCTCCAACTATGTTAAAACCAAGACCCGTGGACCCTCTCTGGAGCGCCACCCGCCTGGCCTCCCTGGAATAACCATAGTTTGCAAAATATAAAAGATGATATAATCACGTAGGATGACATCTGGTCAGTAGGTTTGAATAAACTGCTGTGTTTTGACTTTCAAATTCAGTCATAAAACCTGATCAAGAGGCAGAAAGGATGAGTGGCAGTAGTAGTCAGTATTTATTAGTTTGGATTTTATGCACAAAAATAAAATATTTTAAAATACTGCAATGGCATAGACTTTGTGGGAGGAAGAGGTATTTAAAGTTATTTTAGTTCATGACAATGACCAGTAGGTGTCAGCATTGAGCCATTAGTCTTTTTGCCTCTCGGTTACTGCGTGCACTTCTGACTTCTAATGATGACACATGGTTTGATGCAGGTTTGTCTCATTATTGATCATCCTGATGAAGAAGTTTGCCTGAAAATAACCATCATTAGATAGATTCAAAGATGAATACCCGATCTGGTCATTTTCTAACCTGAGAACACTACCCAGGTGGACTATAAGGATTTGATGGTGGATACACAAGTTCGTATTAAATCCATTTTTATTTACATTATTTTTCTTTGTGCTTGTTTATCTATACCCTCAGTCTGTGAAGCTCTCTGTGTTGCCTGAAAAGCCCTGCATAAATAAAGTTGAGTTTCAGAATCTGCAACTGAGAGATGGGAAATTGGTGCATCTTCAATTAACGTCAATTGCATCATTCACAAGAAAGTGCCCGCTGAAAGAGAAAATAGATGCCACAATTTCACAAATGCAGTGGACAACATTTATAATCCACCATTTGCATGAGAAACTAATCAGTCAGCGAAAGAGATGGAACAGATGATAAAAAGGAGAGATACTTAAACGGAGAAAGAAAAGAGGGCCAGACGTCAACATGACCATTCTGCAGCCCGTATGAGGCTTATCAGATTTATCATAGCCAAAGCACTCTGATTGGTCCAAAGGGTTATGACGTAATGAGTAATATTCTGGTAACCACGGTGACATCGGTTGAGTGACGAGGGCTGTGATAGGCTGTAATTCATCCATTATAATGGATTAACGATAGTGGCGCATCACAGAGTGTATCTGCATGCATGTGTGTGTGTGTGTGTGTGTGATAGAGAGAGAGCTGATCTTCCACACAAGACCAAATTTTAAACAGCCATCTGTCTTTTCCTGTCAAACTCACACACGCTCAGACACATTCACACACAGAGGTCACTCAGTGTGTTTTTGGACTCTCTCGGACTGTTTCCCAATCTGTGGTCGTGGACCGCTTTAAGACCCCCACAGTGTGACGTGTGACGTGGGACAATCAATGAATGAAAAGATCAGAACGAAGATAGGATGGCCTCAGAACATTTACAGCTTGTTTTGCATTCATTCTATTTACTAGTAAAGTACACTATTCATGCAGTGAACTCAGCACTCCTAAAAATACGACAGTGTTTGATGTTTATGTCGAGTGTAATATTCTCTTACCTGGGAACGTCGTCCTCTACAGTCATGGCCCGAGGCAGCGGTGAGTATCTGGGTGTGGTCAATGGGGCGGGGCTTACAGACTGGCTGCTGCTCATGTAGGACTTTACGTGGTTGTCTTGATGCGGTGAGTATGCTGTAGAGACAAAAATAGTTTTGCATTTTATCCCACTGTCCCATCTTTGCCATCCTTCCACTTACGGCTTTCTCACAGCTCGTACCGGAGCTTTGTTCACGAGTCAGAACCGTTGATATGTCCTGTTCTTTTAACATGTCAGAGTGAGGAGAAACGACCTGGTGTCTGGTAATCTGCTCATCTGGAAAGGCAACATGTTGTAATCCGATGGGCCAAAATGACTCTGGTCTGATTATCAGTGGTTATTGTTGCATAACACATTCAGGACTGTCTGGTCGATGCTATCTGATAATGTAATGTAATATCATATAATCAGCATTTAATTTGCTTTATATAGAATATAATACTACTGAGTCACATAAATAGGCCTTTATATATATATTATGGCATGCCGTTCAGGAACTTATTATATATATATATCAAAAGTGCTGGAATATATATATGAAAAGTCTGAGAATATGGACCGAACTCTGGAATATATATATGAAAAGTCTGAGAATATGGACCGAACTATGAAAAGTCTGAGAATATGGACCGAACTCTGGAATATATATATGAAAAGTCTGAGAATATGGACCGAACTCTGGAATATATATTTTGATATATATATTCGGATATTTTCATATATATATTCAGACTCTTTCATATATATATTCAGACATTTTCATATATATATTCAGACTTTTTCATATATATATTCAGACATTTTCATATATATATTCAGACATTTTCATATATATATTCAGACCTTTTTCGGTGCACGGGGAGATATATATGAAAGCCGCGGCGTAGTGGTTAGGGTTCCGCGCTCACACCCCCGTTGCCCCTGTTCGGTTCCCGGTCGGGGAGCCGGATCGATCTCGTGTCATAAATGGAGTCAGCTCGAAATCTAGTGCCGGCAATCCTCAGTGAGGAGATAATGAACGCCCTGAAACAAATCCGCAGGGGCTTTTTTGAAACGCTCCTCTTAGACAGGATGTTTGACTGTATTTGTAATGTAATGCATGCTGTGGGTGTCCGCCTGACGCGCGACAAGTCACATGATGGCTGGCGTGCCGACAGCTGTTCGTCACGCCCCCTCGCTGGCCAAACTGTTCTGGCCAGATACGGCACTTGACAGGTCACGTGACGGGGTCGAGGCTGCCTACGGCACTTGACAGGTCACGTGACGGGGTCGAGGCTGCCTGCCCCGGAACATGCATAGCGCCGTTCTGGCTTTATACGGCGCTATGCATGTTCCGGGGCAGGCAGCCTCGACCCCATCACGTGACTTGTCACCGCGGCTTTCATATATATATTCCCGTGCACCGAAAAAGGTCTGAATATATATATGAAAATGTCTGAATATATATATGAAAATGTCTGAATATATATGAAAATGTCTGAATATATATATGAAAAAGTCTGAATATATATATGAAAATGTCTGAATATATATATGAAAAATTCTGAATATATATATGAAAATATCCGAATATATATATCAAAATATATATTCCAGAGTTCGGTCCATATTCTCAGACTTTTCATATATATATTCCAGAGTTCGGTCCATATTCTCAGACTTTTCATATATATATTCCAGAGTTCGGTCCATATTCTCAGACTTTTCATAGTTTGGTCCATATTCTCAGACTTTTCATATATATATTCCAGCACTTTTGATATATATATATAATAAGTTCCTGAACGGCATGCCATAATATATATATATATATATATATATATATACTATTGTGATGCTTCGGATAATCTGAGATATGAGCCAGGAGAAAACTGTAGCACAACCTCTGGTGTGTGTGTGTGTGTACTCACAATTAGTGACATCGGGTGGAGGGAAGTTGTCGTTGATAAAAAGCGACGTGTGTTTGGCCACACGGAGGTAAACCACATCAGGAGTCGATTTCAGGGCGGCAACTGCCTCCTCATGAGATACCTCGTCCAAAGAGGTAGCATTCACCTGGACAGACAAGGAAACGTCGACATTGTTACTTTTACTCAGTAATACTAATACTAATATGTACTACTTTTATTTCCACTGGCTGTAGGACTACAACTGCTACAACTACTACGTCTGTGACATATGTTTTCCGACAATGACTTCAACTATGACTAAAGATTATCCAACAAATGATGGGCTGTTGCTAGGCGACAGGAGCAGCGCTTCCTGATGCAAGGGCTAGAATGGAAGAGCTGGTGATGCCTTCACAGACCGTCTCTTTGAGGTGTATTTAATGCTGAAGGCCTGGAAAGCGTACCCACCTCCAAATATAATCAAATGTTGCTCGGACAAACATCCATTCCCAGGCAAATGAATTAATATTTGGTGAAGATATTCATTATGTCTATACCCTTCGGGGATTTATTGTTTGAATTTCTGGATGGGATTATTGATTGGATCATTTTACCTATGAAGCTAATAAACACCTGAATTCATTCATATTACTTTCTTCTATGGTGGATTTTAATTTAAAAATTAGGAGTGCAAAGTGTTGCGTTTCTTACAGCGACAACTTTGTCCCCTATTTGTAGCCGTCCGTCTTTGTGAGAAGCCCCTCCCTCGATGATTTTAGTCACGTATATGCCGTTGTCGCCCGGGACATGTTGGTTTCCAACTCCTCCTGCGATACTGAAGCCCAAACCTGAGAGAACAGGGAGGTTTTATTTGACTTCTGCAGAGCTGAGCCCTTCTATCATTTCTGGAAATTGATGCAGATGATTGATCCACAGAGAAATGAAATCAAGACTCAATATTTTAATTATTTCATTGATTTTAAATACAGGATACCTATAGTTTTATTTTGCAGTGTGTTTTCTCACCTTTGGGCCCTTTGACCAGCTTGAGGTCCATGATTTTCTCGGTGAGGCTCCTCCTGCGTCGTATGCATAGTCTGACCAGACCTCCTGCTTCCTTCAGCGCCTCCACGGCCCCGCTGTGGGTCACCTCCCGGACGTCTGCATCGTTTACCCTCACGATGCAGTCATTCACCCTGCACATCGCAAAAATAATTTATATGGACAAATCCGGCGCGTGTGTGTGTGCGTGTGCGTGTGTGTGTACCTGAGTCGTCCATTCTGGGCTGCGGCCCCTCCTGGTATAATCTTGGTGATGAAGATAGATGGGTCTTCTCCGATGTGAGGGTTATCAGTCCCTCCTGCGATGCTGAACCCCAGACCAGAGTTACCCTACACACACACACACACACACACACACACACACACACAATGTCAAAAAATAGGATATACATCACACTTCCGAGCTTGCTCAGATAATTATACTAAATTAATACAATAAAGGCCATTTACCCACAAAGCAAGTAATTATTAGAGCCAGTAACCCTCATCACAAAGTCTAAATACTATATATTATAATTCATTTATTGGCCCAATTTTCACTTCTTACAAAGTCAATTCATCCTAAAAAAATAAATGATAAACACTGTCTACAAAATTATAGCAATAGACTTCCTGTTTCGGTGAACACATAACCTGATGAGGGTCATTATTACTCTTTATTTCTGTCATGCTTTATCGCTAGTTTTAAAGCTTTTGTCGTTTCTGCCAGTCTGTTTGTATGTAGTCCACAGCGTCTTTAAAGCACATCCCGTCAAGCCGACAGAACCAGGTCACAGGAGAATAGAGTAAAAGACAGAGAGAGAAGGAGAGATGGTTAGAAATAGAGCCTCGGGCAAGAGATATAATGGGGGGAGGGGGGGGGGGGGGTCATGAAAAAGAAAGAGGAAGGATGGATGAGGATAGAGAGGAGGGAACCGGGTCATCAGAGCCGGACCGATGGTGGGACAGAGCGAAGGAACGTCATTTTAAAAGGAGACAATAATCTCTGCTCTTGATCAGCGTGATTTCAGACAGGAGTATAAGGAGAAGAGGCGTGATGGAGGTACCGTCACCATGTACATTTACACTGTGTGTAATCTGTCGTGCATTGCTGTGTTAGATTTTACCCGTTCAAGCGCAATTTCCTCATACTCATAGTCTGCTTCTGTTCCATTGGCCTGTTGGAGGGAAAAGGCGACGTGAGACAGTTCAGGTTTCCATGCCCAACTCTAAAACAGTCCTGTGAACAGTACTGCAAAGTTTCTGATGTGCCAGATTATGAATGAAACTACATCCTGTTTCTACAACACATGCATTCTAAATGCAGAAAGTCTTCACTTTTTAAGAGCTGGAAACAAACAATGTGATTCCAGTTTGGATTAAATACGATTCTTAACTAAATGTCCTTCACCAAGTTCCAAATTGGGACATACAGACATTACAATTTTTTAATTGGGACACGTTCCGATGATGATAATTATCTGATCGTCATCTCACTCATCATGAACGGCCACAAATATCAGAATTACAGCAAAAAGATTTCATCTTTTATGAATGACGCATGAATCCCAGAGATTAAAGCAGTAATACGTACTTAATGATGATGTACTTCTGATGTCATCGTTAAGAACATGCCCGTGAGCCAATCAAACTGCTCAGTCGGGACCGAATGAGCAAACGGATAAATCTAAATCGAGCTGCAGACTGTTATATTTCTGTCTGTCTACTTTAGGAAGAGACACACACAGAAATCAAGTAGCATCCCAATGGTCAATGTAATCCCCTTGGCTGTAATCTGCAGTCAGATTAGTTTAGATTTTGAATTCCTGTCATTTCAAACATGGGGCACAATCTCCAATCAGCCATGTGCAGTATGTCTCCCATCACCTGCCATACTCTGCATATATCAGGCAGACGGTCAGAGGCCACAACAATTTACTATTCTGCAATAAAATCAGGACAATCAAGCTTCAGAAAAGATTAAGTGCCCAATCGGTTGTGATGTTTCCTGTTTAACAAAGCTCCGTCATCCGTCACTACGATGATGCAAAGCAAGAAAATGAATGCAGCTCTAAAGATTATGTCCACTTTAATATCTGATTAAAAATTCTTAATTAACAATTTATCTTATATTTACAGAGAATAAATGAGCAATTATATCTACATGATATGAATGCATAAAGCTATGTGTGTGTGTGTGTGTGTGTGTAAGACAGCAGGGAGTAATTCCACAGTAATTACATAATACATTTATCTAACAACAACAGACACTTGTTCGCTGTGGCAGCTGGCTACCAGTAACGACATCTGGATCCATCTAATTCTGGACTGAGCCTTCTATCAAAATCCAGCCCTGGTGGGGGGTGCATTTTGCATTTATTGAGAATTTTTAATAGGAACTCCAAAACGTCTTGAAAATCTTGACTGAAAACCTACATTAGCCAATGAGATTTCACGCTTTCCACTGCTGACAACATTTCAGAGCCGGTACTCACATATGGGGGGGTGTCCGCGCTGTCGGTGTTGACCACCACAGGAGGGGGGTTGGCCTGCAGGACAGAAGAGCACACGGATTTAACCCCTTTAAAGTTGAGGGCCGTCCCAGAGGAACCATGGACACACAGTATACTGCTGATGGCGCTGGGTGCGAGGCCGACTTACTCGTCTGGCGTTTTTGTGCAGCATGTTGACTACATCTGCTACAGGTCAGCACCACAGAGCGACAGCAAACGCCACATGACATGCTGCACAGCCCTTATATGAGACAATGCTAACGCACTACACTAACATATAGTCACTCAAGGTTATTAATTACTCCAAAGCTTCTATTCTACTTGATTTCAGTCTCATTATGGTCGGTTTCAGTCCAGCAAAGCAAAGCCAGTGTCAGAGCTGAAGAAGACAAGCGCTCTTCTTCCTTCCTCCTCGCAGACATTAAACTGGAGATCACGCCGCACGGTGTCCTCCTCTCTTTGCAGCATCAGTCCCAATTTCATAACCTCGCCCCTTTTGCCCTCTCCTTTCACTTTCCTTTAGTTTTTCCCAAAACGTATTTAGAGCTCGCCGGTCCAGCAGCCACAGGTCGAATCATCTCCCGACAAACCAGCAAAGAGCAAACCAGTTCAGGTGTGTTCATCTGAAGGTGCAGCAGTTCTTCATTAGTAAAAAAAAAACAAAAACACACGCATCAAACCAGCTAAACTAAGCAGACAGTCCACCCAGATGTTACGCCGAGAGTCGCTCTCCAGATTTGCAACAGAGCAAAAACAGCATCTAGCCTGCTACGTGAATCTCCACCTCTGTCTGTCATCCCCCCTTTAAACAGCTTTATCGTCTCACACAAATGCATCTCCCCCCCTACGCCTCTCTTTCCACCACATACTGTCTGCCAGTCAAGCCGACAGGATGCTTGATCCCACATGGGAACAGGCAGAGAGTGGATGGGGGGGGGGGGGAGCAGAGGAGGATTATAGATATTTGTGGGAGGAGTTAAGGCTGCTACACAACAACAGGAACCGTACAGTGCCGAGATAAACACACCATGAAAACCCAGAGGATGAGTGGAAATCAATCAAAATGAATGGTGGGGAAAGCCATAATGGAAGGGGGTGGGCGGGGGGGGGGGGGGGGGGTTCACGCTGACAGATGCATCTGTGTGTGTTTGTATCAGTGAACTGCATGGTCATGGTCGTCATGAAGACGTGTATATATTCCTCTACTCTCCACCCATCAAACCTACCTGCACATGCGTGTGTGGAAAGGGGTGCATCAGTGGCAAACGTCGGGGCGAGTGTGACGTCCAGATGTACGTGTCATTGGGCCACGGCTGGCTCCCGGCCTTGCTCCTAGTGGGACTCCTCTTCAGACTGTCCTTCAGGTTGGAGCACTTTCCTCTAGTGGCCCTTGTAGCCAGGCTGCTCGGCAACGTGCTCCATCCATATCCCCCCAGGCCTGAACACAGCGGGAGCTGTGTCGAGTGGAAAGGGTGGATGGATAGGGACTGGGAGGCGTGAGGAAGAGGAGGAGGATATTGGTGTTGGCACTGCTGAAATGACTGTTGACTGGGCGAACGGAGCTGCACCTGCTGCTGCTGCTGCTGGTAGATTTGATGGATGGACTGCGAGGAAAGCAGGTGTGTCGGCATCACCTGTGGGTGGCACTGCTGATGGTTTTGGCAGTGATGCTGCAGCTGACTTGGTGACAGGTGCAGCTGATGATGACTTGGTGAAAGTTGTAGCTGGTGGCGGCTCGGGGAAAGATGCAGCTGGTGGTGGCTCGGGGAAAGTTGCAGCTGGTGGTGGCTCGGGGAAAGTTGCAGCTGGTGGTGGCTCGGGGAAAGATGCAGCTGGTGGTGGCTCGGGGAAAGATGCAGCTGGTGGTGGCTCGGGGAAAGATGCAGCTGGTGGCGGCTCGGGGAAAGATGCAGCTGGTGGCGGCTCGGCGAGTACAGCAGGCGATTTGGCGACAGTGGAGGCTGTTGGTAAGTTGGAGATGGTGGTGCTCGATGATGGCTTGGAGTCGGCGGCGCTATGTGGTAATAGCTAGGGGAAGGAGAAGGAAGCAGATGCTTTGGCGGATGGCAGCTATGTCTCGGGGCATGGGGGTTGTGATTTGGTGAGTGCAGGGGGGAAGGGGGAAGCTGGTGATTGGGTGCATGCTGTATTTGTAATAGATTCCGTTTTTTCTTTGAGTGAGAGTGGCTTTTTCCTGACTTGGTCTTCCCTTTGCCAGATTTGCCCTTAGCGGAGCCACTGCTGGGTTTCTTGGGGCTACAGCAGAACTCATGGCCGTGGAAGTAAGTGGTCATAGATGCAGAGATATACGAATAGTCCCAAAGAGATCTTCTTTAGCTTTCAACGCCGCTCTCACCACATCGTCATCTTTTAAGATGACAAAAGAGAGTCGCTCTCCAGATTTGCTTCTGTCTGAATAATGTAGGTCAGGCGTCTCCAGAACTCCAGAACCACATATCTCCCTTCTTGTTAGCTGGTATTGCTGCCTTCCCTCCTTCTCTCTCTCTTTCTCTGCTATGTATGCATCTCTCAGTAAATGTTGATCACTGCAATATCAGAAAACGAATCAATTCCTTTATTTATTTCCATTTCTTCTCCCGTACCAATCAGAGTCCAGGCAAGCAACCTTTAGTCCTCGATGTGATCCCCGTCTTCCAGGCTTGTCTCCATCAGGGATGCAGTGATCGTCCCACCACTCCTTCAGGTTACAGGGACAGTAGTAATGTAAGAGATGCGATCCGAAGAAGAAGAAGATGAAGAAGAAGCAGAAGCAGAAGCAGAGGCAGGACTCATAGGCAGAATGAACTTCCTTCAAGTCTTGCTCTTATTTAAGGTTCGTCCTTCTCGTGCCATGATTCAGCTTCACACTTTATCCATCTTTGCTGTTGAGCCTTCTGGGTTTGAATCTAGATTGTTTGTCGCCGTGGAGATAATGTAGTTCCATTCATAAATTCCAGAAGGAAAATAGAGCCAACAAAAAAAAAGGACTGCCCATATTAGACCTCGACAGTTGATGCTCTTTTGTTTTCAGATTCATGTCCATCCAAAAGCAAAAACATTTTCCTTTTTGAAATAGTAAAATAGTAAAAATAGTAAAATCTGAATTTGATATTAGGCCGGATCGCTACGCACAACTCTCTTTCTCAGCCTCTCTCATCTGTCTGTGCTACCTCCCTCTTCCAGTGTCTGTGTCTGTCCCTCTCCCCCTCTCTTACCAACTCTGCCTCTCTTGCCCTCTTTCCTGGACTAGCCAATTATGGGACTCCCGCACATGACAGCATCCAGGCATGACAAATCGATAGGCAGCCAGGGACGGTAATGCGACGCTCAGTCTGTGCGTGTTTCCATGTCCACAACGAACAGAGGGCTGTGATTGGAGGAGAGCAGTCCTTCCATCAACCTTTATCTCCTTCTTAAAGCATCACAAGGCGAGGGAGGTAAACTGGAATACAATGGATGAAATGCCTGCCGAGTGTGTGTGTGTCTGTGTGTGGCCTACATCCTTGTAAGAAAGCGACTCACTGTTTGTGTTCTCAAGTTTGTTTGTTGGGGGCAAATGCATTTTAATCTGCAACAAAAGAAAGTATCTAAGAAAAGTTAATAAAATATACTATACCTAAAAAAGTCAATTCATAACCCCATTCAGTGACTTTCGTGTACTATTGCCAAACAAACAAAGAACAAATAATCAGAAAGGAGTGAAATGATGACCTCCTTGGTGGATGGAGTGTCATACTGGCACTGGTTCATCAACAGTGAAACAAAATGACAGATTGTATATAAAATTATTGCTCAACCACAAGTCATTTTTTAAATTAAATCATAGCTTCTGGCTTCCGCAGCCGGCATTTGTGTTAGAAGAGCAGGAGCTCCCATTAGTTTGTACACAGAGCTCGACGGACAAACACCCACGTCCATCTGGTACCAGCTCGAAACCTAATGTCAGCTAATATATGCCTCAAGAGAGAGAGAGAGAAAGAGAGAGAGAGAGAGAGTGAGGCAGATTAAACAGCAGCGTGGAGAAAACAAATAAATGAAAGAAAGGTCTCCGTTCGAGTTCCCTGTTAAAGTGCTGCTAGCGCTGCAGGCATGCCGCTCAGTTAGGAGAGGATGAGCAAGGAGAATAGGCTGTTAGCATCACACTGCGTGATGGAGCCCCCACTAACACAGCCCTAGAGAGTCGGGGGATGGAGGGGGTGGAGGTGAAACAAAGACAAGGGATGTGTCTGTTCAGTTTAGGCTTTAAATCCGAAATGCAACACACTGGTGTGGTATGCCAGCCAATTTCTACTTGATTATTAATGGACAATACAAAAAACGTATATATTAAATTGTGTTTGAATAACAGCAACAGAATAAAACATTCAAATAACTATTCGACTCAACTTGTTGACCACACTGCTGTTACACTGAGTGTTACCAGCAGGGGGCGGTAGGCACCACAGAAAGTGGGATTACTAATGGACCAGCTATGAAGAAGCTACTCTACATGATCTACCCTTTACTGATGTATTTGTTCCATGTAGTCTGTTCAGCATTGACTGACAACAATGCCTATCAAATACATCATAGACGGCGGATTATTGAACAATGGTATGGTTTCTCCATGAGCAGAATTTGTCTCAATGAACTTCAACACAATACAAACTCTCCAGCGATCATAAGCCAGGATTTTACGGGATAATGGGATCGGAGCGTTAGCGGTGGGTCAGCGGGAGCAAGGCTCTCCAGAGCAGATAACAGAACATTCTCCTCTCTCGCTGCTCGCTGCTCGCCGGGCCCAGGACCCGATCCTGCTTCTGTTGGGAAAGATCACTTCCACAGGTCAGGATACGTGCTAAAGAGTATTCCTCTACAACTTAAATACAAAGTGTTACACGTGCCCTCTGTCTTTCAAGGAGTGACGGATTCCTCTGTCTGCCTCTGCAGCACAGGGCAGGTGATTTTAAACTTTCTAAGCACTGTAGCTTTGATTCACTTCATCAGTCCCACCGCCATCATCGTCATCATCTTCATCATCATCATGGGGGCAGTGCATTGGTCCAGCCTTCTACGGTGTCATCCCTTTACATAGTAATTACAGCCGGATAGATGAAGATGCCGTTGTGTTGTGTTGTGTTCAGCCACATTAGTTAGCAGACATGCTAAGTGATCGCTTGCGGTAAGATAATCTCCTGTGATGACATCGACAACAGAGACAGAGATGGCAGGGAGAGAGAGAGAAAGAGAGAGAGAGCGTGTGTGGGAGAGAGCTCATATGAAAGCTTCATCCCCCGCTAGAATACAATGTGTTTAAATTCTCACACACACACACACACACACACACTCACACACACACACACACGCCACGTTCTGCTCGGCAATCAGTAAAGCAGTATCGCCATGACAACAGCTGATGCTGACTGTTGGCCAACAATTGGAGAAGATCCATTGGCTGCCATGAGCAACGGCTGCACAGATCTTGCTGTCCAAAGATGCTTCCTGTGATTTGATCTCAAATGGCGTAAACTGAACAACAGGAGAGGGAATAATGCTGCCAAAACATTTAAAGCCACACAATGGTGAATTCACAGTTATGGTGTGAAGAGCCCCCCAAAACACAACCTCTTGTTTTTGTTTCTTGTTAACAAGCTGCCCACTCAGCAGCAGATGATCTATAAAAACAATGGAGCAGAAACTGTGATATCGCTGTACAGTACGCGTTGGTGCAGAATCCAAATAACATTTCTTGCTCGTCTCCTCACCGGGAGCAGATCTACAGAAGGATAAAGATAACCAGAGAAGCCTACGCTTGCACGGCGGTTTCCCATGAGGCATCAGGAGAGTGGAAAGTTTTCCCCGGGTAGCGGAAGGACTGTGAGTGGGATGATCTCTCGTGTACACTCTTAGTGGATTGGGTGTTAATTGCGTAGCTCCCACACATTTTTCCATCTTAAAAATGACCCAGTATATTGAAATGACATTTTAAGGTGTCATTCTAGCAAAAACAAATTTGTTACTCACATCTCACTGGTGGTAATAATCTAGTTTAGATTATCGATGCAGATGCACACAAACAAACATAAATAGACGTAGACACAAGGAAACACATGCCAGCATCATGCATTAACAACGTCTCTATCTACAGAAACAGCTGATGGACTATTAGCGTTTAACTCCCACCCAGTCAGCTGACTCTATGTTGATGGATACATTACTATCCAGGGCGCCTGATACTGTTTATTCACAATGCCCACTTTGAGCTAACAGCCTATCGGATTTCTCTCACGATCAATCCCTCATTGTCTCCGCCGGCGCCTTATTTTGCCTCTTTCTCTCTCCGTCCGTGTCTCCGGCTCCGGCCATCCTTCTCTACCTTCCCATTTCCTGTGACCGCTAAACACCTCTTTAAGGCTTTTAGAGCACTTTCTAAAGGACCAGGATGACTTTCAGGCCTCTGCTTTGCCACTCATCAATTATACAGATACAGGAGGGGGGGGGGGGGGGGGGGAGAGCCGGTAAGTGTGTTCACAACAAAAACAAATGAAAACAGTCAGGTTAACCCTTATTTTTAATTATATTCAGCCATTAAATGAGTGGGGGATGTATTATATGAATGGGATCCTTTGTGTGTGTGTGTGTGTGTGTGTGTGTGTGTGCGTGTGCGTGGGTTACAGTGCCTTGGACAGGAAGGGATTCCCATCACTTTTGATTGTACGGTTACAACTCGTGCGAGACTTTCAGGCTCGCTTCTCCGCAGATGTAAGCAGAACCAGGCAGAAGCATCCTAAATATGAGTATCTACGATCTGTAAAAATATTCATAGATCAAATGGTGCCCGATTTAAAAGCACATAAAAAAGTGGAAAAGGATAAACTTGTAAATGAAATGGACAAAAGAAAGGTGGCATGGATAAAAGATTTCGTACAGATTGAGGATGGGGGACTTTGATGTATTATTGGAATTAAGGCTTAAGATAGCATCAGACAACATCAGACGTGCTTCATGTCAAGATTCCTATTGAGTAAGTAGCGCTCGGAAAATCTATGGATATTAGTCAGCAGTTTATGGAACTAATCATTATAATGGTGATGTAATGGAGAGCTAACTTTGAGTTACAGTCACGCGCTGACGACAAGACAGGGAAAGCAGAAGGATATATTCTCTTCTTTTATTTTATTAAAAAGAACAGTAGAGCATTAGGAATGGAAATGTTCTTGCAAGAAGTGTGTTATGAAAAACACAACGTTAGTGTCAGAGCACTCAACAAAATGCATAAGAGCAGCTCAAGCGGATCACAATCCTTGCCATTTGCTTGATGTAGACGTAGGCAGACAGCAATGCTAATCAATTAGACCGTATTTAAATCTGGGACATGCGACGGCTAATTCTCATGCCTTATTGCATCGTGAGATTCCTGTTCTGGATCGCCACAGCTTCCCCTTCCACGGTAAGATTAGTATTTTAATGTGGACTTCAATCAAGTGTCATGGGACGTGCAAGGTCCACACACAATCGGCAGCTAAATGATGGCGTTGTCATGCCAACACATTGGCCGACCGGATCTCGTATGCTGTACCAGGGCTCATTTCCATGACAACGTCAGAAATCTCACCCAAAACAGAGAGCTGCTTCAACCCTCTTGCTATGCCTGATTGTCTCTCTGTTTTGGGTGAGAAAACACGCACACGCACACACACACACACGCACACGCACACGCACACACACACGTGCCGTGTGCATTACCTGGCCAGCATTGATACAGTCAGTGAAGGCACTCCTCCTGGAGAAGAACATAAGGAGCTGCTGCCAGCGAGAGGAGGACGTGGAGGGGGAGGAGGAGGCGGGAGAAGATGTGGAGGGGGAGGAGGTGTGGGGAGGTGCCAACTCCTCCGAGGAGCCCCGCTTGGGTCCCACCTTCTGTTTGACCCCCAGCCCCGCACCTTGACCCCCGGACGGCCCGCCTACCCTCACACTACGGGGGTACAGGGTGTTGTTCCCAAAAATATAGTTCATCTTGTCGGCTGTCTGCTCTCCCCTTAGACGGACAGGATGGAGTTCATGTTGTAGTTCTCCTCCACCGCTTCATCTCGAGCTCCTCACCTCCATCGCCTCCCTCTCTCTCTCTCCTCTCAGAAACACGGTCTGACGCTTTCTTCTGATCTCTCACAAGATTATGTGGCCATTGATGCTATTTTCATCATCCCTTTTTTAAGAATTCCTTTTTTATACATTTCTCTCCAGATGGCAGAAGGAGAGATGAGGAGGAGGAGCTGGAGGAGGAGTCGGAGGAAAGTGCAGCGCAGGTGGAGAGAGTCCTCTTAGAGTAGGTGTTGCAGTCGGTCTGTCAGTGTCACTCTGACAGACCGCCCTTCTGTCTCAGCCATCCATCCATTTGTCCATCATCCCATCTTCTCTCTAACCGGGAGAAAAATCCAGCTCCTGCATCTTTGGGAGTCCAAAATCTCCTCTCTTCAACTCCTTTCTTTCCCCTTTTCAGAAGGAGCACAGAGTGACTCCGGCTCCGGCATCAACAGGATATGAGAATTGATTATTTAAGTTCACTCTGTCTTTTTTCACCCCGCCTCCTCTCTTCCACCCTCACTCCAACCTCCCCTCCGGTCCAAGGAGACGATCAATCAGTCTCGCCTCTGCCACGGCGTACACTCCCATTAAATATAGAAGGAGGGAGGTGGATGGATGCAGGCGAGGAGGAGAGCATCTGAAGTATACTGGATGCTTGGAAGAATCACTCTGCAACTCCTCTGTTTCTGCTCCCCTCCCTCCTACATTTGTGACGTCGCTCCAAGTATCACTCTCTCTCCTCGCCTCTCTCGCACAGCGCTGTACATTATTCTGTCTCTCCTTCTCTCCCCCTCCTTCTTCAACCTACCGCACACGCACCTCCTCTCTGTTCCTCTGTCAATCTTTCAGCAAATTCTCTTTTCCAGTCTAATTGGTGCTGCGACCCGATGCCTCTCTCTCCGTCTTTGCCTCTCCAAATGTCAGATAACATTACCGGCACAAGCCACACCCCTTTCATTCCAGTCAGCCAATGACAATGAGGGAGCCCACCCTCACCTCCATACACACAAACACACGCAATCACGTATGCACACGTCACGCCTGTTGCAGGTTGAGATGGAGATGAGGTAGAAGCAGCTGAAGACGATGAGTGTGTGTGCAGGAGACCCATCTTCTCCTTGGACTGGTTCCGGACACCACCGGCTCTCACTCACTCTTTCACACACACACACACACACACACACACACACACACAATGTGTGACTCCACAATGGAAACAACAGGCTGTTGCTGGACACATGACTAAGACAAAAGACCAAAAAATCAAATCAAATAAGGAAAGAGGAGAGGAGAAAACAACCAGGCTAGCACGGCCTCCTTCGAGCGTGGCGTGAAGGCCTTGAGGCTTCAGCATGCCAAAGGCGAGCTCAGGGTAAGAGCGGTCAGCTGGCCTCATCGGGTAGCACCGCCTGAATGCATGTGCAACCAAACCGAGCCGTTTCCAGCAGCGCCCAAGGTGTATCATTAGCCCACACCCTCCCTGAGGATTACCCACAGGTGGAGCAGGACCCCTGTCACTGCTCATTCCCGTGTTTCCTTGGGAACTGTATCTATGGCAACAGATTTTGCAGTCCTGAAACACACCTAGCACCGGCTGAGCAGCGTGTCAGTCCTTAAGATCATGAACATATATTTTTTTTTTTTATTCACTTGACCTGAAAGAACCTAGCCTCAATGTGAAAGCGGAGTGGGCGAGAGTGATTTACACTTACCGTACCGTTAAAGGGGACCAGCTGACTTCAAACAAGATTCTGACTTTCTTATGACCTTTCACACCAAAAGGCGTGACAAAGCCGAGGACTGTCTCGGACAGAAGAGAAACACGTTTTCGTCTGTTATCACAAAGCTGATAGAGATGGTACTGGAAGTAAGATCAGGATCATGTAGCCTTGCAATGGTCCAAATTTTCAGAAGCTCATCTCTACCCCACACCAAAAAAAAGCCCTTACAAAACAAATTGCAATAAGCAAAATGAATAACGCCACTTGAAGCTCTCATCTTACGCCTTTACATCATTAGCGTCACATGCCATGATACACACAGACATCATCTGACACAAGAACGACTCTCTGACAGCGGCCAGAACAAACCCCGGTCTTCCCGAGCCTCTCTCTCTCTCTCTCTCTTTTACTTTTTCATTCTCTCTCTGTCTCCCTGCAGTCAAATGTCAGCTGGTGAATGCCAGCTATATTAATATTTCAGGACCAATTAAATGAAAGCACACATCATGCAAGTTTAATGTCTGACTGCTGAGAGTCAACTTTGCCCCCCCCCCCCCGCCACCATCCGCTGAAGGCAGGGCGGGGTCCTGCTGGGGAACGATAGCCCAGCGTACAGATGTTGTGATCCGGCTTAAGATGCTATTCGGTCCTTCTCCTCTTCGCTGCTGCGCCACCACAGACTAACCTAAAACCTATTTTGGACTCTGCTGGCCCAGTGGCCCAGTGGCCCAGTAACCATGCAGTTAAATGCTAAAGCTTTGCTACAGCTATCTAAAGGCTTCATCCCTCCCGATTTAAACAGTGAATGGACTGCAATGACTGATTATAAATCTGTGCATGTATTAATAATTCATCCAAATCCTCACAATTTTGTTGTTGTTGTTGCTGCTGCTGCTCTGGCACATCGACTTTAACTCAAACATGGCTCTCAATAAAACCAGAAAAGCTGCAGCCTTTCTCTTGTCAACAACCGTAAAGGGACTGTGAAGCAGACACCGTGCTGATCTATACTGCAGTCTATTCCAGTGGTTCCTAACCATTATTTTGGCTACCCCCCAGCACTTCCATTACAACGCCTTCAGCTTCTGGTAAGACCCATTTTAAAAAGAGCTATGTCCGTGTCTCGTCTGGTAAATACTGAGAAGGTAGGGAAATAGACATGCATCACTGGAGTGCAAGCAAAACACCAGCTGAAAGCAAAAGGAGAAGCCCAATAGGTCAGGACAGACTTGTAACTTGATGTTGATAAAGATTTAAATATTCCTGTGCTCTATAGATATACTCAGCACCAAAACCAAAGACTGGGGGTCTGGGGGCCATATGAATGGCATATAAATCTATTGAATCACAAACTCCCTCCATAATTTAAAATGTGTCTTTTTTCCCTTATCAGCTGCAGTCTGAATTAAAGTAGCATTTGAATTCATGCTTGTGCATCACTTAAAAAAAAACATTGCAACAAATGAAAGTGCAACACAAGACGTTAGGTTATGTTCTGAGCTGATTGGTTCCCCAAGGGGACAAAAGAAGTCCTGACGCTGCAATCGTACAGAAGATGGGTTCAACTCCCATGTCTCTACTGTCAGGCCTGTGTCTCTGTCACACTGGAGAATCCACTATATTAGACAGTCAGCACAATGCAAACATTTCAGAATCCTCATTTCTCTGCATCATCAGGAAAAAAAATCAAATAAAAACAGACACTCACTGCAGGGTGATTTGGCCGACTGTCTGGTTCCAATAGCCGACAAAAACATACTCTCAATTCATTTCATTGTAGCTCCATAACTCTGTCTTTCCTTCCTCCTAATTATCTGCATTAGCTTCCTGGCTACTGTCTCTGAGTGGCCGACGTCTGCCTTTTTATTTGTGTGTTTACTGAAGGCCTGTAAGCGGCTTTTTACTGTTTCTCCTCAATCAGTCTCTGCAGTTATTTAAGCTGAGCAAGTCATTTACACCGCCTGCTGTGTGGGCTGTATTGCTTCGTCACTTATCTGTCAAACACATTTATCAATAACAATGACAATACGCCTTGTTATTTTATATATCGAGCCTCTTTACCTGCAGTATTCATTCACTGATTTCCATCACATTTTGCTATTAGACAGGCTCATTTCAGGCTCATTTCAGTCAGATCTCAGACATAAGGTTGTTATTCTACCGCCTCTACTGCCTCCTGCAGGTTATTAAGTGAAACAACATCTAAGTTGATTGTGTGATTCACTGAAATGTTCATATGGCCTAATTTTCATGCCACGGTTGCTAATTGCAAATAATTTTAATTCTCTATATTAAACTGTGATGCTTCATTAAAAGACGATTAAACATGCCCTTCCCATCCCAGCTGCCTTCCCTCCAGAGACTCCCTTTTCTATGAACATAAACATGTTCATTTTCTCTCACTTTTAATTTCTTGCACCATCTGCCAACAAGACCTCTGGCACTTCGGCTCCATTTGTGCAGAGGAAGAGAACCCTATTTAGGTCAGTGTTAAAATATAGCTCAGATTCAGAACACCTTGACATGTTTCATATCTGCAAGTCAGTCCCAGCTATTCCCCACGTTTTCAAGAATGCACAGCACCGTTTCACAAAACACGAGGAATTAATGACGGGAAAAGGAAACCACATTCTCGCATAACCTCAGCTGCAGACATTAGAAATGATGTGTGACATAAGCACAACCACGATCGCTTGCAGGCGGGTTTACCTGGTAGCAGGCGGGGCTATGGGAATAGAAGGAAGAGAAAGGTGGGGCTGGGATTTCGTTCAGCCTCTCTCCCTCTGGGTGAGGCCACGCCTCTTCATCAAAGGGACCTTCAGGTGATTCTACCTACGATGTACCACCATTGAGTTATTGCATAGAATAAACTAATAATAGTTACATAATTATTGTGCAAAATAAATGTGGTATTATGTCTTTATAGACCACGAAAATGGTGATAAATAAACTCACATTTTATCGTGTGAGAGAGAGAGAGCGAAAGAGAGAGGGAGAAAGTGAGATGAAGAGAAGGGAACACATGGGGAGAACATGATGGCAGGACAATCTGTCATGCAGAAGTAAGCCAGATTCAGCACACGCAGACACACACAATATAATTTTATATAATCAGACTGATGACAATCAGCTCAAACGAATATGATGATGATGATGAAGATGAGCACAAATGGAACACAACAAAGACAACAGTCCAAATCTATAAAGCTGAATCTCTGCATTTGCTGCATATTGTTGTTTTCCACCGAACACATCACATATGAGGAGCTTTACTGATGGATGGAATAATAAATCACACCACCAGTACTTGCTTATCTTGACACATTTGTGTCAAGAAAAACACTCACAACCTTGTGCAGCAGTCAAATATAATTAAAGAAAATTACAACCAACCACTAGGTGACGCTATACACCAATAACAACACTTCCTCTGCAGTTAAAACAGTGGGTCGAATACTTGCATGCATAGTTCTGCAAAAGGTACAGTATTGTCCCGGTACGAAGACAAACATAATGTATATGGAAAATGAATGACCAAGAAAAGAAGCTGACATCAGCTGATGTATCTGGGCTGATGAATCAAGTTTGACCACTGTGGATGGAGGTTAAAGGTCTCAGCCTAAAAAAGCATGCAAGTTAAAACTTCTCAAACCGGTTTGAGGTCGCGAGATGCTTCGTTTACTACACACCAATTTTGTGAACACTTTTATATATATATATCTTAAAAGAAATCTGCTTCATGTTTAGAGGAAAAAGAAAAGAAGCTTCAGAAAAATTTTACAATCTAAGAAACTAACTTTCATCAGCGTGGGGGAGAGTTGGTAATGGCTGAATATTCATTTTTAGGGTGAGCTGTTCCTTTCCTGATTTTGAATGGCACTACAATCAAACCATCTTCTGTAATGAACCAAATCTGATGCAGGTAGAAATTTTATTTCCCTCAAAAATTAAACTGGCAAAACCTATTAGTGGCACGTAAACAATATTGGAATTTAATTTAAAATAGTATGCAGAGCGAGTTACCTGAGCAGGTGTGGTGTGTGTGTGAGTAACGTATCCGTGGACGTGTTGAATCTGCGACAGCTGCCTCTCCGCCACCTGAACCAGTTCGGCGCCCCGCAGGTCACCGTGGCGACCAAGAGATCCGTCCCTTCCCAGCAACCGTTGCCTTTCTTTCTCCATGCTCCCACCTCCCCCTTCATCTCTTCTCCAGGTGCCCACCTCCCTCCCGAGAGTCCCACCATCCCTCAGCTCTCTGATCATTCCCATTGGGTGCTGATGGCACGGGTGTTGATGGAGTTTCGGGGCACCTGGAGATGCCCCTTCCTCTTCCTGATACCGATATTTCTGTAGCAAGAACGGAGGAGGGGTAGGAAAGGAAATAGGACAGCAAAGGGGCGGAAGAAGCACCAAAATGAGGAAGTGTTAGAGAAAAAGAAGGAAAGAAAAAGGTGGTGCAGGAAGGTAAGCAAGGAGCAGGAGAGAAGACAAAAGGACGGAAATGTAAGATTCAGTCAAGTTGGAAAAGAAGAACGAATTAGTGCAACATAATAGCCAGCATAAAAGAGCTGTCAGAGCTGTGGCGAGCTTCCCAGAAATTACTGTAAGCGAATACAATGTCCCAATAACCTACAAAAACAAGTATGGCTGTGCCATTTATCAAACGGGCCCCTTTGTGTCTCCGATCCAGTGGCTACTCAGCCGACAGTCTTAATTAAACGTCATTCCCAAGAGGGGAATCGAGACACGTTGTCCTGAGGGCCTGACTGACAAACTTCTCGATTTATTGAGGCGTGCAGTCGCTCCATCAGACGTTTAACAGGGAGGCTGGATGAAAAGGACGCTGGGTGCTGTCAAGACAGTCGACTGTTCAGTGCCGCTGCCGTCGCAGTCAGCAGCAGATGCAAAACCTCTTCTAGAAATGGTGTTTTTTGTGCTGAGAGTGGACGGCTGCTTTGTGCTTCTGCACATCAGCCAATAGGATGGACAAGGCCGCATGTGCTCCCGTCCCCGCTGCGTACTTTAACCTCATTTAGGCTGATTGGGAGCACTGCTCCTACAAAATGAACTGATCCGAACCCGACTCATGACCTTCAGCTCATTTCATTTCCTCTCAGTCCGTCATTCTGATCTTTTCATCCACTCGCTAATTGGCCAGCGATGGCTCAAAGTAATATCGAAAGCAGGTTTTCTGTGGTCAGACACTAAGACCCAGAAGACACCCCCGACTCACTGTGTTGTCAAAACACTTCTGCTACTGCACCCTACACACACACACACGCGCACACACGCACACGCACACGCACACGCACACGCACACGCACATTCCTACACACGGAAAGTAGCACATACATGCACACCATTTCGGTCATGATTTGGTGTTTCAACCAGGCCTGCATCGCTGGAGAAATGTAACCAGATAGAGAGGAGAATCAGCACGTTCATACATGAGAGAGAAAAGCCAGGCGTTAGTCACGCTTGGTGAGACATGAAAGAGCAGGGGATCCTCTGCCGTGAGGGACTTCTCTCTCTCTCTCTCTCTCTCTCTCTCTCTCTCTCTCTCTCTCTCTCTCTCTCTCTCTCTCTCTCTCTCTCTCTCTCTCTCTCTCTCTCACACACACACACACACACGCACCTCCATCTCTTCCTCCATCTATTTTCCCTCTCTCTCTCCAAAAGGACATCATGCCAAAGGAAGAGCATTAGAGAATAGCTAAACCTCATTTGGCAACCAAGACAACACATGTTTAATAAGATAAAACCCGATCTAAATCAGTGGATACACTTGGATCATTTTCATATAAAATAAATTCAACATATTCTAAAATTATATTATATTATATTATAGACCTGATTATATTCTACATTTCTGTAGCATAATTTAAAATGTATTGCTAAAATCTTTCAAAAATCTTCCATTGCACTCAATTAAAATGAATTCTTCAAGTCTGCTTGATAAAACTACATTGTTCAAATGCATTGCTTGACAAAAATACATTTTTGAAATAAGGTCTCTGCAACACAAGTCACTCGATCGGTTTTAAATACTCCAGGCACACTATAGTGGGACACACGAAAACCCCTATCTGTGATGATGTGATCTGATGACCATCTCCCCAAAAACCTCATCTGCAGTCTAAAAAGCCTCGAGCTTCCCCGGGACACACTTATAGTCGTTAGCCTCCCCAGCTAGAGGACGCCACCATTGCTCTCGTTGTGTTCACGTGTTGACTCCAGCCCTGTCTGCGGCTCCGGCCTAGCGGTTGTCTCGCGGCCTGTCATCAGGAGGTAATGCAAAAGGACAGAAGTGAAGCCGAAACAGTTTATTAAGGGCTGACTGCTGGACTGAACGGCACACAGCGGTCCTTCAGTGGCTTCCTGTAGCAGCCTACTGCTTCTCACGTGGATGGCCTAATAGACCGTCTTAAAGCCACTTGACGTATTACAACATTTACATATTGTTTTTTCATTGTGTGTCTCTCAAGCACATGTCTTGTTCTCACTGTGCTATTTATAGGCAAGTTTGCAGCATTATTATGGGTTGCCTGTGTTTTTGGTTTTTTTGCAGCTATTCAAATGTACAGCTCCTTAAGAGCTCTGGTGAACTTCTAATTTAAAATGCAGATTTTTTGGGGGAGAGAAAAAATATACAATTTACAATATATAATTGGCACAGTCAGGTTAAATAAAAAGCCTCAGTCATTAACCAATCACCTGGATGCAAATCATCTCATTTTCATGCAATGCTGTGGGGCTTCTGTTTGCTAATAAATTAGCCACCATATCCACATCCGTAGGTGTTCATCATCCAGAGACAAAAATGCTAATCTACCTGATGGCAGAATAAGCATTAAAAAGTAGCAGTTAACAAAATGACAGTTTGATGCTTTTTCTAGCAAAGATGGAAGAAAGTTTTACCGACGAATTCAAATGAATTGAACGATGGAAATATCACGTACCTACCATGTAGAATATAAAATCATGACAGCAGAACACAGATCTGCGCTCGCTCTTTCATTCTCTCTCACCTGCTGACCCTCACCTTACTTTGCCTCAGCCCAGTCTCTGACATGCTTAGTCATTAACTCTCTCCTCCTCTCTCAGCACATTTTGCTGTGTTTCTATCGCTGTCCAATGTCTCTCATAACCCCCCCCCCCCCACACACACACACACACACTTGCTTCCAAACACCCAGAGCTATACCTACCTTGCATCCGAACATCAGAGATAAGGTGTTGTTGCTGCATGCTACTTTGCAGTGGCACAACATGTGGCTAACTTCAGCTAGCTGGTCCCGCGTTGGGGGGGCATCCTAATCTTCATACATTCATCCACACACTCACGTGCACACACATGCATGCATGTTTCCTATCAACTGCACTCCATGCCATTCCCACTATCCCCCACTCCACTGGCCCCCACTGCCCCCCCCCCCCCCCAACCGCCTGGTTACAGTCCTCAGCTGTGGCAGGACAGCGTCCTCTCTCTCTCACTCTTCATCGCACTCATCGTCATCTTCATATTTGTAATCCTCATAGCTGGTCAGGATGCAGGAAGCACCATGGCACCATGGTCACTGGATGTCTGAATGTGTGTGTGTGTGTGTGTGTTAGCACATGTGTTTCTGTTTTCAGTGTGTTGTCAGCATGTGTGGGTCAGCCTAGGTGGGTGTGTGCACAAATAAACATATGTGTGTATGCGTGTGTGCATGCAAGAATGTGCATGTATGTGTCAGTATGGATGTGATTTCGCTTGTCGTCCTCTGCAGCGTCGTCTCCAGTCCTCTTTCTCCTCTCTCTCTCTATTTGTGTGAGTATGTTCCTCTTTCGCTCTCTCTCTCTTGGTCTCTCTCTCGCTTTGCTTGGCTTTCTCGCTCTCCCTCGTTTCGCTCCACTGCCTCTCTTGGCCCGTCTTTCAACAGCAAGATCAATGAGAAATGGAAAGAAAGAAAAAGAAAGAGAGGCAGAGATCTGCCTGTTTAGGGAGTAAGGATTAAAAAATATGTCATCTCTCAAGTGTCCCCCTCTCTTTCTCTCCTTCTCTTGTTCCATCTCTCGCTCTCTTTCTACGGGCTGCAGTGACGCTCTGTCATGTATTACTATTCTATAACAAATGTTCATGTACATTGTGAGGAAGAGGAAGGTAGAGGATCAGAATTACAACCGACATTTGGACAAAGTGATTTTATTGTCATTCTGGCGTCTATTTCAATGTTTTCATTCAAAATCTTTGCCGTAATTATGAAGCCATCAAGAGAAACGAGAGCTTGTGTGACTGGCCGGTGCAAAATCTTTCCAGATTACATCATGTATTGCAGCCAAACAATTTACCTGAAACAATCCTGCATTTCTTTTTACTTTTTGCTGGAACCGCTGTGTTGCCAACCTCACTGCATGTCCGGATTGGCCTAATTAAAATGAATGAGAGTGCTGTGTTTTTTAATCAGTTTGAAAATGGCCTTTGGCGTAAATTACTAGCCGAGATTAGCTATTTACCGATTTCCTAACTAAAGACCCAAGACACACAAGGCCGAGCCGATTCAACACCAGAAGTAAGGGAAAAATTGTCTTGCTTTTTTAGATGGAGAAACATATTGCCTGTAAATTTGAAAGTAAACGCAGTTTTATCACGCCAACTAAAGCAAACTACCAAAGTGTGGAAGTTACAACTGAAACCAAAGAAGAAATCAAAGCGAGGAGAAGCAGAGAGGAGAGGATTTCTGGGCGTTAAAGGGCTGAGAAAGTCAAACTGCAGTCGAAGCCCCGTCTTCGGCTGAGGCTCATGGTGCTGATGGCTGGGCCATCTGGACCAGTACGCTCTCTGCAGTTTGTCTCCGCCTTCACACCTGGACTGGTAAACAACAAACGCAGCACGAAAGAGACGAAGACAGACGGAGGGGAACATCGCGCGAGAAGGGAGATGGCGCGGTGAGGGCAACGAGCACACGGACCTTATTTAGAGGTCACCAGAGGGGAAGAGGGAGAAAGGAATACAGAACGGATGAAAGAAGGCAGAGACAAATGCATGTCCATGTTACCCGATCCATAGCGTTAAACTCTGCCTGGAGTTGCACTTACAGCTGGAACTATTTTTAGGTTTTCCAACCGTTACTGAAAAAAAATAAATGCATATTAAGCAAATTAAGCTGAGAAGTTGATGCAGGTAGACAGGTCATATAAATAATACAACAACATGAAAGGTTATTCAGAGCATGGAGTTAGTTAGAAGAAAGAAAAGCCCTTCTGAGGCATAAATCTACCTACATCAAACTTTTGACCGCGTTTGGGCGTGATGCATTCATGAATAATTGATTTATTAAACATGCAAAGCTTTAGCTCTCTGTGGATTTCTAGAAATAATACTTCATCTAGAGTTTTGTGTTATTCCGTAAATATATTGACGCTTTCACAGAGTCAATTTTGGGTCAAGTGACAATTCCACCAAAGGTTTGTGAGAGAAGGTAACTGCACTGAGACCTGCTATAGGGGGTTCCTCTCGGTTTACCAAGGAGCAGATGGGGATCCTGTTCGCGTGCATGCATGCCAATGTACACACACACACATTTATACATCTGTGATAACCAGAGGCTTTCTGGCTCATATGCTCATAAAGTATACAGTGAAGCAAGTTTAAAGACTGACCGGCACGTTTTCATTACCGAGCAAATTACTGAAAGATAAATTAATGAGGAACAAAAGAATATGGGAAAGAAAGAAGAAAAATGAATGAGATGGAAGAGGGAGAGAGAGATATGGAGAGAAGGGCGGTGGGGGAGACAGAGGATGCTACATCATGAGCCTAGCAGGCATGTACTTCATGTTAGCAATAGTAGGTCAGCCAGCACAGAAATAACTATGCTGTGTTTATGTATGTGTGGCGACCTCACAAACTATTCACCAATCATGGTGGATTGTCCATTCTACTCAGCAGCCAATCAAAAGAAAAAAGACTCCATACACTTGAAATGTGGTCATGTGATCAGCTCTTACAAGCTGTGTAGTGACAACGGTGAATCAGAGAATGACTTGTAATCTGAGTAAGAGATTATACATTACACTGACTGAGCATGCAGACTTGTGACGGTCCATCCTGGCATGAGTCCCTCGCGTTGGTCCAGCAGTTATCAGCGCTGCTTCAGGTGACCAGTGTGAATCCTGCACACCTTTGCAGGACGTTCCGGTCTGGGTCTCATAAAGCAGTCTTACTCTGCGCTGTTAATCATACTGTACTTCAGATACATAGCTCTGGCGCAATAATCCTGCAGCTGCTTGCAAAGTTCTCGCCCTCCACCTGTCTCCTCTCATGCCTTCTGATTCATTTGACCTCTCCTCAGTTACACCACAGTGCCAGCTGGGCATTTGCACAGATGAGTGGACTGGTGGAACAATGCAACATTGGAGTTTCCTTGCAAAATCCAGTAGGTACAAGAAACCAAAAATGCTAGGCGAGCGAGGATCTAGAGCTCGTGTTCAAGCTCACAGACTTTCCCGGGTCCTTGTGTATCTCCCTCTTGTTATTTCTCTCTTTTCTCTTCTTTGTCTGTCCTCAAATAGCTCCACCTATGAAAAGTCTATTAGCAGCCTAAGATAAGCCTCTTAGCAGGGACTCTTGCTCTCTTGGAGCACAGGACGGCAGTGGCAGTAAGAACAAATGACAATCACATACCGATGAAACCAGGGTAGGATTTAAAACTGGATGTATCAGAGGGGGAAAGAGGATTGGGAAAGATAGAGAAGAGCATAATGATAAACAGTCAAATCCACAAACAATCTCCAAAAGCATCGGATGCATTAACGATTGCAGCCACACAAAGTTCATACTACTTTTATTGTCGCCATTTTGCTTTGTAAATTTTTATGCATTTTTCTGGCGAGCCAGCCAGGTCACAAAAGTGTTCCACAAGTGTGAGAGAATCGGATATGAAAAAGACAAATCCAGGAGGATGTGAGAAGATGCACTGAAACCTCGTTCAGCAGTAATCTAGCGGTCCAGAGCTCGAGGAACCCCCTCGGTTTGGTGATCCGTTATTTTAACGAGATGAACCAGATTAACCAGATGAATGTAAGATTGGAATCCCAGCCGTCTGTTTCTGCGTCTGCCAACAGACTCCAAGACTTACAGTATAAGGCGGAAGGGCGACCTGCGGTTCAAAGTGTTTGCCCTTCAGGTAGATAATGCAATGCAAACTCCCGAGTTGGCTCTGAGACAAGCCCGAGAATACGCACACTCAATAGTCAGAAAGTCGCAAACTTGACACAATTAATCGAGGTCTGCAGCAGCATCGGCCCCTTTGATAGTTCCTTTAGGTGTTTTTGAATCGTGGTTACAAACAAAATAAATAGTCAATATTCTGATATTATCCAAAGACACGTGACCTTTGCCTCTCGTTCAAAAATTCACATTGCTTAAAAGCAACCATTTAAATGGACCGTGCAATTTTTTTCAGCATAATCGTTAGTCAAATATTCTTCCTTGCCTTGGAACCAGTCATTCAATCCATCACTCAACCGGAAAAGGAGTGAAATATCCTAACGACCCAGTTTCATGTTTCTCAGGGTGTCACATGTTGTCAGCTGAGAAACAGTTTAATGTCAGATGACTACAGCACAGCCTTCAGCTTCATCCGGAATCCCCAAAAAGGGGTGCAAATCTCAGTCTCATGGTTCTATAAAAAAACATTGCTCTCGAGATGAATCTATATATCTTAAATAAAAATAAAAAGCAGCATGTTTAACACCAAACCAGCATAAAATTAAATGCATGACAGCTATGAATGGAAGACCAGCATCAAGAGGAAGTCTCTTCATAAAAACTCTAATCTATCCCATTCTCTTCCTGTGTCTCACCTTGGTAGTGAGGATACAGATGCAGTCCATCCTCACCATTCCAACCAAAGCATCCTCCAGCCGCCACTTCCCTTCTCCACCACTCAGTCGCTTGTTACCATCGGTGACATCCTCCCGGCATCTGTTGGGTTCTGTCTCCTCCTTCTCACCCTCTTCTGTCATCCCTCAATCTCTCTCTCTCCTCCCTCACATTCCTCACGTTCTCTCCACCTGTAAAGCCAGGAATGACTTTTCCACTATAATAGAGGACAACTCCAAAGCGTGGCAGCTGTCCCAGTGCATCTCCCACCGTCGCGTGTTCCAGCTGCCGGCTTCATTTTGTGGCAGCTGGTTAGCCACACTTTACCCTCAAAGATCGCACGGCTCAAGTAGAACACACTCGGTGCACGAAAAACAGAAAGGAAGACGTAGAGATGTATAATTGACCTAATAGTGCTTTTTCCAGCCATCAGCAACTTCTAAAAACGCCAGTCAAGACTATTTTTATTTAGGAAAAGTGGCGAACCTCGTGTTCTGTATTATGTCCAAAACACAATGTGTGGCCATGACATTGTGACATATTCAAAGTACAAGTTCTCTGTAATGCAGGCTTTATTTAGTTTAGTTTCTGTCCAAGGTTTCTGCCTGGTAAAAGGAAGTTTTTCCTTGCCTCGTCACCAAAGTGCTTGCTCTTGTGGGTTCTGTCTTTCCCTGCTACACCTATAAAGTGCCTTTAGATAACTTTCTGTTATGATCTGGTGCTATAGAAATAAAATTGAATTGAATTGAATAATTATACTCAGCATAAAACAAAAATCACAATGTCACTTCTTACTCCGTCTGCAGTCATGTCGCCCCGCAATCTCAAGACTGTTGCCCAAAAAATGAGACCGCCCGCTTTAAACGAGCAGGCAATGTGTTCTATACTGGTTTCCTCAGGGATACAAAACAAGCAGAGATGTCATACCTTGTTGGGCGTCAGTGGGCTTGTAGCGGGCTTGGGGCTGACTGGACCACAGCCAGGGCTAGTGGAGGGGACTTTGATGGGCCCAGAGCTGGTTGGACTAGGAAAACAAATCAAGGACAGATCGTGTGAAATACACCTGACATATGCATGCATTTCCATGATACATATATTCAGCATCCCGTTACTGCCTTCACATTTACAGTATCATTAAAATAGATTTATATCGTGTTACAGCACAGTCTTACACACTTTTGCTTATAATAGACTCACCTCTGATGAGGCCCTTTAGTCAAAGGCCCTGAAGGACTTGTGGGACTCTGGATGTTGAAGGAAAATTTGCCCTGGTTGGGGCCAGCTGGACTTTTGCTGGGAGTGATTTGGCCAATGCCTGGGTCCTTGCTGGTCAACGGTGCTGGTGAGGTTACAGCGACTCTGTTGGGACCTGAGCTGGTGAGTTTTTCTGGAGCGGTTGGGGACACAAGGCCTTTGACGGTGCTGGAAACGAGCGCTGAGACGGTCACCAAATAGTGGTCTGGAGAGACTGGGCAGCCTTTTGGACCAGGCAAGGTGGTGGAGCTCTTTGCAGGCAGATGCCGCTTCATTCCATTCAGAGATACGGCAGGAGGTGTTTTAATAAAGGCTTCTGCGCCATTCACTGAGAATCCAGGGGATGTGGAAGCAGATGGAGAAAACGGCTTAGTCTCTGATAGGAATATTCTGGAGGCCTCATGCTGGGCAGGAGGTAGAGGAGGACGGTACTTGGTATTGTCTTGCTGTGACTGAGGTGTGTTGGGCTGTGTTGTATCGGATGATGGCTTTGGAATAGGTGGGACTGAAGGGGCAGGGGATTTGATTGATTTGGGTCTATGGGCGAAGGGGTTTTGCTGGACTGGTCCTCCAGACGCATGGGGGCTCTGGGGACCAGAGGAAGGCTGTAACTGGACTGATGGGTCTGCTGGAAGGACAAAGGGGGCTGAGAAGTCTGCCTGGTCCACAGGATACATGTCTCCTTCTTGGACTGTCAACTCATAGCACTCCTGAATATCTGTAAGGAAAGGTATGAGCATTATGGATAGAATTACAGACCCATCAGCTTTTTCCTTCCTCTATCTGCTCCGTTAACTTCCTCCCAAAGCAGGAAGTTTCAAAAACACCAATTAATTCAGCATTGGTAGAGAAATCAAACCAAATCCAGCTGAGACACTGCTGACCTCTAGTGTCAGTATGGAGATACTGCAACCAGAGCTTTACTAAACAGCTGGTCTTCTAATGTTCTGATTTTTGGGGGGGAAAAGTCAAGACATTTTTATTCAACTATCAGTTCTTCTTTATTGACCGAATGTGTCAAAGTGACTGCTGTGGCCTGGTTTCACTTCCCTATCTCTGCACACACAACCGGCAGGCAGCTCCACACTAAATCATTCATACATTTGTGAGCTTGGGCTGTAAAAACAGAGACAGTATATGGACATACATATACAACCTGAGTGTGCATGTGTAAAATAAAAAGAGAGAGGACTTTATATTCAAACACATTTTACATTTGACTCATTTCGGTGTCCAAGACAGAACAAGGAAGGACTATTAATCAGGAGATGGGGGGGGGGGGGGGGTAGACAGCGCTGTTTCAGAGAAAGCCCAAAGGAAGGTCAGTCGCAAGCAGGAACTCATGTTTCGTGTTTATTGAACAGCTCGCAAACACTCACACAAACAGAAAAAGGAGCGCGACTGTCAGAGCCAAAGGCGTGGGTGTGGCTCAAGGAAATAAAAACCAGTTTGTAGTAATGCAAGAAATCATGAAGACTCACTGGTGTTCTCCTTCAACACGCAACAGTCTACCAGGACAGGAAGCAGCTTGACACTCACTGCTACATTCTATGTGTAGAACTAAAAGCTGAGTGTTTTCTATGACGCATCAGGCCTGCGTCTGGTCATGTGGGCCGACGCCGCGGAAAGTAGTGCAACCGACCCGCAGACGTCAAACAGCGCTACTCTCCTTTTCTCATAATCAAAAACACAAACTCCAGCCTTCGTCCACACAGAGAGGCCAAAACCTGGCTGCGGTTCATGTTTAAGAAATGCAAACTTTGACCTCTTTCAATATTCATTGTCTTCTGGCACGAATATCACGATAACAAAAAAATATATAAATTCAAACCATTTTGTCACTGAATCCCACATTGAATCTCCCAGATATGTTTATAATCCTATTCCTTGAGTAAAGTCACATCAGCACATACCTTCTATTGCTCCATGTGGACAGAGGAACAGCGACTGACTACATATATGCAGGTAGACTCACCAAGCAGAGCATTAAAGAGCTGGCTCTGGAACACGCTGATGACTCTGTCCAGAGACTGCTGCAGCTGGTGGTCTTCATGTTTGGTCTGGCTCTGGTTCCGCTGTCTTTGGTCAAGTTTGGCCCGGTACTCCTGGAGGAGCTCCAATGCTCTGTGAGCATCTGTGTGCAAAATATAAAAAGGTGAGTAAATACACAACTAATGACAGAGTAAAGAAAGAGACATTCTCCAGACATTTGTAGGTAGAGCCAGATTAGTTACTGTCCATTAAAAGCCCCTGATGAATAGAAGATTACCGTGGTGCAAAACTCAGACCACCCCGAATTTTTATCAGGATGAAGTTCAGGATTTACTTGGGATTAGATAAATAACACCTGCTTCCATATTGTGTGTGTTATCAGTATGATCTGCTTATTCTCTTTGAGAGTTCCAGATGAGTGTTGCCTTTTCTTTCTCCACGTGCAATTTTTAATCTCCCAGATATGTTTATAATCCTATTCCAAATCCAAATGCACATAGTATTTATACATTTTCATTACATTGACTGTATGGCCTTTTTTTTTAAAGGCCCTATATTAATATATCAATATCAGTATTGAAGAATCTACACCCATAGCCTGATTAGCCTGATGATTGAACATTACAGATTGAACACATTCTTGTGGACAAAAGACACAAAAAAATGCGCCCAATCACGGAACCTCCTCCAGGTTCCATGGCCGAGGGCAACGACAACAAGTATGGCAACAATTATTAAGTTTTATGCAGCTTTAAGTGCGTGTGTAGGTTTCATGCGTGAGGGCAACAGAGGTCAGGGTGCATTCCAGCCTCCATGACACTCAGAACAGCTGATTCAACCAGAAGTGGTGACAGGTCATCGTAAATTTGGACAAATAATCAAAATAGTAAAAAAACATCCTGTTTGAAGAAATGTATGCGAGCCGAATTGATTACGATATGTGGATAGTTCGTAAAAGCGCTTAAAGTTATATATCATTGGTTTTATTACATCTGGTGGACAAATACAGTGAATTTGCAGGATTTTTAGAGGAGTTTCGTCGGACAGCCACTGCGCGACACTCAGAAAAGTGCGCTCCAGCGGTGAAAGCGAACCTTTATTTAGTTGGACTGACGTGGGTTCTAGATCAAAGTTCAATATGAGTGAGATTTAAATAAATAAACACAGTAATTTATCCTTGTTACCTTTCTGTCGCACGGGCATGGTGGCGCGCACGGTCCTCCTCCCCGGGGCTTGTGTGCGCGCGTGTCGCTGTGCTTTTACAGTTGTGTGCGTAAATCCGACGACTGTGTGTCTCCAGAGTGGGACAGCAGACTGACACCACAACGGGCTGCACCGACCCCACGGCAAAAAAAAGAAAAAAAAAAAACTTCACCAAGTGGCCGAAAGCGTCGCAGAAACAGACAAACAGGTGACGCGCGGCGTCCGCGTCGGCGTCCGCGTGGACTTGGGACCCGCGGCTTGGCGTTTGCTTTCTCTTCTTCTTCTCTTTCTCTTCGGTTCTTCCTCCGACTGGCTTGGGTGAAACTAGTTCTCCTTTCCTTCCTTCAGCTTCGAGTCAGAACGCTGTCCAACCGGTTCTCAGCAGTTCCGTGGGATGGTCCCACAATCACGCACTCCCATCAAAGCACAGTTAATCCAGGTTTAAACAGGTATTTAGTCGACATCGGATAAAAGCCTGCTCCTCTGGGTGACCCCCCCACTGTCTTCTGTTATTGATACGTTTATTTTCCTATTGAAATATAGAGATGTTTTCAGCAGTCTTAAATCTTAAGTTTCAGACTAATAGCCAGAATGCGGTGCGTGTGTGCGTGCGTTTTAACTGGGATAATCTTTAAAGATAACAAGAAAAAAAAACGTGGACGTGTATGTGTGAGAGATCCAACAGATATCTGTCCAGGCAAGTCTGCACCTTTATGCTATTATCATGGGAAGGAGTTTTATTGTGTCGAGTAGATTAAAGCTTTTATTACCAGGCTCGTCTCTCAGCCCAGATCCACCTCAACTACCAGGATTTACCTGGTTTACCCTAAACAAAGAAATAATAATAATAATAAAGATGGGAAACACGATTTTGGTTCAGATGTCTTTGTTCAGTAAAATGAGCTGAACTGTAAAACTGCAGCACCGACAGTCTGCATCTGGCTTCGATGCATCCGTTAACTCAGCCACAAGGACAGCAGTCAGTCAGAGGCTAACGGTCAAATAGATCAGTTTGTGTGTCTGCAACCACACACACATGCCACAGCTGAATGCAGGTCATGGTCTCTGTCTCTGGCATTGTTATTGATCAGGTCACAAAAGCATATTGATAGATGGGGAGGGAGCACAAAATCTGTCCCTTTGTATCTCTCACTCACACACACAAGCACACATTAATGTCCGTATAATATGTGCATTGCTGTGTGGAATAATATCATGCATGGTTGTGTGAGTGGGTCGCTCACTCGGCACACAGAAGCATCGTTTTGTACAAATCAGTACAGTAAAGAGGAAAGAGAACAAAAAGAGGCTTCATTCAGCTCTCATCAATGCAGAGTGTGTGTGTGTGTGTGTGTGTGCGTGGGTGTGTATTATCACCCTCCTCTATTGTTAATTGTCAGCCTGGATCACAGTAAACAAAGCTGTTCTGCAGAAGCCAGGAGAACCGAGGCGACTGGTACAAGACAGACATGTGGAAGAGCCTTCAGCTAATGATCCCTATAGATCTTATTAGGACCCACTGGTGCTGAGTTATAACGGTGGTGAGCAGATGAAGCACTCAAACCCTTCACACGAATAAAAGTGGTGAGTCTCGCGGTGTAATATTCCATAATAATCCCTGCATGCTTTAAATACGTCGATGTAGCATCAGTACTAACCTGTTAATTTACTATTACTTGCTTGCATTTTAATTTTTAATTTGAAGTTTGGATAAATGTGGGTTATAAAATAGACAGATCAATTTCTCTATCATTAATTTAGATTATAAATAAAGCTGCAGATGCATCCAAGCAGCTTGACTGAGACGCCCGATCCACGGCTCTAAAGAGAAGGATAAAGAAGTGCTGGACAGTCAGACTGATGGACGGACAAAGAAGCATCTGCTGAGATGGAGTGAGTTTAATCCACAGGGAAGAAGAGGAAACTGGAATCACCCACAGACCTGAGGCGGTGACATTCATCGCCCTTCCTCTCTTTCATTCTTTATTAAATCTCTTCTTCATTATCCATTCCAATATTTCTGTCTTCTGCTTTCTTCCAGTTGACCAGTACCGGTATCTTAATTTCTGAATTTTCCATCCTCAATTCTTTAATTCCATTCCCCCTTTTTTCGCCCCGGCCTGTTTTCTCTTTAGAACCTCCTCAGAATTTATTTCAAAACTTTCTTGTAGCATATACGGTGTAATTCAATCTTCCCTTTCTTCCTTTGTACTATTCCTCTTCTCGTCCTTGCATTTGTCTTTCCTATGACAAAGAAGTACAAAGGCAGAGAACGAGAGACATCCCTCTCTTCTGCCTCCCTACACACACAGACAGAGCTCAGATTACCAATCGTGACATTTTTATTATTTGTACAATAGAGACTTTCATACATTATTCAAAACACTTCTTATATACTGAAAAAATGGTACGTCCCAAAGCCCAAAATGGCTCCGGTATAATCGCTGCACAGCATTTTTTCCATTTTATACATATATTATTTTTTGTAAAAATTGTATCTTAAATAGTATGTACACATAGCATCTGCAAAATGCATTCTAAACACATGATATATATTATATATATTTCTGCAATTACATTTCTCTGCATTAATACTCAAACTTAAAACTTGGAAGGATTTCAACTTACATGTGCAAATAAAGAAAGAAAGAAACAGTTCTGTTAAAATCGTCACTAAAGTTCGCCCAACTCAGAACTCGACAGCGGCTCTCTCTTGGGAGCTCAAAGTACTTTTTGTCACACAACAGAAGAAGAAGCAGCATTCAAGTTGGGTAGGTGTAGGTACTGCAAAAGCATGAGTACATTCACAATCAATATGAGTCATTTTAAATCAGATTTCTTTCACAGCTATGTATAGTGACACCACCCTCCGCATTTGTTCGGCTCTTATGTAGTTTAAACACATAGAAAATGACTTCTTATAGTCATATACATATATATAATATATATTTGTATAACACAAATTCACAATTACAGTATAAATACATTTTATACAGCTCTGGATAGTACATGTGTAGGTCTCCAAGTCATACTGTGCGTACTTCCATCCATAACTTGGTTATAATTGTCATTATTATAAAATATCACAATTTTTGAGCAAAGCTAGGGTATATCAATATTTAGAAAGAATTACCTGAAACATGTAGTAAAAAATAATTATATTATCAAACCTTTTTCTTCTTTCTCATCCAAACAAGTCTTAATAGTGTACGGTGAGACGAAGCCGTCCCAGTTTTGTGTCTCCTATGTTTGAGCAAAATCTATTCTAATTCTCGTTGGGAGGGTTGACACAAAAGCGACGTCGTCGTGTGAAATGAGAGAGAATGAAGTTGATGCGTGGAATGTAAAGCAGAACAAACACAACTGTCAGGAATGGAGAGCAGGGTCTCTTCTGAACATCCGCCGTCAAGGCTTCAAGTGATGCCCGGATGATCATTTCTTTCCCTGATTGTCTCATTCAGTTTCACTGATTCTTATCCAATGAGTGCTCAGAGGTGCTGAGGCAGCGGCTGTTAAAACCAGCGGACCTCCACGCAGCTACTCTCATTCTCCTCAGATCAGAGCTGGACCACAAAGAAAGCTCAGATGCATGTGGCACCACCTACAGTCCACCAGTCTCACTGAAATACAGCAGTATTAAACTGGATTCTCAGAAAATGGCACATGTATTATTATGCCGTGCATGAGGGCACATACGTTTACCGCCTGCCCGGTAGGTCATGTGCACGGCAGGGTGTGTAAACATTAGCATGACTCGCTCGGGAGATGGCACCGCAGGGGACCGGCTCTGCTGCGAGTTCCAGGAGGGCCGAACCGCAGTAATATTGCTTTAGCTCTTTTCAGCACGGCCTGCGAAAGCAACAGCTTCTAAAGCAATGAGAAGTGAAGCACTGGTGAAGCACTGGTGAAGCATGGAAAGAGGTTCCTTCACAGAAAAATCAGTGGTTGGTTTAGAAAATCATCCATTGGGAGAAGGGATCCCTGTATTTTCACGAGAACGTGGTTCATCAACGGCATTTATATTCACCTTAAAAGTTTTAAGGGCCGTCTGTCCAGACCCCAAAGAAGAGGGCAGCTCCAGAAAGCTGCAGCTCTATGTACACAAGGCTTATGATTTTCATCTCTATACACTGAAGGCAAGAACACTTGCAGAAGACAGCAGACGCAAAAAGACGGGGAGAACAGAGACTAATAAATGAGACAGTAGCTTTGACGACATTGGAGAAGCAAAGGACAATGGAGAACAAGGAAATTGAGTCATGTGCTACAAATTATTAAATGTCTACCATGGAATGAAAAACCAAGAAAAAAATAAAAGGCAATGCAGAAACGCAAACATATCCCAGAACCCTATGTAATAAACCAAAAAAAACTATTCAGACTGATCAATCAGGTCACTGCCTTATAAATGAGCAAATCACAAAATCCAAACTGCAGCAGCCCTGTAGGAAATCAAAGTGTAAGGTCCCCCTTGTGGTCTGTCAAGTCATCGATCAGGTCCAAGGCAGACGAGAGAGCCGATGCGTTTCCTATGGTACATTTGGCACTAGTATTTGCCTTTGGTCCAGCAATAGGCAAATAAATGTCAGCGTGTTCCCTTCAAAATGTAAAAAAAAAAAAAAAAAGCGGCTCATTTTTCAGTTCCACAAGCCTCCTGTGCTGGAGGCAGGTGGGTTGGCGTGAGGATGGCGACGAGCAGAAGCGCTGTTGTGTTTTGTTTGTTTGTTAGAAAACTATTTTTAGCAAGTGCTGCTGTCTCTCAGAACCGTCAAGTCCACCGTCCGCTGGAAACTCTTCAGCAGAGAGACGGCTGTCTCGTGTTCCATGTGTAAAAAACTATGTCCGTTAGCCTGCAAGGCAAACACGCAGCACAGTAAACAGCATGTGTGTGTGTGTGTGTGTGCATGTACGTGCAGAGGTATGGGTGCTGCAGTATTTCCGTACGTGTGTGTGTGTGTGTTTGTGGGAGGATGGAGGGTCATCATTATCTCAGTAACACATCACTGTTGGGGAAAAGAGAGAGAAGAGGAGGAGCTACACAGTCATGCTGTAGAGAGAGAAGGGGGTAAAGACAAAAAAGGGCTTTTAGATGAGTTCACTCAGCTAAATTGTGTACATCTGTGGAGAGAAGATGGAGAGGGGGGTGAAAAGAATGGAAGATGGCGAGTGGTGGTGGGGGGGCAGGGGACAGGAGGGGTTGCAGTACAATTCACATGGTTATTTCTGGATTAACGCCAAATAAATAGCTGCTGCCTATTGATTAGTTTGGCTGATTTACACAGGAAGGTGTTCGCTGTTGTTGCCCCCCAGGAAAGGGACCAAAGGATTTTGATCACAAACGTCTCATAGGCTGATATATGTCTCTGTATATTATTTTATTTCCTTTTATGCTCATCCTATTTGATGCTATTTAAATGTTTTTTTAGGATTGCAGAACTCTCTGACCTCCCAATTTATGTGTGCGCTTCCTCAAATGGCCACTACAAGCTCCAAAAGCTACGTTTTCATCGACGGCGATATTAAAGACATACATAATCACGTCTGCAGCCACTGAATGGGGTAAATCTTTCAATTATGTTTTGCCTTAAGGTTAAATATAAATAAGGGAAATGTGGCTTAGAGTTAGAACTCTTTGTTATACTTCTGCTTTGAGTTAGAAGAATCCTTCGAGGATCACCACGACCTGGAAGACTAAGAATCTGCACCAGTTCACTGATAATTGATAATTCACAATGTCGTTCAGGTGCTTTCTGTAAAATGTTCATGCAAATATCAGTTAAATAATACAACTTATTCCGATGATTGTGCAAGAAGATTAAAAAGAAGTCTTCACTTACACGTCTGTCTATTTCTGGATTAGCCAGGAGTCAGGTGATGGACATAAAGCGTCTTTAGTGGCCTATAGGTGGCATCATAGAGACGTCTACGATGAGGTCTCTTCACACACTGGTGTTTTCAAGGTCTCTTTCGTTCTAACGTTCTGGGTGTCACCAGCCGATGATGAATAAAATAGTGGGTGAGGTTCATGCCGGTACACACACAGAGGCAGGAAGGGAAATGCTGATGCACCACTGCATGATAAACTAAGCGACCAATGGGATAACACTAATGGGTGATTTGTAATCTTTGACTCATTAACGTTTGTGTGCCGCTGTTGAACAGCGTGTAAAAATGTCGTGCTTACTGAGTACCTGTCCTGCCTGATTATTTAGTGAGGGAGGGTCAGGGAGCGAGAGGGGGGGGGGGGGGGGGGCTATGACTGTGCGTGGCTGTTACCTGCAGAATCTTGTCTCCAGGATGCAGGGCAGCAGCGGCGGGCCCGTCATGCTGTACCCTAGTAACAAAGATACCCTATAAGTCAAAATGATACACCGTTAGGACAACACAGGGACACGATGGTTTAGAATCTTTGCCTTTCTCATTCTCATTATCCCCCCAGGATAATTTTTTTTATAACAAATCACATTTCTGCCAAAAATATATGTTTTCGATTTAATTCTCCAATGCATTCTGCTCGTTTTACATTTAGAGAGGCATGCAGTTCACAGTGATGGGAATGTAATCATTTAAATTGCTTGCATCTATCTTACATTTACAGAAAACGAGTGATAAATCCCACTCAATAACACAGACATGCCAAAAAAAAAGGTTTGTCCCCTATATATAAAGGCTGCATAAAATAGACACGATGTCATAAAGAGAGATGTAAATAGGCTACAGTAAAGTAGAATAGGAGAACTAGGACTAGGAGAGGAGTAGGTAGCAGGGAGGGCAGAACATTTTTCATGCCCCATCTTTTTTCCCTCTCAACAACCCAAGGCAGAGATTGTAAAAACACCAACATCTTTTCGTTGAAGGCTGAAAGATGTTTCTGAGCACATAAAGTGTGGGGCGATGCAGCTGCGTTGAGGTTTTAGCATGCGGCGCACGTGTTGAACACACAGATAAAGGTGCCACAGGTGACACCGGTTAGCCAAAGACAAACTGATGCAGTATTGACAGTGCAGCAGCACCAAATACTGCAGTCTGAGTGGATGCGAAAACACACACATATAGCGCACATTAAAGAGGAGTTGATGTTAGAGGTATTAGTCTAGTTGCTTTTCTCAGTGAGCCTCATACAATATGTGGAAAGATCAATATCATCATTGTAATGTGGCTGAATAATTCCGTTTTCCATGCATAATGCAGCATGAATAGAGAATGTGCTTATTCACGCTGGGATAAAACACTGGATTGATTTATGGCCATTGCAGCGCTACAGTTTGCTGCAATGTTTTTCCTCCGCCAAGGAAGAGTTTATGATTGTGTGGGCTTTATTTTGTTTGTCATTAAAGTACAGCAACAGGTGGCCAATGTTTACATGACGATATCGCCATCAAATATTTAAAATTATTAATTGAATCATGAAGCCCTTTAAAGAAACAGTTTTTCTATATTTTAATCCGGAACGTATTCCAGACCTGGTGGCTCACAGAGCATTGGTTACCGTGAAATAACAGATAATGATGCTTGAACTAAGACTCTATTCAAGCTGGAGCTGCGCTGATTCAGTTCCGCATCAAATTCAGTGTGGAAAGGTTCCTGAGTAGGATGATGAATAAAGAAACCATCAATGCAATGTCCATTTAATAAAAAAAAAATCTAACTAATGATGATGCCAAAGTGATTTGTAACTCGAGAGAAGGGTTTTCGGGGATGAAGGCGTCACATTGTGACGGTCATACTGTCATCGGAGTATTCCGTTTAGGTGCAGCAAACATGAGCAGCCTTGGCGGAGGTTTGCTGTCTACTTTCAAACATTCTGCACATGTGAAGACAGCATTTAAGGTCGGTTACATTCAATGAACGATGCTGAAGGTTTTTTGCAGCTCAGTGTTAACATGTACAAAAAGACCTTTGTTATCGGCAGCAAAATCTGTGTGCAAAAATAGCATATTTTTAACAACAGGGGAATATCGGATTTTCCATAATTCGTGATCCAGTTCAGAGTGAAAATCCATGTTCCTCTCCTCCAAACCTTTGTCTTCTTATCTTTAAGTGAGACTGAGACCCTAATGAATCAAAGCCGGGGATCTCATTCCTGTCAATTAGCCACAGCAGAAACTGGTCCAGTGACTTAGTGTGCAACAGCGAGGAAATAAGATCATAGATGTCATTTCTTTTTTAGAAAACCAAAAGGGAAGATTTAAAAATGCATTGCTGGAAAAACTAATATGGAAGTTCTTTGCTACACCACACCAGAAAATAATAAAATAAATAATAATAATCCTTATCACATGATAATGTGAAAGAGCTTTCTTTTTGTGTCTAATACTACAGTACACAAGAATCCTATAGATTCTATTTTTAGAAGAGGAGGATAACCAGATTTATTTTATTTGTTTAAATATAAAAAATATATAGAAACGGAAATAGATTGTATTTCTTTACACATTTGTTGATGATACAAAACTGAAGTTTAGGATTTTATATGTGCACTTTTCAGTTCATGTGTTATTTTCAGCTATTGTGAAAAATAGATGCCATACAATTAGACTGAAACCATATAATCGATACAGACTATGACGGATGTCTCCTTTTGACTGAGGCCGAACTGACAGACGGGTGTATAAAACAAGCTGTCCTCTAGGGGGTGCCACAGCGCTGTGTAACAGTAGTGGCAACAAAAGGCCCCATGACTCAAAACCACAGATGTATAATTGATCAGTCAAACTATTTTGACTCAGTCCTTCATAAGTTTTTAAATCCTACCTCAGTTTAGCCTGAATCTGCCTTTAATTTAAAGATAAATAATTATCTTACCAGACAGTATTCACAAAGGATCGGATAAATTGTAATTGGGTCAGAAACGATGTTGAAAGTGTGAAAAATAAAATCATGAAAGCAGCCTTGAACTGGACCATTAACAACAAGAAACCAGAGAACAAGACGATTACACTGAAATTTCGAGGTGACAGATAGCAGTTGTTGATTGATCATAGAGACAGAGCAGCATGTGTGACCCTGCAGGAGACGTGCAGTTTACATCTCACTGCTTGAGGAGGTTCACATTTAAATCTCCTACGCCAACCGGCGTCACGATGCAACAGGTGATTTACAGTCAATGTCATTTATGTAAGCAGTAAAAACTACAGTTTAATATATGTACATGTGTATCTATATTGTGCGAAAATAAATTATATTAATTAATACAAACATGCACAGATAGAGACATAGCAAATTTGTTTGATACGCTATAAATTATTGTAATCTATATTAACTAGGATAGACTAGGTAAGTATATATATTTTAATATTTTCTATAAACGTATGATGTAATTACTTTATCAAACGATTATGAGGACTTTTGCGCTGACTACATTCGCTGCCCATGGTATTAATAATAAAATTAAACATCAGCTCTCCACACCAAGCAGACATGGGAATGATTCAATAACTGTGCATGCCAGCTACTGACTCATTACTTGGGTATGTAAAACTTAAGTTAAACGTTGACTTTACACTTTTTATATTATCACTTCACACCCCCGCCTTTAATTAATTCACCATTTGTCACGTGGGCTGCACCGTTTAAAGAACGCCTCTTGTAGGATCTCTATTTATAGACCAGCTGTCTCGTCAGTTAGTAGAGATCTAAGAAACCCTCAGTAAAATCTGCCATGGATGAAAGAGCCAAACATCTAAAAATCCACCCAGAACTAAGGAGCAGCATTCTTAAAATAGCTGACAGAGCTCCTTTAGACTAACTCTAGCAGCAGCGTGTTTCTAGGACAGGCTGCAATGTGCAGTATGCTTAAGGGATCTGCAACCCCAACAGGATCTCACCGCAGCCCCACACTGAATACATTTCAGCATCGAGAAATACATGCTGAAATTAGTCTGAAGATATAAATTAATGAAGAGATGTGGGTAATGTAAGGATGACCCAAACACAGAAAATAGCCTATTTCTGAAAGGTTCTGTACCTGCATCACATTTATTATATTTCCTAATGATGTTCCAAATTCAAATTTAGTTTCTCTAACTTCTGCCATTGCGTCGGTGATGCTAACAGATTTCCATCGACATAAAGTTCGTTTTGATACATTTTCTGAAGGCTAATTTCCAACGATCTGTTGCACAAAATCTCAGTTAAAGTTAACTAAGTCTGCCGCTTCCCCACTGACAGACGGACAGATGGACAGATAGACGAAACGCTGCAGTCATGAGCAGCAGTTTCCATGGCAACTCTGAAGTAAAGCCGGGGGGAAGGCTGTGATTGGCTGGTGGGCCTGGGCTGGGTCGTACCATGTCGGAGGGTTTGAAGGGGTTCCCCTGCCCGCTGATGCCACCAGAGATACTGAAACCAAGACCCGGGTTCTTCTCTATTCTCACACACAACTAGAGAGAGGATGAGGAGAAAAAGAAAGACAAAACACAAGACAGAAGAAGGACAGTGAAAGTGAAATACAAAGATCATAACAAGTATAGAGTAGACAGATGACAGCGTGCAACAGTGGAAGAGTGCTTTCATGTGATTGCGTGACGCGTTTTGGCAGCTAGATTGGAAGTCGTCACTTCTCTGGCAACAACAATAGAGCCACAAATATCCTTGTCAGAGTTTTTCATTTTTGCATAATGAAAGCAGTCTCATACTAGAGCGGAGGAAAACAAAGCCCCGCGAGGAAGATCACCTGATCTGGGTGGTGTGAATGACTTCATCTTCCCAAGCAAACTGCAGCATCGCATATTTAGAACTACGCCTCCACAGCCTTTATTTTAGACCTGCCTTCAGCGGCTATATATTAATTTACATTTATGATTTATATTGCTCGTGTGCATCATGTTAAAGTTGTTGTTTTTTTAAATTGTCATCCACTCATGTGTAAAGCACTGTAAGCCACCCAAACCTGTGCAAAACAAGAACGGCACATTGTTCATGTTCGCTTCGCTGATTCTGTTAAATGCAACGATCTTTAGGTTCAAAGTTAGCTTGTTGGATCAATGGACTAGCATCACACAACTAGTATCACTTCACATCCAATCAATATATATTGATTGGATGGACGGACAGATGCGATGGATGGATGGATACCTGTTCCTGGAAACCATCTGTGCTTTTCTGGCCTTTCGTCTGCAGCAGGCAGCGAGCGCTCTGAGGACGTGGATTCGTGTGCGTCATGACAACCTGGTTGCTATGGACCATGACTTGATTGCTGTGGTACTGAGGGTTGGTGGCAGGAAGAGAGGGCTGATGGGAGGTATGGGAAGAATGTGGGTTGTACTGCTGCTGGTTCCCGGGTGGGGAGATGGCCATGGGTAGGCCGGAGCTGGGGTAAGCCTGACCAGGAGCAGAATTACCTGTGGGCAAAGAGCAAACTGGTAGCCTATAACACTCTGGAATAAAACCTTGAATTCATTTATCCATTTATTGCCACTTACCTTGAGGCAGATTACCCTGATACTGCCCAGGCCCCCCAGCAGGAACCACCGTCAAGGGCATCCCTGGTTGGTACTGGTGCCCTTTGCTCATCATCCCATCATAACCCTGCTGCCCGACCACGCGATGAGGAGTTGTGGACGAAGAGGAGGAGGAGGAAGTGACGATCATGTGTGTGTTGTGTGACGGGTGGGAAGGAGGGTTGTGGGAGTGGGAAGTCTGCGGATAGAGAACACACACTCACGTCCACACCGGAGGAAAGCATGCTGAAGATGCTTGTTTAGGATGAGAAGACAGCTCCTACCTTTTTCATGAGACTGTCAGGTGGAACGTCCCTCCTCCCCAGGGAGTAGGGAGCCCACTGGTTGCTCCCTGACATCCCCTCTTGGTCATTATCCAGCATGGCAGCCTGCTGAGAGGGCGTCTGGGACAGAGACACACACAGGCTGGCCATTACTTCAAAATGCATTTAACGTAAGGGTCTTATATTTCAACTTGGTGAGGTGAAATCATTCATTGTGCTCTGATGTCACCGGTCAACACCGTCTGATGGTGGAAAAGAAACCCAAACAAATATTTCGTCACAGCTTGAAGAGGTGTTTGCAGCTACATCTGGAGAGAGGATGTTCGATGCAGGCACGTCATGTCTGCTGTATCCTCCGCCGTCATATCAGGATGACTTCATGAAACAGAGAACGTCGGTTTGACCTACAATGAGCCTCTTGATAAAATGCAACAAGGTCCTGAAGAGTTTATTGACTCCAGTAGTTTTTGCACGGATCATTTTAGCTTCCAGCCGTTTGCAAAGGGATTTACTGTATCTGATTCCCTGTTGAATTTATTTGCGTGGTAGCTTTGTCGTGTTTTTGTGCCGGTCAAAATGGCATCACACGCATGCATACCTTCTGTTGGTTCTACCGCTTAAACACGAAGTTAATTTGTTCAGTCAGGAGTGACTGGGCATGACGACTTTTATTACAGAGCAATCAATCGAATGGAAGCCCCCCACTTGAAACCAATAAAACAATTTCCTGTGGCAGAATCAAAGTGTTTCTATTTGTGGAGGTGACTGGATTCATTGACACGTAAAATTAAATTTGATAGTCATAGCTTGAGATGGTTGATGGTTCTCAGAATAAACTGATCATGATCGCAATATTGCGAATATTAATATGCATTAAATGAGATGAGTAAAGAACAGATTATTAATCCAAACTGGGAACTTCCTGGGCAATGGCGGCGGCAGATACTCTCTTTATCACCTATATGTATCTGGACTACGGGTTCATTGTTCTCAGAGGAATACTCACAGCATTAGTGGACGGAGGAGGAGGTAGTGGCAGCCAGTGGCCAGCAGGGGACTCATGCTTAGTTTTATTGCAAAGGTTAAAGTTCAAAGTGCTGCTGCACCCCTGGCCGTGACCCCCGCCCTGACAGAGCATGCCCAGCGTGAGCGTGTTGTGCTTTAGGACACCACTCTGATTGGAGAAGACAACATCACATGACATGGGTGAATGTAGGGGGGGGGAGGGGGGGGGGGTGGTGGCAACACACTGTGAACTCCACAAACAAATAAACAAGCAACAATAACACTGCTAAAACAACAACAACAACAACAACAACAACAGAGTTGCTGATAGCACAAAGAAATGTTAGCTGGTGAACATACACAACACAAACTTACACAGATACAGACAGGGAGGGCCTTCGAATGCTGTGCGTGTGTTTGCATGTCCATCGCGGTTCTGCATTGCATTGACGTACCCTGTCCAATCGCTTGGCCTCTATATGCCTAAGGAGCTGTTGCCTCCAGTCTGCAGGCATCCTGGAGGTGATGTCTTCAGGTTTCTGTTGTACGCCAGGTCTTACTTTGATGGTGTCATCGGAGGCTTTCTCTGGGCAGGTCGCCAGAGTGTAGTCTGGGGGCATCTTCTCCAGCAGGGCGGCCATGGTAGGACGAGCTGATACTGGACGGGCCTGAAGACAAAGGGTCAGAAAGACGATGAGATGTTGGGCTTGACGCAAGTATTTTTTTTATTTCAAGTGGTACTAATAATAAGCTATAACAACAATAATGATCAATTATAATAATGGGGACCAAACCACTATAAATGCTAACCCTAATCTAAAAAAGGGTTTTCTATAACCAGACAAGACTGCAGACTTCAGGCTCCCTGCTCGTTCGTTCCTCGTTCGGTCCCTCTGTCCTGCGCCTTCATGCTGAACAGTGCCAGATGAGGTGCTTTGCACATCTGATCAGTATGCTCCTGGGCACCTCTCTGCAGCTATTTTTGGAAAGTCTGAGTCAAAGCAACACAGAACAGGCTGAAGGGATTATTTATGGACCTGGGAATGCCTTGGGATCTGGGGACATGGCTGAGGCAAAGGACACTCGTGCTTATTTTACAAAGAGCTGGACCCAGGTGACTGACGGATAAAAGGATGAATTGAAATGTTCCAGACAGTCATACACGTATAACTTAATGTCCACATACTTCTATGGTGAAGTGAGATGTTGTTCAGGGTCTGAAAGTACTAAAAAAAGACCCTCCAGGTTTTGTTTTCAGGGAAAGATTTGGGCAAGGTAGCAGCTATGCTACGTTTGCTCAGTCATCACATCATGATGTGCAGCATCAAGTAAGCCTGAGGCGAAGGAATCAAACACTTCAAACAGAAGCTCTTTCCTTTTGCTTTAAAATGACTTGTGCAATTTTTTCCCAATCATATGATATTTCATTGTGTGTGTGTGTGTCCATTGATCTAGTTTTCACTGACGCATTCGAAAAGCTCATCGAGTGACAGGTATTGCAATTTGCCGTTGGCAAAGGTTTATGCGTACTTATATTACTGTATCATTATATTGGTGTCTGAGTCTTCAGTTTAATAAATCAAACCATCGATCAAACCATCAACTATTTGATAATTGATCAGCAGATTAATTTTTTTATATAAATGTTGGTTTGGATTTAAAAGGAAGATAAAACAAGTTTGTATCAGATTATTCGGTGACAAGCATACGCCTACCTGAGACGCTCCGTATGTCTCAGTGCTGTAGCTCCGGGCAGACAGGGGGCGGCGCTGAGTCAAGCTCTTTGTTGGATAACCAATCATTGGCTTCTTCTGCTCCTGGTAGGTGGGATAGTCGTCATCATAGCGACCGTTTCTCTTATTGTGCAGCATCTGGCTCTGGCTGTCAGCCATACTGGTTAGAGCCGAGTGCTCCATGGGGGCGGAGTAGGCAAGAGCACGGCTGTAAAGAGGGGGGTCCATCTGTCGAGAAGGAGGTTTCATTAAACCACAGAAGAAGACAGACATTTTACAGATGACTTTAATGTTTGTTTGTTTTTACAAAAAGGAAATGACTATTTTAGAATGTATTTTAGGAGGCTAGAGTGGATGTAAGAAACAGATTTGTAATGAATCAACAACAGCACAACTGCAAATGCATGAATAATCATAATTTTGCAGACGGTCTCCTACCTGCTGTCTGTACTGAGCTTCTTGCAGCGCTTCCTGTTGGGCTTCGTGGACTCTGCGGAACAAAGCGAGCTCTGTAGAGCTCACCAATGAATCTGCTCTCCTTAAAAACCCTGGCCTGGAGCGCTGTGCTGGGACTGGCTGTTGCTGCTGACTGGGCGGACCGTCCTGGCCGATTGCCGATTGGTGGAACGAGAACATCTCCAGTGGCGGATAAGCACGATACCGAGGGCTGACCAGCTCCTTGGGTAGCGTCTTCCCTGGTTGGTTAATGTACTCCAAAGCCTTTGATGAGTGGTTCACGTAATCTGGTGTGTTGGGGAAGGGGGGAGGGACCCGACGGTCCATGGTCACCTGGAAAGGTGAACGGTAAATCCATGAGAACTGTACTGCTCTCGTGATCAACACTGTGTGTTAACAGCAAAACACGTCTCCTAACCTGCGGGTTGTAGTTGTGGTCAAAGTGGTATGCTTTTCGTGGGATGGCTGGTTTTTGGTTCTGGATGCTGGTTCCGTGTCCTGGGAAGACAAGCTCCTCATCCAACATAGGGGCCGACTGCGACCGTGACATACTGGTCTGTTCCATAGAACCGGGCAAATCTTGACGATCCAAACTTGTCTGCTGCTCAATGGATGAACTGTAGCTGTCCATGGGAATGCTGCCAAGAGACCCGCAAGAGAACTCAGCCACGACTTCACGCAATCACATGGTCGACTCTACTGACAGGACATGTTGGCACGCCTATTTTAAATAAAAACAACTAAACTAAATCTACCTGTAGACCTTGTAGGAGCCGATGTCAATCTCGTCGATGCTCTGGGATTTCTTAAACTTGGATCTCGTCTCCCTCATCATGGGGGAGAGGCGGTCTGAGCTTTTACTCATAACCACAGTCACCTTGTTGCCTCCACTGACATTCAACTGATCCTTCCTGGTCTGCTCCCCCTGACTGTTGTGGTACGTCCAGCTACCAGGTAAAGGTCCAGTGCCTGGCTCCAGTCTTGGAACAAAACATTTGTGGCAGTCAGGACGTCAGATAACAAAATTGAGCTGGACTACGTCAGAAATAATAGAAGAAACAGGCAAAGGAGGGTCTAACAAATCATTATTTCTTCATCATTTCATATCTGTTCATCCTATTAGAATGACTGAAAAAAATATTGGTGTCTCCTCATAATCACCTGGAACCAGGTCAGAGTTAATAATAGCAAAATAAGAAATGAAGAGAATGGATCCAACAGCTCCATGACGACAGATATTGTGTCATCTTATTTTCTGTTCAAGCTGTAATTTGACTGAAATGATGTGTAGCCAGCATCAGTTAGTCTGTGGCTGCAAAATTGAGATTGCTCAAACCATTGCAGAAAAGTAAATGACTGAATTTACAATTATTTCAAATTGACAGATTCAGATAAACATCACATTCTGAGGAGGAGGGAAGAATAAGAAACCCTTTTTGCTTTGCAGCGAGCATAGACATTGAACATTTTGATGCTTTCGTCGTCGCTTCGTGCAGCATGGTGTGAAATATAATTACAGACTTTGAGTGCATGCATACAAATCTCCTTCTTTAAGGTATAACTGTAGGACAGACTGGAGCTCTGTTGAGTTACCTTGAGTCTTTGCGGTCAGGGTTGGGACTGGAGGTGGGCGTCATGTCCAGTTTGGAGGGAAAAGCCGTTCGGTCCTCCAGTGGGCTTGGAGTTCTGGTCCAGTTCTGCCAAGGATTCTGAGTAGTAGGTCCAGAGGATGGAGCATCATTGTCTGGATTGGACCGTTGGTTGCTATGGAAGGGAAGTGTCTGGGTATCCAACTCCAGAGGTACGCCTACAATTCGTTCTTGCCTCAGGAGGGGGCGGCGCCCGTGTGCTGATTGGCTGCGGGATTTGGAGCCCAGCTGTGGGTTTCCTTGACTCCCCGTAGAGGTTGGGGGGTCAAGAGGAGACTCTTCTGCATCAAAGCCTGTGTTGTCATAGTGAGGAGCCTCTGACCAATCGAAAGGCTCGCTCAGTGGACGCCGATCTCCACGCTGCTGAAGGGTTACTGATGGAGGGGTTTCTCTCTGGGATAGCAGAGGCTTGGAGTCGATGGGCTTGGGGAATGACTGCGCTAGTCTACGGCGATAGAAAGTATTAAAGATGAATTAACTGAATTCCATTTACATGCAATGCCGTATATTCACACCGAGCAAACGGACACTGAGAACAGCTTAACTTCTTCCTCTTTCTGAAAAATCAACATGGCCGACAAGCATGTTTGTCGCAACTGATGCTTTCAAGAGAAACAATCAACCTCCTTCAATACCATCTGCAGTTATTCAAGTTCTCAGACAAGCAGACGAGCATAGAGATGGTGATCTGGTGATTCAGACAAATAAATCAAGCAAATATTTAATGAATTGATGAATATGTCGGATTAAAAGTCGAAATTGTTTTGCCAGCTCTTGATGAGCTCATTTTAAAATATGTAATTACTATGACAGGGAGGTAACATGGAGATTTCAACTGAAGCCTTCAGTTGAGCTGAGAGAAGAGAGAGCATCCTCAACAGAGGTCTGCAGCATCGCAATGAATCTCTGACTTTGGTCTGAGCGATTGGAGAGATGAGTGAGACCCACGGATAGAGGGAGAGATGGAAGGACGAGCAGACGGATGGTGTGATCAGATAGATGGATGACAGATTAGAGAAGAGCAGAGCAGACTGACGGCTTGGAATTTAAACCTGACGCAGACGTGCGTGCTCACCTGTTGGTCCAATGCGTTTGGGGGGTCTGGTCCTTGCTGGGGGGTGGCAGGGCAGGAGTGTGTTGGCGTGTATGAGAGTGTGTGTGTGAGTGTGTGTTGGCGGGTGGGTTGGAGGAGCCGGAGGAGCCCTGCGAGGGAGAGTAGTCGGAGTAGGTGGCCGACGAGCCGCTATGGTTCAGACAGTGAAGCTTATCCACCTCCTCATCGGTGGACTCTGGAGACACGGACAGAGTTTGGTTAAAATGTCTCTTCTTCTTGTTTCTTCTTCTTCTTCTTCTTCTAGTTATGGTAATACATTTATATTCAACAAGTGCTTTCATCATTTCATATTCCTGACAGAGGAGCAGATTCAAAGACCTGAAACAGACAGAGGCCATCCCCAAAAGAGATATTAACGCATTTCGTCGGTTTGTCTCTGATGAAACTGAGATCTTAAAGAGGTTGGGCACAAACCCAAAAAGCAACAGGTCTAGCAAGGTCTAGCAATAGACAGCAAACTGTACCTTTCTTGTCCTTCCCCAGTAGCACCACCTTAGGCTTGTACATAGGCGGTTCCACCAGGGTCGGCCTCATGTCAGAGATCCGGATGTCATTTGGAGAGCCGCCCATCGAGTCCTGTGGGGAAAACAAAACCCACTGATTCAGGTGAGGATGCAAACATTAGGTAAGCCTAACCGGGAGCTTAATGATTACCGAGCTGTGCAAAATGAGACGTGATCAGTCTCGCCTGTAAGATTTTAAGCTCTGTTTTTAAAAACCTTTGGTACTTTTTTGTGTGAAGAATTGCACAGAAATAGAACTTTTGTTTCAGAGACAAATCTTCACATCACCTCTATGCTGCAGTCCAAGTTTGCTGCGATCTGGTACACAGAAACCTCATTACCTTCCCAAATGTAGAATCCCATTATTAACAAAACAGCAACACAGAAATAGAAATATCGCAGAATACGTGACCACCTCCGAGCTCTCTGTCAGGTCCTCTTTGTCCTTCCTCTTGGGAATGTCGATGCCAGAGTTATGCATTGATCCCTGATCCATTAGCTGAGTCTGAGAGAAGTCCTGCATCTCTCGGTCGATCACCTATCAAACACACACACACACACACACACAGATCTCAATAACCTACAGACAGCTCATAGGTATCCTCGCTTCATAATGCTAATTATGAAAGCTAATATATTTCTCTTGTGAATTAAAAATGTATTTCATTTTAAATACATTTATGTGTTTATGTTTCTACCTCTTTAGGGGGCAGGGGCCACGGCGCTTCGTACTGGTCTTTGCTGAGGTGTGTGTGTTCCATGTTGGTTCCTGCCGAGGTGGCAGTGCCTGTGCTCAGCTGGTGCTGGTGCTGGTGTTGGTGCTGGTGCTGGTGCTGATGTTGATGCTGATGCTGGTGCTGGTGCTGGTGGGGATGTCCAGTGTGCACGCTTTTACCCACAAGGCTTTGCACTGACTTGACCATGTTCTTCAGGTCCTCGGGGTAAGGTGTTGGGTAGCGCTTCAGGTTGATCTCCACCTACGCAGCAGAAATAAAAACAGGATGAGCATACAAATGGTCGCATGACACACACACAGTAGCCAGGAAGGTACTCTAAAAGTTGTTTGTGTGCATACATAAAACATAAAACTGAAACGCAACATACAACACAACACTATAAATGCTGCTCAAACATGAAACCAATTTGTCCACCACTGAATTTGCATTTTGTCTCTACTTGTTTCCATTAACATACAACTCAGAATATCGTCCTCTCATAATATACATTTAATCTCCCAAAACTGCACACAGTTGCAGACCAGCATGATTGTCTGGACAGACAGACGGATACAAAGACGGACATGGGACAGAGACAACAAGCTGACCTTGACCTTCCCAGAGTTGTCTTCCTCTTCTTTTTTGTCCTCGAAGTCAAAGGCCACAGTCATCCTCTGCTGTCTCTGCTCCTCCCACAGGGTAGGATTAAAGCTGTCGCTGTCCGACTGGTAATCTGTGCGCCCACACATGTTAACACACAGGAAGGACAGGGTTAAAATGACCACGGCGTAGCAGGAGGCTAGACCATCAGGTGCTTATTTAGATGTCCTTAAACCACAAACAGACATCGTGAGACACACGTGGAAACACACCCTCGTCGTGCCGCGGCTGCTGAGGAAACATGTAGTTGGTCAGAACCTTCTGTTTGGTTTCAGGGTGGGCTTCTGTCTGCAGTGGGATCAGAGCCTTAGACTGCAAACACACACACATTTATAGGATTAGTGATACTCTCGTGTGGAAATTCACTGATCACATTTATTATCTGTGTCCTAATCCCAGCCTAATCCTACTTGTGGAAAAACAAAAAGCTGTGCAGCTCCCTGATTGGTTAATAGATTTTCTGACTGACTGATTGAGTTTTGCTATCTGCTGCCTATCAGTGAAAAGTTGCAAACACATAACGTTACAATTAAAATACAGATATTTAAATGGTAATATGATGAAATTGTGAATGTTTTTGGACATGGAGTGATTCAACGTTTAAGAATGGAGAGAACTTCATTTACACCGGTTTCACGCCGTTAGATTCTTTTACCCGCACGTCTGAATGGAAATGCCCGATTTTGAAAGAGCAAATCTAAAATTGTAAATAAAATATCCACTATTTAAATACATCAGACACATTTCTCCTGCAGATTAGGCATGCATAATGAGAATTACACCTGTTTAACTGTTGTGCCAAGCAGCCCTGCCCTTGATATTATGTGTTCAAACACTGCAACATCAATGCTTTAACAATATAACGGTAATATAAAAAAATATTAAAAAAATACAATTATATAAATACAACTTGCCCCACTGATGTGATTTTAGCATGAAACTGAGGGATGAAGCATAAAAAGAGAACATTACACACCTTCTTATATACTGGAGTGCTAAGAATGAAAGTTTTCATCAGTAAGTATCTTATCTGGAGTAAAGGTCGGGTTATCTATCACATGGCCATACAGTACGAAGTGTGTTCCTGCTGCGAGCTCACGAACCAGGGAGGACAGAGATACCTGATTGTCAGAAAGCCAGAGGGCTGCCAGGTCCTTCAGCTTCGTAAAGGTAAACGGTAGATTCTTTAACCTGAGAGAGACACAGAGGGTGGGATGAGAAAAAGGAGAGACATGCTTCTGCCCACGCACTCTACAGCCTGCAGAGCATGTAACCATGGCAACTGCAGGCTGTGCAAGAGCTGAACCAAAACGCCCATTGAGAAAGTGTTTATGTGTGTGTGTGTGTACATACCTGTTGTCACTGAGGTTCAGGACTCGTAGCTTGGTCATCTGTCCGATCTCATCTGGGAGGAACTCCAGCTTGTTGGAACGCAGCGACATTACCGTCACGTTCTTGCAGTTGCCGATCTGAAACGGACGCACAAGAAGCCTCAGATCAGATCACGGTTATGTCTGCAGCTGAAAAGGATTTGCTGCATGAAGAGCAAGTCATGATCGCAACTTTGCGTGAACGATATGAGACTAAACTGATTAGTGGTTTAACACCATGACACGACAGGAACAAGGGGGAAATGACTAGATCTCATCCCTGGAGCTCCAGGTAACATTTATTGACTCTTTGGTTTTTGACTAAAACAGAAAACCCCAAAAAAAGCTTCTATTTATTGTCATAAAATGCAAAGAAAACCATCACATGTTCATATTTCACAATCTGATAATGTATGCACTTTTTCCTTTAATCTACCGATCCAGATTTCAGATTTTCTAAATAATAACTACATCTGGACAAGAGGAATGGTACAGAGGTCCTCATCATGCTTCGTACCTCCCTGGGCAACTCTGTGAGGAAGTTCTCGTCTGCAGCAAAGGTCCTGAGGCTGTGCAGATAGCCGATGGTGGGCGGCAAAGACTCCAACTCATTACAACTACAGTCCAACTCCTCCAGCAGAGACAGGCTGGGTCAAAGGAACAGAGGCAGACAGGAAGCGACGCAGAGAAAATGTCGGATAAATGATTACGCTGACTGCAAAGTCTCTGCTGCGACCTTAAAATTGCACAGATACGGGTTTTAATGAATCTACTCCTCATTTTTCCGACTGCCAACAAATCCTGTCTGTGCTGTATACAGCTTATTATTTAAAAAAAACATCCATCAGCCACATGTTGCACAGGGAGACATGTTCCACATATGTTTGCTGCAACATCCATGAGCTGAAAAAGCCCCAAACAACTCCAAATTTGAGCAATACAAAATCTTTTTTTTTAAAGAATATTTTTTGGGTTGGAATTGGATGATCGATACTTTTGAGAGGAGCTTTGTTGTTTGTGGCCTTTTCTTGGGATTTGTTAAGAGTACGTAAAATATAAAGCGACGCTAAACACGCTTGTGTTCTAATATGTTATGGATAACAAGAGACATTTGTCTTAATAGCAACAACATAGGGTGGGGGCGTGTTGAGAGAAGGAAACGCTCATCACGCTGAAGAATCATCCAATTCTATTAATCGGCCAGCTAATTAATTCTTAACCAGCCAATCCGTTTTGGTTAGGCGTCACCTACATCCATTTGGTCTCACTTAGCTGATGTCGTTCCCACTTATCCGCCTTGGTATTGGAATTTGTTCAACCTCGATCTCAACCCTTTCAGTCAACCGCGAGGGATAGCATTCCTGCAGCCACCCACCCCCGAAAACCATCGTTTGCCTAGCAGCACAATAACAGCAGGCTAATTCTAGAGGGACAACAGTTTTACATTAATGTACCGTCACTGTTAACAATACTCGACTATTATTATTCCCAATGGACCGTAACCATCTGGGCCGCCATATGCGCTTCCATGAGAACGGGAACACGGGAAATCCCATATTCGACGTCAAGATTTAAGGTCACTTCATCACTCACTTTTCAACATTTTCAGTATAAAACAAATTAAATATCTCCCACAATAATATGTAGCCCAGATTGAAAGTGTCAAATTTGACTTTTTAACAGCACTCCAAAGACTATTTGGCCACCATCTGCCAACCATCCATAAAAATAATCCTCCACTCAGCAGCAGTCATTTGAAGGAAACAGTCACTCAGTGGTTCATCACAAGGTCGCGTTAAGCTTCTGGAGCCTCCTTCGTGCAGGAAGCATACATGCTTTACTGCAGGATTTCACCAGGTGATTGCTCATTAAGATAAAGGAGCTAACAGCAAGGATAATTGCCCCCCCAAAAAATCAGCACTGAAGGTAAAACATAAGACTTCACTTCCATTCTCATTTCAAGATGCCGCACTCTAAAACTCCCTTGTTTTTTTATTCCAATTTAATCGACTACAAGCTTCAGCTCTGCGTACACACAGTGTTTATCTGCTTGTGCTGATGCAACGTTGTTTGAGGTCGGAGCAGACATTCTGCAGCGACACAGACTAACCCATTTACACTTAAAGGAACAATTCACTGGATATTCATCCCGTGAAAAATCAGATCAAGTTTCTTAGCTCGCAAGTCTTTGTTTTTTAGCTGCACGGCAAAACAGTGATTTCGACTAAAAAGCTGAAGAAGATGATTTATCAAAATATATTATTTTCTAGTTGAGGATTACGCCACTGTAAGCTTGTCTGGTAATGTAAAAATAATTTGTCTTATGTATAAATGAACCTAAATAAAATCATTTGTTAGTAAGCAGCAATTAGGATAAGAAAAGGATCTCGTCAGAGGAAGCAATGAATTTACAGCACTACTCATTGAGGCTAAAAATGGGACATGTTCAGGAAGACGAACTGTTTTCAGAGCGGTCAGATACAAATATGTTGCAAAGAGCAACATATAAGTCAAGTATGATTCATCACAGGTGACAAAATCGAAGTAAAATAAGGAGCAAAATACATTTATTGATTTTATATTTCTATAAGCCTTGCTTAGTTTGTTTTTCTCCTAGAATCGATCAATAAGGGAAACATGATTGAGTGGAATCATTGCCTCCTTTTACAAATGTTTTTGTCAATTTAAATATAACTGATCGTTTTTTCTTTTTCAAAGGCAGCAAATCTTATTCCTGTGATGAATCAAACTATTCATCAAATTATTTTAATTATTTTTCATGCAATCATTTTAGTAAGTAGTTTTTTTTGTTCCATTTTTGTTGTAACTGATTTAAAACATTGCATGTAATTTACTTGATTTGAAGTTGTGTGTTCATATCTGTAACGCAGCTGAACATCCATCCGTCTCTGAACGCACCCCGGGATCGGGTACGCTACTGTTACTCACCCCTGCTTTGGCTTCGCACTAACGCCACAGCAACGCAGCAAACACAACACACAGAACCCCCCCTCCCAGTCATCAGCCAGCAAAACAAGGAAAACAACAACAACCCAACAAAGATCAACCTACGTAGAAAAAATGATGGTGAAGGCTTAATCTGCATTGGATTAATAGTAATCTTTGCTCTCTGTGCATGTGTGTGTGTGTGTGTGTGTGTGTGTTTTACCTCCCGATGGTGTTAGGCAGTGAGGTCAGCTGGTTGTCATCCACCTTCAACGTTGTCATCTTTTTCAACATTCCTTAAAATACACACATATTGATTTAGTACACAGAAGTACAAACGTGCAAAGTTTGCTATTCAAATAAATTCAAATAAATTAATCCAGTCCTGAAAGGCCCACTTTTATAAATCCCAACCCCCCAAAGGTTTGTACTTTGATCCTACTTCAACGTAAGCAAAAACTAAACCACTAAGGATTCAACCGTATTCTCTTGTTGTTTGGAACTTATCATTAAAACCAGCCCTGTAGATGCTGAAAGAGAATAGGGAAAAAAGTTTTACAAAAAAAAAAAGAAGTGCATTTTTAAATCCTTTGAGTACACCTTCAAAACCTTCATTGGTGGAATGTTTGCATAAGTCATAGCTGGAAGTATAACATCTCACTTTGTCAGGATTAAACGTGTAAATCGGTGGATCGTTGCTATGGGTTACCATGCTTCTCCTCTCTGAAAGCAGTATGTTCCCAAATAAAAACCAATAGTGCCACCAGGAGCTACAATGGAGGGTTTCTTTTTTCTGTGATTGTGCATGCATGCTTTTGCGTCGGTACCTATAGTGTCAGGGAGGTGCTGCAGCATGTTGGAGGACAGCAGCAGGTCTTCTAAGGCCTCGCAGCCTGAAATATCCGCGTCCAACGTCTCAATACGATTCTTAGCTAAATCCAAGTACCGCAACTGACGGAGTTTTCCTAGCAACTGCAGCAAGGAGGGCCGTGAATGGAAAGGGAGAACGAATGAGCAAAATAGAAAAAATAATAATAATTTATTCATTGCTATTGCTGCAAGCGCTCTCACCCCGGGTATGGACTGTAGAGAGTTGTTATCCAGCCAGAGCTCTTTCAGGTTGTGAATCTGTTCCAACACCTCCGGCTAACATGCAAACAGAGAATTCATTAAGCAACAAGTATTAAGTCAGGTGGCTATTTATATGAAAACATCAGAATTATTCATTAGGAAGGGACGCGGTCTCATGAATAAGGACATTTTAAATGTTGGCAGAGTGAGACCTCACTCCGCTTTCTGTCATCTTGGCAGGAAGTGGACCTTCCAGCTAAACAACTCATACTATGGCTGACCCCTGTGTGCCCCCCCACCCCCCCCCTCCAACAACAGATGGATAGCGAGCCGACAGGATTCACCATACGTCACACTGGGTTTTTCAGCATAAACTTAAAACACACAAGACCTGTGTGATTTATTTCTCCCTCCCATCTGCTCCCATGACAAATAAATACGGTTCTCACATTGAACTTATGTATGCGGCAGCGGTCAGTCTCACCATGTCAGAGAACTCGTTGCTACCCAGATCCAAGCGCTCCAACTGTGTCAGTCTGTGGATGGACCTGAGAGGACAGAATGCACAACATTTAATACGACATGTAAAGTTTGTCTTTCCTGTTTTTATACCTCATTTGTACTCTTATTCTGAATTAATGTTATTTAGACTTTTGTAATTTGTAGATCAGACAAATAAAACTTTCAAACCTTTGAATCATTACTAAACTAGATTATATCTTACAGTTATATTTCTGCTCTGCTGATTTGGCTCCTGTGGTTTTCCTTCATTGCATCTCTCTTTGTTTTTTTTACGTGACATGGATAATTTGCCACTGATGATGAAGGCATTGTTTAATTTATACCCCAGTAAATTAATTTTAGCACTTTCCAAACTGGTGCATATAGCTTTGATACAGATGAGGCTCGTCTTACTTTGGCATAGTTTTCAGGTGGTTCTCTCTCAGCTCCAGGATCCGTAGTTTGGAGAGTCTAAAACAGAGGGCAGATCAAACCAATGACTCCACATCATCAGAGACCAGATCTTCAAATTAGCGGATGTCACTGAGCTTCCGCATATTTCATCAGATAAAATTGTATCTGATGTGTGTGACATTAGCCCAACTCAGAAAAACACAGTCTGCAAACTGGCAGACAAACATCTGGAAATGGAGTAATTAAAAAAAATAAAAAAATAAATACAGCCCTGTCACTCTTACCTGGATAAAATACAAGTTAGAAATGCAGAGGGAAGATTTACCTGCCAAAGTTAGCTGGCAGATACTCCAAGAAGGCATCGTTTAAGAAGAGCTGGGTCAGATTCAGGAGCTGTGTGAAGCCATCTGGAAGTCTGTGGGAGACAAAAGGACTGTGATGGAGAAAGACAAAGTGTGTGTCCTTGAAATATGTCAATGGATGAAAATGCTGACAACCTCTCCATCACCACCCCGTAGATACAACCGCTGTTAGCCTGCAGATGACTCATCACTCTATCTCTCTCGCTCTGTCACACACACACGCACACACGCACACACGCACACACACACACACACACACACACACACACACACACACACACACGCACTAGATCTAGAGGTAACAGCAGCAACATCTCAAGCAGAGTTGGATGTGTTTTCCCTCTGGTTGTTATCCAGCAGATTTCTTTTTTTTCACGTGGATTATTTTGAAAACTTTGCCGTGTGTCAGTGACGATGTCGTCGTCGTGTAAACGAGACCCTGGCATCTTACTTGGTGATAGGGTTTACGCTGGCCTCCACCACAGACAGGCCTTTACAGCATTTTATATTGTCTGGAAACTCCTGGATACCTGTCGGACAGAGAGGGAAGAGGAAAGGTCACGTGCTTTTGTATTAATACAATGGATGGGATGTTGTTCTGTCCGTTATTCTAGGATGCCTCGGGGAAGACTTTGATTGGACCTTATTCCACTTCTAGTGGCAGTTGAGCAAGAAGGGAAGCTTCCGGGTCATCTGTGGTGCAGAGAGGACTTTTACCGTTTTTACTAATGTCCAGCTCTTTGAGGTTAACCAAGCCAGCGATGGTAGTGGGCAGGCTGGACAAGTCGTTATCAGGCATGCTCAGCTTCTTCAAGGCCTGGCAGTTGAAGAGTTGCTATGGAAACGTGGTGGGGAAACAATGGAATATTATTGTTAGTTGGCCAATTCACACAGACCATTAGTAGGGAGCTACAAAGAGTCAGAGTAAGTTAGCTGGAGGCATGCAACACTTTGCAGCAACACTGTTGTGAAGGCGTTGCCATTTCGCTACCACAATTAATCTCACACATTTGGTGACCTTAAGCGACACACAAAAATCATGTATTGAAAATACCAAAGCAAACAGATCAAGTTAGAAATAAATCATGCCTTCATGCCAGTCAGTAATTATCTCGCCACAGACATTTCTCCGCAGGCAGATCTATCTGCGTTAGTTAAAATATATATACAAGTGAGTACGTCATTCCCACATGTTCTGTTTTGCTCTTTAGACCAATAGAACATTAGAACATTGGCATTTTATTTAGGAAATACAATTAAGAAATAATCAGGTAAGGAAATATTGTACTGTTTGGATGACCGGATTGAACTATTTGTTTTGATTGCAGAGAGAGAGAGAGAGAGAGATGGCTGCAGGGTGAGCTAGTTTGACCTTTAACAACAGAGACTCTGGTGTGCCTCAGCAGAAACATCCAAGTCAGATAAGAGTTCTCGGGCCAACCTGCCGCTGTTTTCTCGGTTCTTCGGGTGACTCTGTTTGCATTTAAAGCCGATGCATTTCATATAGCTGGGCATATATGTGGACATGGCATCCACATGATGTATCCTCAAAATTATTAGATTGAGGCAAAAAAAAAGAAAGTGTTGCATGGCGTGCAAGGGGCTCCCTCGCATTCATGCATTCATTCATTCATGCAGCCACTTAGAAACCACATGCGCAATGAACCGAGCTCGTGCAGGCAGAAGGTCCAGAGATGCTAGCCAGTACTAAGGATTGAAAGGGCTGCTCTGTGGCCACAGGCGACTATACTTAAAGACACAATCACTCACTCACACACCCACAAGGAGCTCTCCAACCCTCTTGCATAAAGGCCAGTCACTCTGGCAGCCTCAATGGCTCTTGCCCGGTCTTGGCACACACTCAGCCACAGAATGTCAAGGATGTGAAGCTTTCCTTCACAGTTCATGTAAACCAGGACAGGGTATCAATAAAATGGAGCAACCCTCTTAAACGACACCTGCGATGCTCCTTCTTAATGTTAAACTCAAATTCTGTTGCTATTGCCATCGAGGTATATTTTAGCAACGATCGGGTCCATCCAGTTCAGAAGGTTTTATTTAAGTAATAAAAATTTGCTAATTTTGCAAATAATGAGAACTGTTTTATCTTTAGACCTAAAACCTTTCCATTAGGTCTTCAGTCCAGTTTAAATGATTTGCACGACTGGTGATAAAGGTTTTTTCTTTAATTTGACATCAATGGTACCATTTTATACAAGCTATATATTTATACAAGTAAACAAATGGGCTGGCGTGACATCAAGCAGAAAGGGCTAAACATGCTTACCTTGGGAAGCTCCTCAATCTGGTTGGCATCTAGGTAGAGCTCCTCTAGAGTTCTCTCAAAGCTGAAGATTTCCTTGGGGACCTGCTGCAGGCTGCAATGGGAGTAATCCAACACTGAGATCACCTCCTCTTCGCCGCGGAAACAACGGCACGGCACCAGCCGGCCAATCAGCTTCCGCTTAGTGGTCATTTCCAGACACTGCACTATAGAGCCAAGAAAATGAGAGGAACATTAGGTATATTTCAGAGGGCCTTAGTTCATCAGGAGAAGCATAAGCCTTTCGCTTAGTTGCCCTCTGCCCTTGTGCCTGTTTTGCGCTGGGATACACTCTATTCCTCCACACAGCTGCAGAGGAATAGTGGTTATAAATCATGCATGGATGGAGTGACCAGAAAACTCTTACACGTTTCATCTCCTGCTAAGTTTTGGCTGAAGGTTACAAGAGTAACTTGCTGTTATTTTGTCAGCATGACTTTGCTAAGCCCATGTTGCGGAGACAGATTTAGGCCCATGCTGTATTCTTATATTTGGGTCAGCGTTTCCTCCATACAAAAGCATTCAGGGTAAAAAGCATTTGCCGTTGTTATCCATTCAGCATGGAAATGGAAAGCTGGAAATGGAAATGGAAATGGAAAGCTTTATTTGTCATTGTCAACACCGTACAAGTACAGTGCAACATTGAAACAGAATTCGATGAGTTCCTTTAGGTTTGAAACACATGCATCGGTGAAATTCCCAAACAAGCTCATCACAGATAAAGATCAGCGTAAAATAAGATTAACAAGAGCTTGCAGTGCTTTTCCTCTGCCGTGCAGGTGGAAACCAGAGGCAGGTGCACGCAGCAGTTACCCGGCGCCCAGCAGGAGGAGATTCAACGCACTCCTCTCAAACAACCACCCATATAATTAGACGGAAGCCTTCCTAATCCATTCCAGTGCATGACTCCATTTCAAAAGCCAAGAGGCTGTGGCCAAAGCATGGGTATCAAAAATCACTGAAGAAGAAATGATCACTCAGCTTAATCATCAGGAATTCAAACGCTTACTGCACCCGATCTATTGACGAATTAAGACATTTACTGATAACCCTTTCAAACAGAACAAAGAGTGAATATTCAGCTATCTGACTGCCGCTGCAATTTCCTGTTTGATCTGAATGAGCTAAAAAAATCAGCTGAGATGAAGAAGAGGCCAAGGGAGAAATGAAGCAAGGGAACAAACAGGAGTGATGATGAGTTAGCAGCTGCAGCGGTGTGAAGCAACTGGATGGACTGAAAGGAGACGCAGGAGGAGGAGGAGGAGGAGAAGATGAAAATGAGGCGATGAAGCCAGCAGAGCAGTAGGCATGGAGATAAAAGCTGCAGCTTTATCTGTGGGTAAACACACATGTTCAACTTCACAGTGCGACCAGATGAATGCAGACGATAGACACAGTGATCTTCAGATCTGTGGGGACAACGGCGTTATCAGGCCGGGAAAATCGGATAAAACCAGACCACAGATCCGGCAGGACTCTTTAAGATAAAGAGCTGGAGCATTAAAATCGATGCGTTCTTATCCGCAGCCGTGCTCAAGGCGGGTGTAATGAGGCGAGCCGGGATTTACCGTTTGTGTACAGTTTGTCTAAACCCAGCAGGCAGCGCGTTTCATGGCACCGGTTCCGGTCTATCCCCTCATGTTTAGAGCTTAAAGGTGAGCCCCTGGGGAACGGGTGGGACTGTAACAATGAGTATTACACAGCAGAGAAGCGTTCACACGTGTAAAAAAACAAAACAAATCAAGAAATCTTGATGCAGTGTAGTCTATACGCTAGTAACTCAACAGCACTGTAGTAAAAAGGACAAACATGTAAAAGCACTATAGTAAAAATCTCTTTGCTAGCCACTGATTCTGCAGCTGCTGGCTCCTACGCTCACAGTCTATATTTAACAGTTTAAATATGCATCCAGAGAGCAGACTAAAAATAGCAAGCAGACAAAAGGAGAAGGTTGACGATACCCATAGATTCAGAAAGTAGGTGCAACGACAAATATTAAGAGATATTTGGAGATTTTTACACGGGCAACCATGAGCACTGACTGCAGACACAGACTCCTCCAGAGACGAATTGTGCAAGAGGAAGTATGAAAAAAGAGGATGGACAAACGGAAAAAGAGAGAAAAAGGGAAGCACTGTTTGGTGTCTTTACTATTTCCTTGTGTGTCTTAATCGGTTGTCGTAAATGCATGAATGTGAGGGGTACGCTAAAGTGCTTCCACTCCCAAAGAGTTCAACAAAAAAAAAAAAAGCAGGAAGAGTCAGAGTGAGCCGGCACCAATAGGGTGAAACTCGGAAGAGAGCGTGGTTGGCTGTATTGGCTCCCGCTGCTGCTATGGAAACAGCATGACAGAGCAGACTGACTGCAGATGCATCTCTACATGTGTACATGCTCTCTCTCTCTCTCTCTCTCTCTCTCTCACACACACACACACACACCATAACAATGGTGATTGCACAAAAGAATATGAGGAGGGAGGAACACAAATCAGCTGATGCAAGCTGCACACGTACAAAAGTGGAGTTTAATCTGCAACTTTAACATCGCAAAGAAATTTCTTCCAAATGTAATTTTGTGATCCAGTAAGAATATTTCAGCTACTGCTATAAAAAGAGGCAGACATATCGAGACTGACAGCTGTGCAAATGTACTGTACTCCATTGTACTCTGCATCGCTGCTACCACCGGTCCTCATCTCTCAGCTCTTCATTAAAGTTCAAATGTCCGTATCGCCTCCATTGAGTGAACCCCCCCAGGGACCCATGACCACCATCACCATAGTAACAGCTGCCATAGAGACCGTCTCCAAGGATCCAGGTGTATATTTTGCTCTCGCTCTGTCATAAAAGAGAACACGCTGCACTCAGTGGGCGATCGCTCCACATTCGGTGACGCTCCACGTCCACGCAGAAATATGAGACACCTTTATAGCACCTGAATGCGAGCTAATCCGAGTCGCTCTGGATTTCATAAATGCTGCAGTCTGCAGCCCCCCCTCCCTGGATTCTGCACCCTCTCACAATTCAAACTCTGGCATTACAGGAGTTACATGCATGTGCATGCTTAGATTCATTCATTCTTCTGAAACACCTCACTCCACCTGCTGCAACAACCTTTGGTCTTGCAGCTGTCTAAAGCCTCATTCACATTTGCTGCTGAGTAAGAGAGGACGGCGTAAGGCCAACATAACCAATGGTCTGGTGAGGAATCGCAACACAGTCTGTAAATCACGGTCTTGCTATTTTTACACAGACACATCACATACCGTCGGTCCAATACGCCTACCACAGTGGCTCCAGGTGGTATGTCTATAAAACTCAACGATCCTTGCATCACCGACACTAAAAATAACAATCAACCGACATGACGGCAAACGGAGCAGCTGGCAATTCACCTGAACCCAAAAATATGGAAAGCAATAATGCTCACATGCACGAATGAACAAATACTCATATGCACCAAATGGGACCGAGCAGTGTTGCCTGAACTAAGACCCCAGCCACCAAATGACCGAAAAAAGGTGTTTCTGGCATGCACACATTTACTTAGGACTGGTCATGATAAACTGGTGACAACAGGCAATGCATGATTCAGGAAACAGTGCGCAAAAGTGTGAGCTTTACTCAGATTAGCTTCGGATCACAGATTATCCAATAGAAGCAGAGAAGGAGACAGTCCAAAAATCTACAAGCCGGAAACCCCGGAAGAGAGGATGCCTCATGAGCCGGTGCAGCAGAGTAGGAGGAAACCGTTTAAATGGAGCAGGAGGAATGACGAGACAAGGTGAAGCTTGGCTGACAAGAGGTCATTTTCAGGCTGCATTTATTTCATCATTAATTTGGATGATTTTCCCACTAATATGATCAGACGGTTTCATTTAAAGAAATATTTGGGACTGTTTTTGAACGACTTTACAAAAAAGCAAAGACATTTATCTTCTGAACCTGCAATTGAGTTCATCCATCTGGAGATTGGACATAGTCGCTGGTTTAATGCTTTAAACATCCGCGTTGCTATGAAACAGAAGATTTAAAGTGATGTCATCGTCATCAGAGAGTCGACTGGCTGTTCACAAACATTTCCAGATCGCCTTGTTTGGTTCTTCATCTCACGGCTTCAGTTGTCCAACTGTTCTTGATGAAACTCACGGGGAAATGGGTTTATCTGAGCCTCGTCTCTCTCTTCTTCTCGCCTTCTGTCATCTCAATCTGTTTTTTCTTCTCCTTTCTGTTCTTTCAGGGTTCTACCTCCGATGTCCCGGTTCTGCTCCCTCCCTCCTTCCTAACGCCACTTTTTCCCTTTCAGGCTCTCTAAACACGCCACCTACAGCTGCTTAAGTTTTTCGCTCTCAGCCTCTGACCCCATCCCTCCACCCCATGAAAAAGGAAAGGAAGATATCTTGTCTCCATGTAGGATACGCATTTTTCCATCATGCATGAGCTCATTATCACAAAATCTTGTTTGGCAGTCTCGCTCGGTAGCAACAAATTCAGTTATCACATATTAAATAGGTAAAAGAGGATAATCTCAGGAGTTCTGTTATTTTGCCGGTAGCAGAGGAGAGCCGAGTCGCTGAGTCCATGCGAGCCGTCAACTTGAAATAAGATGCCCTACTGAGGCAAAATGTCTATTTAAAAAAATCTAGGAGCTGATTCACTGGAAAGATAAACTACTCGTGTGTTTGGAAGGAAAGAAAGAGAAACAAATTCCGTTTTCTGGTCTGGATCGTTTGTAAAGAGCAAAGGTGGCAATTAGATGTTTTTGATGTTTCTCTGCAGCAACAGATTGATGCCACAAAGGTCTCAGGCTTTGTGTGAAGACAAGTCACATTGAATCTCTCACACACACACACACACACACACACACACACACACACACACACTCTTCATCACGCGTTTATCTGTTCCTCTGGAAGAGATTCAAAAACAGACTCTTAACTCTTTCATCTAACAATGAGGACCGATAAAGAGACACTTCATTTGATTTGAAGTGTTAATGTCTCTAAAAGTTTAGAGGTGTGTGTGTGTGTTTAGTTATTTAAGGTCACCTCGCCATGCTGGTGCCCAAGCTGCTCATCCAACACTCAGAGCCTGAAGGACATAACAGTAGAAAGAAGATTCTCTCTCTCTCACACACACACACACACAGCTTTAACAGTGCCATGTCTTCATACTGTTGGCCTAGAAGATACAAACTATTCATAGATCACACAGAGACACTTGTTATTTAAAGTTTCAGGTTAATTTGAGTGAACATTTTGAAGGCTGGATTTCTGATCGCTGTTCTCAACATGATGATGTTGTCTGATTTAGATCACACACTCACTTATGGCCGGGTTCCTTTCTCATTGTGAAGCATGAGCCCCCTGAAAAAGACTTCACTCCAACTCCAGCGACCCCGTCTATTAGCGATAACCTTTTATCTCAAGCAGTGTCGCAAGGAGATGCATTGCTTTTCTTTTCTCCACTGAAAACAACTTCCTGCAGGATTCGGAAAAATAATCCTGACAAGTCAAAGGTTTCATCCTCCTGAATCAAAACGATAAGATGAAAGACCCTCTGAGTTAAGTGGATTTGAGGAGAAATGCGGGAGCTCAGTGTTCCTGAGCCCTTTCCCTGACCTTGAACTAACCATCGTGATCCTTGAAGAATGAGCCTTAAAACCTTTTGACTCTTTGCCTGGTAGCATGCATGCATCACCCACAGGGAGCCCTGATTACAAGAGAATGTTTCACCTTCACCTGAAAAACACTCAACATGCACTGTGAGGCCTGCTGCTATCTGGAACAACCTCTATCTTTCTGTCATCCCTCTCTTCCTCCCTGTCTGGCCTGGAGTCAATCTCTTTTTTCCTGCCAGTTGATAGCTGTGCATGACTATCTAGATCTCTATTCATGCGTTCGCTCCAGCTATCACCTGCTGCTGCCTCTGTCGCCCATCGACCGCCTCCTACCGCCTTATTCCTCCGCTCCAGCCTGCCTCCGTCCAAAATGAAAACAGATAATATGCGGTGGCTTCTCTTGGGTGAATTGACGTCCTTCAGCTTTAATATTCAGACAGCCACGTTGGGTTTACATCACTCCCTCAAGGCCACTCCAACGCGGACGCACACTTGCGGGAATCAAATCTTTTGATCTCCATTACAAGCAGTCTCTTCAAAATGAACTCAAGGGCCTACGTTTGCAGTGTTTTTTCTCTCACCTTGCATGACATTCTCGATTTGTATAAACACCTGTTTGTTAATTTTTATCCCTAAAAGCTTTCCTTAACGCTCATTCATTTCCACGGTGAGTATAGTTGCCATGGAAACCAAGGATTTCATTTCATTTTCTCACCGCTTATTCCGCCATCGGGTCACGGGCCAAGCTGGAGCCAATCCCACCAGTCAATGGGCGAGAGGCAGGGGACACCCTGGACAAGCCGCCAGTTCATCGCAGGGCGAAACCAAGGATTCAATTGCCCAAATTACCATAAAACACTAATTAAAAAGCTGTGGCTAATAGCACCGTTTTGAAAAGCTTTATGCAGCAGCACTGATCAAGTCCCTCAGGTAAGGAGCATCGACCGAGAATCAATGGAAATCAATTCAACACTCAGTGTTTTATAACAGAATGTGAACTCGGTCTCGGCGCGCAGGTCGGACCTGCATGGAGTGGATTCATTTTTATCCTAAACACACCATGACTTGACATGCATATGGTTTCATTCCTTGGTGTGTTTCTGGCACAACAGAATGCAGAAAAAGCATTAATTATCTTCATCTATTCTTTTTAAACTAATGTTAAACAGTGATTCTCCACCAGACATCATGTCCAGCGCAGCTAGAATTAATGACTAAGATGTACAATATTCCCAAATGCGGCAACATTACCACAGACCCTCTGTCCCACAGCATCCAGCAAACACTGTATATTCCATTCAGTATTGCTTTGGCTGGGATTCTGCTAGCAAGAGGCTGCTGCACACTGTGTGTAACACATACCAGCCACACCGTTTCAAGTGATGGTTGAAGCAGCCATTAGCAAATGCCACAATGTTGCAGGTTTTATGAAGCAATGACGAGAAACAGGGTACCTTTGTTGCTCGTTTTCACTCGTCTCTCTGCCAATGATTTCAAATGAAGGCATGAATGCACAAAAATTGCAAAGAAGCAAAGCCCCGGCTATTTGCATTGCAGGGTAACCGAGGACACCTCTCCTGTGCCGACAGAAACAGAGGTGGTGGGAGAAGCACTCAGAGAGAGGAGGTAACCGCTCCGCTTGAGCGCATTAACGCGCATCACGCCAGTCACGACGATGCTACACGATGCCATCAACCCAGAGACGTGGGCATCACAAGGCAAATTCAGTTAAGTCAAGGGCGAGACACTTCACGCCCACACAACCCGGGCACCGGCTGAACCTCGCCATCACGATTCGCAGCAGTTTAAAGGGACGCAGCTCACACGCTGATCTTGTGGAACACTGTGTCATATTAACAGGAGGATTTTGTTGCTGCAGGAATATTTAACTCTGATTCTTCTCACTGACATTGCAAAGGTACTTAAACTGAAAAATTAATGACACATCATTCCCACAACCGCGGTGCAAGATGATGCCCAGTCTGGGCGTGCTCTTTGTCATGTCTTCCGCACCAGTTACTCTAATGGATAGAGTCATTTTAGTAACAGGTCGGTCGTTACGATGACATTAAGTGGCCATACGTTGTAATATTCTGTCATCTGATCTGATCAGAATGTCTTCAGACTGAATTTCTGCACAAGGATCTGCATTCCCACCAGATTCCAGCAAAATGACTGCACGCTAAAAGGGAACCGCAAATACAGGCCTACAACCACTGACCATGAAAGTGATCCTTACAATATAACAGTAGTCTGTGAGCATCCACATGTGGTCAGGAGGAGGGATTCCTAACATTTACAGGTGCTTGAAAGCTCATATCTGTCTGCTGTGTGCAGACATTTGTTTTTGTAAAATGTTGCACATGTTCTTAACAGCCCAGATTTGTTGGTTGTACTGCAGTCATGCCCCTCTCAACTGTGACAAAAGAGGTTTGAAGAAGGTTAATGCCATAACTTGTGTTGGATGATATATGTAGCCAGCTACATCTTTGTTCCTGCATGATGATTGCATTTGAATGGAACCTTCAGACCGGGCGGGAGCTGTGTGACCTGGGTAAGGGAGGATATGCATCTGTTAGCATTGTGTAATGTATTTATGCACATCTGTATGGGCTGGTTAAGTTAACCCTAAATAAATACAGTGTCTACTGTATGCTAGTCGCCCATATCGTGAGGTGTAGCTGAATTACAAATAAACCCTGCAGCCATGTCCGGGTAGCAAAACAGGCTGCCATATAGAGATACCCCAAACAACAGGGAGAGAGAGAGAGAGAGAGTGAGTTAAAGATGGCCTAATCACCTGGGCTTTAGAAACACAGGCTTAAGTAATGGGATCGAAAGGCAAAGATTTTCAGGGTGGAAAGGAGACTAGAAAATACTTAGTCAGCAATCCTCTCTCGCTCTCTCTCTCTTGCTCAATTCATACACTCACATGTTGGTCCACACACTCTGTACACTCAGATATGCGTGGATTGAGGCTTCCACGCACACACGAAAATGCTGTCAAACTAAATGAATACATCTCAAAGGTGACGTCACGAATGGGCGCCATCATTCAAAATGCCGTCTTAGTCAGAAAAAATCAGGCACGTCTTTCAGAGACAGAGCACGGCTCCTGATATACTGTAGTAATGAATGTTTGATATGCTTACAAGGTTGTACGAAGCTCTATGGGGCATTATGACAGCAGTTTACACTTAAAAACGAAGCGGAAGAACAAGCGTTGCCAAAAATATCATTAAAAAATCATGTGTCATCCTGCAGCAGCTCCTTGTCACTGATGTAAACACCTCAATCCTTTAAATATGAAAAAGCACTTTTTACAACATGAAGTAACGGCGCTCATCTGTGTTATTCACACGTGTGTTTCCCTAGCAAGTTCTTTTTATTTTTTATGACAGGAGTTAGTTTTACTGAGTTTTAAGTGACCAGGGAATGAAGTTTTATCACCATTTTGACTTTCCTTCCTCTTAAAGCATTTGTTACTGGCCGCTACAAAGGAGAGGATGGAAAATAATTATCCTTTGACCCTAAAAGGAAGTGGCATCTTTCCAAATCTTCAATGTGTCTAGAATGAAGGGGATTGGCAACTTTCATTTCGTTATACAACCCAGCGTTGCCTGTGTAAAGAAAATACATTTTCTTTCTTTCAGCCTTGCCGTTGAGCTTCCTAAAGGTTCATCCATGACGCTGCTCACTCCAATCACATGGTATCTGAGTCACAGTGCTCTTCCATTAAAACAAGGGTCCGTGGTTATTTTATGCTACAATGAAATAGCCTTTATTAATGACTCAATGGGTCTAAATTACCTCAACATTAAATAATGTAAGTCTGAAACGGATGAGAGGACCTTAAAGGCCGTAACGGTGGCCTCGGGCTCTCTGTCTGTGTGCCTCTCTCTGACATTAAGCCTCCTGATGTACTCACAGTCGACTAATGAGGAGCTCAGAGCAGGAGCTCAATCCTTTCTGTCATTAAGGGGAGACTGGGTTGCCCACGGCTACAGCGGCTCTGGACCAACCAGTGCAGGACGCAGACCAGCTGAGAGACCGTCACACATTATATCCTCTTTCCAGGAATTTACCGGATCTGGTTGGGCTCACGTTTTGAGAAACTAATTCCATATTCATATGAGTAGGAATCCTGACGTTCAACTCGAGGGCTAAGAGTCCAGGAGCATCTTAACAGAGATAAACCCAAGTATAAATATTGATTTGGGAACGAGATGATCGGCCTGCCAGGTATTTGTTACGCACTGAGACGTCTTACTTCCAATGCAAGACCGTAAAGATTAAATTCATCTTCCACTGCTTTCTTCCAACGCACGGCATGAATTAAATCTGAAAACATATCCGTATTCCACAAAGGATTGACTTTTAAAGCGCTACGGTTGGATATTTGCCTGCAGTGTAGACACGGGATAAAAAGAGCGTTTGATTTTACTCTCTTTGTTTGATTGGCTGCTTTTCAGCATATTTTGTCGCTGGCTTTGAATCTATTCATCTATTTTGCCGAATACTGCAGGGAGGTTGTGCTGTCTGTCGAGCAGCAAGCGAGAATAAGTCAGAAGGTAATTGAGGTACCTTGTTAATGCTGTACTGCAGAAAAGGAGCAACATTTAGGGTTACACAAGAGTCCAGGGTCTTCTGGTAATATTGCTGGTATTTTATTAATAGAGGTGGCGCAAATGTTCTACAAATTCATACACAAAACACCTCATGTCCAGGAAACTCAGTTACAATGCGGTGATGCCCTGCAAGACAATGAATGATGCTGTTGACACACACAGTCACAGACACACCTACACACACACACACGCAGGTACAGTGTGCACCCAACTCAGCAGGTTCGGCAGAAGCACTTGGTCACACCATGTGACACACTGAGCAAGTGTGAAAGACTCAGTTATTCACACGCACACACACACACACACACACACACACACAGTGTGAAAAACCTTGCCATCATCTTGCCAGGTTGTTTGACAATCGCATGGTGACCTGTGGTTTCTCATACTGTAAGTTTCTCATTAATTAACAATACTACTATACAACATGTTGCCGTGACGACAACATATGCTTTATACTTGATGTGGTTAGACTGTGAGGCACATACTGTATGTGTCTTTGCCCTCTCACTGCTGCACACTCTCAGAATGGGCTTGACACATACTAGCTATAATATCCAGGCTTGACTGAGTCCTCCTTGCCGGCGACGGGTCATCTTCTCTGGTGCTCTTTGATCCGTCACAATGGATGAGCAGACACTTTTAGTAGAGACAGAGGAACACCCAGAGCTCTGTGACCCGTCCCATCGCTGCAGCACTAAAAAAGGACGTCCACTCAGCCACAGCTGCCGAGGTGAAGCATGTGGAATCGCGTCATGCTGCTATGACATGCGTCTTATATGTGAGAATAACATTTTGGTCCAAAAATACTGATGTATGAAAAATAATAAATGCGAAGGCAACATAAGCGCGTCTGGTTAAAATTGATTCACTATGATGATGCAATTCATGAGGAAGAAATTATTTAACATGCAAAAAAGCCTGCGAGTGGCTGAGTACACTGAATATGTTAATTATTGATCTTTTGATTGATTTCCTGTTCTTAGAGCCCAATGTGAAATCAACCGATTAAAAAATAAAGTTGAAATATTTTGCTTGATTAATCAATGGATCATCTGATATATAAACAGCATGAACAATTGATAAATCGTCCATTCCCTTTTCCCAGACCCTAAGTGATGCATTAAATTTACAATGAGAGTATAGAGAAAAGCAGCATATCTTCTCAACTATGGGGTTGGCACTGAAGAATATTGGGTGCTTCTGCAAGATAAATCCCTTAGATGGTTGGAGAATTGGGGATTTATTTTGCAGCACTAAGACAGACATTTTTAAAACAAGTTAGGTTTGAATGAACTTTATAATGCTCAGTCGTCATCTCATTTAGGGTCGCCTATTCATTTTTCCATGTAGGTAAGTTTTATAGTAAAAGCACACAAATAAACAATGAGTGCTCTGTGCCTATGAAATCTTCCTAATTTCACTTAATGGAATGAAAGGTTTCCCACAGAAAACTCTAAAATCACTGGAGCTCAAGTTAAGGGTTTCATTTGTTTCCCCCCATCGGACTAAAACAGGACTATGTCACCCTGGAGAGAACGCCGTGCCCGAGCCAATCGTGGCGACGCTGTCACGAATCCGGAAAAGATTACACTGAAACAGTTAAATGAGGAAAGCAAATGAGATACGAGGCTATGTGGGATCAGCTTGGAACAGTTTCATGCAGCCTGTGAGAACTACAGTTAAATACAGTACGTGCTGTGACGAAGAGGATCATGTTTCCGCCTGCTCTTCCTCCCTCCCTCTTCTTCTCGCAAGTGCAGTAACGATGCCCCATGTTGGATATGGAGGATTTCAGAAAATGCTAAAAAGCCATAGGCCTATGAGATTATAAGTGTGTAGTTTCTTGCATTAACACAAGCCTATAGCTTTAAATCCATCCCAAATATAAATAGTTATGCCCGACAGGCTTCAAAGGTTGCGGTAAGATTAATCTTGAACACAAAATACTGAGGATTTATATACTCAAAATCTGCTAAAATAGGGCCGTGACTAATTCCACTCGGTTAACATGCCCTTTTTTCCTGTTTTGTCCTCCCAAAAGTCTAAAATCAAGTTGGAATGATGTGAATGATTAATCGGAGCAACTAAAGCACTCAGAGAGCACAGACCTCCGCCAAGCAGCTCATTCCCTCCTAATTGGATTTACAGCATCCGTGTTCCTGAATGCATCTTCCCACCCATGCATTCAGTGTTCCTGAATGCAACGTCCAATCCATATCCACTATGCAATGACAATAAAGGCTTTCTATTCTATATTCACCAATCACAGCCAACATAGTCATCATCACCATCCCTGATAATCTCACTAATCATACCTATCATCTTCACACTCACACGGGGCAGATGTACTGGTATTTCTGTATCCCTTCCCTTGGCCCATCACCATGACGATGGGAACCAGTTCCATGGATACAGTCACTAGGCAACCAGCAGCATCAGCAGCAGGAACAGCAGTGTCCTGTCAGAGCTGTAGCAGAGACCAAGTTTGAGCTTGGAAGAAGGAATATTACTACGTTTATCTTTTCTTGGATCTTGACAGTACAATCAACACTAGAGGTGCTTCCTGTAATTCAACCAGACATTTAAGGATTAACACGTGAGGCAATCTATAGATGGACTAAAATGGGCAGAATCAGATTGATGGGAAAAGAAATATAAATATAAATGATTCTCATGTGTTCTCTCATAAAAGAGAACAAAAGTCAGATAATAAATTCACTGACTGATCAGTTACTAACCGCTGGCAGAAGGAGGCTGCAAATACAAGCACAGTCTCTGGGCAGGGGTGGATTAAGTACAGATAATTTATTTGAGTATACAAATAGTCATATACCAAAGGGTTAAAGCAAGTATAAGGGGTCTATAATTACATACAACGCATTGCATTGCCACTGGAACACCTTTCTCATGCAGCAACCAAAAACTATACTGTAGCTTCTGCCGTGTTCACCAGCCAACAGCAGACAGAAGGGAAGTTATACATTTTATACACAGAGGAGGAGACTGTGGCTCCTCGCATTCCTCCTTTACGCTGAAAGTACCGTAGCCCGGGCCGCATGCGCTCCGTGACGCAAAGAGAAAGAGACTGTTCAGAAAAGGACACAGCATGAGGCTATTAGCTGCGACTGCACAGCCCTGATGAAAGTAAAGCGTGTTAGGAATGGAACAGAGAAGCTTTGAAATGTATTGCATTGATGATCGTAATTAAATATTCCCTTTGATTAGAAGAAGCTGCTTCGGTGCAGCGACTGCAATTTACAGACACGCGGTTTATGTGGTGGACTAACTATAACTAAAGTAATTCGTTAACTAACTAAATCAATCAATCAATCAATCAATGCACACAGCAGGAATAAAATATATCAGATCCCGAACAACAAAACTGTTCAACCTTGAGCAGAATGAACCATTTAGTCAGGTGTTAACTGTGTTTTTACTGTAACTGATAATGGGCGGACCGATAAACTCCGATCCCTCGGGCTGCGAGACTGAACAGGTGTGTGCGTAGCTGCGCACGAGCGCTCGCGTGATCGTGTCTCACATGAGCGCGCAAAGCTGTCACGGCCGGATGACTGGGGGCTACATGTCAAAGAGAAGGGCATACATGTGACATCATCATCCACACGCACGCACGCACGCAATCTCCACGCAGTCATGGCTGTTTCGTGAGCATGGAGCATTGGATGAATGAAGTAATAGAGTTAAATTGGGCGGTAGAAATGTCAGGGCGTGTTGCTCAGGAGCAGATATTGATTGATGACATAATTAAAACATGAATGATCACGACACCGCGTGGGAATATCGCGATATACTTTAAGACCCACATTTTTAGAATCATGCAGCTGCTGAGCTTGATAACCGTGCGTAAAGGCGGTTCAGTTGCATCTGCGCACAACTTTTAATGCACAATATAATGTGATTATCCAGCGACAGATCAGCGATGACAAATGGTGCAGGGTGCGCGGATAGAAACGCGCAGTCTTACGTTGTAAAGTCGAGTAGTTATCCATCTAACAGGCTGCTGGATCCAGGTGTGTTTCACCAAAATGACCGCAGCATCGGGTCGGATGGGCTCAGTCTACCGACGAACCGTGCGAGACGTGAACAGGTACCCGGCGCGACCGTCTTTAACCCCCGCGGGGCCGGAAAGCGGAGGAGGTGAGGGCATCGACTCATTTCAGACGACTGGGCAAGATTTAAATCCAAGCGCGCACCGCTTTCAGCCAGAGCTCCTCGGATGGGTTCCTTGCGAGACGCCTCGCCTCCGCCTCCATGGAACAAGGACGACGAAGTGCGTTTGCGCGTGCGCATGAAGGTGCGCGTCTGAGTGCGCGCATGGAAGCAAGACCTCGCCGTCTCACCACGCACGCACTGTGTGAGTATAGGATTGAAGCTTGACATTAGCCCTTGACATTGATATTCAAGTCATAAGAGATGCCCACAGACGTCTTTTGACGCTCTCTCGTTTTTGTGACATCACTATTTATAGATTATAGCTGTTTTGTTTGATTGAGTGAGTGACAGAATCCATAGAGACAGACGTTCAGTTCCCAGTTTCACAAATATAATCAGACCTCCACTATTAATAGGATTGATTTCACTGTGGTGGCCAATCAAATACATGCAGGTGTGCATTCCTGATAAATCACTGAGGGCTCGGTTTTATTTCCAGGGTGTTAAATATGCTGCTGTGTTGCTTTCCTCAGCGTCTCATCCGGGCACAGAAGGAAGCTTTGGGCATTTAGATGAGAAACATGGGACACACAATTTGAAGTTCACTTCCTGTGTGACAGCAAAACGTCACGGATCTTATCCTAAACGTAAGTTTTTTTTTCTTCAGTACCTGAAGTATAAATGTATCTAACTCAGTCACATGTTAAGAAATGCCTGAATCATAAAGTGAAGACTCAATTTAAACGTCATACACACACACACACACACCTACACACACACATTCATCCTATATAGTTGTGGTGCATTTGCAACATACAAATGTGCGAGAGAGAAAATAAAACATAATACGGTATATTATCCAAATATAATGTGCTAAAAAAATAAATAAGTAGTGCATAAAATTTTTCCGGTGCATTAATAAATACTCAGCACTGACATCTTCACATTTACTTGTTCAGGGACCATCTGTGGCAGCTAGACTCTAAACGGCTGTTAAGTCTTCTCGCGCCCTCAGGCAGCAACAGAAGAAAGTGTCAGCATCAGCTGCATCAAATACACTAAATAAGATATTACCAATGTTCCCCATGGTACGCACAGAAGCGTTTCATTTGTCAGAAGTTTCCTTTGGATGAATGCCGTAAAAAAAATCCGTTTGAAGAGACACTAATATTAAATGAAAGTTTAAGTTTGAACAGTTACTTTAAAACCACAGCAGTGGGGCCAAGACCATCCCACGACAAACTGATCAAGTGTTAATTTCATTTATTTAACATATAAAAGCAAGTTTGATATCTTGTCAACAAGATGCATTGATTGTCTGTAAGACTACAACAGTAACATCGAGGTAGAGGAGCGAAGGCAGAGAGGAACATTTGGCAACGTTACACCATAGTGCTCTTCCTGCCAATATAAAATATCCATGGTTGCTATGGAAACAGTTTCATGGATCACTGTTTTCTTTTCTTTTTCTAGAGCCACAAGCTGCAATTGATAAAGCTGTCTTGTGCACGGCGTCCATTATTGTTTCTGCCAGGAGCTTGTTGGACACTGGGTGTGGGGCAAGACCAAGTTTTAGTTCACTCCCACAAATAATGATGATGCCTGACCGTCAGGCTGACCGAATGACTGAGAAAAGAGGGGAGCTATAGTGTATGAAGACAGGAGACTGTGTTCTTTACATGGTAATACAGGAGAGTGTGTCATCAATCACATGTGATCAATCACTAGATCTATCTAAGCTGCAGGTTGACTTTAAATAACCTTACTACACAAAATCAAGATTTCCACTCATTTATTTAATCTCTGAAAAGATACATCCATCCGCCCCGCACCTTTCCGTCATCGAATCTGAGAATACGTTCGGCCTGTATCGACCGCATTCTGCTTCATGTGCTTTTTATGAATGGGTGTTGCTAGGTAACTGGAGTGCAATTAAGTGTAGCGTTTTAGTTCCTGTATTTGAAATGTGGATTAAGACAACAGGAGTTGGCGCTGGCGTTGATGATCCAGCCAGAGTAGATGTGTGTGCTATGGAGGGTTAATCCTGCGTAATCCTGGCACAAGCCACTGTTTTCATTTTTGCGTTTTTACATTGCAATTTAAAAAGGAAACAAATTGCATCACCCCAGAATGAGTAAGAAGAAATTGCTGCATAATAGCGGGGGATAATGCCTCATCTAGAATCAGTCAACAAGTAAAAACACGTGAATTTGGCGTATTTTGTTTTGCAGAGACACCCCTTCAGGGTGGGGCAGCATGCAACTGACTGGTGTAAAGGGCTTTCACAGCATTTACATGCCACATGCGGTTGAAGCATCAATTGCATCCATGTGGATGTGCTTCTGCTCCTCCTCCTCTCTGGCCTGCAGCTTTCATTGTTCTTGCACTTCTTTCTGGTAAGATACTGTTCTCATCTATAGTTCTTCACTTGTCAATATTCACTGTTTGCCTGATTTCTCCCGAACCTTTCTTCTGTTTCCTATTCTGATGTCAGCACACAAATGGACAGACCCCCCCCCCAATGGGGAGCCGGGTTTGTTACATGGTCATCTTTATCTTTCTGCCTCTAGTTTGTCCTCTCTCCATTCACTATTCATATGTTCCGTATCTCGATTAAATATCACCCTGAGCTTGCAGGGCCGATGGATAAATGGAAGTATGTCTTCCTTTCCTTCTACTCCCCTCACTTCTCTCACTTGCGTCAGCACTTCTGGCTGCTGTGAATATATGAATGAGATTAACCCCCCCCCCACACACACACACACACAAACATTCCGGATCCAGCACATAGCCTGCACTATTAGAGGACATTAACATTTTATCATTGCCATATCAGCAATGTGAATATCCCTAGACTTTTTAAAACTTCATCTCTGTTGGCTCTGTCAGAATAAAGATTTCAGCAAAGGGTAATTTGCACAAAAGAATTTGCACCAATAAAAGTGGAGTAGAAGCCACCAAATAATGAGACAACCCTCCAGCCAGTAGTCACCCTGTGTAACTCTGATTCTCTGCCTTTAATCAACCCACAACATCCCAGACAACAAGTAAATAATGCAACTAACAAGCAGTTTTTACCTCAAGCAACAATCCATCCTTTACCCGTTTACAATGGAAGAGGGTTCCCACTGCATACAGAACACACAGAGGAAAACGCAGCTGTGTATATCATAAACCCAGGAGGTATAATTGGCCCTTAACTCCAGAACACAGAGGGATGGATGAAGGATTAGAGATAACACTGGAGGGATAGACAGAACAGATGCAAGCTCCGGGAGAAGCTCCAGGAAAGGAGGGCGCTGCATTCAACATTAAAGTTTCCTTTGCCTCCTTTGCCTCCTTCCCTTTTCTCTATTTTCTCCTCTTGTTTTACTTAGTCTCTAACTTGTAGTCTCCCTGTTGCTATGGTTACCATTTCTGCTGCTGCTGACAGACAGGACACCTGAGGAGGAGAAGGAGGAGAAGAAGAAGAAGAAACAAAAGAAGAGAAAAGAAGAGATAATGCAGATATGAAGGATGGAGATGACATAGACAAAAGTCAAGATTGTCGATCACGTTATTATGAGCGTGATAATTCAACATGCTGAAGAATAATTTTAGACACTTTAGGAAATATGTTTATTCTGGTTCCTGTTGAGAGTTAAATGAGAGTTAAATCATTATGCTCTCATACATTTGTTAGGAAAAGGCTGCACACAGTAGCCGGTTAGCTTAACCCAAAAGCTCAAGACAAGGGGAAACATTAACCCTCGTCTTCGCTACTCGTCTTTTGTTACCCCCAGCCAATGAGAGCTGGAGGTTCTTTGTTTTGGTTGATCTGCAAGTTATCTCATGGAGTGCCTCCAGTTTAGTTTACGACTTTGGATGCAGCTTCACAAATCCATCCCATTTGATGACATTCCTGCTCAGCTTGCTTTCACATATTCCAGTTTGTGAGAAATACATTTGCAATAATGAGGCATGCAATTTTTAAATTTACCGGAGATGCCATGAATTCCATGTGACGCATGCAGCGATTCTTGAATCGCAATACCAGATGATGACGCTATCGAGCTCTTTGCTTTCCCTGCAGCAGAGTTGTATACAACAGCTTGATTGACAACATGCACTGCATTCAACGTTCCTTCCGTCTTGAAAAAAGAAGAAATCTAAATTGCTTCCTTAAATGGATTTCTGATAGGCTTTTCTCATCCGGGTGTTCCTGCAATGTGGCCCCAGGAGTGAATCACGCAGGCGTTGTTCAGAAAAGCCATTATGTTTGTTCAGCTCAGCGCAAAATGGACACCGAGTCCCACGGGATTCATTTAGCAATTCCTTCAATTACTATGAACTTTCCCAGATGTTCTCTGTTGCTCTACTGTCCTAATCAACGTAGACGAAACTACAATCAGAAAGGAGTCATTGCAGCGCCCCCAAAGGAATAATAGAAAGATAAAAAGAAGCACTGGTTTCATGGTTTCCATGGCAATAAAAGAGAAGAGGCTGCGACACAAACAACCAAAAAAACAGAACAACATACAATTATTTATCGGGAGCTGAAAAACCTCATGAAAGGGCGTCATACCTGTTTCATTCAAAGTGAAACAGAAACAGGATCTTGATCACCACCACTAAACACTCGGGGAAATCCTTGCCCTCTTGTTCGCTGTTGAAGCAGACTGATCGGAGGCCATGAGGAAGACGCATAATGAGGAACAACTCTTCCGTTAGCTGGAGATTGTGCATGTTCTCAGAGTGTTCTGTGTTGGTTACCCTCCAGCCCCCCCCGGTCCTGCAAAAGATGAGTGTTTGCAGGAAATGAGTGGATGAACAGTCAGCGATCCAGCTGTTTGCAGTCATCTCTGGTTATTTTTGGGGGGACTGAATGAGACTGTCCATCCAAAAGAGCTTTAAACTGCCAATGATGTTTGAAAATGTAGCTGGCCACACCATCATGGCTGCATCAGTGCAGCAGGTACGGCAGCCAATGTGATCCAAGTAAAAAGCCACTGATCACAGAACAAAAGGCCGAGAAACAAAAGGCAGGTTTTTCCATTTTAGCAAACAGAAACTGACACTTTGCCCTCGAGCAAGAAACCAAATGGAGCAACTGCTCTAAATGTTCAAACTCATCTGGATATGAATCCTTGAAATAATTAACAGAAGACAGTCACATGAAAGACATTAAACCGAATTAACCCATTCATGGTGTCTGGAGGACACGTTACATGAGATGTGCTTTGACTGAAAAGCTCCAAGCAGCAGATAATCGTGTTTGAGCATAAACTTATTGTCTTTTTCACTCCGATTCACTCATTTTGTGTTTAAAAGTTTCCTACCAAAGTGACTCATCTGACGACAACGTTTTAGCTCTCAAACTTCATTTCCTCCTCTGACACCTCATCTTCCTCACCCCTTCCTCCAGCAACAAGGGCGATAGAGTAGCAAAGCTGCTGATAATGACAAATGCAAATCAAATTTGATATGAGGCGCTCATCTCCTCCCCTCTCGTTTCTTACCTGTGCTGTGGGCCAATGGGAATTCAGATGCCGGTGTGTGAGGAGTCGGTCCAGCGGTCAGTCACCCTGACGATCAGTGGTGGGCAGATTTTAAATCCCCGGGTGACGGCCTGTCAGTCAGGTTCATCTCTGCCTCCGTTTAACTCCACCCACTGGGCCTCTGCAAGGCCTTATGGGTAACACGATCTGCTGAACATGTTCGCCGTTCAATTAATCAGCCGGTTTTAGTCTCCTTGTTGAATCTTCATAGGTTTCCTGTGCAAACAAGACAACAACAAGAAAAGCATGTTTCTGTAAATCAGCTTCGATGAACTGGCCGAACTTTAAATTATGCGCTACAAATGGGGGAAGATTTGTCCCAAAAAAATAGATAAAGTCTAAAGGTGAGACATTTTTAAAAATGTTGTCCTTAATTTTTAGACAGAACTAGAATGTGCATATCATAAACCTTTAAATTGTTCATGGCTTCTTGAGGCTTTCACACACATTTGCTTTGCAGACATACCGTTCGCACACACTCAGCTGGCTTTTGACACGCTCGTCTCTGGATAGAGCCTGACAGCATTCCCCCCAAAAACATTCCGTAGCGTTGAAGCAAGGTGTCAAACGATGAATTATGATGCCTCCATATTGAGATTTGTCTTTTTTATTTGACTCTTTACATGACAATAATGTGGACTACAGCACAAACTGTGCACCATTTGTTTGATTTCCACGGATGGAGACTATTTAGAGAAGCGCCGTGACTTCTTGTTCCCGCACATCATTATTCCTAAATCATCTCCATCCATGGAAATAAACGGAAAGGAAGATTTGTTTTGCATTTTTTAATAGCTTCCTTTTTTTTGAGGCATGCCAAGTCAAACTAACAATGACATATAAGCAGCAGCCTCTCTGTCTGTGTGATTCTGTCCAAACAATCCAAATGACATCCAATAAGGAGAGGGTGCTCATCGCCATGGTGATGCCGCATGAGTCACCATTTGGTTTGTTATGGATACAATATCTTTTGTCAAATGTATGATTACGATTGAGAAGGTTAGCCCACATATATGTGTATGTACAGTTATTCATGTATACACACATTATTATTAATTAGTGCATTATTGTTATCAGTCTTCCTCTTTCAAAATAAAAGCTTTGGAGGTTGACATTCTGTATAACAGTCTTATTTGTATCTCTGTTATTTTCTAGGTTTCTTTGCCCTGGAGAAACAACAACAAAATGAGTGTTTGCTCTCTGTCTGGACTCTCCTCTGAACTCAGATCCATTCAGCTGACCTCCCGAATTAATAAAGGAGCAAAAGTAGAGCACAACTCCCTGAGGTACGTCTTTTCTGGGACACAGACAGAAAAAAACACAGACACACACTAGCACAAAGTGACAACACAGTGAAGATGCTAACACACACACACACACATGTAAGGCCTACATATGCATACTTCCCATGCATTACTAGCGTGATGAAAGGGGAACAGGAGGCAAGAGAGAGAAAGCAATCCATACATCCCATCATAAGTGTACTCCTCCTCTTTCCTTTCTTGTCCTCCATCCCTTTGTCTTTTTCTCTCCTTTCATTGCCATGCTTTTGATTTTTTTCCTCTCTTCTGTTCTCTCAGTCTGTAAAAATCCCGACATCAGCACAAATCTGACAGACTAAAGTTTTACAAAAACCAACGATGGTGAAAATCTGAGCCTCCCTTCAACTCCACCTCTGGTACACCATCACAGACCCCTATTGACACTCAGGGATTGTTTATTGATGGTTTACACTAAAGAAACCTGTTAATAATTAAGTTGTCTTCAGTGAAGAAAATATCCCCAGGGAGATTCTTTGTATTTCAAAGTATTGTAGTGGGCAGACTCTGGGGATCACGCCAATTACTCGTCAGCTACTCACTACGTTTTCTAATTTATCTGCCACAGCTTTCCCTCCCTCTATTTATCCATCGTTCACTCGCTCCAGCCATCGTTTTGTTGTCATCTCCTAATCCCAACAATCTTCTGATCGAAACTGAGGTGGAAAAATAGGCGAGTGAAATAAATTAAACAAATCATAGGTCAAATAAATAAAGGAATAAATGTTTATGATGGTATTACAAAATATATACTAATGTCCTGGTTGTGAATGGGAGTGTGTGGGTTTTTTTATAGGCTGTGAAATTGTGACAACACACAGAAGTATCAGCAGACTCAGAACATGAAAGAAAGTAAAAAAGATCGATAATCCACCCCTGGATTTTCACAAATAACAATACATCATATAAAAAGACTCGCCAATAGCAAAAATATTGATTTCAGTTGTGATCTTGACAGTTCCTGACATTTTACAGATCAATTTTTTTGAGAGAACATTAAAGTATGTCTTTGAGCATGACTCCACGCAGTGGCAGAAACTGGAACAGGAAACCCAAAGTCCAGCATGGAGGAGGAGGATGAACAGTCACTCGGCAACAAGGTAAAAAATAAAAACACAGAGCTGAATAAGGATTATAAAATAAAACTCATGAAACGTTTTCCTCTCATTCTCTTCCTCCTGCTTGCACATCAGTTAAAAAAGTGTTTTACTTGGTGTAAATCCATTAAAGCGGCGAAGAATCCAAAAGCAAGAAAAATAGCAGGATGGAAAACATGCATAAAAAAGTCAGAGCTCGAAGCAGCAAAGAGGACGAAAGAAAGAGAGCCTCTTGAAGAAGCCCAGAGGGTATCCTGCTATCCCAGAATGCTTTGCTCTAACCTACTTTGGTATTTCTTTTTCTGTCTTTGTTTCTGCAGCGCTCTGAGTGGGCTCGCTACCACGCATACGCCGTATCCGACTGAGTTTGTTCGTGTGCGTGCTCTGATCCTTCAGAGCACCAACATTAGAGGAGGCCATGCTAAAGTGTAATAATAAGGTATTGTCATGCTATAAAAAGCCTCAGCTGGGGGTCCTACTCCTTAAGTGTGTGCGAGTATACCGGTGAATGAGAATGTGTCTGCATCTATACGCATATTTTAGAGCTATGTGCAGGCTGAGTGGGCAGTGCGATGACCAGCTGAGCAACACTCTGTTACCATGGAAACTAATCAGTGCCAAAAAAGATGAAAGAAGAACAGAGTTTTTGTCCATGCATCATTTGCAGCATCATTGGGTAAGCTATTTTGCAGCAGCTTTAGCATCATGTTAGCAACAAGAGCAGGAAGGGGTGTGGATACACAAAGTGCAGATACAGTGTTAAAAGTTGGTTCTATTGTATCCACAACAGATTATTTATAACTTTAGCAAAATTGCTTAAAACAATGTTCATTTAAAAAAAACACACACACACAGAAACTCGGCCCACATTGTTTGATTTGCATCGTCTTCCCAACTTGAACCTCTTGGTTCCACACCTGGATGTAGGATTACGCGGCGCATGCATGCGTCTACTAAACTGGAACCAGGGCTCCACCTGCTGCATGCACACACTCACACACGACGACACGCACACAAAAGCATTTAAAGCAATGACTCATCAACGCACAATGAACGCCGGAGTTGACTTGACTGTCATCAGCTTGAGTCATGACCGTTGCGCTGTTTGTGACCATAACGCTATTAAAGTCCCGACCGAATTAGATTAGGCCTAACTAAAGTTTTACATGTTATAAAAGGGAATTTATCCAGGATGAATCATTGCACAAAGCTAGAAAGTGTCCATGACCAAAGTAAGTATGAAAAAATACATGAAGAAGAAGCAGAGGCAGGAAAAGAACAACTGGTAGAAGAAGAAGGACGAGAACGACGACTGCTGGGAAGCGAACATGGATTTAAACAGCACATGATGAAATATCTTTTTTGGACTGGCTTTGCAAATGTTTTATGAGGAAGCATCCTGCTGACCAGATCACATGGATTATTTAATACGACAAAGGCTGAATGGAGCCGACAGCAGATGGTGTTCAAAAAGATCACTGGGAACGACGGCGGATGGACTGCCAGAGCAGAGCCCTCTCTTATCCTTCTCTGTTCCATCAGTCCGGAGCTGTTGTGCATTTCACAGAGCTCCATGCAGAAGCTGCCACAACACGCAGAATCTGTTATGTGCTTCACTTAGCAAAAGCCTTGTTCTGTAATTCTCTTAGTCACTGGACTGAGCGACGTGACTTAAAAGCCGACGTCTCTCTGGCTATTCTGACCCACAATCTTTGACGCAGTAAGACACATGAGCCACAGAGCTCATTCTGAATATCATACTTTGCCCCTTATGTAGATCCTCAAGTGAAAAAGTATCTTGTGTTAATGAGTGGAAAAAAAACAAAGACCCTATGGTGAACCTGGAACTCACTGGATGATTTATATATCTCATTTATCCTGGGAATGTCTCGGGATTCCCCCTGGAGTAGCTTGAAAGTGTTTAGACCTGGATGGATGGCTTCAAGGGATGTACTTGTACTCTAACATTCTATCTAATAAATATATTCATCATCATCATCATCAGGGTTAAAATGCAAGAGGAAACACGCCGATTGCATGCAGAGTGCCGGCAACGCATGCTTTTTTAAGAGAAGCATGTGCACCAACTGCAGGCTGCCGTCCGGGGCGCCGACCGCAAACGGCACCATTTAATCGGCTAATGGTTGTGTTTGCTCTTTGATGACTCGCTCGCCCTTTTTAAAAAACAAAAACACAACAGCTACAAACAATGACGCACCACAAGTGTCCAATGATTAGCATTAGCACAGAAGCAGTTACCAGCACTTAACCAGTCAAACACCTCGGTGGGCTGTTCTGGAGGGGGCCAGTCTCAGAGAGCCCACCCTTCCCTCTTGATCTCTGAGTGTGTGTGTGTGTGTGTTTGTGCGCTTGCGTCTGTCCATGGGCGTTCTGCATTCTGTGGGCGGACAGTGAGCCTGAGTTGTCGTGTTGGACAGCTCATATCTGCATATTCATAACCACATACAAGCCTGCACACAAACACTTAGGTAACCACGGATTTTACCGCGAGGCCTGAATAATATTAAGAATATGATCATATCGTCATGCTGAGAAGACAGCAGGAGACAGGCAGGACAGGAAGAGCGTACAGAGAGGAAGAGAGAGGAAGAAGAAAGATGGGAGAGGAAGGGAATTAGCGGTAGGCAGGAGACTCTGTGTGGGTTGCCTCTTTCGCTCTCAGGTGCTATGGTAACCTCCAGCGTTGCAGCTAATCATAGGACGGCAGAGGAGTCGGTGTTTCTTCATGCTTTGCAAAATAAAAAATGATAGCCAAGACCTCTAATTAGTTTCAAGAGCCTTAACTTGAAAGACAAAAATGTTATGACCTGAAGAGCCATGAAGATCTTTGAGGACTGCTTTATTTCCAAAATTAAAATGATTCCGGGCTTCAAAATAAAAATGAAACACCCAATGACCTAAACTTAAAGAGGAATAAGCCGATAAGTCTCTATGTCTTTGGTTAAGACTGAAATATCTCTGCAACAGTGTGTTGGATAATATTCCTGCTCCCCATCCAGATGATAGATCCTGCCGATCTTGGTGAGCTGTAGCATCCACAGGAAACAAAACCAGGGTCTCTGGTGGGGATTCATCCTTCTTCTTTTCTGATAGACATGGACTATAAATGTATTAGACAAAACGATGAACACTGCCATATCTCACAATGTTAAAAACATATTTTTAAAAAGGTTCCACATCCTGATCTCTGAAAATTGTATCACAATTTTTTCATGGCATTTTCTTGACAGGTGAATAAACTATCTTTAAAGGTCACCATTAATGTCTAAAAAACAAAAAGAATGTAAACCTGGTGAGGTTTGTTTCTCCCATTCGTTTGTCCCGGTTCTTCCCCTCCTCTCTCTCCGTCTCCCCTCTCAGCCCTGTTACAAAATACTACCAAGAATGATGCAACCACACAGTAAGACACTCCAATAGGATTTTACTGCAACCAGACTATTAACTAAATGTTTTCTACACTTTTGCTGAGTTCATTCACAGACAGAAAACCTTGTCAAATAATCGTTTTCCTGCCATTATGCCTGTTCTTAGCTACCTGTCCATCTATTTTGCTAGCTGCCCCAGTGAAACTGGCCCTGATGTTCCTTTCATTCCAGCTAAATAGGCCTCTCCTTGGGGTATACCTCTGCAGCCTTTGCTGGTAACCTAACTCCTAAAATTTAAAACAACCCTTGCTACCTTGCATGGACTGATCAAAGTGTGACCAGCTCAAACATGGCATCAAAGACTTGAGAAGAGATCTCACTTAAAGTTAAAAACAACGTAAAGTTCACCATAGTACCAGAATCATTCCCCTCTGCTTGGAGAAAAATCCTTAACCTCGTCTCTGCAGCAGAGGAAACTGTCTCCAGTTGTCAGTTTTTATAAAGAGAGAGGAGAAAGAGACTATAATTTACCCCTGGTGATGTAGCATCATTTGATTGGTCTGCTAAAGAGATGGGATGCATCTGCAGATCTGCAGATCAGCTGCCAGTTACAGTCAAGGAAAAACTGTAATGTTGGATGTGTGAACATTTCCAAGTCAAAATGTTTAAGTCACGGCACCAAAGTCATGACCGAATGGGGAAATTTAAAGATCGCTTCATCTCATTTCTTCGCTATGTTTCAGAGCAGAGATCAAATCATCCACTGATCAATAGAGTCGTCTAAGCATTACAAACTGCTTCATACTGACACAGCTCAGCATGTCACCAGTAAATCCCATTAGCAATCACGCTGCTGAAGCTCGATGAGTACGCTCAAAAAGCAAATGTTGCCAGGCAACAAATACCGTGTGCAGCCTCCGAGCAGAGCACTGGTTGGTACTTCTAAGCACCTTCTGTGGGATCTTAAACTGAACCCTACAATGCTGCGTAAGTGTGATACACTTGGATCCGTGGGCATCGCCTTCGGTAAGACCATCATTGCTATTGACACGCTGACGCACCATGAAACCTTCACCAGTCGGCAGAGATTTGAGGCTCACCAGGACTCCGGCCTGTAATCTCAGGACTGTTTGCGTGGGACATCCTTGTGAATCCATATAGGTTCAAATGAAAACCAAATCTGGCTCCTGCTCTGCCTCATCCCAGCTGCTTTCTGCACACAGTCTAATGAAGCAGAAGCAATACCCCAAAGCTTCATATCTGCAGCAATAGAGCTGTGAAGATGACATATTCCCTCCTACGCAGACAAGCAGCAGCTCCCGCTACCTGAGCACCTCCAGCTGGAGCTGCTGCAATGCTCTGGAATATCTGATTTGCTCTCAGGGATAGCAAACAGGGAAGCCTGCAGTCTGAGCGGAGCAAAGCCCCGACATTCATCCCTACACTGACAGCTAACTCTGGAGGACATAAACGAAACAATATTGACTTTTATAAAGATAATGATCTATGAAAGATAAAACGAAGATATTGATGATGTTAACTGGAGTTGACACGGACCCCAAACCGGGGTTCCTGTGGGTTAAAGTTTTCACACACCTGATCTAAAAGAGCCAGAAACTGACTCTCAAGAGGGGGCGAGCAGCCAAGCAGAAAACCAAATCCCTCGCTTATGAACATCTGAATCCTGCGGGAAGCGGGGAGGGAGGCCAGCTGTCGCCTGAACTGAAGTTACTAATGGACATCATGGGGGGGGGGATCCTGGTGGCACAGAGGGCTGGCATGAGTGGGTCAAACCTGACGCATGACCCGTTTGCCGTTGTCTCCGTCTACCATCAAGATTGTTTTTGACACCTGCCCACACAAATGAAGTGATGTCAATCCAACCCAGGCTGCTCCACAGACACGCACAGAGACAGATGGAAGGGGGGGGGGGGTGCTTGACATCGGCCGTGTCTTTCCAGGTTACAGTAAAGAACATGCAGCACCCCCCCCCCCCCCCCCCCCCCCCCCCCACAAACTGATGGTAGTGAGGCTTTTCTGGACTAGTAGGACAATATTCTGCACATCCCTGGTGCTGAAGTGGAGTGTTATATAATAAATCCTCCTCCTATGCAGATACAGTAGATAATGTGGCCTCAGCTGCAACACAAGCCCTGGAACGACTGACACAGAGTCGTTTGAATCGCTCCGGCTCGGGTATTCTCAAACGGACCGGCGGCTCTTGACTCAGCTAAAGCTTTTGCATAACTGTAAAACACTGTGATGTAGGCTTCCTACAGTAGCAGCCCCCTCCACAGTCACGCAGCATCTTTCTCACACACACACACACACACACAGCCCAAAAAAACACACTGTTCCCCTTCTATGCCACAATTCACAATGCTGGCAGGGACGACTGATAAAGACATAAAGAGTAAAGTGGTGCCTCTCTTACCAACAAATGCCCCTTTCCTCTCCCTTCAGCCGGCTTCTTCCAGCACTCCAGTTTTCATCTTTCCATGAAAGAGCGCAGGATGAGGTCGAGGAGGAGAGCGAAGCACTTCAAATCATCAACATTTCTCCGGCTCTTGTGTTTTCTCTGCGTCTCTCCTGTCTTCCAGATTTCTCCACAGTCTCCAAGGGGGGGGGCAGCAGGACCATCAAGTGATACACTGCTGTGCGCTCCGCTGCAGGAGGATGAACGTCAATCACGCTGGTAACCTAGGGAACCGCTGGGGCCCGCCCACACTCCAACCAACGCTGATTGGTCAGCCGGGGGAGAACTAGAAGTCACAAGTCCTCGCAGATCCACGGATGGAGAGCTGTGGTGGGATCATGCACGAAGCCAAACAGTAGTGGATTGCAGCACTCGCGAACGCTCTTTCTCTTTTCCCCTGACTCCACAGCCTCCCGCTTTATTTTACAGTTGCTTAGCAACCGACCGGCTTGCGCGTTGAGTGCGAGAATGTGTTATGTAGAGACCAGAGAGAGAGGAGTGCAAGCCCTAAACTCTCTCTTTCTCTCCGTCGGATGTGTAACGATGGATGATTTGTTCAGTTCTCAGCAGCAGCTTCAGTCTGTTTCAGTGTTGTGGAAGCTGTTGCATCACAGCATTGAGGTGTGCAATTCTCTTGCATTGCTTATCGATCCGTCCCTGAAATCTTGCATGTGGAAAAATGGGATTTGTTTTAAGCCATTTTCTCTTCATATTTTAGCCTTCTTTTTTGCACTATTATGAAGTTTTCCTTCTCAAACAAGAAGGTACTTGAGTTGTGAGAAAAAAATATTTTCGAAGGGACTGACCTGCATGAGTCTGTCCTTTAAGATCTGTGCAGCCAGACTTTCCATTGCACCATCTGCAGTGCGCAATATGGAATACACATCCAGTGAGTCTAAATTAATTGTTGATTTCATGCATCATGCAGGATTTGTATGTGATGTCCTGCATCTTGTGAATATCCTGAATGGTGAGGAACTCGGGATTCTTGTTGGTGCTTTGGAGCCAGACTCCTGCTGCATGGCTGCAGTCGGTCTCTGGAGGGTTCTCACTCAAGGATGAGCACACATCAGGCTGTCTGGGAATTTAAGAAGCAGCATCATAGGAATATTCAAATGGATAGAGGAAAACATACGGGCAGTGTCAATGTAATGTCACTGATGCAGAACGAATATTGTATTTACAAACCTGGTAAAATAGCTATACTTGAGACATTTTCATGTTGCTACTTGAAATACTAGGGCAATGGATGGCATGTTTGAAACACCCCTGCAACAATAGCATGGTTACCAACAAACACACAAGCCAGTGACTCACACCGTAGTTAAGGAACAAACCAAAGAGGTTTTACAGCCTGAAAAAGATCCAATCTGGGAATAATTTAAAGTTTGTGCTTTTCCTTTGCATTATCTTTGCTTCTCCTGTTTCCATTTCCTGCATCTAGCACATCAGATGGAGCGGAAACTGATCTGCAGCGACTGTAACATGGTGTTTCGTTCCACCGGGCTGTTTCACAAACACAAAACGCTGTTCTGCGTTTGGGGTGAGGTGGGACATCTCCTTCCAGACAAACCTGAATGTGTGGACCCTACGGATACCAAAACACCTGAGCTCCGGGTTCCGGTAAGCCGCCTATCGGAGAGCGCTCTGATGGAGTGGATTAGCCGAGGAACATTTTCTTCTTATGAAAACCTCTAGCACACATGGCTCTGAGATTATACACATTACATTTTAAATGAATCAAGCTCTCTCTAGTTAGACTATTTCACTTCCTGCTATTTTGTTCTGAATAATCCTTGCTACGTGGCTCAGAGCTGGACCCGGGAGAAGTTTATATTTAAAAGGGGAGTTTAACGTCTTTTGTGTTGGGGATTTATGAGGGGGACTTGTGGAGACGGCTGAGTCCAGCTGAAGAGTGAGCTGACCGACGGTAAAAGGTTGGTGGCACAAGGAGCCTTAAGAACAGGAGAATGACCGGTCAGCACAGAGCACAAGGAGAACAACTCAGGGAATATCCATAGTGGTAAAAAACCGATTGCAGCCATCATGTCGAGAGGAGGGATAATCAGGCAGAGAGCGGAAGGAGAAGCGGGGATTTGATGGAGTGATTTCCTTTAACTAGCTGTTCTGATGTCTTGCAGGGGCATTCATGAGGTAATGGTGGTGCACAGGTCAACACGATAGCCTCAGAGAAAGAAAGGTTGTTGAATTCACCGGCCGGCTTGCTCTACATCAAATCTGCACGGCAACCTGTTGCATGATGTTTGCAGCTTTGCATTTGTGCTGTAATAGATTTCATTGATTGCATATAGGTGCAATTGAGAAACGGCTGCAGCAGTCGGGATTATTTCATCCAAGTGTATTTATATACTGGAGCATGTCTGTCACAGCCCAGGCAGAAATGGAAACTGCTGCATCGGCCTTTGTGTGTGCAGCTGGGAGGTCAGCGCAGGATCATGACCGGGGGGAGGAACGTTGATGCCGAACCAAAATCAGCAAGAGCAGAGGACGGACCGGCAGCCGGTCAAACAGGGAATGCTACTCTGCAGGACCTCGCAGAAGAGGTACAACTGGAAAAAAAAGAAGATTCTTTGCTTTGAATACGAATTATTTCAGACAAGATGCATTGAAATAAAAGGGTGCTATATTAAAATGCATCCATGTGACCATAAATCAGATTAATAAGGATTAAGAAACAATTTCTCATCCCATCTGGATTTTAGTTCCACAAATTGAGGATGTCCATTGAGGAAAAGCTGCCGATTTGGTCGACCCGGCCTGCGGATGCCGAGGTGAAATCCATGTTTCTCCGTGCTCCCTCTCTTTGTTGTTCTCCTTTTATCCTCTCCTTCCATCATATCTGGTTAGCACTTCAGCTGGTGTGAAGGGTGCACGCTTCTTCTGTGTTGTAAAATCTCTTCAATAATGCATGAAGTCATCAGACAGTGTTGTCAGGATGAGTCACGGGTCATTCCAGACGAGGACGGGTACAAGACAAAGTAGTTTTACGACGGTGGGCGTCAAGGTGACGGCAGGGATTTGTTACCCCGCCCCCCCAAAGGATGTTATACTTATTGGAGAGCAAATTATGTGCATGAATCTGTTCATTTATTAAGCATGTTTTTTTAGGGGAGAGCGAACCAGCTCAGGCACAGAGAGAGGCTGGAGGAGATGAAGGGCATGGCGATCCAACTGGATCTGATACATGCAAACAGCCAACAGCTAGAGCAGCAGAGAGACGGTGAGGAGCTGATGGGAGGAACCACTGGACACACAAAACCACTGAGATTCTCCGGTGCTGATGTCAGTCACTGTGTGTGTGTGTGTGCCAGAGCTGGCCCATCAGGTCAGCATCCTGTCCAAGCAGAGCAGCGCAACTCACCAGGGAAATCTCCTGGAGGAGCTCAGAGAGCAAGGAGAGAGAAACGAGGAGACGCTGCAACAACTGGCTGAACATCTCCACGCCTTACGGTGAGCGAAGGCAGGCGTGTGTGCGAAAGTTAGCGTCTGATGAGTCACCGTTTAAGAGGATCACAAGTTCACGTCATTCACGTAGAGGAATTTAGAACAAATCTTCTGTTCGAAGCACAAAATCACCGCTTTGAGTGTTTTGAAATTACAGGCCTTATTTCTAAATGGTAGCAAATGCCGGACATCTTTTTCATAGAAGTCTGTAAATAAAGCTCAGATACGGACAGAAATGTACTGAATATTGGGGTAAACTCTATCACAACGAGAAACCACTGCTGCTGCGCTGCTCTGTCTCCAAGATGAATATTCATAGAGAAATGTTTTCTGTCAAGCTGCCGAACGACTCAGAACGACAATCACGCATTTCATTATACTCCAATTGTCCTTCATTGCGAGACGGAATAAAACAAATCGCGCTTATCGTTACTCGGGAACTTCCCACGGATGCCAAGAGATCTGATTCAGGTGGTCTACTTTTAGTGTCCGGGAGGCCCCCGCAGCTGCCGACCAGCCGGATCCAAGCAAGAATAAAGTAAATCAGGATGAGCTCGTTTCTCCTTGTGAGGGTGACGCTGTCTCTGGTCAGGTCAGGTGTGTGCGCCAACATCCTTCAAGAGTCATTTAATTTAAAAAAAGAACAAAAAAAATGTGTTTGCCACTTGAATGGAGCTGAAGGAGGACTAATCAGGCCTCTGATTCAGAGCCTTGTGGCGAGCGTATATACAATCGGGTGGATCGGATCCGGCCATTGTGGCGCAGATGATCGAGCTGCAGGTCGAAGCCCAAAGCCTGGAGAAGCAACCGGCGGTAGCCGGCAACCGTAAGAGAACCTCAGGGAACACAGCTGTGCTCGGTGGAGCCCGCTGGACTTGTTCTACCAAACATGGTTCTGTGCTTCTGGTCCCGCACTTCATGATCGGTTCTAGAACAAACCCATTGTCGTTGTCCAGAGGCGATGCTTCCAGGACGGAGTCTGAGCCGGGAGCTGCTGGCTGTGGAGCAGGAGAACCGGAGACTGGAGGAGGAGATCCTCAGGCTACAGCTCGCCAGGGGGCAACGCCATGACGCCGAAAGTGGTACAGTCCGAATGGCACCTTCAACACAAGAGACTTTAAAGGGGTAGTGCGCAGGACTTGTGGGCTACATGGAATAGAATGTTCCAAGTCATTTTGGCTATTTTAAATTCATTACTAGCAAACATGGCGTGTGTCCAAACGACACTGCGAGTCCTTGAGTTGCCGCCTACACAGCAGCCAAGTGGAAAATAGATTAGATGAAGGGCTGATGAGATATTTGGAGGACAAATGGTCAGTGGATTCTACCACTTCCCCCTCAGTGCAGCTTACATTGCATAAAGTGACCCCCCCATATTGTTAAACTCTGACAGGTGTGTGTGTTCTCAGCAGTCATCTCTCAGCTTGAGCAGATTCAAAGGGACAACCTCCTGCAGATTTCCAGCTTGCAGGCAGAGATGGAGAGAACCACAGCACCTCTCAGGCTCAGGGGGCCGCCTCCTCATCCGCGCCCACTCCAAACCAAGACTCACACTCACGCTCCTCTTTCACCGGTACTCGATCTACCGCCTGTAATCACACACGTTCACATGAAACGCTTTTTAGCAGACAACACGGCTCCAAGTGTTTTAAGAGATGCATTTAATCCCGTCATTAAATGTCCGAACCCTCCAGGTGGGATCCTTCTCCCCACCACTGGGAGTAGGCAGGATGGTGGACCCCCTGGGACCAGCCCCGTACGACCCAACGTCAGTGTCATTCAAATATTTAGTCAGAGTTTACATTATTGTTTTGCTTCCATACAAATCCTCCACAATCACATTCGTCAGCTGATTTCACCTTCAACCTTCAGAGCTGGCTTTGTGGCTTTCTATGACCTGGTCCTGGGGCTTGATGCCGCTCACAAGGCGTTCCAGCTGGCGGCGGGTCTCTACTCGGATGGTCAAGAGGTGGAAGCGCTCCCTCCTCTTCGCTGCCTGCCTCTCACCCACAGCCGGTCTTCTGGAAACTCCGCTGTCCTGTCAGTCAGACATCCCATTCCCAGGTGGGAAGGATAAATTCAAAAAGTAACAAAATTCTGGAGGACAAAATCCACGAATTAATAATGCATGTGCCCTTTGCCCCCCCCGTAGGGTGCAGCCATCACCCTCCCTCTCTCTGGTGGTGGAGGTGCAGGCAGGCGCGGATCCGGATGTTCGGATCCACCAGGTCCTCAAACTGGAACGCTGTGGCTGGGCGCGTTTGGAACTTTTTGACCAATACAATCAGGTATAAAAGTGTATTTAATTAGTTTAAGGGAGGCAACGCCTAATCAGACCTAAAGTCAGTCTATATGATTTGCATCAATCATCTGAGACTTACTTCTACCTCCATCGACAGCTCCGCAGCGGCCACTGGAGGGCGCCAGTGCGCCATCTGCCCGTTAAACCCTCGCTGAACGTGGCCCAGCTCAACTCAGTGCCCCAGGTAGAACCATCGGGTCAGTGCCAGCTCCGTGTTGATAGATTACACATCTTATCTGTGTTCGTCTCCCTCAGCTGGGCAACATGGAGCTCTGCCTGCGTCTGGTCAACGGACGGGACGCCGCGGTCCAGACTCTGGCGCCCATCAACCCAACCAGCAGCCCTCATTATGAATACCCGGCTGTGGTAGGGCGTCGATCCGGGTTAAACCTCTAGTGAACATTATAATTACAATAATGCCGTTTGTTGCTGTTGTTTCAGACGTCCTCACTGCCTGCGGTCGACGCATCCTCAGCCGAACGCGACCCCCCAGGGGGCCAGTCCGATGCAGAAGCTGCCAATCTGAACCGCTTCAGTTTAAATTAGACCACCCAGCGAAGGATGGCCGAAGTAACCGTTTACTGTCTGACTGCATAGAGCAGTGTTTCAACCTTTTTTGAGCCGCGGCACACTTTTTACATTTACAAAATCCTGCGGCACACCACCAACCAAAATGACACAAAATGACGTTCTTACACAGTACACATTATATTAGATGAGCTTTATTGTAATATATAGAGTTAATAATATAGTTTTTTAATGTATTTATACTTAGTGGGAAACCTGGGGCTGTTTTGATGAACACAAAATGGATATCCTGCAGTAATGGCAGAAAGACACACACAAAGCTCTTCCTCAACAGCTCCGTCTCTCTCTGTTTTTAGTTTTTAAACGGGAGCAATGTCAGAATAGCTTTGTTGGCTAGAACGGGGAACTCCTTGGCAACAGATAACCAAAAACTGTCCAAAGGAAGATCAACAAAGTTTAGCTTTAAACCACGATCTTGTTTCAGTTCAATGTAGTGATGGGAATTCCAGCTCTTTTAGGAGAGCCGGTTCTTTTGGCTCCCAAGTGGCTCCTCAGATTTTTTGTTGACAAAATTAATTTAATACCAAATCATGTGCATTGTGTAAAATTAGCTACTAATGTAAAAACATGCAATATATCAAATGTTTATTAAATGTATTTATTTAAATCCTCTTTGCACTGCTAGCTACAATAAACATATTATATAATATAAAATACCAAACCAAACACATCTCACAGAGAACAAGGTCAAATCTCTGCATGTAAATCTCAAACAACACAAGAAAAGATAAATTAAAAAGTACAAAAGGTAAAGCAGCTTCAGGTAACAGTTCTACTGTTTTACTGAAGATTGGCATCAAAGAAAACCAAGTGGCTCAGCTTGGAGGGGCTGATCCTTCTGTTATCTGTCCTGTTTTGGAGATTCCCTCTGAAGGGACAGTCTCCGTGCCATTGCGTGTGTGAGACGTGGGTAGACTTAACACCTGGACTCCCACCAGCTCAGTGGGGCCGCACTTCTTTGGATAAGCGGCTCTTCAAGATACGATCTTACTTTATTTTATTTTGCCTTTGTGTCAACCGCATTAAAATGTCTCCAGATTTCTACGTTTTCTATCACTCGTTTTTTTCCTCACCGTTTCTAGCGCGTCGTTTGTCTCTGGTCTAAAGTTCTCTCTCTCCCTGCCTCCCTTTCGTTTCGTCCGCTCGCTGTGCTGCATGTGCGTAAACACCCTCCCCCTGCTCGCTGTGGACACGCACACGCCCACACACACACACATCTCGACCAATCACGTTAGACTTTAACAGACTTTTTTTTTTCTCACAATGACGAAAACCAGCTCCTGTCGTTCACTTCAAAGTCTGAAGCGCGATCTACGGGCGGCACACACTTTATTACAGCACGGACACCCGACAATGTTAATTAGGTGATATTAGAAAAAATAAAAATAAAAAAGAATTTTTTGTGGGGTGATATTGGAAAATTTCTCACGGCACACCGGTTGGGAAACGCTGGCATAGAGAAACAGTCCAAGTAAGATTAAATATTTCAATGACCAGATTTGTCACAGCTTCCAGAATCTGTGGTTTCAGTCCAGATATTGAACTTTAAACCCCAAATTCAATATGAAACCTTCATTAATTTGATATCCCAATAATCTGTGGCCCCGCCCCCCCCGCCCCAGTTGTGAGTTTCATGTAAAGAAAGTCAGAATTTAAGACTCAAAATTTCCATCTGCAATCGTTTTTATTCTTTTACTACAAGTATACAAAACTGAAGACAAAAATCATGAACGTGACTTATTTACAGGAAGGAAGGTGGAGGGAGTCTGGACAGGCATGCTGTGCTGGTTTCGTAGGTCAGAATGGTGGGGGTTATTCAGACCGATTTGAGGGGGGAGCACTGGCTGGCGGCCTACGAGGAACAAGGAACAGGACTGGATCAGTAGCAGGAACAGGTTGAACATTCTGCATCGTGCATAAAAGAGCAATCAGAGCCTTTCAATCAACGCGGGCCGACGACGTGCATCGACCCGACAGACGCAGCACCTCCTGTTAGAAGCTCTGAACTCCTGCGCCGCCATGCAGACAAAAATCAAATCATGGAGACATTTGAAGCGAGTATTCACGTTACGTCTGATACAGACATGCAAGAGTCTCCGCGTGTCAGAACCTGTGGCGTCGGGTCACACGGGTTTCTCCTGGGCGTGAAGCATTTGTGGTTTTGATCGGGTTTAAGATGGCGGACTTGATCATACAACACATAAGCCTTCACGTTCAGCTTAACCAGAAGACTGGAATCCACCAGAAAGCAGGACAGCAAGGTCACGGCGCAGTCGTTTCAGCGAGACGAGGAAGACAGAAACCCATCACTCGCCTCCTGTGATCTGCCCTCCTGAACTCCGTTGCCGTTGCTGGCACTCGAGTCACTGCTGCCATTAACTGTGGCTTCCCGTTTCGCTTGCTTAGCGTCCTTTACTGGGCTCTCCTCCTCTGGTTTCCTCTGTGTAGGGACAAAGGGACGGAAGAGACTGAACTCCTGAATTCAAAGCCGAGGAGGTGGAGATGTCAAAGAAACTGGAGCATAAACGGAAGACGCAAAGGGGAGCCGGCAGGTTCGCACACAGATCAGCGGCACGACAGCACAACCGCACGCCACCGACGGAGGTTATCGGGCGTCACAAACCACAACGATCAACCTCGGCAAATGCCGGGAACCTGAGACAACCCACGCAGGCAAACGAGCGGCACAAGTCTCAATATTACAGCTCCAGTGTCAAGTCAGGAACTACACGCCATATTCATTGAATGACCGGCGACCCATTTAATTACTGGGTCTCACCTTTTTCCTGACGAGGTGGGAGATGTCTGAGGCCGCTTTGGAAGACGTGGTGCCGCCAGGCGCCGTAACTTGGATCTGAAAGGGAGCGGTTTGGTTTCATGCGTGGCGTTCGTTCACGCCCTTTAGAGATTCAGGTCGTGCAATCACGAGATACCTGGCCGGCTTCCGGGAGCGCCGAGGACGATGAAGCACCCCCATTCTCACACGGGAACGCCGACGAGGTCGAGGCTCCGCCCTGCAAGGAGCGCGATCCGTTTCATTACCCACAGTGCACCCTTTAACGAACGCCACCCTGGTCACCCACCAGCGCCTGCTGAATGGCCTGGGAGGCGGCGCCGCTCGTTCTCCGGCTCTCCTTCGCGTCCTCCACTTTTTCACTGATGTCTGGCAGAAGTTGCTTCAGCTCCTCCATCTCATTCTTGTCCTCCGCCGTCGCAGCCGCTCCCCCCGCAGCGGCCGGCGCCTCCTCCAACATGGCTGCAGAGCGTGAAGGAACGCCGTGACTGCCGCGCCCATCAGCGGCACGTTTTTAAGGATCAACTTGACGCGAGCCTCACCCAATCGCGTCTCGATGACCTTCATGGAGCTGTTGTAGTGCTGGATGGCCTGGTCGTAGCGCCCCATGTAGCACAGCGTCGTGGCGACGTGGTAGTGGGTCTCGGCCAGCAGACGGCTGTGGGGGGGCAGGTGCTTGAGCTGCAGGGCGAGGCACTCCTGGAAGTCTTCCAGCGCCTGGGGGTAGTTACCTGTTGATGGGAACACAAGGGGCTTAACGGGCAGGGTCCCCGGTAGCGCCGGTAAAGCCGGAGGTCCATCTCCAGGGCCGACGTACCGGATTCGGCACCGACTTCTCCGAGCTTCAGGTACGTCTGCGCAGCCATGAGCTGGTCGTCTTTACTTTCCTTTCTGCGGGGAGGAGGAATTCAGCGCAACACAAGCGCGTCACAGAAACCCTTTTAAAAGCTCGAGTCACATCTTTACGCCATGCCGGCTGCTTCCGCAGAGCGGCGCCGACCTTTTGAAGATGACTTTAGCTACTTCCAGCATCTCCCATGCCAGCTGCAAATTCCCAACTTCCTCTTCTTCCTGAACGGCAGGCGAGGGAGGGCGTCAAATAGAAGTAAAAGTCACACGTGTGAAAATTGTACCGCTACGAACCTTCTCTTGTCCATTCGTCTCGCCATCTTCATCCTCGTCGTCGTCATCATCTGTTGGGAAAGAACTGAGATTATGGAGGAAGATATTTTTGTGCAGCGTGGAGAATAGGTCGGTGCAGTAACAGCCGGGGGCAGTGCATCCATCACCATTCACCTCCTCAAGGTGGCCCGTTTGAAAGAACCCAGTTTGTGCTCTTCCCCTCATTGAAAGTGATCAGCAGCACACAATAAAAACAAATTACTCTCTGGTTCCTCAGTGTCCCGGTCAGCCTCCATCTCGTCTCCATTCTGGTCTTCTGAGTGCACCCCCGCCACCGTCCCAGCAGGACTCTCCTTCGCTTCGTCTTCCTGGACAGAGGTGTCCCCCTTCCCCGGCGAAAGTAAAGGCGCCCCTGATCCAGTCACAGGTTCTACGGGAGTCTTTGCACCACCTTCCTGCTTGGCGCTGGAGCCACCTTCTCCCTCCTCTCCCTCCAGCTTGCCTGCCGCCGTCTTTTCCTCCTCTGCCATCGCATCGTACACCTGCTTTCGTAGCTCGGCTCTAGTTTTGTCTTTACCGAGCGGCATGTGAAAAATAGTTTCACATTAGACGCGTATCTGCCAGAAGCTCGCAGCCTTTTTTTGTAATAAAGAACCCCTTCCAGAACTGCAGCCGTTTGAGACGTGGAAAGGGCACTCATCTACGCCCTTTAACGGCAGCCATTAAAGACGGGAAAATAAGGGAGTCTCTTACCCTTCACCTGCCGCCGGTCACAAACAGTTTAACATACGATACAAGGACTAGAGCCTAAATCAGGCCGTTTTTCTGATATGAAATACTGACCATCGAGATTGTTGGCGCTCTCAATATTGGGGTTGCTAGGCTGCTCCTCTTCCTCCGATTCCTCTGGGACTCCCTCCAGGGCATTACCGAGAACGCTGTTCTCCATCCTAACCAGGACACACAAAAAAAGATCAAAGGAGTGCCATTAAGCAGACACAGGTAAGGCGTAAGGGCGGCTCGGTGGCGCAGTGGTAAGCACTGTTGCCTCACAGCGAGATGGTCGCAGGTTCGTCTCCGGCTTGTGGCCATTCTGTGAGGAGTTTGCGTGTTCTCCCCGTGCCTGCGTGGGTTCTCTCCGGGTTCTCCGGCTTCCTCCCACCTCCAAAGACGTGCAGCCTAGGCTGATTGGTGACACTAAAAATTGTCCGTAGGTGTGAGTGTGTGTGTGGCTGGTTGTCTGTCTCTGTGTTGCCCTGCGATGAACTGGCGGCTTGTCCAGGGTGTCCCCTGCCTCTCACCCATTGACTGCTGGGATTGGCTCCAGCTTGGCCCGCGACCCGATAGCGGAATAAGCGGTTAGAAAATGAATGAAATGAAAGGTAAGGCGTAAGGTGTTTCAACCCACCTGGCGAGCTCCAGCAGAGACTTCCCACACAGGAAGAAGGCCTCGCCGCACTCATCCGCAGTGTCCCCGTACTTCGCAGCTCTGGAAGAAACACGAGTCGAGTGGATCAAGCTGAGCAGGTCTGATACCAGCTGTGGTCTGATTAACCCCCTGTTCTCAAATTGCCATAAATGAAAGAGAGTCAACATAGACGACACCCCCCCCCCCCCCCAACACTCACAACATGCCGCAGGCGTCCTGGAAGACACTGACTGCGGAAACAACATTCCCCATCACGAGGTGCTTGTTCCCGGTGCAAATCATTTTCCTCGCCTCCTCCATGACATCCACAGAGCTGCGCGGGGAGATGACAACGGCAATTAGGCCAAGAGTGAAACCAGCGTGGAGATACGCGGCGGAGTCCCGGGACGGACGGTTACCGGTACCTGTCTGCGGCCGCTGATGAAGATGAAGATGATGATGAGCACGGCTTCTCCTCCGCGCTGCAAGCACAGTTCGAATTTCCGTCAAATCAATGCCGAAGCAAGCTGGCATCACTTTACACGAGTCCGAAGGACAGCCATTGCTGTTGAAGCTAACTGGCGACCTATTGTTAGCAGCGGAGGAGCCAGTGCGGGTTTCACCGTAATGTTTGCTAGCAGCGCCTGTCGGCACCACCAGATGTGATTAGCAACACGTCATTCACCAAGCGCGCAGCGCCGCCATGCGAAACAACAACGAATCAAAAACGCGAAGTCGTCAACATTACTAGTTCCCTCTCGCGTTAGCTACAAGCTAGCTAGCTATAGCTACCCAAGTCAAAAGAGGCTTACCTCCCAGAGCTCGACGCGGAAGACGCTTCCTCTGGCATGATTGTAGGACGACGGGACAGTCGCACGAACGAACCTGGTCAGCTGCGCAACGAAAGACGTGAGCCGTGAGCCACAAACCTCTAACGAGCGCCTTTGTTGCCGTGCTTAAATAGAGAAACGGAGGGCTTCTATTTCCGCTTAGCCTGGAACGCGGGAGTCTGGCGTTAAAGGGGCCGCGGCACGCGAGAAATGCTGCGTTCAATGTTGTTACGGAAATAATAGCTTCAACGCTTCCACGGACAAACGACGACACTACGTCCTAATTATTGGAAGTAGACATGTCGAGATTTTTAATCCATCACTGCATCATTTTCATAATTTGTCACACTCAAAATTTCAACGACTGACTTTCACAAATAGCACGGTCATTTACATCATACCACTGTAAATGAAGTCAAAATATTGCTGAGTTCAGTGGGTTATTTCGTTTATGTATGAGTGAAAGCATGTTCTTATTCTTATTCTTTAGTTAGAAGAATAAAATAACGTTTATACCCACAGACACAATCGAGAAGGTGTCTCTTCTATTAAACAGCAGCAAAACTAATTAAAAACTCCCGATCTTCCAAAATCCGTCTAAAAAGTAGGTCAAATATTGGCGAACGCTGATTGGTCAAATGATCAACACATACATACGTAATCTGAAAAACAGTTCATTGAAAAATATTAGGGGTACAGTTACGTTCGCTGCCTCGTTGGCGCAGTAGGCAGCGCGTCAGTCTCATAATCTGAAGGTCGTGAGTTCGAGCCTCACACGGGGCACACGTTTTTCTTTCGTTTTTTTTTTTTACGCATAACCTAACAATGACCAGAGATGCAGTCAGCTACGAAGTTGGGAGATCTGGTACTCGTCCTCCCCAACACCAGCCACTCTCATGTCCTCCCTCACTATCCATCTATCTAGCTCTGTTCCCCAGCAGTTCCCTTCTACACATCCTTCTACCGATACAGTCCCTATCTCTCTGCCTGTCCTCGCTGACCTCAGCTCCAAAATGTCTAACCTTCACTGTCCCTCTTATTGTCTCATTTCTGCTCCAATCCAACCTGGTCACTCCCAAGGAGAACCTCAGCATCTTCATCTCCACCACTTCTAGCTCCACCTCATGTCTTTTCCTCAGAGCCACTGTCTCTAAGCCGTCCATCATGGCTGTTCCTTTCATCCTCACTGACACTCTCCTACCAATCACAGAGCACACCTGATACTTTGCTCCACCCATTCCAGCCTGCTTGTACACGATTCTTCTCCACATTCTCCATCACTCTGCAATGTTGACCATCAGTACTTGGTCACACAGTACTGAAGTTATGTTGAAAATTATTCTGCTATGACACAAAGCGACCAGCAGGAGGCGCACTCGTCTAACCTTTAACCCCTGGTCTCTATCCTGAATAAAACTTTACTCGTCTATAAATACAACATGTGGGAAGTGCGTGTACGAGCGCGTAAAATGTAAAGAAAACATCAACACACAATCGAAAGAACTGATTTAAAACTACGGGTAAAACGTGAAATCAATTCTCTTATTGTGTTTTAAGGTTCTTAGTAGGAACACGTTTTTATTAACAAAGCAAAGCAGTATTCAGTTTTGGGTGGGTTTTTTTGGGTCCACGTGTCAATTAGGTAATTGAGGTGAACTGAGTGTGTCAGAGAGGGGGGGGGGCGCTGCTTGATCCTGACCGGGGGCTCCAGACGGGCTTTGGCTGCAGATGAAGATTCCACGCACGCCGCACCGTGGGACCTTTTTAAGGAATTCACGTAACCCGTTAAGATTCCATCTCCTTGACTGAGATGGTGCGATGTTCCGCGCAACCTCACAAAACGTGGACTTGTTTCGGTTGATTCTGCTGTATTTTGTTTTTCTACCGGACACCGGCTGCAGAACGGCCGACGTGGACAGCTGTCATGAGGTGAAGACAGCCTACATGATGCGGCAGATAGGCCCGGTGGAGCTGGTGCCAGACAGGCCGGCAACAGGTCAGTGTGTCCCCGTGGAAATATTCCCGGAGCAATTCCAAAAACAGAATTATTTAGAAGAGAGATGAGATTTGGAGTTTAAATGAATTACATTGGAGTGAAATCGAACATTTTGTGTGAAATTACTTTACTTGCATGCTTTTAATTCCATTTATTAAAAAAAAAAAGAAAACAAAGTAAAGCCTGTAAAATATAATCCCATAAATAAAGTCTTTGCTCGTTATTTTATCCTCAGATTGTGAGCGACGAGTGTCCTGTGCTGAAAATAGTTCAAAAGGCTTTCTATATTTTCTGCACGTTTACCTCCAAGAAAAAAGAAAAGTGGACTCCTTTATAAAATTACGCAATCAAACTTCGCCTGCTGTGACACGAAGCCCACGCGTGTTTTGAATCCGTGGCGTTTAGAAATGCAGGTCCAAAGTTACTGGCAGTAATTTCATGTATCTCAGACCTTTTGGAGGAAACAGAATTTAAAGAGCTGTGTTTTCTATACAGCAGAATCTTCTCTCCAGGCGGTTCTTGTGATCTAGAGAGGATGAATTTAGAGAGGATGAGTGTGCCGGAGGGTGAATGAGCGCCTGGGGGCCACATGCACTTTATCTGGGCACCGGTGGGAAAATAACCAAAGCTTTATACATATATAAAAGGCATATTTCTCCTAAAATGGCAAACCCCTTCCACGCAAGGAATTGTGGAATTGTTTTTGCCAAGTCATAAAGTCAGGGGGCCTCAAATGCATCATTGAACACGATCAATACAGAGAAAGATGATTTTGTTTTTAATTATTCGTCAAAGAAAAAAGGATTTTCACCAATTTCTTTAACATTTTAGAACAAATCCATGTCTCTGACTACCTTAAAAATAGAAAGAAAAACAATTCTGTTTTATTTTGTGCCATTAATTATGACGAACTTGCATTTAAAAAGTGAGCTGTGTAGATTTCATGGACTCCCACCACACGTACTGTAGGTTTTTAAGTGAAGTCGTCCGTGGCTCTGACCAGACCTGTCTCGCTTTTCCCTTCTCCCACCGCCTTCCAGACGAATCCCTCCGCGTGTGCCTCCACCCCGGGCCCAGCTGCTGCACCGGCAGGATGGAGGACAGCTACATGGCAGCTGTTCGCAGCGAGACACAGCAGAAGATGCGATCCTACAGCTTCGAACTCAAGTACCTGATCGCTGCGCACTCCAAGGCCTACCAAGGTGAGCAAGAGGCGAGAAGGCTTTTTGTTCCAGGCATCATCGAACGAATTCCACAACAGAAGGTTTTCCACTTGTTCAGCTGTCTGAAATGTGTCAACTGTGAGAGAAGAGAAGTGCGTTGTTGCTACATTGTATGATGTTGATTGATTTAAGATCAAGACAAGGAGCTGAAAATATTTTCCTAATTTATTTTCCATTTTGTGGACCAAAATCTAGATACAAAAACATGCTCAAGGTTAAATGTTGTATTCCTAATATTATCAGGGATGTTTCTGTTCCAGCTATGCTTTATTAATATTTTTCATTTGGATCTATATTGGGTCTGACTTCCGCTCTTTGATTCAACAGCGTAAATCAAAGTGACTTCAGTGTCAGCTGGGATTTTGGCATTTTAATAGTTATGTCAAGTGCCTTTCACCCCCCCGTCATTCTCACTTTGTGTGTTCGTCATGAACGAGTTAGTTTGTGTCAGGGTGGCGATCCGAGGCTGGTTTATTTTGTGAGGCGCCACAGCGGCTAGCCAAACAAACAACTGATGTTCGATTGAGTCTTTGGGGTAGCAGAAAACTTCGTTACAACTCCCTGCTCTCTTTCTCCGTCTGTCCGTCTCCGTCGCTGCGATAATAAGGCTTTGTTCTCTGCCAACGAGAGCGCGAGGGATGGAGAATGTTTACATTCAGGACGTATCCGTCGCAGAGGGTTGTTGCCACGGGCAACAGTCTGTCTCTAATGGGCTGCCTCTGAATAGGAGGAAGAATACTCTGCTTGTCCACTTGTCTCTCGGTGCTATTCACCGGTGTGTGTGAACATGATGTGTGTTTGTGCGACCGTCTCTGTGTGCAGGAGTGTGTTCATCATGTGTGCGTGTCGTGCAGAGATTCTGAGAAGGGTCGAGTTGATGAAACTCAGCAGGCAGACATGGCAACCCCCCCTAACCCTCTCCCTTGCTTCATCTGAATGAACTCAGGCATAGCTTTAGATGCTATTGCATGAGTAAAATTAATGCGAAACAGCCACAACAGCAAGGAGAGCTGCAGCCAGTAGTACTGAAAATAAACATGTGCAGGTTTTTAGGATGTTTTATGATGTGAAAAAGTATTTATATTGTGCCCAAAGTGAAGACTCTTTAATCAGTGGAATTCATTTTATGTGACAGCAGTGAGGAACAGCTGAGCTGCATCTCAAAGGATCTCCTCCCGGAAGCGCGGAGATTAAAGCCCGCTGCAGAAACTGAGACGTGTCCGGAGCGGTTGTAGTCAGGCTCCGTTTACACCCTGTGGATTACTTCATTGTGTGTGTGTTTGCGTGCGTGCGTGCGTTTCTCCTGCCACCACGAGACAATTGCGCCCTCTCCACCACGACGTTTGTGGCGACCGTGACGGCAGTGACGATTTCCTTATTCGGTAAATCTTTGAGTTATTTAAATCTTGTTTGAGGTTGCAGGCCGTGATGGTAAAATCCAAAGCTGTTAAGTGACAAACACACACTGACTGACGACTCTGTGATGAATAGATTTCCCCCCCCCCCCCGTGTGTGTGTGTGTGTCAGGATTCCATCAGATTGACGTCACCCTTTTTACTTGGCGAGTTAAAAAACCCAGACCGTCACATGCCGCTCGGTCCACTTTATAAGACTGTCTGACAATAGGAAACGCGTTGGATCGTGAGATTAGGCCTCTCATTAACACATGACAGGCTGGTGAAAAGGAACTCTGGGGGGGGGGGGGGGGGGGATAAGTTGGGTGCTATTTTGGCTCGCATGCGGCGATAAAGTCAGACCAAGGTTAGTGAGGCTTAAAATCGTACAGCACACAAGAAGTCTCTGCAGGTTAAACACACACACACACAGACACACACCTGAGAGACTTCACATCTAGCATCACACACACATAGTGTCTGGTTCATTATTAAATCTTTGTCTCTTTATCTTCCCTCCCTTTGCAGAGACCTTCGATTCGCTGGTGTCCTTCACGTCTAACCTGACCGGCGTGCTGTTCGACAGCGCCTACTCGGCCCTGGCGTCCGACTGTCGCCCCCTTGTGCTTCAGCTGTTTGCCGGCATCAAGCGCCATCTTTCCGGGGACCCCGATTCCTCATTGGACAACACCGTGCGCCGGTTCTACAACAACCTTTTCCCACTGGTCTACAGGCGCCTGCTCAACCCCGGGATTGGGCGTGCACCGGCGCATTCCGACTCCCCCACCTCCACTAATCACGACGACTGCCTGCGCATGACGCGGCAGGATGTCAGCCCGTTCGGGCCCCACCCTCACCTGCTGGTCGGCGGCTTGTCCCGTGCGCTCGGGGCCGGCCGAGCCCTGAGCCGCCTGCTGAGGCTGGCCGGAGAGGTCGTGAACGCGACGGAGAAGGTGACGCTATCCCGGGAATGTGGACGGGGCTTAGTGAGGATGCAGTACTGCTCCCACTGCAGAGGGCTGACACTGATCCGGCCCTGCACCGGACTGTGTGTCAACATCATGGGAGGATGTCTGGTAGGTGGATGGAATCTGTGCTTTAGTTGTGGGGCAGTTAGCCGAGCTGAGCATGGACCCTGCATTATCCAGTTTAAATACACGTTTATGCTGATACCGCTCCGTTTCACCACCTGCTGCATTATTTCTTTTTTTAATTTAACCTTTTTTAGGAAGTACAAGTTGTATGAAAGCAACAAAGGTTATTTCCAAAAATGTGGAACTGTTTCTTTTGAGAAGTTTTAACCTTAAGCCTCAGTGAAGTTTAATTCCTTGAGATTATTTGCAGTTTTACAACTCCAAAGATGTTAATCCCATGTCATTTCTTTTTATTTGTCGCATAATTTCATTGTCTGCAGTCTTTCCCACATGAGAGTTGAGGACGGAGAGTAACGCTCGCATCGCCAGGAGAACTGGCGGCGTCCACTTTGCGTCTTATCAGGCTGCTTCGAGTTTTGCCGGACAGCTTTTAACAAGCGGCCACAATAGAGACTTCTTTGTAGCACAAAGCTAGAAGATGGCACTGTTCATCCCGTTTGAGAGTTTCTTGGAAGGAGTGGAAGTGTATTGGAAAAAAAACATGTTTATCCTCTTCAGAAAAGAAAAGGAAAGAAAAACACACACAAAACGAAGTCAAGGAGACGCAAGGACATCCTCTCTGGATATAGAATCTCAATCAGCGGCTCCTCTTTCTCTTCATTTCTTTAAAATAATCTGTCATTGATAAATAGGTTTGAGATGGCTGGATTCTCTTCTGTTTTCACACTTTTCTCCTCCTCTGCTCTCCGTTGTAGATTGGGGTATCGGACCTTGGCGCCCCCTGGGCGACATTGGTGGTGCTGCTCCAAAGGTTAGCCGCGACTCTAGCAACTACCAGCAACCACAACAGCATGGAGCTAGCTCTGATAGCGGTCCGAAATCATGTGAACGATGCTATCCTGCACGCTCAGCTGCACGGGCCACGCATTACTGCTACAGTAAGCAGAGGGGATGATGGGATGTTCCAAGTATAAAGTCATTTGAATTTTGGATGCAGGTTGAGGGAGGCTGTGGGTTTTCTCTCCGTCTGGTGGTTCGGGTCACCTCACAAAAACTCTTGCATCTAGGTGGGCTAAAAACAGCCTTATTCTCCAGAGAATCTGGGTTTCCCATTTGTGTGTGTGTGTGTGTGTGAGGGTGAATGTAGATCCAGTGTCAGACAAAGACACCGGTTGGCGGGACAACCGATACCCAGAATGCAGCTCGGTTCTGGGTGATGAGAAAGTTTCTGTGGCTAATCTCTGGACAAGCAGGCAACACACAAACACTTCCACGCAGTAGGAAGCAGGAAAAACAGCAGCCGTCCAACTCTGAAAGAACATTGTGGACTTACTAGAGTAGATTCCTGAGAGGTAAACAAAAACATACAAACATAATCGCACCGCTAATTGTAGCTGACAAGAAAACAAACAAAAAAACACTTCATTGAATCTTTGACCGAGCTCTTCATTGATTGGACAAAATTAGGGAAGGCTCACAGCTCACACTTTAAACCAGTTTATTTAACTTCCTGATCCTTTATTGAGCCGGGAAGCTTCCGTTGAGAACAGAGATCGCTTCCTGGGAGTCAGCGAGGCCAAACATGATTGGTTGTCCAGGCATGCACATGTTTGCAAACTCCACCCTGCAAACTGTCTCTGCTCCAGGTGGAGAAGGTGTGCGGATCCCAGGCAGCCGGTCCCATAATTCCCAATATTAATCGCACCACCTTGCATGTCCTGACTTCCATTAGCCCCACCCCACCAGTGACATCAGAGGCGTCGTCTGTGACATCATCCCCATCGGGTTCGCCCGCCTCTCAGCAGCTGCAGCTGCAGCAATCCCGAAGGTGGGTTTCAGACTTGTGATGCAGTAGTTCTGGCCAGAGGGGAGAATATCAGAAAAGGCCGGGCGGATCTTTTTATGGGTGATGCTTAGCAAAAGAAACATAGATTCTGTTCTGTGTGTCTTTCATTTATCCTACCAGGTCGTTTCTTCTTAAAGATTCTAGAGGAGAGAAGAGTAGAAGCCTGAAAAAACTCTCAAGGTAAAATTTATAGGAATCTTTTGAATTATTGTCCAATGAACATTTATTTCCATTACGCGCGAGTAAAGTAACGTCAGTCATCCCTGATTCAAATGGAGGCCGCAGACCACAGGAGGTTACAGCTGTTTCCTAAAGAAGGGACTCTCAGTTGTCGTTATTAAATGTACGGTGTTTTCACCGACTTATCCGAGTTTACCAGGAGGGAAGCGAACATGACGAGTCTAAACCCTCAACCCTGACCGGAATCACGCCAGGCATTCAACAGTTTCCTCTCACTCTCTCGCTCTCAGGGAATTTGAGGGCTCGATCCAGCGCTACCAGTGGTTCTTCTCAGAGCTGCCAGAGATGCTCTGTGAAGGCGAGATGGAGGTGGAGCAGCACACATGCTGGAGCGGCCAAGATGTCGTAGAGAGGTACGTGTTGCAGCGCCTCTGTCGCTTCGTACACCAAGCATGCGCCGCTGACGCTCTGACGTTTAACGCTTCGACCACTCTGCAGAGAATGTTAGCTCGGTGGCGGAAAGCTAAAGCTATGGAAAAGCAAGGTTTACCATGTAATCATGTCCGTCATGATTATTTATCCAGTTGAGCTACTATTTGAAGATTTTAATGATGCGTTGCTTTTTTTGTACATTGTTTTTTTTTTGTGTGTGTCTTGTCGATTTTGAATTTGGTCTTTATGGCAGCCGTGAGTGGCTTGAAAGATAATATATTATTATTTATTATTATTATTATTATAAGCATTCCTGTGTGTGTGTGTGTGTGTGTTTGGGGGGGGGGGTGTTTGTGGAGGTTAGAGAGTTCGTTTTCAGAGTCTTTCTCATGGTGATTACATTGGCAGCTTAAACTGGTAACAAGACAAATGGGCACGCACACACACACACACACACACACACACACACACATACCGACATGCACACATTCGCAGCTGTGCACACACATGCACGCTGCAATACACATCGCGTATGGAATGATTGCACTCGTCTGACATCTCACTGCACAGGCCTCTCTCTCAACATGCACACAAAGACACACGTGCACGAGCATGCAACAAACACGCACGCACACAATCAAGAGATGATCAATCTCAGGAGGCAAACAGTTGCTGTCATGAGAAGGTTTTCTCTTAATGGTCTGTCAGCCATATGAAACGAATCATAGAGCCTTACAAGGTCATCGCACACGCATGCACACACACGCACACACGCACTCACACACACATACTGCTAAAAAGCAGCAGGGTTTTAATTAAAATGAAAAAAATTAGGATTAAAATGAAAATAAAAAAACAACCTGCGGTTAATTTCTTAGTAAACGACACAATAAAATCTGCCTTTTTTATATACCTGTGCTTGAATATTGTGATTTACAGTTAAACCATTTTAAATGCATTCACTTTGCAGCTCGAGTCTGACTGAACTGTTTTTATGAAGCCAGTTTGAGCTGTAATTGCTTAATGTCTCCAGATGAGGGCAGCATTTTAACATCATACTAAAAAACAAACCGTATAATTACGCACCCGATGTATTCATTTAAAAACGTTTTGGTGGCAATGCTATCAAAACACACAGAAATATAATCATCTGCAGGCAGTGGAGATGAATTGGTGAGACTTTGACTGGAGCACATCCTTGCCACACCTGTTACAGGTGCAAGATGTGTGTATTTGTGTGTGTTTTTGTGTTTTTCACCAAGTAGTTCCACAGGAATGCAGCCATATTTATAAATGAGGTTTTCACCTTTTTTTTAATTTCACTTTCCACTCAGAGCAGACCTCTCGCTCAGATAGTTTTATTTCCTTATTTTTCAACGTTTGCTGCGGGGATGAGAAGGCCAAAGCCTGTGGTTACCATGCACAACTATACACGGTAACCGAGGGCAACGACTTCTCTGTCCTCACGGCGCCCGTTGATTTATGTCCCTCATTCTCCAGCGCTCATTAAGTGTCACTCACGGTTGCACCGCTGTGTGCCGTCTGGAGCACACCTTCTGAAATATCCCCGCCTGCTGTCAGACAGACTCCCGACAGCCCGCCCTGTCCTATAGCTCATTCACGGCGCTGGCAGCTTCAAATACGTTGAGTGGGTATTGGACACGAGGAAACGCTCTAGATGTGCCGTTGATACAGTGACTTCATCTCCGGCTGAACATAAAGTACATCCTACGAGCTGTGATTTATCACTGAAACTGATGGAGAGCAGTCGCATTTGTCAAACAGTAACACAGATCATTTTGTTGTTGTTGTATTTACTATCTTTGCACAGAATACTTATCAGCCCGACCGAATGTCATTGCTTTTATGCTGAATTGATGATATATTAGTCCAGTCAACAGCAGCGAGCATTCTGTGCATTAAAGCAGAGCTGATATTTACTCCTCCTTCATTTTTATTTCATTTTCATTAATTCCTTAAAATGGGACAAGAAGGTCCTGCTCTCCTTTCCTTGGGTGAGCGTGGGATCCCTCTTGGGTTCTCCGGCTCCCTCCCATCACCATAGAACGTAGAACGCAGGAGAATGTCCGACTCCAAATAGGTTCCAGTTTCCCCCCCATGATCCTACTCAGAATAAATGGTTACAGAAAATGAATGAATGGAATCGAATCTTAGCCTTGATGAGTCTAATGCTTGTCAAGTTCATGAGGTGAGAATGATGCGTCAGCCTTCAGGTGCTTGGTCGCTGCAGAGTCAGAACATCTGCGAGGAGTCGAGGCGTTCAGCCAACTCTTTTCACTGCGGCGCTTTCGGCTCCTCGAGTTGATCGGCGGCTGATGGAGCTTTTCCTTCACTCCTTTGCACCAATCTTTAAAAAGCATCCCCCATTAATGATTCATCTTTTGATCACATTTACCTCAGAGAATTCATTGAAATCACCCCCATATTGTCTGCATTTGTTGATCCCAATAATGATCATCCCATTTCTTCCTGTCGCTTATTTTGGGATTGATAATAGCAGCTGAATGCATTCCTTCCTCATCCATATGAATTAGGAACGATTTAGACAGATTTAGATTTAGATTTTTCTTTTGTGTGTGTGTGTGTGTGTGTGTGTGTGTATAATCTTTGGAATCAGATTTCTAATGCGTTATCTGCGTGTCAGCAAGTGTAGCATCACGGTCTCTTAGCCATCATACTGTTTACTCTGACAGGTAAACCAGTTGTGGCGTTGTTTTAGCACCAGTCTGAATTAACCCGTACTGCTAACAGAACCAAGCTGAGCTGCCTTTGCTTTGTGATTTACCTGAATTCGATCTGTTCTTGGGAAAACATGCATGCGAACGATCTGTGGGAATAACAGACGGAATGCACCGCTGCTGGGATCTGATTCCAGACCAGCGAGGTTGGCGTGGCTCCTGCGGTCAGCAAACCCTCTCCTGGCGTCTGTCATGTCATGTTTTTTGACATCCTCGATGCGTCATCCACAATCCACTTCCCTTGTTGCCGCACTGAGAGTGTTTTCTAGCATCCATTAGCAAAGTCGGTTGGGAACCAAGGAAGGTGAGTCATGGCCGGCTGCAGTGCCATCCACGTATTCATCATGATGTGCTCTTGCTTAAACAACAACCTCTGAGTAATCCTCTCCGTGGGATCCGGATGGGTGAAGTCGGGTGGTCACAGTGATTCATCTCACCTGGTCCTGGGTTGAGACTGCCAATCTATCTTTATCTCTCTCCTGTTGTCTTCGGTTTGCCACAAATTGTGTAAAATAAGCGTATTTTTAAGTTAAGACTCGTCTTCTCTCCCGTCTTTTGTCTTGCTTTGAGCTGGGTTTGTGACACCAGCCGTAATATTTAATTCCACGCTGATCTAACCGGTTCAGATCGGGTTCACAGCGGGTTCAACTTTTACCTTTACTGTGAGCTTTGAATGTGAAAGAGCAATATTTTCTACATTAATCTTGATGATCAGTCTGAATGTCTCCACTTTCTGATAAAAACAAACAAACACATTCCCAAGTGTGTGTGTGTGTGTGTGTGTCTGTGTGTGCTGTATTGCAACTGAAGTCAATCATTACACCCTGAATGAAAACGCTACTATGGTGACTTTGGAAACACTGGGGCAGGAGAGGAACACACACACAAAACTAGAACAGAACGTACTTTTACATCTTCCTTCTCCTGTCTTGCTGTAGTTATGCAGGCCGTTTGGTTGGCAGCACTTTAAAAGCCCAGATGGAGAACCCGGAGATGACCGTCCGCAATGCAGACCCTCTCCTGAAGGGGGTGAAGTTGAGACTGGAGCAGCTAACACAGGTAGCTTTGCACACTCACCTCACATAACCCCCCCCCCCCCCCCCTAATGTGATCCCGTGTTAGGCTGCGAGCGGGAATTGTTCTCGCACGTCCGTTGTGTCATCAGCTCATCAGCCAAGGTGCGGCGGCTCAGTAATCGTCTTCGTTCTGACAGCCGAACAAGATTCGGTCCCAATTCAGTAATAAAATAAGATGGAGCGTCCTGCTGTCACATGCATCACAAAGCGAATGAGAGGATGCAAACGCCAGTTACTGTCTGCAGCATCATTAAAGCACAAGCTATAAATAAACAACAACATCCTGGCGGGACTGCGTGCCCCAATCTCGAGGTCGGGAAGGGAAATCGTCATTTGTCGAGGAAACAGTATGAATAAAACTGAAGCGGTGTTTGGTGGTTATGGAATGTTCATGGATTATCATAGGACGGGTCGCGCTATGGTTCGTTCTTCGGTTTTTGCTGCTGTAGCTATTTCTGTGCTTCGTCTAATTTTGGTGGGGAGTCCATTAATCATGTTGCATTTACTTGGCGGAAATGCCGAGTCAGCAAAACACAAACACTCACCACACGCGAGCCGTGTAATCATTTATGTTTCTCAGCCCGTTAATGCCACGCAGCCCATGCATGTCCTGTTCGTCTATTATTTAATGAAGAATGAATTTATGTAGCTTCTAAACACGCACGCACACACACACACACGTTTCAGGAGTTGTAAGGATGTTAGCGGCCTGCAACAGGGAACACTCGAATGTAACGCAGCTCATCTGCAATGCATGCTTATTTTAAATTCCAGAGTCTCTCCTTCTATTGGATAAATTGGGAGAATGCTCGTTTGTTCAAACTAGTACCTGTGTGTGTGTGTGTGTGTGTGTGTACGAGCCGTGAGCCGTTGTTGTCCTCTGAACGACTTAAACGAGGGACCCGGGCCCCGCTTCTCTTCCTGGGATGCCTTCTCCGCAGGGGCGGAGCCATTTATCTGAGGCCCGCACATTAATTCACGCTGCGTATTAATAATTATTCATGCCTGTCATGTGTGCCATTAACACACTTACACAACTAGGATGAGAGGAGGAGCAAAATATAATTGAGGACAAAGAAGCCTCCTTAGAATTTAAATGATTTCCTCAGCCATGTTTTCATATGTCTTCCTTTGCTCTTTTTTTTTTATCCTTGCGTGTCCTAATTTTGTGTCCCTCTAATGGGATTCAATTAGTGTAGCCACTCAGTTATCCTTGCAATTAAAATGTGCAAGTACATCCTCATCCAATCGGGATGGGTCCCATTATGACTGCCCCCCCCCCCAGGTAAGGAAAGGTCAGCGATCCCACTACGCCATCTGCACACATTAATTTCTTTTCTCAAGTAATAACTTACTGGTAAGGATGTCTTCTTTTGAAGCCTGACATTCCCACCGTGTCTTGATCTCATCCAGGAAAGCTTTTTAAACTGCCATTTTATTTCCCTGCGGTTGGAGAGTAGACACTTTGAGATCTTCTTGGTGGAAGTGTGAAGCACGGGCCAGCAAAGAGTCTGTTACACACTTTTCATGGGTCATAAGTAGGAAGAACAAAATCCTGGTGGGAGCATCAGTGCTCCTCCTTTCCATCCACTGCTCATTTGCAGTCGGATGACATGATGGTCTGTCTCCTCGTCCCTCGTTCGCACTGCTTACGTCCAGTACCTGCAGCCTTCCGGTACTCTGTGTTCATCTGAAAGGGTTTACACGTGCATGTAGAGACATATGTAATCACTGGAAACAGACTTTTGTGGCCTTTATGGAATTTAACTTGCCAGCACGCGGTCATATAAATCATCACAATAGACTTTACAATCTTGGTGCCATCCGTTTATAGCCATATATATGTATAGAAATGTAATCTTCGAGGGAAATACAATAAAATGTCAACACAATATATTTTGTTTGCTCCATAAAACTGGAGCCTGCTTGGCTTATCTCCGTTTTCAGCTGGAGTTCATATATTACCCGCCTCGACTCTTTGCGATACACATTCATCACGGCACGAACCAATTACATGTCCTTGTCGCCGCAAAGGTCTGAAAACCAAATAATGCCTCTTTTGTAGTCTCTTAACTTGGAGAAAACTTTTATTTTTTCTGTGCGTTAGTTAAATTTTTCAAACAATATTTGCCATAATGGTTTTACATATATTTCCTCTCAGTAATTCATCTTTATAGGAGATGTAACTTAACTGAAGAGTATGGTTTCACGCTGAGGCAGCATGACCTCATTTAGCCTTTAGCTAGCTCCTTGTCCCGTGAGCATGTGATTGTGGATTCCTTCCTACTTATGACTCATGAAAAGGAATGTTTTTGTGACCATCATGGTGCCTTTAGACAGGAATTTGAATGAATGCTATTCAATGTTGCTTCCAAAATGAGCTGAAAAATCACAACCTTAAAAAAGAACTAACAAAATGTGTGTTTGTTATTTGTTTGACCATTTAATGTTTGTGTTTTATTTAGGAGTTGGTAGTGGAGCTCGGTTGGGTGAGCAAAACCAGAGTGATGATGGAGGAAGAGGAGGGAGGGAGCGCACAGAAGGAAAGCGGCAGCGGGGAAGACTGTGATGATGAAGATGGCTGTGAAGCATCTGGGAAGGAAAACAGTGAGTCACACACACACACACACACACACACACACACACCATAAATATAAGATAACATATGCACAGTTAATCGGAACGGTGGAAGTTTTAAGACGCTGCCAGCAGGGAAACACCCGGATAGAAGGGTAGCACTGAGGGATAGATTCAGCTCTCCTCTCTCTCTCTCTCTCTCTCTCTCTCTCTCTCTCTCTCTCTTTCGGTCTTCACTCTTTTCCTCTCTTCCCTCCTCTCTGTCTTTCTCCATCTCTTTTTTTATGCTGTTAAGCTGTTTATTTCTTGGGATAAAGGGATGCAACCAGGTCACCTTAAAAACAGGAATGGAAACATGTAATTATTCATTTATCAGTTATTAATCATGCTTATTCTTCATGGTATACACAATAGAATGGTGTCGCTGGGAGATGTTGGACCCCCGAGGGGCCTTGAGGCAGCCCCACCAACTGATTCCAGTTCAAATTGGCCATTATTTGAATTACTGGGTGTGCTCTGCGTTGGCAGCTTTATAAAACATTAATACATCTGTGTATCGTAGAGGCTTGCTAAGCATGAATTGTAACCCTGGAATATTTTAAAAGCTCAGGTGTTTGTGTTTGCATTTAAAGACCAATAAATAATTAATGAAGCACAGACCTGGCTAAGCATCAGTATGCTTGCAGATAATATGTATCGGAAAATTAAAATAGCCAAATTTAGAATTTGAAACAAACACAAAACGCTAAACATCATCTGCATTTATTCAGTTTATTTTTAGATTTTTATTTACAGTAATGGATAATCATGGATCTTAATGTTAATAATTATATCAACCTATAAATATATAACCCCAAGCACACACAGTCGACACTCCAGTATCTCAAACCTTGAGCATGGTTTAGGTGGAAAAATGGGTCAACATGAGAGGCCACCTTTATGGAAATAGAACTTTCCATGACACAAGTGGTTTGTAACTGGAGTTTCTGTGGTTGTACTGGTGATGACCCAGGCCTCTCCAGGTCAAACCATTCTACAGTTTTTGCTGTTGTTGTGGTTTTTACTTTTTAGGAGGGGATTTTTGAGACGTTTTTTGTCGAGTTGTTCTCGTTTCATGGGACTGAATGTCAGTCAACCACGGATGTTTCTTCTGCATCATGGAGACCTGTGATCCATTAAATCAGTGGTGTCACTGTGTGGTGTGACGTCTGCCTCCGGGGCAGGAAGTAAGGTCAAAGGTCATGGTCACATTAATTTACCCCATAGCTGACCTCTTATGGCGTCTTACAAATCCCACCTTATTTAATAGCTCTAAAGGATAGATCTCTGTTGGTACAGTCTTCATACACTTTGCTAAAATCAGCAGTTCTCCATTAATACAGGACTTGAAAGTGAGGCCTGGCCTGTTCTCTGGCTCTTAAAACAGGGATTATTGACACATGAGGCTAATTAAGAGTATTGAAACAAAAGCGATCGCTTAAAAGCAAATGTGTGTTTATAGCCTTTTGCGTGTGCACACATTCACGTGCAATATGTGTACGATTTAGGCACGATTGTGTGCTGGCTGCACATCTGTTGCAACAACGTGAATCTGTTTTATGTTCTCCGTTTGACTGACTGAAGCGGCGCCGCATCGCCACCCCTTTGTTCTCTCAAAGTGCTCGCATGATTGAGCCGGAGTGCTCTCCTTTCCCATCCCCGAGCTTCAGGTACAAACGGGCTCAGATAAAAATGTTCTTCTTGTAATTAAGCCCCTTGACAATTGGACTTTGTTTCATACTAAAGCGAAACGAGAGAATCAGAGGGTGAGAGGTGGAACAATATCTGGCAGGAACTGGAATCAAACCTTGAAGCTTCCGCGTGTTGGTGTATTTATGTGCGGCGCACGCCGGTGAGAAGTTATTTCAGTCCTGCTGAGAGAGTACACAGGCTATTATTATTTGATTTACATGCATTTACAGGAGACCCGCTCGGCAAACACTGTTCAGAGATCAAACGCGCAGAATAAAAGGCCGACGCCTCGACTGAAAGCAGAGAGCTTAATGCAGAACTGTTTGTGACTTACTCCAAAGGGCGTTTTTTTAAGTCAACTGCGAACTAGTCGATTCTCTAATTGTTCTTATATTGAAGTCATTGATTTCCGAACATATAAGAGCATGCTGTGTTCATGCTGCAGCCCCAACTTCTAATCATTATTAGGATTCTTCTGCTCTGTCACAGTTGTCTTCTTGCAAAGGAGTTCTTTTTCTTTTATGCTATTCTTCCTTCTTCATTTGGGCCTTTCTCATCCTCCCCTCCCGTTCTATTCGGAGAAATTAAACCGATTGATTATTTTTTTCTCCTCAACCCAGCACAGTCTCTTCTCTTTCGCCTGCCCCTTCGCCGATCTCTCCGTCTCCCCGGACGCCTCCCAGTCTTACCATGTCAATAATGTAAATGTAATCACAGCTTCTCTCCTCCTGATTTTAGTTTAAAGATGCTCACATCATCCCCGTTTGGCCTGAATGTCTTAAAGCAGACGTGTTCCAACACATTTTATTTATTTATCTCTGTGTAGTTTTTCCAGGAATTCTTTTCATCCATATCAAGATGTGTGTGTGTGTGTGTGTGTGTAAGGGAATGTGTAAATTAGTCTTCGCTATGGGCCACTCAATCCCTGTAACCATGGTTACCAGGTGGCCTGTCCTCCCATGGGTGTTTGTTTGATGACAATGAGAGTGAGTAGGAGGGAGAGAAAGTGAGGAGATGGATCCAAAAGAGGTGTGCCTGATTTCACGCCATCTCTTACACGAGTAATGCAATGTAATTTATTTAACATTTTCTTTTACCTCAAACCTCAATCTGGCCTCTCCCTCGGCTTCCTTGAGGCCAGATTCACAGACCTGTTTAGAAACTAATTCATCTTAAAGGGAAAAGCCAGCCTCCTGTAGTATACTTGTAAATATTACCCTCTTGGCCGAGGGCAGTTTGATCTGCATTAGTGAGAATCTATCTCAAGGGAGCCGCGACAAACAATAAAAAGTCTGGCAAGGCTCCCAATATGAATCCATGACTATAAAAGCTCCCCGAGCGAGCTTTTCCCTTCATATCTATCAGCGCTACGAAACGAAACTGCCTCCATGTCGAGGCAACAGAAAGTGAGAGGAAGAGGAGATCAAGAGGGGAGATACAGGACAGTAGGGGGCAACAGTGGTTGCTTGCTTCCTGTGTGTGTGTGTGTGTGTGTGTGTTCAGCATGGGGTAAGGGTTAATAAGCAGTACGGCTAAAATGACAGGTCCTCGGGGTAGAACACACAGCTCATTAAAGAACTACACATTCGCTTTGCTCTGTGTCTCTCCTGCGGCCGAGATGGCGCCGCACACGGTGGAAAATCTACTGAATCACGACACGTCTGACTCTCTGCTCTCGCCTCTCCATCAAACAACCAGAATGTCTGTCATGCCCCGCCCCCTCCCCTCCTGCCTGTCCGTCCATCAACCTATCAGTTTGGGTATTTTCTGTCTTCCTTCCTGTCTCCACACCCGAGCGAGTTTATTTCATCTGGTCAGACATCATCTTTTTACAGAGTCTTCCTCTCTGCAGGGATGTTGTTCCCATTCATGACCTTTTTAAGAAGAACTCCTTTGTCTGGATTTCCCTGTCATCAGCTTGTATTCCTTGTGCATCCAAATGCCCCCCACACACAGCAGACAAAACCCCGATGGCCTGTGTTGATGCACCTTCCTCAAGCAATCACTCTGCCGCATCTATCCTTTCATCCACCTCCAATCACTGGCGGGCCCTCGCTGCAGTCCTCTTCAGTGCATTTCGTTTCCTGCTTGCTTCCTCCAAAGGGTTTATGATTTCACTGGAGGCCATGCTTAACCTCAGCGAGCATGACCTTGGGAAGATGCTGCGCTGCAAGTCAAACCGTTAGCGGCTGGTGTTATCGTATGAAAACAGCCACGGCTCATTCGCCAGAACATCAGTTTTAGAGATATGAAACTTTTACTCTGAATCAGAGGAGCAAATGATGAAAAGGTCATCTGTCCAGACCTTTTTCTATTATTAGTAAAGTTTCTGAATAAACTAAATGTTTTTTGAGCGTTATCCGGTTGATTATTACAATATTTAATTGTGCGGTATGCTAAATTAAATTATAAGTAGCATAAAAAGAGATTTTTGACTGTGGTTTCTAGTCATGCTAGCGGTTGTAGGTATTTCATCCAGCAATTAGTCTGATGTGCCATAAGATTGAGTAAATTCTTGTACCCCAGATGATGATCCTTGTGATGTTTCATTTGTGGTTTAAAGTGATAAAGGACAGCTTTTCATTGGATTGTTACTTGGAGTTAGCACAATCATGCTAACACGTTAAAGGAGTACTGTACATTGAAAAGGGAAACATGTCTCATAAGCGTGGAATATAAGGATGCAGACATTAGCCATTGGCCCGTAGCATGATCAAACGTTAATGATGTACATTAATTTTCTGCAAATCTAACATTGCAAATACATTATTTTAAGGAATTTATACAACTAGCTTTTATCTTCTCCTTGTTAAGATCATTCTTTCTTTCTTTCCTTTTTTCTGTTTTATAATTCAAGTCTAAGTACTTGCTGAAGGTATAATCCACTGCTGTCATGCTCTTCCTGCTGTGTGTGTGTGTGTGTGTGTGTGTGTGTGTGTGTGCGTGCGTGCGTGCGTGTTTCCTCTCTGGGGGCCTCAGACTGAAGTAATGAAATGCTCATTACTGATTCAGCTAGAAATGCTAGGGATACATTTACACACACACACACACACACACCAGCTATCCAGACGCTTTTGAAGGTCAACTCGGTTTGTATGTGTCAGTGTGTATGTGTTAGGCGGAAACACAACGAGTGTCTGGTGTGTACACACAAATTGATGCACAACAAGTGTGAGGGTCATGTGGCTGCACTGGCTGATTGGCCTACGACTCACACCTGTTTTCTGCCTCTCATCCCAGACACACCTGAGGCTGATTACGACCGGCCTTCATAAGCCCTGCTCCGCCCGCTGTTCCTAGTCGGACTATTTTTCATGGATCATGTCCCTGCGTACAGAACGTCTTTCTGCCGCTCCTCATCCCTGGGATCTGCCTTTGTTAGAGTTTGTATTTTGAGCTTGCCTATTTGCTTTGTTCTTTTGGCTGTGTCTTTTTGTTTAACAAGATATTTTCGTTGGGCTCCAGCCACCCCGTAACCCGTGCGCAGCTCCGGGATAGTGACTCGACTGATGAACATTCCAGTAAAACTTATAGTCACGTTTGTACTGTCTCCGTCCTCTGTTTCTTGGGGTCCTCTCGCACCAGTCCGTAACAGTAATAGTCCGACCACAGTAACATGGACCCCGCAGAGACGGAACGGGTACGTCAAGCCCTTTCTAGCCAGGGCTTCCTAGTCGGGCAGCACGATGCCTCCCTCAGGGGTCTCGCTGACGCCCTGGACCAGCTCAGCTCCACCGTAGCACAAATGGACGGGCGAGTTGAACGCATTGCCGGGGCCGCAGCGGGGATCCCTCCACCCACCTTCTCCCGCGAGCCGCATCTCCCCACGCCGGAGCGATACGCCGGGGAACCGGGGAAGTGCGCGCAGTTCCTGCTGCAGTGTTCCTTGATTTTGGATCACCAGCCGGCAACGTACAGCACCCAGAGTGCCAAGATCGCGTTCCTGATACGTCTCCTCTCTGACCGGGCTGCCGCCTGGGCGCTCGCCGCCCATTCCAGCGGGGCGGCCTTCCTGGACTCGTACCCGCTATTCGTGGCCGAGATGCGGAAGGTATTCGACCACCGCGTCTGCAGCAGGGAAGCCGGCAGCCGCCTCCTTTCCCTTCGACAGGGCTCCGCCACCGTCGCCCATTTTTCGGTAGACTTCCGTATCACAGCGGCGGAGAGCGGGTGGGGACAGACTGCACTCCAGTCAGTTTTTTTAAGGTGCCTCAACGACGATGTCAGAGACGAGTTGGCGGCACGGGACGAGGCCAGGTCACTGGAGGAACTGGTGGCGCTCGCTATCCGTCTGGACGACCGCCTCAGAGAGAGACGCCGTGAGCGCGCTGAGACCCGGGGAGTCCGTGGATCCATGGGCCCCCGGCCATTACGGAGGCCCGACTTGGGTGCCTTCGTCCCCCCGGAACCGGCTGCTGCCACCCCTTCTCCCGGTGCTGGTGAGGAGCCAATGCAGCTGGGGAGAACCAGCCTCTCCAGGGTGGAGCGTCAGCGTCGCCTTCAGCAGCACCTGTGCCTCTGCTGTGGTGAACAGGGTCACTACCTCGCCTCCTGCCCCATACGGCCCAGAAGCGCCACTCCGCCAGCCGGGGGACGGGCCCTTCTGAACCGGGCAGCGTCCTCCCTCCACACAGTCAGCGGGGTTACAATTCGAGGTACGATCCGTTTTCTGCAAGATTCTGTTCCGGTGCACGTTCTGATCGACAGCGGATCAGACGATAACTTTGTGGACTCTGAACTCTGTACCCAAGCCGGCATCCCGCTGGTGACGCTTGCTAGTTCCATGGACGTCTTGGCGTTGGATGGGAAGCGCCTATCCAAGGTCACACACCGCACGGCCCCTGTCACCCTCCAGTTGTCAGGAAACCACGCTGAGGTCCTTTCTTTTTATGTTTTCTCGTCACCCTCTGCTCCGTTGGTGCTCGGACTCCCCTGGTTACAGATGCACAATCCCCACATAGACTGGTCCACCGGGTCGGTAGCCAATTGGAGCGTTTATTGCCACTCTAACTGTCTCCGGTCAGCTATCCCTCACTCCGGTCACACCCCTCCGTCCACTCCGCCACCGGCCGACTTATCCAATGTTCCAACGGTGTATCATGTCCTCCGTGAGGCTTTTAGCAAGACCCGCGCTCTGGAACTACCGCCTCACCGACCCTATGATTGTGCTATAGATCTGCTCCCTGGCTCACCTCTCCCTTCGCAGAGGCTGTTTAATATCTCCAAGCCAGAGAGGGAGGCCATGGAGACGTACATAACCGACTCCGTGGCGGCAGGCATCATCCGTCCGTCCTCCTCTCCGGTCGGGGCGGGGTTTTTCTTTGTCGAGAAGAAGGACAAGAGCTTGCGCCCCTGTATCGATTACCGTGGCCTCAACTCCATCACCGTGCGCAACAAATACCCCCTTCCTCTCATAGATTCGGCGTTCGGGTCACTTAGTCAGGCCACCATTTTCACTAAGCTCGACCTCCGAAATGCTTACCACCTCGTCCGTGTCCGCGAGGGGGACGAGTGGAAGACGGCGTTTAACACACCTCTCGGTCACTTCGAGTATTTGGTTATGCCGTTCGGGCTCACCAACGCACCGGCGGTTTTTCAAGCCTTAGTGAACGACGTGCTGAGGGATATGCTAAATCGGTTTGTTTTTGTGTACCTCGACGACATCCTGATCTTCTCCCGCAACCTGGACGAGCACGTCCAGCAGGTGAAGTTGGTCATCCAACGGCTGCTAGAAAATAAGCTGTTTATCAAGGCCGAGAAGTGTGAGTTCCACACCACCTCCGTACGGTTTTTGGGTTTCGTGGTAGAACAGGGACAGATCAAGGCGGATCCGGCTAAGGTCCGAGCTGTGGCAGAGTGGCCAGTCCCTGATTCTCGCAAGCAGTTGCAACGGTTCCTCGGTTTCGCCAATTTCTACCGCCGTTTCATCAGGGACTACAGCAAGGTCGCCTCCCCCTTGACTCGGCTCACATCCCCTAAGACACCGTTTGAGTGGTCCACTGCCGCCGCCGCCGCGTTTAGCCGTTTGAAGGCCCTGTTCACGTCGGCCCCCGTACTTATTCACCCTGACCCGGCCCTTCAGTTTATCGTGGAGGTGGATGCTTCCGACACTGGGGTGGGGGCCGTGCTCTCGCAACGGAACCCGAAGGATTCCAAGGTGCGTCCCTGTGCGTTTTTCTCCCGACGCCTATCGCCTGCAGAACGGAACTATGACGTGGGCAACCGGGAGCTGCTGGCTGTGGTTCTGGCGCTCCAAGAATGGAGGCATTGGTTGGAGGGCGCAGTACAACCTTTTGTGGTGTGGACGGACCACAAGAACCTGTCCTACCTCCGCTCGGCGCGCCGCCACAACTCCCGCCAGGCTCGGTGGGCGTTGTTCCTGGGACGGTTCCAGTACACGCTCACCTACCGCCCTGGTTCCAGGAACACCAAGCCGGATGCGCTTTCCCGGCAATTCGCCCCCACGATGGAGGAGGGGGTGGTGGAAGCCATCGTTCCCCCATCTTGTGTCGTGGGCGCCGCTCGCTGGGAGGTGGAGCGGACCGTCCAGGAGGCCCAGGGTGATCGACCGGTGCCAGGCGATTGCCCCCCCGATCGGATGTTCGTCCCACCAGCAGCTCGTCCGGAGGTGCTACAGTGGGGGCATGCCTCCAGGGTAGCCTGCCATCCGGGAGTCAACCGCACGCTGGCGCTGCTGCGCCGGAGCTTTTGGTGGCCATCCATCGCCGCCGACACCCGGGCCTTCGTCTCCGCATGCACGGTTTGTGCCCGCAGCAAGGCTTCGCATCGGTTGCCGTCTGGACTTCTCCGGCCGCTGCCCATACCCGGACGCCCCTGGTCCCACATAGCCCTGGATTTCGTCACCGGCCTTCCCCCCTCCGGTGGTAACACTGTCGTGTTGACTGTTGTGGACCGGTTCTCCAAGGCAGTCCACTTCGTTCCTTTGCCCAAGCTCCCGTCTGCCTTGGAAACCGCACAACTCATCACACAGCATGTGTTCCGGCTCCACGGTATCCCCCTGGACATTGTGTCGGACCGGGGCCCCCAGTTCATCTCTCAGGTCTGGAAGGCGTTCTGCCGTGAGCTGGGTGCTGCGGTCAGCCTGACGTCAGGGTACCATCCCCAGTCCAATGGCCAGACGGAGAGGGCGAACCAGGACCTTGAGGCGGCTCTCCGTTGCGTCTGTTACCAACGACCTTCGTCCTGGGCCGCCCAGCTGCCCTGGGTGGAGTACGCTCACAATTCGCTGGTGAGCTCTGCTACGGGGGTGTCGCCGTTTGAGGCGTCGTTGGGGTTCCAACCACCCCTGTTCCCGGCCCAGGAGGGTGAGGTGGCAGTTCCTTCTGTCCAGGACCACTTGCAGCGGGCCCGCCAGGCCTGGCGGGACACCAGGGAGGCCCTGACCCGCACCGCGGCCCGGAATCGGCAGTTGGCGGATCGTCGTCGTGCTCCAGCTCCCCCGTACCAACCGGGCCAGAAGGTCTGGCTCTCCTCCAAGGATCTCCCGCTGCAGGCGGTCAGCAGGAAGCTGGCCCCGCGCTACATCGGCCCCTACGAGGTGGAGCGCATCATCAACCCCAGTGCCGTCCGCCTCAAGCTGCCGCCCGCGCTGAAGGTGCATCCTGTCTTCCACGTCTCCTTGCTGAAGCCGGTTGCCTCCAGCGATCTGTGCCCTCCGGCCGACCCCCCTCCGCTCCCGCGTCTTGTCGACGGCCATCCGGCTTATACTGTCCGGCGGTTGCTGGACGTTCGCCGGCGGGGTCGGGGTTTCCAGTACCTCGTGGACTGGGAGGGGTATGGGCCTGAGGAGCGGTCGTGGGTTGCCCCGTCCTTGATTCTGGACCCCGACCTGTTGGTTGACTTTTATCGGGACTTCCCGGACAAGCCTGGTCGGCCGCCGGGTGGCGTCCGTTGAGGGGGGGGTACTGTGAGGGTCATGTGGCTGCACTGGCTGATTGGCCTACGACTCACACCTGTTTTCTGCCTCTCATCCCAGACACACCTGAGGCTGATTACGACCGGCCTTCATAAGCCCTGCTCCGCCCGCTGTTCCTAGTCGGACTATTTTTCATGGATCATGTCCCTGCGTACAGAACGTCTTTCTGCCGCTCCTCATCCCTGGGATCTGCCTTTGTTAGAGTTTGTATTTTGAGCTTGCCTATTTGCTTTGTTCTTTTGGCTGTGTCTTTTTGTTTAACAAGATATTTTCGTTGGGCTCCAGCCACCCCGTAACCCGTGCGCAGCTCCGGGATAGTGACTCGACTGATGAACATTCCAGTAAAACTTATAGTCACGTTTGTACTGTCTCCGTCCTCTGTTTCTTGGGGTCCTCTCGCACCAGTCCGTAACAACAAGATTGGGCATAATTGGTGTGTATATTGACAGCTCTGTACAAAACACTGCTGGCATCTGATATGAGATGCGATCATTAACACACTCGTACAAACACGCTCACGTTCACTGTCAATTGCTACTCATCAAATCCTGCATCCCTGTCATCACAGCATCCATACGGACAAACACACACCAACACACAAACTATAATCAAACGCACACAAATATTTGAGCTACTCGGGTTATTATAAAGGCAAAACTCGACAGCACATTATCCGTGTTTATGGCATTAAGGTGCCTTAGTTGTGCTTTCCCGACCGTTACACCTGATCAAAGCGTAACTGCCGTGCTTGTCTGACACACGTTGTGTTTATGGACTCACCAACGCTGCCCTGCTGGGATTAGGAAGACGCTGCGTTGTCAGCTGGGTTTTGTTTCCAATGGCAGACTGTGGGAATGAAAGCAAAGAAGCCCGACTGAGTCTTGGTGGGGGTAAGGGGGGGGGGGGGGGGTGTTGTGTCTGGTTTCTCATGAATGGATGCTGTGGGAAGCTGGGATGTTAAAATCTGCATTTCGCAATCGATTAAGAGTGTTTTTTTTTTTTTATGGTGTCATTTTCTTCTTATCATTTCTTTTATAATTTACCGATTTTAAAAATCAACTCTGATTCACTTTTACTTTTCATGGTTTGTCAAATATAATGTCTCTGGAGATTGGAACAGCAAACCTGAATTTGGACCTCAGTTTCCTTTGTCTCGGTTTCTGTTATCCATCACCACAATTCCTTGTCAAGATCCTTCAAATGTCACCTCTGCATTCCTACGATTGCACGCACGCACACACACACATTATTAATCGCCGGAAAGGTTAGACTACATCATGGATATGACAAGTGAGTGAGTGTGTGTATTCCATGGCATACTATGGATTGTTGCTAAGGGACAAACGTACCAAAGGTTGTGCATTGAGAGGCCGTTTATGTCTTCCTTTATGTTACTTCCACCTGTTCCATTTAGGTAGGCGTCACACAATCTCTTTATTTTGTGTGGAAGAAGAGTTAAATTACGCACGACCTTGTGTGAACGTAGACGGAAGCAGAAAGTGTGGCTCACTGATAAAGCGGATCCATCCTTGTGAGACTCGTTATCTCTGACTGGAAGCTTCAGGTTTTGTCGAGAGTGAACTTCTTTCAGCTATTTATGACACAGATCAAACCACACACACGACACGTGCACACATGAGCCGACTCCCATATCCCTCCATGCAGCCGCAGTTCATCAAAAGAGTAAAAGATAAAGGACATATTCCGAATCGAAGCGCATTCTGCTGTGAGTAAATCCTCTGAATCACCATTGCAGTGTGTTAAAACACGCATCATGCAGATGTTCTCGCCGTGTGTGTTTCTGTTACGCATTTGGTTTCTGCACGTTTACTGTTGTGTGTACAGTTGTCTGTGTGAGCATCGTCGTGAGATATAATATTTGTGTGAGCGTGTTAACAAACACCTCAGCGAATGAAAGAAGCTCTTTGTCCATTGTGCTGAAGGAAAGTGTTTTCTAAGAGACGGCATCAAATGTCTACTCAAGACGGTGTTTGTGTGTGTGTGTGTGTGTGTGTGTGTCAGGATAGAGCATGTTGTGCAATTGGTGATGGCACAGGTGAGTATGAGAATTTCTCTGCCTTGTGTGTGTGTGCGTGTGTGTGTGTGTGTGTGTGTGTGCGCACAGTTAGCTGGCAGCACAGTCTGTCTCTCCTGTCCTAATCCATTCATTTACCTGAGTTCTTCCCATGAGAGGCCTGGATTACTGCCAACACACACACACACACACACACACACACTCCACCTCCACTTCCATGTTTATGAAAGCTCAGCTGGTGAAGTTTGGCCATATGCACCTCCAATGAAGCAATATCTCCCGTGTGTGTGTGTGTGTGCGTGCGCGTGCGCGCTGAGGGTGGGTGTCACATCCATAAATCTTTCGGATCAGCCATTAAGTGATGCAAGGTTTCACGTTATCATGAGACTAACCGCAGATCTAGCTGCTCCAGACATCTGGACTCTGACTTGATTTATTTCTTGACGGACATGTTTTGATCTAAATTTGCAAAAGGTCTTGGAAAAAATCCAAACTTGTTCTGGTTCCGTCGGCTGTTCCGGAGCAGGAAGCGTGCTGCGGTTGGGGACGCTTATTGGATTCATGAAGTATTACGTTTCCCATGTTTAAGAGTAGTTTCGTGTCACGTGACGCATACTTCATTTTGGATAACAGAACTTTATCTGTTTTGCGTTCAGAAACAAGGAAGTAAATGAAAACCAACAAGAAGCAAACACCAAAAGGAGATTTATCCTGGACCACATCAAGAACAAAATAGTTGAAGTTAAATTGACTGATGATAAACTGAAAAAGGTTCAACCTCCACCAAGGCGCTGTCTCCCCCGTTACGTCATTGCACCTGAAGGCAACAGTCCCATGATGCTCTGATCCTCTTAATACGTCTTGATGTCCATGAAAACCTTCTGTGGAATTAAATATCGCCTTTGGTATCAGGAGTAGCTTCATCATAAGGAATGGAGGCGGTAACAGTTAATGAGAAGCCGTGAAAAAATAACATGTAAGAATTTGATTTCAGGGTCCCGCCCTAATTGTTCTTATTGAGATTATTTAATGAGCAATATTAAATGTCTTTGATTTATTTGTTGTAATATTAGCAGTTTAGCATCAATTATACTTTCAGATTAATTAATTGTGAAAGCATAATCATATTTGGAACGGTGTTGTTCTCGTATGAGTGCGTCTTCTTGTAATTTTCCCAGGCGACACATCCAGCGGTCAAAGTCCAGCGAACAAGAACATGGCGCCGCCTCCTCCTCGTCGCCTCGTCCCTCCTCATCATCCATCACCGACACAAGTAGGTCACGCCTTCTCATCATTTCGTGTCTTTTTCCATCCTCCCTGTGCTGCTGCCATTTGTTCCCGTGTAATGTTGGAATCTTTCTACACCAGGCGACGGCTCGAGGCTCCGCCCAAACGCTGTCTGCCGAACCTTTAACCCTGGCGACGCTGCTGATGCTGATGCTGCTGCTGCTATCACCGGGACAACGCCGCTGATAGCCGACACAGACGATAACCTGTTAGCTTCTCTGTTGAGGTTGATTACGTGGCGGTTCGGTAATGGCAGGTCAGCCCCACTGATTATTTTCCGATGCGGGGGGCACAGTATGCATTTATATTTTACCTCTACTGACCTCTACAATTGTTTTTTATTTGTATTTAACTTTGATAGGTTAGACTGCGCTGAACTACTGAGGTTTTGTTTTTTGAAGAGGGATGTACATACAAATATATATTCTATATTTATATGAAGACTTTCTATAGATAACAGTGGCTTGATGTGTAAATAGAGATTAATCTAGAAACAGAGCAGACTGACTTGGACATGAAGGGATGCTGGAACATTAAGATCCATGACAGCTTAAGTTCAGCCACTTGTAAGGACTTTTAAATATCGGAGAACAGTCAGCGTGGAGAGCTTTCTCGACAGACAAAGCAACCAATTATATGACACTTCAACCTTTTGCAAATGCCCTTTAATGTAGAATTTGGCCTATTCGCTTGTGGAGACATGCTCTTTGGTCTCTGCAGCCAGGATGCAAAGATGTATTTAACTCTGCAACGTTTCTTCACACTTTTAATTCGCCCAGTTTCTCCATTAGAATCCATGTGATGCATCTTGGTGTTTTTAGCCTTGCACAGTGTGAAATGTTGTTTACTGACTTCTCATGGCAAATGCTGAACTTTAAGGGCTGGACGGTCTCCAAATGTGTCAACATTATTACGGTATATAGATACGACTTAATTAATCCAGATCTTTTTGAGTCATCTTGCTAACAGACGGTCGGACAAACAAAAGGCGGCGATTACATAACCTCCGTCTCGCCACGGTGGTGGTAATAAACCAGCTGAAGAACACCCTGTGCATTCCTGTCAGTGGAATTTTTTTGAATTCCCATATAAATGTCTGCCTTAATCGTGAAGGAACGCGACTGGCGAATGAGGCAACTTCCAGCTGAAGAGCTGCCTGGCAGCGAGCCCGAACGCTGTCATCTGGTGGGATGCTTTCACAACGTCGTCTGTCAAACAAATATGCTATTATTTAATCACTATTTAAAAATTGGGCCCCAACCCAAATGAGGCGAGACAGACAGATGGATTCATGCCAACCACTCAGTTTTTTCCCTCAGCCTTTCATGGCGACCTAAATAAACAAAAACACACATTAATGCACAAACAGGATGTTTAGAACACATGCTGTTGTGTTTAATTATTTTTTCCAATAACACCACGATGGGCTTTTGATGATAATTTAAAATATAAAAAATCTATATTTTCATATCTTGTACATGCTTTTACGTCTTTTGTAACAGACTGAGCCATTTCAGCTCTCTTGAGTAATAATTCCGATGAAAACAATTAGTTCTGTTTTTGCTCCCCTTCATCTCTAAGCTGCAAATTGAAGCACTGTTAAAACTTTCTTTTAGTGACTGGAGTGTGGTGCGTTTAGTCACAAATCATATGAGGAATGATAAAAGCTTCTTGTGCTGTGTTGTCTTCACGGTTCTTTTTAATCTAAAATCAACAGATTTTTTATTTAGTTTCTTTTACACTTTTCATTACCTCATCACTTCCTGGCTGTAAATCAGTCCGGTCATGTTCTCCGTTAGCCGGACTACCTGAACTCGTCTCGTGTTGTTCTGGTTTTGAGGGTTTGAACTGACCTTTATGAAACGAGCCTGGGATGAACATCCAGAAAATACGGTCGTATGGTTTCTCTGACTACTGTTTGAAAACTATTGCAGGACTTTAATAAACTAAAATCAGTGTCAAATGTACGGAACTGTGTCTTTTTAGAATGTGTAGCAGCCCAAGTGTGGGATTAATGTTTGAGCCACAAAGAGGTGACATAACAAACATAATTAACATATCAAGTTTTATTTTATTACGTTTGCAGGAGCTGTCATTTTTTTCGCCGAGCATGATCACACTTGCAAATAATTTATTTTTTTGTGGATGTTTTGCTATCCATCATAACATAAAATAAAGTTTTCATTCAGAAACTCAAACTGGTGTTTTTTGTTTTTTTGGTGTGGAATATTTCACCATCAGAGAATCCACCATATCTGAGCTGCTGAAATGGGATTAAACAGGAATTTGAAGCCGTCACAGCTTTATGTGTGCCTGTACAGTATAGTATATTGATGGGGAATGCAGCTCTCATGGCTTCCGGCCCTTTTGGAGATTACTGTGATTGGATTGGCATGGTCGGTAATTTGGCACAGATTACTCACTTGACACAGGAAGGTGCCAAGGGATGATGGGAAATAAAGACATCATTGAATGCAAATTGCCACTGCGAAAGCGAGCGACAGCACGAAGCCCAAAGACTGAGAAGAGTTTCTATTCCTCATCCCGATGTTGGCACGATGGAGTCCTACCCATAAATATGATTATTTTTGGCGATGAATGTTCAAATTTGTTTTCAAACCAATATTTATAGATTTTTATTCATTGCCGTTGAATCATCGCTTTTTGTTCCTTTGTGAGAAAAATCATTTTTAACGCCGCTGTCATCGATTTACCGAGGAGAGAACTTCTGCCAAACAGGGCAAAGTGCAAATACTCTCTGCACGTTCCTCCACGTTAGAGCAAAGAGACAGAAAAGCTGGCATCCAGTAGGACGAGAGGTGATGGGGGTGAAAAGAAGCGGGGATGAGCCAAGAGTTCGTGACGTGACGGGAGGGCGAGGATGCTCTGAATAACTCCTGCCCTCATGCAGCGGCGCTGGAGAAATCATAGCTGCGTTTATGCTAATCCTGTCCAGGGGTGATGTTTGAGGTTAGGAATAAATCCTATTTCTATTTCTATCCTTTTCAGTGTTCACAGCTTTCAGACACGTGAATCAGATGACTGACGATATTGCTTACTGAGTCTTGAGAGACTTTTTGATGGGTTTGAATGTCACCCATGAAGTTCCCCGTTTGTCGAGTCTTTTCTATATTGAAAAGCCCCAAATTGTCGCCATTCATCATGTGAACTGCTCCATTGTGAATGAGCTTGCGTGGAAGCTCAACTGCAGCTTTGAATGTGAAAGGTGTATTGTTTCCTAAAGCTTCTGGGTGTGTGAAAGATCCCTGCCTATCAGTGTCTTGTGATGCAATCTATATGCCAGTGGTGTATCGCCGGTCTAATTCTGGAATGGTGTTTTAAGACTCATTTAACCTGAAAGCTGATCAACGTCTCAGCGGTTGGCAGCTTCCTTATCTGCAGTCTGTAATACCAAGGTGGACAAACCCTGCTGAAGCAATCGGGATTAAGGGTCTCGCCGAAGGGCACTTTAACAAAACTTTGTGTGAACAGAGAGCTCTGACTCACACCCATTTTATTGCCTCAATCCCCGAAACAACAAATAAACCTGTTTTCCAGCTGCTTGGTTTCATGCGTTGGGAGTTTTCTTACTGTCCGCATGGCAAATGAAATGAGCCCTTTTTTTAACGCTCTGTTTTTTTGTCTCGATGACTCAACGATTAACCGTTGTTTCGTGCCATTGTAGGCCAGCGGAGATGGGTGAATTGCGTAATTACCCTCGCCGAACAGGAGGCGAGGGTATTGCAATTGGGTTCGTTTGTCTGTTTGTTTGTTTGTATGTTTGTCTGTCTGAGCGCATAACTCAAAAACTAGTAACCCAATCGACTTGAAATTTTTACACAAGCAAGGTTCTGTCCGTGGCTCGGTCCTCCCCGAGAATGGTGTTGATCCGGATCTGGATCCAGATTCTAGAATTATTTTTACATCTGGAATTGTGCCTGTGCTGTAAAGTGTCACTTTAAGAGGGAGGAATATGAATGGCATGGTGGGAAAAAGAGGGAGGGACACGAATGGCATGATGGGAAAAAGAGTCCAGAAGGTGTCTTGTAGTACGTTCCGGAGCAGCAAGCTAGAGCAGGTTTGGCCCCTCTGATCCGGAAGCCCTGTTTACTGTCTCACAAGATCGAATAGTCTTTTGGAGGCGAGGGTCTGCAATCTCTGATTGTCTTTCTAGTTCCAGATGCAAAGCAAAGCCTTTACGGTGACATCAGCACAGCAAGTGCAACGCAGCGACCGATGATGCGAAAAGATGCATGAAGTAAGTGAGTAAATGCTGTAGCTGCAACAGCTTCACATCGATGTTGATCGCGTCTCGGTTCAGTCCTGCTGCAGACAAATGCAACCAAGAACTGACTGACGGGGGAGTTTAAAGAGAAAGGAAATAGCTGTCGTTCTGATTTAAGGAAAGAGTCGAACAGATCAATTGGCTGTACAAACACTGCAGGTTGTAGCAGGCTGAGCTGCTTTGTCTTTCATTATTTACCTCCCTCAAACATGCACTCAGAGCTGCTGAGCTTTCACGGTGCGCAAGTCGGCGTGTGCGCAAGCGAGGTGTAAAGGCTAGCAAAATAGGGAATGAGTTAAACTATGGCGAGGATTAAAGGATTCAAACGTTCTACTCTGAGGGCGGAAAACTGAAGAGGAGAAGAGCAAACTGCGTAAATCCTGTGGTTAAGTCAAATCAAATCAAATCAATCAGTGTGCCTCTGATCTGGCTTGACCAGCCTTATATCAGGTCCAAAAGCAAAGATCGTCTGAAGGAAACTCTCCACAGCTCTGATTTGTGATAGTTTATTCTTGCAAAATAGATAATTACCCAACAGACGTTCCACGTCGTTGTTTTCTGATTCTAATGGAATATTGCATCTCCACGGGACAATGAGATTCTCCTGGTGGACCTGAGGACAGGTACAACGTTAAAAGTCAAAGCCAGTATTCAACATGGTAATCCTCTGTTTCTTGACCATGGGTGTTAAAATCCTGCTACAACAAGCTTAACGCCGTGACAAAGCTCTGTGAGAGCGATCTGGCTGCAGGCGTTGGCTGACGTTCAGCAAAGGAGCACGGAGTCTCACTCGTGCTTCTCTTCCGGAACACGCTAGTTTGGTTGAAACACAAAAGGAATATAATATAATATATATTAATATAATAATAGCAACCAGCCATATAGGATAATGAGATATTTATATATCCACCGAGGTACATTATGCACAGAATGCACCACCAGCACTCACGCTCCTCTGCTGCCTCCAATTTAAAACTGATCAGAGCGCTAAAGACATTTTGCAGCTTGTACTTCACCCACAGTTGGATTTCCTCCCAGCCGCTGAGGTGTCAGTCAGACGTCAGGGCAGCAGCTGACCTTTGCTGGTCAGCCTTTGCGCTGCTGTCGGGGATGATGTAAGACATGAAGACTGCGGGGCGTCTGACAGCTCATGGGTCAAGTCCACCTGCGCTGCCAAAATGAACCGGTCAGCTTGCAATTCACCAGCCGCTGACCTCACCGCAGGGAAACTGGCGTCTTTGCCCTCGTTTGTGTGAATCTGGTTTTGTTTCAGAAATGCTAATTTACCTCATTTGCATTACATGTATTCACTTGCAGGAGAAAATCCTTGAACTTCAGATGCGCCTGTGGAGACAGAATCGACTGATGTTCCCGGCGCTATGGGCCAATCGAAAGCTGCGTGGTCGGAAACAGTTTAGTCAGCAGCCCTTCACTTTAAAACTCCCTGGTTGACCATGTGAACCTCTCAGAATGACTAACGTATTTTAAATATATTTTCTAAGCACCTTTATTATAATATATGTTTCCAGTTTGTATGCATATTTTGTTTTATTCACTTATTTAAATCATCATATTTTACCTTCTGGAGTTTTAATGTCCTGGTTTTATTACCTCAATGTTTGTTTGTTTGTTTGTTTGTTTGGTAGGCAATCATATAATTTTGGGATGGACGTACCTGTACGACCTGCAGGCGTCGCTGTTCAGCCCTCGATTCCTGACAAACGCAAGACAAGCGTGTTTCACACAAAGAGAGAAAAGGAGACGCTTCAACACTGGAAACACTCCCGCAAACACACTAATCCTGGAAAGGGGGATTATTTACCAAATAGTTGTTCTGCTGCCTGAACAGCATCTCGTTTAAATTGTTTTGTATAAACAGGCTGATTTCCATAATCATGACCAGCATATCTGCACAGGCTTTGACTGAATGACACCTGCTCTCTCTCTCTCTCTCTCTCTCTCTCTCTCTCTCTCGCTCTCTCTTTCTCTCTTTTGTGTCTGACATCTCTGCAGCTCGTTGGCAACGCGCAGCCCTGAGGAAGAGGAGGGGGAGAAGGCGGAGGAGGTGGAGCGGGGTGTACCTGACACCTACAGCCGAGCGCAGCAGCTCTCGTCTCCCGCAGACGCAGTCACGCCGACCGGCGCATTCTCCTGTCGCGCGGTTCTCCGGTTTATAACGGGAGGTCGTGAGAATCAGTGCTCGTGCTGACAGACTGAAAACTCAAGAAGAGGGATCTTCTCAGAACTTCCATTGCGTTCAAGACATCTTCGGGATTGTCCTGCCTGATTCAGGGACTCGGCGAGATGCGTCTCCCGGCGCTCCTCTCTGCGCTGCTGTGTCTGTCCGCAGCGGCGGGCCCGGTGTCCGGGGCGGACCGGAGCTGCGCTGACCTGCGGCAGTTCTACACCGGGAAAGGATTCACGTTAGCCGGGGTACCCCAGGCAGAAATCTCCGGTAAGTTAATGGGAAAAATTACAGCAAATAATCAAAAATGAAAAAAAAAAAAAAAACACTTCCTGGCACTTTAAAAAATCAGTTTTCATACTTTATTTTTTAACGTGAAAGGGCTGCTATGTTAAATATATATATATATATTCTATACATCAGAATGCGTGTTTAAGGATTGCCTCTATTGTTTCTACACATTGAAATGTCCCATTCAAATGCAATATACGACCTACAGCAAGTTTTAATTTGCAATAACTTGTATTGTTCTGAAAGGATGCATCCATCCCAATTCATGCGCAGTTATTCAGCCGCCCTCACTGATCAGCCATCCTAACTGAGTGTTTGATCCGCGCTCTCCCCATTAGAGAGATGTCTGGGACATTTCCATTGTCTGAGCACGGGTTGGATGTAATGCAATGTGTCTCGTAGAGCTATTACAGGTCAATTCGGGACATTTGCTGAGGTTTGCACTGCAGGTGTGGACGTCTTTTATTCTAAACTGCAGATGGCAAATATAGATTTACTTTCTGGTCCTCACTGCTGAAACTCTAAATTGTGTAGCAGCAGTGCACTAATGTGTTATGTGGATTTTTATTTTATTGTCTACACCAGTGTGGAGTGCAGATGGGATGGCTTTGTGTGTGCATGCGTGTGTGTGTGTGTGTGTGTGTGTGTGTGTGATGCTGAAATGGCCTGTTTTGTCATTTGCTTCAACCACGATGTATAATGAGTAGCCTGGGGCAACGTTCAATATCAAGTAGAGCTCAGCGAGCTCACATCACACGCTGCTGTAATGAAATAGAGTTGGATAAGACAGGAGAGGCACATTTTTGTATTCCGTTCGTTTGATTCTTCCGGTATTATTGCCTGTCAATCAGCCTTGCATCCAACCATTCAGGTAATCACTCAATTACACGTCTAGTCAACTAAACAATCAGCTCAAAACTCGGGGAGTTGAGCATTAAAGCAGGCATCAAAGTCAACTCTGTGGTTCCCACTCTTCAACCGGTGCCAATTAACGTGTCTCTGTCTCGAAGAAAGCGTTGAGGAAGGACAATGGGGACATTTAAGCTCATTGTCTGTCTCGTCCTGCGTTACACCTGGAAGTCTAAAAGCGAGATAAAAAAAAAAAACGTATATCTGAAGGTAATCGCGTGGCCTGTCAGTGAAAATAGCCTGGTACGATTAGGCGTCTGTCTGCCTGTCTGCCTGTCTGTCTGAGTGGATGCGTGACTCAGTTAGAGACAAGCAGGCCTGCAAGAGGCAGGGGAAAACAGTGGACAGGAAACATGGTGGCAGGTTAACAGACAGCGAGTTAGTCTCACAAGGTTTCTGTCAGCGCTTCACGGACAACTGAAGAAGAACCCAGGCACGTCGGCGTCCCTCCCATTCCATTAAAAACTCATCTTTTATTGACAGATGAAAAACACAATGCCTCAGCTCAGTCGCTTGGACCTTGATCTGCTCTGGTTATTTGAGCGAGAGCGCTTCCTTCCCAGAATCCATTAAAACTGACAACCACATAGAAGAGAAAGATGGCGAGCGGCAGCAACAGTGGGCTCTTCAATCTGCCTCATCTCGCAGATCCAAGGTTGGTAAATGTAGGGGGGGGCACACTGGACAGCACTCCTTTGTCAGAATTCATCTGGAGCCAGTTTGTAGGGCTCATGAACAAAAGTTTTTTTTAAATTGGCGATTGGTGGGCCAATCCCAGTTGACTTTGGTGAAGAGGAAGGGCGCGTCAGGGAGCGGCCCCCTGTGCATCACGAGGACGTGCAACCTTTCACACGCACGTTTATACCTACAGGCAATGAAGAGTCGCCTATTCATCTGACTTTGGAGTGTTAGCAGAAACCAGAGTACATACTGGGAACCTTAGAAGATACTGGGAGGACAGCCCCAGGTCTGGATTCAAACCCTAAACCAAGCTAGTGCTGTGGATCAACTCACTGGGTCTTAAGTGGGTTAGAGATCTGCTGGCTAGTTACGATCCATCAGTAAGAAGGTTCTGCATCTGGATGGGGAAGAACATGTGTTGCTACTTAATGATCCTGCAGAACAAAGAATAAATTACTGTCCCGGTGATCGGCAAACACACACGGATGTGGCAACACACTTTGACACATGACTGCACCTCTCTCCAGTGAATGCAGCGTATCACAGTCTGCTCACTCTCATTTTACCCTGCCTTCACTCCTTCTGCTTTGTCTTCCTCATCTTCGTCGCCTCCTCCGCCACCAGCGTTCCCTATTTTTTACGGGATAGAGTTTCCACAGATTGTTCCACAGATTGGTCTTTCCGCCATTACCCGGGGACGGGGACGGGGACGGGGACGATGGCAGTGAAAACAAATCTCATTCCTGATTTGGTTTTTCAATGACAGACGCGTTTCCTTTTGTGCGGTAAATGAAGCCATGAAAATCCTTCCAGACAGCAGGTAGAATCAAATGAATGATGTCATTTTTCTTCGGTCGTAACACTGGGATCAGTATTTATTTAGTAGTCGTACGTCTTGGCAAAGCAAAGTGTCCACAATATTGCAATCGAATTGAACCTGAGGGGAAGATAGTGTGCAGGAGCGAACTAGCATTACTGCATTAATTGCACAATTGAAAAACATTTCTCTCCTGTTTCTTCCAAATCAACAAGGTCGGCACTTTCAATTTCTTAATGGAAGGCACCTTGGAAAGTTTACATGCACATTCCAAAAAGTGTACAATCTGAAAATAGCACAACGCGGCCTCTGTGCCTGGTGAACATCAGATTGACATGACAAGGCGGATATGAAATGTTATCGCTACACAGGGTGCGAACATTTGTAAACTGACATGATAAATATTAGAATTTCAAAGTAAATCAGGCCTAATCTGACAGGTCGACGCTCTCAGCTCCTGCTCGGCTCCTATTCTCACTCCCAATTGTCCTGAGGGTTAAACCTCCATGTGAATGGAGGTTGTCTTTCCGGCCGTCCGCCTGTCTGTGTTTGTGTCTGGGAGTGTTCTTAACATACACATTGTGCCCTATCCCTGGTGTGTGTGTGTGTGTGTGTGTGAAAGCCAACACCTCCAGCTAAAATGCTTAGTTTCTTTCACACTTGCATTGTCTGTGCAGGGCAGCACACACCCATGTGATCGTATGACACATGGAAACAGAGACGCTGTCGTGCACGCGTCCCAGTCTGTCAGGAAGTATAGAGTTTTGATGCTTCTCTGTGTGTTTGTGTTGTGTAGCCTACATACTGAGTATTTATGTTGTTTCTTTTATATAAGAACATGCAGAGTTTTAGGTCAGATTACCTGCAGATTAGGGGTCATTACAGGTTTGGTTACCAGTCACTTATTCTGAAGTCAAGGGAGCGTCCATTCACTGCATTTATACAATGCCAGTGTCCTTTCTTCAGAGGGACAGCAGCTCCAATTTGATTTACAAAAATCTGCAGTAGAAGACGTTAGAGAAAATGTGTTAGTTGATGTGTGTGACGGTTTGGCAAAATGCTGCAAGTAAAAAGAATGTAAGTCAAGACAAAAGCAAAAAAAGAAAAGAAAAGGTTTGTAATTAATAACACTTAAACCGCAGTGGGATGAATGCAGGATGCAAAACAATGACAGAGTGAGGATTTAAGTCTCTCTTACACTGTCATTGATTTTCGCAGTATATTTCACACTACCTGCGTGAAATTTGCAAAATACATCAAATCAGAAATCAAAAAATCTATATCAATATTGCACATCTGGTGGCGCTGGCTCATATCTGCCTCCGGTGTGTGAAACCCTCAGGGTGTGAGCTTTTACACATGTGAGGGAGGAAATTGGTACTGTCTGTCATCTGTCACATATCACATGCTCGCGATGAGCATCCACAGACATCCAGAGTCTCTCTTCCCTGGTTTACCTCTGCATTGTGTTTTGGGTTTCAGATCTATCTATGAGCAGGTTGTGTGTGTGTGTGTGTGTGTGTGTGTGTGTGTGTCTGCGTCTGGGGGGTTTTGGGCTGGCAAGAACTGTAAAAGCAGAGCTGTGAATCTTTCATGATGTCTGATGCAGTGACATGAGAAACAGAGAGACAGAGATAAAAGTGAGGAGGTGCAGATGGGAGGGGAGAGGAGGTGAGGAGAGCAGGCCAGAAGGAAGGAGGGAGGGAGGGGGGGGGCTCTGTTATGCCTTTCTTGCCATCTCTCCTCAACATTAAGCACCCAAAAATGGGATTAAAAAACAACCTGATCATTTTCTTGTCACGTTTATTGTGTTCACACTCACTGATTCCAAAAGACTATTTTTTCCTTTCTGGATAATTGACTTTTCCATTAAAACATGATTCTTGAGAGTAAATAGAACATATTTTCAAGTCTTTTCGGGTGAATTGTTGAACTGACACCTTCGCCCTGTTAAACTGAAGATGTGTAATTTCTTTTGAGCAATTTGTCTTCACACGAATCTCTTTTTCCTGAACCTGGTGAAGCCACAATAATACTGCACACACACGAATCTGGAGAAAGAGAACCGATCCACAAAAGTACAAACCGTTCAAAGTCTTCAAAGTGCATCAATCTTTGCACATAAAATCAATACGCTACAAACCAGTATCGTTTCTCAATAACCCCATTTCTCTATTTCACACCTCTTCGTTTCCTGTACTGTTTACTTCCTCTGTCTCACCAGACACTATTTTTACTTCCCTAATCCTTGCAGGCCTTCCCCCCCCCCCCCATCATTCTCCCCATCTCTGGGAATCTTGGAGCATCCATCTGTTTTTCAAAAGAGAAGAAGAGCTGCTTGTGTGATGCGGTGGACTGTGGCGGTGGCTCCCTAGAGCCCTGTGCACCGTTTTTTGTGTGTGTGTGTGTGTGCGTTATGTGTCCGGGTTGACGGGATGAAGATTTATTGGTAGACCAGATATTCACATGGTGAAACGAAGCGGCGCAGGGCTGGATGTGTGATCTGAGTGGATTCTTCAGTCACAGAGATGAAATGAAATGACTTGTTTGTTCAGTTAGGCCTGAGATACTTACTGGATAAAATCAGCGTTCATTTAGTGGGACATTAGCAATAATGTTGGCATTTAATAATTCATCTCAGCTTCATTCATCAGTGCTTTTGTTTTGGACAGTTAATTTGAATGAAGGTTTTTATGGATTTGAGCAATTACAATTTATACATTCCCTACCAATCTGTAAGTAAAAAAGAATTATAACTGTATATAAATATTACATTGCATTTTCTTATTTAGTGTTCAGTGAAGGTTGAAACAAAGTTGTATTAGCAATTTCTTGCCACATTGTAATTTATGCACTTATTTCTTTAACTTATAGTATACGTATATAACACCATCACATATAGATTTGAGGTATCTTTCCATCGCAGCCACAAGCCTTCCCTTGTGCTTCAGCTGAAGTATAGACGTGTAATCACTTCCTGTGACAGTGAGCAGAGATGACAGGAATGGACCAGGCGTGTTGGCTTCGTGCGTTTCTGCTTAGTAACTGTCAGGGATTACAATTTGTAATTTCAAGCGAGGGACGGGGCTGCGTTTTCTCTGTGATTTACCTTCAGACGGACGGCTCACAAAATGCACAGCGAAACATTGATTGTTAATTAATTAAGAGGAGAGTCTTGATATGATTCAAATAAATAGTTTTAATTAGTAGCTTTTGGGTCATATAGCTGGATTTGAAAGGGCTTTATCAAATATATCGCTGTAAGATTCTACATTGTATTATAATTATAACTGCAGCTACTGGAGTATAAACAGCATCCCTGAGTCCTGAATTACATTCAGCTTTCATTCAGGATTGGATGAATAATAATAATAATAATAATAGCAGTAGGAACATCTTTATGTCGAAGGAACGAGATCTTCAGCAATAGAAACAGAGTGTTAGCCTACAACCTCCATGGAGGAAGGATTCATTGCTGTTGAAAGAAAGAGCACATACCTGCAACAAAGCCATCACCTCAGCACCATGTCACCATGACGACAAGCCCTAACTTCCCCCTATTATTGCCTGAGTCACTGTAAGCAGCTGATGATTAACAGCTGCAGTTTATCTTTGGTTATTATTATTATTAATGGCAGATCCGGATCTCACCGCTGCACTCAGCATCTATCGTACTTTTACTCACTATATGATCCTGATTATTGTCTGGATCTGGATCCATTTCCATGGTGGCTGTTGATTTGGCCTACATGAAACCAATGTTTAATCAGATTTAGTTTGGACTGTCTCTTTAGAAGAAAATAAGACTTTTTAATAATTGAGGATGTTTTTACCTGTGGATCACACATGTGCACCATCCTTTTCTCTGCTCCATGCAAACAGGTTTGATCTTACTTGTTATCATTTTAACCTCCTGAGTGTCAGCAAATTTCAGGTAGCTTTATTTTCTTATTTAATGGCATCTCTGCTTTATTAGATAGTTTGCCACTGGGAGTAGGAGAGGATTTGATTTGATAGAGGGGGTGAACTGATCCTCGACTCATAACATTTGAAGACGCAGCATGCATCACATCCTTACGACACACAATGTTGCACAATTTGTGCAGCGTCTCCTGCGCAGTACTTAAAGGTCATTGCCCAAAGGCACCATGGGAGACATAATGATGACTTTTCTCTGAATAGGCCTCCAGCAATGAAATTTAAATACCGGTAGGTGCTTTCCACTTTCTTCATCTTTATTTGAATTTGGTAGGACAATGTCACGACTAAAGGTTTACCAGTCATGTTTTATGGCAGTCGAGTCAATTTCGTTTCTTCCCTCACTTTTACACAAATGGGGGTGACATTTTACCAGAAGTGTTGGAAGCAGGAATATCTCGCTGCATCTTTGGACTGGCGAAGTGTGTGTGTCCGTGCACAAGTCTTTCGACGCTCCGGTCAAACTTGCAGCACCTTCGACGCTTTAGTCCAGTCCAAACAGGCGGCTGTTCTTCCCGCAGCTCCGATGAGGCACTTGTTGTTTATTCCCTACTTTGTTACTTCCTGTTTGATTTTACTCTAATTCAGCGAGTCAAAGCTCCCACCGTCCGTTAGGATACTTAAATCTCGTTTTGTCTCCTGTTTACGGTTATCTGTAATAAGGGCTAATCCCGACAGTCAGATATAGCTGCCGTCTCCCTTGCCTTCACTAGAATTATCCACATGCTTGCACAAATGTGCGCAGTCAGACCTGGACCGGCCTCAGCGTGGCACGTCATTCAGCACGTGTTTGACTGAGTGTAAGGGAGTAAAAGTAGTAGTTAGTTAAAAAGCCTTTAATTGCTCCCAGAAATGACATAGAATTAAGGAGTTATACTGCAAAGTGGGTGCCACGAGTGTGTACACTCATATTCAGGCTAGCCGGGCAGCAGACTGGGCTGGACTGTGGGGCGGTGGGTTATTTTGGGTCCGGTAATAATATGAAAGAGGAAAATGGTTGCCCAAATCACTGACTGGCCTGCATCACTTTCTCTCATTGGACACTTTACTTCAGCTTCCACACTTCATCAGTTGTCGCACAGGTTGAAACCAATAAATGTTCTCTCCATTTCTCTCCTAGCTTCTCTTGATCTTTTCACCTTTCCATACTTCCCGCCTCTCCCTCTTCTTTCATTTCCATTTTATGACCTTCTCATCCCTTCATCCCTCTTCTCTTTCAACACTAACTCATCGCCACCCCCTCCCTTCACTTTTTGGTGGATAGTAAAAAGGTAAAAGTGTAGGCTACTTTAGGAGGGTTGCCATGTGGAAAGCTAAATCACATACAGGTGCCCTTAAATGGCAAAGGGAGTGTTAGACGGTAACACACACACACACACACAGACGCACGTGCACACGGACACACAACCGGTCCCTCATTTAGCCAGCAGTCATTTGCCACAGTAAGTGACAGGGTTATTGTAAGACGCTCATTAAGAAAGGGAAGCAGCGAATAAACGTCTGACTGAAGGGAATAAATTCAAACCTCTGCGCCGCTTTTACTGCTCAGCGACAGACCACTTTGATGTGGTGTGTGATGTCAGCGCCGGGGCAGACTCAGGGCATGTGAGTGTGTGTCAGAGCGGTAGTTACATCCTCTGTAGCGCTGATTTGACATTTTATTTATAATGTGTAACGCATGAAACGTGCGATGTGGACGTCAGCGCCCCAGCGTCTGTCCTGTCCAAAGCATCAAGGGTCAGTGACTGTGAGGCCGACTCAGAAAACAGTGGAAGGTCACTTCCTACGACAGGCTTTTATCTCTGCAGGAGAGGAAGGCCGAAAAAAGATAAGGCGTGTGCCGATGAAGACATAGAAGAAGGTGATGTAGAAGAGACTGGATCTATCTAGTTCTATCCCATAAAGCAGGATGCAGTGAGACCCAACAGGGACTATTTAAACCCGAGAATTAAAAAGATTCAAAGGTTTATTGGCAACATATATGATTTATCAGCTGTTTACTCTGAACAAATCACGTAAAAAACAGTTTAAATTGCTCTGTACAGTAGCAAGGATTTTTTTTTCTAGGTGTCTCAAAATATTTTAAACCCCTGTAGCATCCGTCGTAACGAGAGGACAACTCTCAAACTCCAGTACCTCAGAAGGACCGCATTGCAATAAACTTGGTGAACTGTAATTATCTTTTAAGAAGCTGGGAAGTGATCATTAAGTGTGAGAGCTATAGCGGCTTTGAGATTGAATTGTGTTGCCCTTCTAACCGGACAACAGCGGTGCTTCAGCTAAACACGAGAGCGGTTTGTCAAACTCCAGTTTACCTTTGTCAGCAAGTTGAGAAATCCTCCAACATCTGGAAGCAAGTCATTTGAGAGACTGTTATGCTTTATTGTGTGCTGATTTGGTCTGTTTAGGATGCTGGTTCGGTGTTTTCCCCGCAGTGATGGGTGTTTGGGAACCCCCAAAAAACTATGCAGCTGCAGTGTGTGTGAACTGGATTCCAATGATGAGTGTGGGTTGACAAGATAAGACATAGTGTGCAATTTCCTTTCAGTGTCGCCCACAGCCTCAGGACATTTTGTGTTTTGAAATACAGTGACCTGATCTTTTTAATTGTATGTCTGATGTCTGGTGACTCTAATTCACCTGATAAGGCCCGAGTGTGTGTGTGTGTGTGTGTGTGTGTTCATCACTTTAAATGTTTGTACTCGGTTTACCTGTGGTACCATTTACTGTATCTCCATCAAGGTAATCTCTATAATCTAAAATGTTCAATGTGATATTTCTGTACCCAATAACCCCCCCCCTACATTGCAGAGCATTCTTTATACCGAACTGCCTGAGGCACATGTGCTGTAATAGTATTGTTCAGTCAGATCCTTGTTGAGTCACACTTTTCAGGTGTATCAACGCCGTCACTCCGCACTGAGAACTAAAACGGCATGATTACCTTTGAAATTCGTGATTTCTGAGGCATTGTTTTATTGTGACCTTCCCAATTCACACCTGTGTAATAATCATGCTCTTTCATCAGCCTATGGATTATGCTACACTTGTCTGGTAGAGAGGCAAAAGTCGGCAACGGCAAAAGTCTTGGCTTTTTTTACTTTATCTCGTGAAAAGTTGGAACTAAATCAGAAGTGTTGAGAAAAGAGGAAATGTTTCCGGGCCCAGAAGGGATCCTTGTGGAACACGTACATACAATAAACAATCATTTCCATCATTAAAGTATTCTACGGTTTGAACCCAGACTGAGGAGGCGTCAAAACTGAATATTTTGACAGATAAATATTGTTAGAATATGCAGAATAACTTAAGAGACAAACAAAATTTTTCCCATGAACATTAGAGGCACATGTCACCAGAGGAAAAATACCAATTACGTATATGATTAAAAAAAAAAAAAAAAAAATCTAACGATAACTGTTATTGTAGCTGACATGCCAGCCCAGAGCATAGCACATTAGCACTGGAAAAATAAACTGTCAAGTGTTGCTCCATCAGTAAAGCCCTGACTTTTATTAAATCTGGGTGTTGCCAAAACATATTTGGCTTGATCAATGCATATTTGTCCTAATGGGAGGTTAACTTGAGTTTAGGTTTAGTTTGGCTTCAGCTAACTGTGACTAAGCGTAAGTTTGAGAATTTAGAAGGTGTTTTTCTTGGATGTCTTACTGCAGTGTGATGCATGAAACCTGTTCAATTCCTTGGCACATGTGCCACAGTGGGCTCATGCATGTTGAGACAGGCTCAGATATGCTGCCGCTAGGAACGCAGAAAAGAAAGGAAGACGGGACCAGGAGGGCGTGGTAGAGAGAGAAAGGCGAAAGCCACAGGCATCAGATGGGAAAAGGAAATGGATGGTTCAGAAATGTTATCTTGATGTGGTCTCCATGGTGATGATGAGTGCAGGCTGTTACACATCTGCAGGCAAAGGCCAAACTGGAGTTTGAAATTAAACACTTATGATTAAGTGCAGGAGGGCCGTGGGAATCTCTGCATATATAGAATACCCAACCATCAAATAAATGAGTCACAATGCCAAAAAAAAGAAAGTCTGAAGGAGAGGTAGGAAACTGTTTGTCAAACCAAGGAGTGACAAAAAGTCCCATAAAGCCAATTTATATTCCAGCCTGCTCTGTTTTATTGCGGTTGGTCACAGTTCCTGCCTGTCTGTCCGCTGCCCTCCGTCTTCTTTGTGTGACTGTCTTTTAGCATCTTGTTTTTCACATCTGAATGAAGCCCCAGGCACCAGGAATACATTAAGTCAATGAGGGTCCCCAGAAGTGTAGTGCAAACATGTGTGTGTTAATGTGTGTGTCCCTACGGATGCGAAAGCTTGAGGGTAAAAACCATTATGCGCAAGAAAATCACCGATCGAAAGTGTTTGATTTCCCTCCGCTCTCTCTCTCTCTCCTTGCCCTTGAGCAAGGCACTCCTGGTCTTTTCAGCCTCTGTAATTGATCCGTCTGCATGCTACCCATTAGCATGTTTGCAAGCTTGCTTTTTTGTACATGTGTTATTGCCACTGCAGTGATCACATCTGTATTTTCAAGTAAATGAAGCTTTAATAGCAGGATGCCAGCTGCTTCCATTACCCAGCAACCGAGGAATGCAGTACAGCATATGCGTCTGTGGTAAACACCCCGCGTCGTCTGGGATGGCGAGCAAACCGACGGTGAAATGCTAACATTAGCTGCTGAGATGTTGTCTGATGTCTCTGCACCACATGTGTAGCACGGATGGTGTGGTTTCAGACCCCAGCAGAGGAATCTTCCCTGCTTCTGCCCATCTAAGAAACCCATGAGACTTTTTGGAAGGTGACCCGATCAAAGAAAATGCTAACATATGTGCCACAAATGGCCAAAGTCAATCCTCTGGCTTCTGAGGTCATGCTGGCATGACTTCTAACCTGAACCTAGTATGTTTGTTGGGACTCAACATGGACTCCTTTCACCAAACCAATCAGGAATGATGGTTAGAGAGCCATTAAATTGTCTGTATGTGTCGAGAATGAAATTTCAGGTAAATATTGTCCAACTTTTAGTGATCCGACACAAAGCTAATGGCTCTTTTAGACTGAAAATAAATGCACACACAGAGAGAAAGAGAGAGGGAGAGAAAGAGAAAGGGACTAGCAAAAGCCAATGAAAGATTCATGCTGCAGTGATGAAGGCATCTCCTTTTCTGCTCCACTTATCCTCATGGATAAAATCCACCCTCAACAACCACACACACACACACACGGCTTGTTAAGAAGAAGGAGAGCGGTCACGCACAGAGCTATGGGATACTTACGTACCCTTAACCCTCTCAGACATGGACACACACACACAGCCAGTCATTGGGTGATGCGGCAGACTGGTTTCTTCACATTGAGAAATGTGCGCTAATATGTTTACTGTGTGTGTGAACGCTATATTTATTTTTACTCTCTCCCATGGGAATATCCTCTTAGAAATAGAATTGCGATGGAAAAGTGTCAGAGCCTTAGTGCATAATTAGTAACATAGTAAAAGTAAAGTAGGGATTATTCACCGTTGGTAGAATCATGAGTGCCTCTAGTTAAACTATATAAAATAACTGTACAAATGAAATGAATTCACTCCTTGTTTTCTCTATGTTTGCCAGGTGAACATTTGCGGACGTGTCCTCAGGGTCCAACCTGTTGTACCAGCGCCATGGAGGAGAACCTGGCCACCCTGAGTTCCCGGGAGACGGAGGGTCTGATCAGAGAAGCCGGCCGGTCGCTGCAAGCAGCCTTCAACGCTCTCCATAAGCGCTTCGACAGTAAGTAGCAGTGACGTGCGGTGAGGTTCGTGTCTGGTGAGGCACAGTCAGGTTTACAAATAAATGAACCTACAGCTTGTTCATCATTTGATTGGCAACATTTAACGTGTTTTGTTTAAAAATTCGTACCAGCATTTTTTACATATTGTCACAAACCTGGCTCATCAGTTTATGACAAAAGGGGGAGACCACACATAATCTCCGTATTTACAAGAGATTTAATGAAATTATTCAACTCTGCGTATCAGTGTGCGTGCAGCGTTGGATGGGTGTGGATGCGTGTGTTGATCAGTTAAAGTTTAACTGATGTTTAACTGTTAAACACATGTTCTGAGACGGGTCTGTGTGGATGAGGGTGTGTGTGTGTGTGTGTGTCCCGCTGCTCCCCCACACGGAGCGAGTGAGTGGGTGAGAGAGAAAGAGAGAGAGAGAGAGAGAGAGAGAGAGCGCAGACCGACAGATATACGAGCAATATCGGAGGAAAACCTGGGCTTCATTTGACAGCTTATGCTCTCCAGAACGTTACAGAACACTCGTTCACATCCAATGGACTCTGTCAGGCCCAGTCCGCCGCGGTTCTGCTCGAATCGGTCCCGCAATTTGACCATGAATACGCGCGGTCGCTGCTCGTGTTTGGAGGCTTCTCGGTAAATTCTTCATGTCGCAATATCCCATCCGAGTCCAGACATCGTCAGAAGTTGAGAAAAGAAGGCAGGAAAAGCAGAAAACACGGGTTCTTGCTTGACGTCCAGACATCCAGACAGCCAGCGCTTCCGTGTTTACAAGCCCGTCTCCAACGAGCAGATGAGTGCGCTGAATCACTCACGGGTCTCCTATGGGCTGCAGGCTGTATTACATGCGGCCTCATTCTGCAGTATTTTAATGCCGCTGAGCACAAGAACACGTGACGCACTAATTGTATTATTAAAAATGAAAAAATCATAAAATATATAATATAATATCACTGATGTTATATTATATATTATATTATTTTTATATTATTTTTAATAATACAAATACATGATTTTTATACGATTTTATATGATGACAGGTGAGGCTGTGCCTCACCTGCCTCCCCTGACTGCACGTCACTGGTAAGTAGAGTGGGCGAGTGTGCGTTTGCAGTCGGGACACTCATTACAGACTGAGGTTAATACCAAAAGCTTTGATGGGGAAACCAGAGGAGCTGCTTTTGATTTGTCAATTTTGTGTTTTGACCGTGTTCAGCACTCGATCATTCAGCCTCAATACTTCATCGGGCCTGTGTGTGTGTGTGTGTGTGTGTGTGTGTTTGTGTGACAGGATGTGTTTGTCTCCTGTGCATTAAGGGGACCCCTGACAGGGTGTTATAATGAGAGTAGAGTCAGCCTGACACAATGAAATGTGATAAGCTGATCCCCTGATCTTAAAGGGGCACACACACACACACACAGAGGGGTGTCCCCCCGGGGCAGCGGCCGGTTCAGCTAACAGTTGACCCACTGAGGAGCCGAGTCTGCCGATCATTGCATTTCAGAGAAAGAGAGGAATGAATGGAGGGAAAAAAGTTAAGTGACACTGCTAACAATAAGGGAGATGGGCAAATGCAGCAAGGGGGGAGAATCCAAGTAAAGTATAAGGAGGAGGAGAAAGAGAGGGGGCGGAGGAGGAGGATGTGAGGTGTATTAATTTTAACGCAGTGGGCCACCTCAGCAGCAGTAGCGCGGCCGCCCATCTGGATGTGGTTAGAACAGGCTGGCACCAGCGTGGAGCCTTTGAAGCTCCAGGAAAAAACCCAAACCAACTGCAGAGACGGCTACTGTCCCGAGTCCCGACTCCTCCTGTCTGAGCTCCATCTGTCCGCAAAACAACATTGTGATGAAAGCTTTGTAAAGGTTAACCATATGGAAATGAAAGCTAAATTGCACTACTCAGCCAGGCTGTAAAGAAATAAAATGAACCATGAGCGCTATGTTAACTCTTTATGTTGTTGTCCTGTGAAACCACATGGGTTTCATATTTGGATTCTGTCATTTGTCTCTTTTTGACACATAAATAATAGATAAACTCCCATTCAGCTATTCTAGCTGAAGCTGTCTTGAACTCATGCAAAGCAAGGCGACGTAGAAGTTACCCTCTGTCACCTCTTCTTCTTCGGTGTGTCCGGGGTTTCATTTCTTCTCCTCTTCTTCTCCGGCCTCTTCTTTGCCTTCAGCCTATTTCACAGAGCTGCACGGTCGATCTGAGCGTTTCCTCCAGGAGGCGCTGACTCCTCTCGGACCCCTGTACTCCCAGAACACCCGTCTGTTCGGGGGGCTCTACAACGACCTGCGGCAGTACTACCGCGGCTCGGCTCTGAACCTGGATGAAACCCTGTCTGACTTCTGGTCCCGCCTCCTGGAGCACACCTTTAAATCCTCCACCACCACGGATGTGAGTGAAAACACCCAAGTTCATAATAAAGAAACCAGAGCCCTGGTTAAAGGTCATAGTTTAGATGCTCGATAAAGCTCCAATTACGACATGGAAATGAATCAAACATTTATTTTATTCTTCATCTACCCCCTGCAGCTCCTGTTTCTGTCCTGGTTTCTAAAGAGAACATGCTAAACATTTGCCGGTGCTACTTAAATCTGTATTTTTAGCTTCACCACCTTCTCTGCGCATGACGCGACATCTCGTAAAGGCGAAACTAGCCAGGAAACAGCATGACAGCAGCGTTCTTCTGCTAAAGGTTTCGCCTGTCACGTTTGACATACAGGTCAACCTGTCAGAGGACTACCTGGAATGTGTTGCTAAGCAACAGGAGACGCTGAGGCCGTTCGGAGACATCCCACGGGACATGAAGACGAAGGTGATCCGGGCTTTTGTCACGGCAAGGTCGTTTGTCCTTGGACTGACTATCAGCGGAGAAGTGGTTCGGAAGGTCTCACAGGTGTGTGTGTGTGTGTCAGGAAAGATGATATGATAAATGTTCGCGCCGCACCCTAACTGTCAGAGAAAATGTGTCTTCCTTTCAAACAAAGAACACAAATATCCTCGCAAGCCATGTTCCAGACTCTACCATCAGAACAAAGCTCTCATCCGAGGGATGACGACACAGTTGTCAAATTATGGGTGTGATTGTCGTCTTTCATCTCTTGTAGTTGCAACACTCGCACACGATGTGACTGTATGATTAGGCCCTTTAATTATTTTTCAAAAGGCTACAGCGTTGAAGTTTGACCACCTCAACACCCTCCGTCCTCGCCATATAGTCAAATATGCTAGATTTACTGAGTTGAATTCATCTCCAAAAATTCAGTTTGAAATCTTTTTTTTTTTTTTTTTAAGCCCGTTCTCTCGAACTCATATTCGCTGCTTTTATATCACAGCTAATCGATGCTGCAAGATATTCTTCCTATGCAGACAATCAAAAGCATTTTCTCCAGACAGCTTCAGGCGCATTCTTGAAACTAATCCGGGACCTCAGATGATCTCCATGACATCATGGTTGCATCGATATCCTTCATATAGTCCAGAGTTTAAAAATCTTTAAGCACTAACATTTTGAATTGGACAAATATGGCAAATGTTGGGGAGTAAATCGTTTCTGTTTGTGTTGCGTCCCATAAGATGTTGAAATACCGCCCCCTCCTGTACAGAATTGTATTCCTTTTTTCTTTTCTTTTTTTTTATTGGTTGCCCTTTCGGTGGATTCTCTTTAATAAAGACCTCGGCAGCTACATTACAGGGCAAATGCTGATCTACAGCACCTCTGCCTTTCCTACAGCACCGCAATCAAGGGTGAAATGAAAAACAGAATAGGATCATATATCATTGAATCCTCAAATATCAAGAAATCAATGTTACTAACTGCCCTGCTGAATTTCTCCCAGATTTCTCTTAGTCCAGAATGCACAAAGGCCCTGGTGAAACTGGTGTACTGCCCCCACTGCCGAGGCCTGGCTTCAGTCAAGCCCTGCTCCAGCTACTGCTCCAACGTCATGAAGGGCTGCCTCGCCAACCAAGCCGATCTGGACCCGGAGTGGCAGAACCTCATAGGTGAGTTTCAGTGGTTGTAGGGCAAAACAAAGAGATCTTAGTCTACTGAAACGGTACATGCAAAGCATATCACGCTCAAAGAAATCAATCATATTCTATAAAAGCCATTTAAAACAGTGTTGTTGTTGTTTTTTAAACAGAAGACAGATCAAATAATCCATAATTTCAGTGACAGGTGTTCCTGAGGCATCTGCCAGTGATGTGAGGGGGCAGTAAAGTGCCTTGTAATCCTTGAAAATGATCTTAAAATCTATCCCAAACTCGACAGACAGGCCGACTCAGCGTTGGCCGACTCAGCGATCTGATCCTTGGATTCTTTGCATGCGGTCTGACTAGGGGAGAGAGTCGACGAGCATACCCGAGAGTCCCCTTCCTTGTATTTATTTTTATTTGAGATGCTTTCTGTCCGTTTGTTTCTCCGATCTTCACACGTTTCTCGCATCTTTTGCTCCATCCTCCACTCAGACACGATGATCCAGGTGGCTTCCAGCTTCAGCATGGAGCCCAGTCTTGATGTGGTGCTCTCCTCCATTCCCGCTCGGATCTATGAGGCCATTCAATCTCTACGAGAAAACATGGACACCTTCACGGCAAAGGTACGACGTCTCCATCAGTGCAGTCTTTTACTAAATGTGCCTGGCAGCTCGGCTTGTGTCTGCAGTCTTTAATCCTTGAGTACACTTGAGGCAGAGCTGGACAATGAAATCAAGCGTTAATGGCTTCAACCTCTGACCACTAAGTTTTAGCGGTTGATAGATGCATCTTTCTCATAATGCTAAGCAGCATATAGTGATGCATGCATCAATGTCCAATTAAATGGACAAGTAGTGTCTGCAGGCAGCCAGGAGCTTAAATGCCAAACTACAGCGACACCTAGTGGACATATTCGGCTTGCACAAATCTGATGCAGACTGATCATTATGGTTTATTCCAGCTATTGAAGTTGTGCACACCTCTTGTCCTTGTGCATGCATTTCTTGACCCGTGCATCTGTGTGCTTTCATGTGTGTAGGTGTACCAGACATGCGGAACTCCAGGCGAACCAGGAACAGGAAGTCCCGGCCTTCACGAGCAGAGGAAGAGGAGCAGTTCCTTGACCGCGTTAGAGTACAAACCCTCCCCGACTGCTGGCCTTAGACTGGAGATGCAGGTGGGAATTTACATACATTTGTTTTGTACTCTACATTTTTTTAATGCTGATAAGAAATTGAACTAAAGGTTAATAAAAACAACAACAACAACAACATTTGATTGTATTTGATTGTCTCTGTCTTCAGGTGTCCGATCTGTCCAGTAAGCTGAGGGAGATGCGGCAGTACTGGATCCAACTTCCTGTGGCGCTCTGCAGCAAAATGGCTGCAGGCGGCACCAGTCAGGATAAATGCTGGAACGGCATAACCAAAGCCAGGTAAGGAAGAAAGCATCACCTGTTACTGACACAGGCTTGTTTAGCATTTAATTACGACTTCAAGCACAAACCAAATCCACCCTGCCTGTTCTCCAGACAGCAGAATTGTGTCCAGATTGCATCCACTTTATTTTGTTTCACTATAACCTTGTTTGTTTTGCATCAAACATGATTTTTTTAGATTCATTTAATATGTTTTAGATGTTTCTGATCAGAACTATTGAATTCATGTTGATCATATCCATGCAACCTTGCTTTTAAACCTATTCTCTATATATTCTCCACCCTCCAGTGGAAAACTGGATTGAGCGTTGAAAACAAAAAATACTTTTATGGTATGAAAAAAATATGTTCCGGGCCATCTTTATCCACGTAGGATAAAAATTAGAACTTTTGAAAGCTTGTGAAGAGAATAAAGCGAGCAAAGTCACCAGATTGTGTCGTGTGAAGTTGATCATCTGTTCCCCATCAGATAATCCCCCGTCTTTCAATCAGGTACCTCCCAGAGATGATGGGCGACGGATTGGCCAATCAGATCAACAATCCGGAAGTGGAGCTCGACATCACAAAGCCAGACATGACCATCCGGCAACAGATCATGCAACTCAAAATTATGAGCAACAGGCTGAAAAATGCGCTGGAAGGCAACGATGTGGACTTCCAGGATGCAAGTGGGTTATTTTCCAAAGAGATTATTTTGCATGCATTTAAGTGGGTAAGAGGCTCCCAACTGGTGACTCATAAAACGTCATTAAAATGTTGATTTTATTCATGAAGATCAAATGTTTCCACACAAATAATTAAAAGTGGGAGGTTTTCATGAGCAACTGAAGGTTGCATCATCAATGAGACAAGAATGTTCTTTTTTTTATTAAGTCATAAACTATTTCCCCATGGCCTTCCCAGGTGATGACATCAGCGGCTCGGGAAGCGGGATGTGCGTGGGCAGCCAGTGTTCCCGGAGCAGACCCGGATTATACGCCTACGCGCCAGACAAAGGAGCCGGTGATGGAGCCGTGGCTCAAACTGGCCCCTGCAGCCTCCTGCTCCTGCCTCCTTTCACCCTGCTGCTCCTCCAGCGATGATGGAGCGCCGCTGCCTCCATTGAGACTCTTTAAGGACCACGGGATGGACAATAAGTGTTTTGGAGTTGGGGAAGAGTGGAACTTTTGCCAAAAAAACAAAAAAAAGAAACAGACATTTGGAGGAATGAATGAACATTTTATTCAACTGAAAGGAGCAAAACCTGACAGTGAATTGATTCTTTCTTAGTTTTGCTCGGATTTAATGTGTCTCAAGTTTAAGTGCGATTTACTTGTTGAGCTGGTTTCAGAGGATTCTTGTGTTTGGATGAAGCGATGAGGAAGACAATGAAGAGGAAGATGATTGATGATGATTTATTGATACTTTATCAGGTGCATTTCACTCCAGTTTCCAGGTGGCAGAGCTCAGTGAAAAAATATTTATCACGCCCGATGTGTGGCGCGTTCAACAACTCAAGGTTCTGACCCCCGACAGTGTGTTAGCTGTAAATGTCTGTGTGTACATTAGACTCAAGACTGGCACCATATTGAGCCGTGAATGTACAGTATAATACTATATTGGCAATCAATCCCCCATAATCCAGATGTTTTGGTGTGTGTCGGTGTAAACGGATACGTTCGGTAGGACTTGTTTGACATGATGCAGATAAATTACCCGACTCGTGACTCGAGATGTTGTGATTGCAGGATTTTAGTTCTTTTTTTTCTTTTTTTTAACCCACGTAACTAAAAATCATCACATTTCTTTGAACAAAGCTGCGATGAACATGCAGGAAATGTTTCCCGTCAAAGACGACTCTTTGAACGCACTCTTAACTGATTGAAGTGAAGTCAGACCAAAGCACTTATTTCACTATCCACTTGTTTTCTTTGACATTTTTAGCAGACTGGTCTAATATTGAACATTAGCCGCAACCCTTTCACCAGGTTTTTGTAATTGCATAATGTTAAACGTTTTTGTACATACAGTACATGTCATATGCAGAATTTTCCCGGTGATACTCTGCATGCCCGTCTTTCAACCCATACTGTACTGGTGTACGTGGGGCACACACACACACACACAGATTTGTTTTTACCCCCCCCCCCCCCCCCCCCCCCCCACACACACACACACACACACACATCTTTCCTCTATCAGCACAAGGTGGCTGGCCCATTTTTAGGGAAATGCTCGATGGATTGATGTGAAATGTGAACCCCTTATCTTTCCATCTACAGTGTACACCATCAGGAATGAATGAATGAATGAATTTGGATGGTCATGTCTGGCTCATCAGCATGCCGGCTGATTGCATATTGCATACCAGCTGGGTATGCATCAGGTCAAACTCAAATCGGTTTTAAAACGGCCATGCTCAGCTCAATGTTAAATAGCAAATTGGCTAGTTAGCGTGTAACATCATTATTCAGCGTATGAGCATCACTGGATGCATTTTAATATGTTGTCATTAGCATTGAGCTCAAAGCGCCTGCTCAAGCATCACCTTGCAGATCACCTAACATGCCTTTTAGTGCTTTTCATTAAAAAAAAAAAGAAGAAAAATTAGAATCCAAGTCATCTGGTGCAACAGACATGCCACCAAGTAGCGTTTGTCTAACACTTAAACTGTCCTAGCATGTCCAGCCGGTTATGAATGGTTTCTGTCCACTGTGGGACCAAGCGAGGCCACGCCCACTCTCACATCAGAGCTGATGAAGAGCTGAAAAAAAAAAAAACAACCTCACCAGCTGTGATGTATCTATGAATAAACATGCTACCCTTTGTAGCAGGCGTTGACAGGCCTCATGTGGCCCTGCTGGAGAATAATGGGGCCTCATGCATGGGGTGACAGTCCTGACCTGCATCAGTCGGGGGGGGGCTGGCGTTGACGACTGATTTATTTTCTGACACATGCAACAGAAGGAATCAGAGCAGCAGGTATACTGCAAATCTGGCTTTTTTCAAGACGGGAATTAAATGTTTGATTGTTTAGGGAGTCTCCATGTCTGAAATGACCCTGTTTGTTTCTTTTTTCTTCTTCTTCTTTCTTTCATTCCCGTGATTATGAATGGTGTGTAAAATTGCACATGTCCCAAGTCGAGTCGTGATTGATTGATGCTCAGCGTTGTTACACATTTAAGAAGCGTAACTCAACCCCGGGGGTACAAAGTAAAGATAACGGTTCTGCTGCTGTGGCAATCAGCCAGTATGCAATCAATCTTTAGGTCTCCATCCTCCACCTCCTCCTCGTTTGTGTCTGCCTTGCACACACACACACACACACACACACAAGTCTTTTAAGATGCCATCGATGTGTACTGGATTCTGTTGCTGCTGAATAAAGGTGTCATAAAGTCTCTGGAAGTGAAATACCATGTTCACAGACTGAGAATCAACTCTCTGAGCTACAAAAATTAAATGTCACAGCTCTGATGTGTACTGGGGTTTAGCAGCTTTTCCCAGATGATGGTAGAGACAGGAAGCTACAGGAGATGAAGGAGAACAGTGACGGGACAGAAGCTTCAAAAATGAATCGCTCCAAATGCCACAGAGGGGCTGGCATATATCCAAATGCGTTTTCCCGTGCAGTCTTCAGCTGTCACGCAACAAATTTGAGGTTTTTGCTGCAGTTCCTGCCGCGGGCCGAGACCTTTTGGTACTTCCTTCACCCTCTTTGCTCCATACACCCTACTGCAATAAATGAATCAGAACTTTCTCACCGGCTCTGATCAACTCCTGCTGCTATAGCCCCTGCTCATCCACAAGCATCGCCTCCTGCTGCCCCCTTCTCTTCTAGCTGCTTCATACGTATTATTGCTTTGCAGCAGCATCACTTTATTATAGCTGTTGCATCTTCTTCCTGAAGTTCACTTCCTGCTCACCCTGCTGCTCCTTTCAAGACTCACAGTTTCACCAACCCACTCTCCTTCTCGTCATTCCTGGTGTGCTTCTTTTACTTCTCCCCAAGCACGGCTCCATCTGCCACCTCCTTCTCGGTCTATCTCTGTGACTTAAAATTAGAATTAAATTATGAATATTGAATTATATTAAAGGTTTTTGCTGTAGTTTTTTTTTAGTTACTATAGTACACTGCGGCCGCTAGATGTCGCTGCCCCGCCGCGCACCGACCACGCCGGGGCGGGGAGGACCCGGCCCGTTGGGCATTCAGCATGGGTCAGGTGGAAATAAACGGGTGATTGGCTATGATCCGCTATACTTCCTCCTGATTGGACGGAAAGGTGTTGGCAAGAGAGAAGGAGGGAGAGAGAGCGCGCTCCAGCCGCGGTGCGCTCCTATCCACACTGACTCTGACGCGCGCACTGAGGGGCTGAGATGTGACCGTCAACCGGAGGAATACAGCGTGTTTCTGTGGGATTTTATTTCTCTCAGTCTCGTAACGAGGGAGGACGGACGCGGAGTCATGCCGGCCACTCGGGTCGCGGCGCTCCTCTGGGTGATCACTTCGGCGTGCGCGGTGGAAGGTAGGTGCGCGGGACTGTGTCCAGATGATGCCGGTTGAATAATTGATGCCCTGACACCTCACCCCTGTCTGGAGCCCACAACTTTATTTTCCTGAATTTCCAACAGCCATGGAATAACATTTTTTAGGTGATAGATAAGGATTTGAGGAGTTCTCCTGTTCCCTGGATGTGTTTGGAGTTGAATAAAAGGGAAAATGTCCTCGTGGAGTGAGGACAACTGTCTCAGCAGAGGTTAACGATGTGTCCACGCGAGAAGTCACCTTCGTGGGTGTTACTGCTAATCCGTGTATTCGATACTTGCACAATAATCCAAACTGCTTTTGTTGGACTAGCATCTCCTTTTTTACGGAGTCACCAGATGATGCAACCACAAAGACCACAAAAAGATGAAAAAATAGTGGCGTTCATGGCAACCAGTTGAACCCAACCCACAGTGACTGTGGCATGTCGCCCCCCCTTCCCCCCTTTGTATTTTATGCTTCCATGCCCGTGTTGCATGATTCCCTGTGTTGTGTCTGACCACTTCCCCTGATTGGCACACCTGCTCTGGTTATCACACCTGCTCTCATCATCACACCTGCTCCTCGTTCCCTTCGTCACCCTACCTTCTTGCCCCCCCCCTGTCTTCATTATACCTTACGCTTGCAGTCACATTCCAGCCTTTCTTTTTTTTTTTTTAGACAAAGCTTTTATATGAACCTTTGTCTGTTTTTCGGGCCTCGCCTTTTGCCTGCTCATCTGGATGACTGCTTGGACCGAACCTTTTTTTGGGGGGGGGGAAATAAACTCTTCTGTTGCTCCACCGTCAGTCTGCGCCTCGGCATCTTGACTCCATACCATCTTCAGCGTCATTGACACACCGAGGATGATGATGTGTGTGTGTAAATTTCAGACCAGGATTACTGAGGATTATATCTGTGTAATATTGGAGGAGTTTATCATTGTGTCTGGGATTAAACATATCTGATGTGCTTTAATACTGTTCCCTCTAATGCCACTGCTCACCTGCAGCAGCAAAGTGAAGCATAATTACAGCTCTCAGGTGCCCCGTGAAGCTGCTGCCCCCTCTTCTGCCTCTCCTCCATCTGCCCCTCCCCAACACCAATTGCTCCTCCTGCTGTCTCCCTCAAAGCACCATCTCCCCTCCTTCCCCTTCATCGCCCGCCTCTTTTGTTGCGCCTCTCCTTACCCGAATGATTCTCCCTCTGATTCTGTCCAAACGCCACCTCCTGTTTCCCTCCCTCCAGATCGCCGATTATGACCTCCTGCTGTACTTCTCCTAATTAGCAGTCGATTGATGCTTCTGCTGCTCCATGCACCAACTCAGCCACTTCTTTTCCACAAGCACCACCTCCTGCTGTTCCATTTCTCAGTGTAGTAGCTATCGCTCCTCCCCAAGCATTAGTGCTCTCCGAGCATCACTTGGCACTGTTGTGCTGTTTCTTCTTCCTCGGCATCACTTCTTTCTCCTCCTGTTGCTCCTCTCAATAATCTCCTCACTCCAGATTCTCCCATCCCTGGTCCTTCTTGTCAATCACAGCATCCTGTCCTGTTATTCCTCCACACGCTTTACTGCTTGTGCTACGTTGCTCCTCTCTCAACACCTCCTACTGCCTCCCATATAATTGATCTTTTTCCTTTCACAAATGTACTTCCTGCTGTGCCTCTAAACACACATGCTCTTTTGATCACCCTTTGTTGCTCCAGCTCATTATTTTTCTGGTGCTGCTACTCTCCAAGCATCATCCCCAGCATATTGCTGCAACTCCTCCTTAAGCATGTTCTCCTACTCCCTTTTCTTGTCCTCTCAATTACTGTTTTTCCCTTGTCCGCCCCCCCAAAAAAGCAAACAAAACTTCACCCTCTACCACTTATAGTGCCTCCCTTCCTCTATGACAGGGGTGTCAAACTAATTTTTTCCAAGGGCCAAATGTAAATGTAACGCAGTAAAAAACAAAACAAAATGCAATGTCATTTAATGTAAAATAAATGTAACTACTCTTTAAATAACTATTTTTTTATTTAACTCTTTAGCCGCCACAGTAATTACAATAAAATATTCAGTTTTGATATCACTGAAAAAGTATGAACCAAAGTTCGTGATGGGAATAAATTAACGCATCTAATAATGTGGAAAAGTTCCATTCAAATGCAATCATCACACAGGAACAAAGATAATCGATACAAAATCAAAGCAAAAGCAAAATGCCACCACCTTGTCTTGTCATGGACATGCAGAAACCAAAAAAACAACCGAAGTGGGAAAGATAAAGAACATTCCCCGAGTCAAAGACAGCACTTTCAGGTTCAGCACCGGACAGCTCCATATCCTATATCCTATGGAGCTGTCTGGTGCTGATCCTGAGTGCCATATGTAGCCGGGATCAACATTTCAGCACATGTTGGGAAAAACAAAAGTTCAAATAACTTTAAAAAGTCACTGCCAGCAGATTATTGATTTCCTGACTGCAGCGTGTTGCTATTGTTATTGCCATGTTGCTGAATTTTTCCGTTTGATCAGTTCACTACTTAAGTCACAAACATTGCATGTTCAATTGTATAGTTGTAAAAATATATGGATAGATTATTGCTGTTATTATAACATAAATCCTTTCAATTGATCAGGTTAAGAAAACCACACTACTCCATTGATCAATAATGATCGATGGCATTAGTTATGGCATTAACTTAACTGCAGTACAACCAACAAATGTGGGCTGTTAACATGTGACCGATGCAGCATTTTGACAAAAACAAATGTCTGCACACAGCTCTCGCAGGCCACAAAAATGACTTGGAGGGCCACATTTGGCCCCCGGGCCTTGAGTTTGACACATGTGCTCTGACATCCCTATTTGGCAAACATTATCCAATCCTTTGAGCCACTCCTGCTCTTTATTTCCTCTGCCTCTTTTCTTCTTCTTCTTCTCCTCCCCTCTTAGGCAAGCCTCCCCTGCTCCTCCATCAGTGTCCTCCACTGCTTCTCCTCCTGCTGCTGCCGTCCCTCATAGATTAGTGCACCGCTGCGTTTTAATGGTGCGCGTAATGACGGTCTCCATAGTGAGGCTCCCCCATTATGAGACATGTAAATGCATTGAAGTGTGAGTCTGTTCCTATGAAACAAAGTGTGTGTGTGTGTGTCAGGGAGAAAAAGGTAAGTTAAGATTGTGAATATAGACAGGTAGCGTGTGGGTGGGGGTTGTGTTGTGGTCATGGTGGCCTTTCATGGTAAGTAGGTACCAAATGAGCTGGTCGGCGTCTGCCGGTGTGAAATGCACCTGCTTTCAACAGTCACTGCTGTTAGCACCCCCTTGTGTACAAGTTTACACTCGATAAAGTTGTTCTATTTTTTAAAGATTTCACCGCGTTATTGCACTTTGTTAATGTTCTAGGCTGACTTTCAGGGAGTTATGGGTTAGCTCTTTTCATTCAGTCTTCCGTTTCGGGCTGGTTTGCGGGTCAGGGGACTTGCTGTCCCAGCTTGCTATGGGCGAGAGGCAGGGTACACCGTCGGGCCAATGTACAATCCAGTGCTTTTGCTAATTTGGTGAGAGTGTGGGCTGATTGATATGGGCAGATGTGTCAGCTATTGACTTTTTCAAGCTACAAGCTATCGATATATCAGCTTTTGAGGATCCATTGAAGTAAGACAGTTCCAAAGATATGGTTTGAAAAGGTACTTTCAATTGAGGGTGTGTTGGAAATCTACGGTGCAAGGAAAACATCAATCTGGATCGATCGGTTTTCTCTTACCTCTGTGTGTGTTTCTGTACAAATACAATGACCTTTACATCCCCCTCGGATTTACTTCATTTCACGGATGCCCAGAATGTAGTGGCGTAACCCAGCAGATATTGGTGCTGCCTGTCCCACAAACGAGCCCTGGGAGGGCTGGCAAAGGCATCTGTATCTGAACCAAACGCCGCGTCGGCAGCAGGCTTTGTCACTGAAATAGCTGATTTGTGTCAGTCTCGAGTATCGGAGTTAATTCCTTTCGACTTTTTCATGCGAGCGCTCCACGAGAGCCTGTTTAGGAGTCGTAAATTTGCGAGGCACTGTTTTGCTTTCTCTGCAGAGATGGACTACATGTATGTGTGATTACACGGCACACACTGCAGCCTTTCTATGTCGGCACATGACCGATGACCTTTTTTTCCCTTGAGCCTGCATAAGTGCCACGTCCCATCTGTCACCTTGGTGGAACGCCAAGGGTTAAATATTAGTGTTTGATGCTGTAATTTACTGACTTGATTCTTGATGAGTGCGTGCTTGCGAGCGCATGCGTGCAGCAAATGATGAACGAATAATCTACCGCCTCACATTCATTGGGCGCTGATATGCAGATGACACACCGCTCTGCTGCCACACATGCACACACACTGCATGTGTGTGCATGTGTGGCTCATGTTTAAAAGATGCAGCTTCTGCATTCATCTGGTGACGGGTTATCGATGTGACAGACAGATTGTTGAACTGGGGGAATGTAGAAGCTTGGGAGGGGAGATCTTTTGCACCAGCCAGAAGGTTTCCACTCCGTTTTTCCTTTCTTGAGGGCCTCCGCTCGCTATTAAATATTTGTTTCCACACAGCATTCAAATTGTTTCAGAATAAATTGGGTTTCTTTCTTTCATTGGGTGCTTTGAACCTCTGGGAGTATTTCACTTCAGAGTCCGGGCTGGTGCTTTATTTCCCACGGCAAGCTGGGCATTGGGAGTTAATTTCATATCAGGCAGTCTGCTATTAGATACTACGCCTCTCTATACCCATCAGACTTCAATATCAGTTTCGTGTGCTACGGGAAGTAATTTCTAACGAAACAGTCATTCATTACTGGGACGTGAATATAAAGTTATCCCAATGTGAAATTGTACGTAACTTTGAATCTTCACACCTTGGCTGTGATTTGTCCCATGATTCAGCATACATTTTTTTAAGGTATATTTGAGTAAGAACTTTCATTCATTCATTTCCTGAACCACTTTGTCCGTTACCGGGGGTCATGTCATCGGGTTAAAAGCAGGCAGGAGGCTCCCAGCCTTACAGTTCTGAAGGACTGAAGCTGCCCTCTCTCGCTGGTTTACCATTACTAGCAATGGCCTGACACTGCCGGCCAATCAGCAGCTGTCCTTCAGGATCCAAACCGCCGCTCTCCACCACGGCCGCCTTTGCTAACACATTTAAATGCATGAATTGAGTTTACTGCAGAGAGATGTTGAAGCCTTGAACTGCCCTAAACTCCTCAGATGATTTGCATATCCCTCTAAGTAGATTGTATTTCCCCGATATCAAACAGTAACCAATGCCGTTGGAGAACAGAGGAATGGTGGCATAAAAGGAATGAAAGGATCCTTTGTTTAAATCCTTAAATTCTCCCCTTCTTTTCACTCGGGTCCATTATGCTGTCTCTTCAACTCATTTGCAGCTCAAAGAGTCACATCAATACGCCGCTATGTTAGACAGATGTCAGCGGCGCGCTCTGAGTCGCTCTGCCTCCTGCTTCTTAGCATGCAAGGTAAGCAGCAGAATCAATTACCCTTTCTTTCCGCGCTCGCGCTACAGCCCTCGTCAATAAAAAAAAACAACACCTCAGTTTATCCAACCTCGGGCTTCTTGATTCTTTACCAGAAAAGAGAAGAAATAAAATACTATTCTGTTTTTATGTTCAGATGAAGACGGATTTAGAGACGGGATAGTTCCTCATCAGAAACATGGTGTTACGTTCAAGTGATTCCAAAGCTGGCATCCAGGAAACATTTTAAAACTTGGAACTACAGAGTTAGATCTAAACTTGAGTTGAATTTAGACTCTCTGCAGCAACTTTCGAGAAAGAAGAAGCTGTGTGAGATCGACTTAGGCTTTCCGACTGTACGTTTGATGACGGGCTGATGTCCTGTGCACAGAATGTGGAGACATGGCGCTGCCCTGATGAATGCTGCTTCAGTTAGGAACGGCGAATCAGCCGAGGGTGACAGAAAATACTCGGAGGCAAACTGCACAGCCTGGAAGTTGTGACAATAAAACGAGTGTTTAGGCACATTTTGGATTTGGCCAATAAAAATGAAAAAAGCCCAAAGATCACAGCACCAATAGCTCATCATATTTCCAATACAGACGTTTAGGTGGCATTTTGATCAAACAATATTGATCTGGCATGATGGTTGAGGAAGCATCTTTTATGCTGGCAAATGAATTGAAAGAATAACGGGAGCAGTTATTGTGCTGTTGCATAATATTTAATATTGCGTCCACCCTTGGACACAGCCACACCCTTTCACGCGTGTCCTGTCCTGTCCCCTCTGGATGCTTTATGCTGCAGCTCTGAGCTGTAGACCTTTGCAGCTCAGCATATGATTGAACATAATGGCCCTATTATTTATTTGCCTGGTTGAGAGTGGGCCCTCTGCCAGCCTCTTCAGGGCTCCTGCCGTGGGCATACGGTCTCACAGATAGCCATGCGGGATATATTTAGGTTTGTGTCACTGTGGTTTGCAAAGGAAAATGGGGGGGACGTAATGGTTGAGACACGCACTGGTGATTTTGGCTTCACCCGGAAATGGCTGTGAGGAAAAGCACCTCATCACGACGTAAGATCTTCATCACGGCGGTATAAACCATTTTCGGGAGAATGAATTATGCGTAAACAAATTAGGGCTGCAATAACTGTTTTCCTTGTCAGACAAGTCTGAGGTGTCTGTTTTATTTAAGAACTGAATGATAGATTCCCAAGCAATAATCGCTCCTCCCGCTCAGCGCTTTATATTTAAACGATGGGGGGCGGCATCCATTTGGATGGTCTAATTAACGACAACTCAAACCTCTCGTTAGCTTCAGATCAACTTTAACCTATACGTCTGCACCGTTTTAGGCCTGAGAAGTGGGAAGAGAACTTTTAATTCAACCCAAGACCATTTTGGTGGTAACGGCATCAAAGTTTTGATTTCATTATTTATGCACAAAAAAACATTGTCAAGTATGAATATTGTGTTCCACTTCAGCCAATCATCATCAATTGGACACATTAGACCTTCCAGAAACCTTTTCCTTCTTGAGTCCTCTATCTACACGGCCCTGCCTTTCCGGTTCAGTTTAAGCTCTTAATGCTGCGGCTTTGATACCCGGCTTCATCCACCCCATCCTTGTACGTCCGTTTCTGCTCCGCTGCAGGCGTTCAGCTCAGGAACACGAGAAAACTGACCACAGGAACAGGAAAGATTATTGTTCGGGTTCTCGAACGTGACGCCGAGCGTTAAGCTTTTGTCTGGTGAAATGTCGCATGCTTGAACCGCACGCGTAGCATGACCCTGCATTTCAGCATTTTACCGGGTCTACGTTTCTCCCCTTGCGTTCTCCTCAGTAACGCAACACAATGGGTGGCAAAGCAAAAGCTGGGGCACAGCACACAGATGGGCAGGTGAACGATGGGGGGGGGGCAATGCTGGTTACCCCGTGTGATGCCGGCTTTAATAGCGGCTCTCCGGAGAGATGGAGCAGTAAAAAGAAGACTGAAGGAGAATAGGAAATGAAAGGAAGCCAAAGATATGAAGAGAGAGACAATGAAGCCAGCGGTTAGCCTTCTGCTGCTTGATATATGAAGCGGGGAGCCAATAAGTGTCAGGTCCCCCCCCAATGGGGAGCCGTTTTAACAAGCGCCTAGTATTTGAATAGCTGTTAGCAGGCTTGTGATCTCGTCTGGCACTTTCTTACGGGCGTGGAATTGCAATGATAAAGCTGCGTGGCGGTATAAACAGTTCTACCTTTCACCAGCCTGTGAGCCTTTTGCCTTGAGCTACTGTCTCACCCAGAGACATGTCTATTATTCTTGAAGGCACTGACTTTTTCTAAAAGGACGGCATCGAGATGGGAAGCCTCCGGGACGGCATCCGACACCCCACTGGTTCTGATCCAGAATCAATAATCCAAACATAGAATCTAGTTGTGTGCTTTGTGCTGCCAGTTCACCTGCGTGCTTCGGCACTTCGACACATTCCTTCATCCCGGATTGAGAGCATACGTTTCTAATTTGGGTCCTCTCCCGAACCCTCATTGTGTAATCGTGCTTTTTCTTTTTGTCCATCGAGCTCTTCGGTGTGCCCAACAAGCCCAGCGAAAGCAACGCTGCACATGCCTTCACTTTTTTGAGTCCTTTTTTTTTCAAGACACGAACACGGCAGAAACTAGAAATGCTGCCAGAGAGAGCAAACCCACCCACCCACCCCGCCCCCCCGCCCCCCCGCCCCCCCGCCAAGGCAGAGAGTCTGTTCTGATGGGCTGTGCGCCGCTGCAACCGCTACAAGCATGGATGTGTTTACAGAGCTATTTTAGAAATAAAGTCCAATCTGATGAAGGGGATTGCTCCAGGAATTTTGGTTGTCTTGGATAGGTGTTTATTTTTTTATTTTTTTGTGCAAAGGAAGCAGATCAGCCAGCAGATGGTAAGATCGATCAACCACTTATTGCAGGTATTAAAGGTTGGTGGTTCGATGCCGAAGTGTCCATGAGCTGTCTTTGTGAACCCTGTGGAAGGTTTTGGCCCACAGGGGATTAAATATTAAAATAAGGCTGCGTATAGCTGCAACTTAAGCATCCCACCGACCCAGCTAGCCGCCAGAGGCTAATGTGTCAAAAATCCCCAAATTTCAAGTAACTGTCGGGTAGAGGCCAAGAATGAAATTACAGTTCAGGGATTTGATATGGATGCTGCAGCAGTTGCCATCTAGTCATAAACGAGCTGTTAAGACAGGAAGTACCGGCTTTTAAACGACATCCTGTCCAGGGCGATGACATATGGAATACTTGATGGCAGAAATACATTCTGTCCATAGTCTGCTGTGGCTCCAGTGATGAGAGTCCAATAGACCGAACTCGAGCTATACTGCTCCTCTGAGTAAACGGGGTCTATTGGCGGGACTTGAAGACGCCACAGAAAAGGCTAACGATCAGAGAGGGCCCCATTTTATTCTGTGACGTTACTATAATCTAAATATAATTAACACTGACAAACTTGTGCTTCAGAAGCAGCAGGAAGGAAGAAGAAAAAAAAAAAAAGCAACGAAGGGGAACAGAGGTTGAGGCGAGGAGGAGATTCCCAGAGGGGAAAAGCAGAGTTCGATGCAGCCGCTGTGCCGCGGCTCGATCCGGGAGGGAACTCTGCACATCTCTGTGACGGCGGGTCAAACCGTGTGCACCGGAGCGCAGCCACGCGGGCGACAAGACATTAAGCCTTGACTTTGACGACCCTGGTGGAGCTGAAACTGTTCACGCTAAACCGCTTTGTACAGCAATTGTTTCCTCGTTTCGATCTGTTAGGATTAGGAAAACATTTTTATGAAGCCATGAATTAAAAATACTTATCTATAAACCATAAATCAGTGGTGTTGAAAGTTGTTTAAACAGAGAGGAAAAGGGAAGAATCTATAGCTGTTCTGGTCACGGGTCTCATCACACACCTCAAAGGAAAGTTCCAATCTGATGGTGACGCTGGTACAAAAATCTTATCACATGATGGATCGTGGTCTCCTTTCTTTCAGTTTAGTTGCTCTCGAAGTGAAGAGATTTGGATTCCATTTAACAGCGCTTTACAAACAGGCAAGTCCAGCACTGTCTGTTCCCCTCGGTGTGTTGCCAGAGGAATTTAAATGTACTGTGTGTTAGTTCTAAACCAGTCATTTCCATTCGCTTTAAGTGGCTTATTTGATATCTGATTCTCTCAACAATCTTTTGATTCCCTATTGATGAAGGTCGACTTTTAAGTTTGACTTTGAAAAACAAAAACTGATTCAAACAGCTTAAAAAAAGTGTGCATGAATAGTTTGCATGTGCATATTTCATTTTGCATCCTCCGTTCTAATAAATACATTCAGTAAAATGTATTCATGGGAAAGGAAGAGATGGATTGTGCAGGATTACATCTAGTGATAACTTCACAGTCAGATGAATTCTCATTTCACTGAGTCATTTGGCTTCTAAAATATAAAATTGATGGTCGGTGGGACCTCAAAGGGGGGGCGGGGTGCCCTGCCGTTAGCATGCAGCTCCACGCTGACATGGCCGAGCTTCCTACTGCGCTAGCACTTGTCTCCTAGCCACGTAGCATTTTCTGCCTGAGCATAAGGTACCTCCCTGAGCGAGTGGATCTCTTCCAGGCTCGAGCATCCGTCAACAGATTGACCCGCTGATGGGTTGAAACCGTCAATGGGGAGATGCGGCACACGGTCATCTGATATCTCTCTCTCCTTCGCTCTGTTCATTCCTGTCTTCCCCCCCATCGGTCTCCGTGCAGAGACGCATGCTGGCATGCGATAAACAGATCTGTGACTAATGGTTGGCTTTAATGGAATACAAATGCGATGATTAAATAAGCTCCTTCTCAAAATAATGCCTTAAGCTGGACTTTTTAATTATCGGTTTTATTTCAGGGGATGATGCAACAGTGGAACTTGTACGTTGGCTTCGCATGAATTGGCCCCGGGAAATAATGATCAGCTTCTCTGGCACCACAGACCGCATAGAATTTATTATATTTAGCATATATTTATAAGCATATCTCCGTTTTATATCCGCATCAAATTAATTTAATAACTGGATCTCATTCAGGACAAATCTAATAATCTGTTTCTGTAGACAAAGATGTATAATTGCAGGCTCGGAGGAAGACGCGGGCTCATTGCCGTCTCCAGCCTGCTGGAGAAGCTCGTATGTCTCCACATGGCCTTCTCATTGTAAACCTAAGAATATGTGAATCTGCTGTGCGTGTATTCTTTGTGTAAATCTTGTTATTGTGGAGATGCACTCAGACACACAACACCGGGGCCCATTTCCCCCTCAGCTGAGTTCCATTCAGCAAATGAGTACTTTTCCAGTAAGCTTCTTTCATTATTTTTTTTATCCTGATCACATGTCACATCCAGAATGATTCCGACGCCCCTACTTTGATGGACTCCCGTGAATTCCTGTCATTTCAAAAAGCGCAAAAATGGAAATGTATTTACTTAAGATTGATTTGCTGAAACATGTGGGCGCTTTCATGTCGGGGCTCTGAGATGAAATGTTGGCTTTTGCTGCCGTTAATGCTTCGACGTGCGGATCTCAGCGCCACCTCGTCGGATTTCGTCTCCCACTCGTCTTTGATTTTTCTGACTGGCGGCAGAAACATTGGAAATATCTTGATGTGCTGAAAGCCTTGCTTGATTTTGCTGCATGCTTCTTCTTTTTTTAGTGACTTTTATTAGAATTGAATTGCACGATAAACTGAAGACGTAAAGCATCATTCAGAATGGGACTAAATGATGACCTCATTGACCGGATGGATACTTTCTTTCTTTTTATTTGGAGGGGGGGGGACACTAGTCAAGAATTGATAAACATTCTGACACAAATTTCTAAAATAATAAAGTAAGAGATGAGATTATCAGAGTTGATAATTCAAATTGCTAAAGAGTAAACCGTCTTGTTTTTTTGCTGGTGTCTTTGAGCAAACTCATGTGTGTGTGTGTGTGTGTGTGTGTGTGTGCTTTTATTTTTGTGATGGTGGCAGTTTCATGTTAAGTTTTCTTCCAGATAATGAGAGGCGTGTACCAAAAATAAAAAATGTTCTGGTATTTTTGTTGTTCTGCTCCTGAGTTATTTATTTATTTTGTGGTGACGAGCATATCCTGCCATCTAAAGAACTCAACACGGTTATATTTATAGGGTGACGAGCACATTTTGTGTTTTTAAGCACAAATTTGGCCTTCGCCTTTAAAGGCTTTGTGTTTCCTTGACAGGCTTTCCTGTGTTGTGTTCAATATGCCGCAGCCGTGCGTCAGGAGTTCTGATTTTCGGCAATGGAGAAAGCTGATCGGGACTGACAAGACCGCCTCACCTCGCTTTCCGTAAAGCATAAGGAAGATGCTCTCCGCGGCGGCGATGGAGTCTTACCCTCGGGAAGTGTGTTGACTTTCATCAAGTGCAATCGGGATGCCACAGATTTTCTGGGTCGAGGCTGTCGACGGCAGAAGCGAGGCGGTGAGACGGAGGAGAGGTGAAGTCGGAGGGCGGGGCAGAACCATGAAGGGAAGGAGCCAAAAGTCTGCGATTGAAAGCATGCGCTCGCGTTTTGTGTGGGACGTTTGTTAGCCGAGAAACTGAGACGCAAGCTCATGTGACAGCTCATTCCTTTTAACGCAGCGGTCCTCCGACTCCCTTGGCAGGCGCTCTCGACACCGATGACGAGTCAACAATGGGGGAAAAACAACCTGATTTCTCAAAGCGTCTGATTCTACAGATCTTTGTGAGCGCGCGTGACCTGAAAACATTTCAGATGAGTTAAAGATTTGGGGGGGGTGGTAAAGATATTTTGTCATTGTTGATCACGAAGGGGAGGAAATGAAGCAGCAAATAGTAAAGTGAAGAAAAATATCAATAAATAAAATGGCATCAATCTTAAGTATCTGATTTGAGGCAGCACAATGGAAAGAAATCCCTGGAGAGCAGCAATCGCTCCGTGGATTCGGCCACAGCTGCTCGTTTACACCCGTAGTAGATGCTGAGCAGCATCAGCAGCCTTTGTGCCATTGGTTCTGGTTACTGGACTGTAAGTACAGCATTCGGGCGGCCCTTAGTTAGCCGGGCTGGGAACTAAACAGCACTGGTGGAAAAATGTCTGCTGAAGCTGGGGGGGATGCTCTAAAGTCATCTGTTATGTACATTTGTTTGTTCCATTCTAGGTAAGCAAGTATTATAAACTCCTTTTAAATCAATCACACGATAGTGTCACGCTATCGAAGCAGAAAGGTAATTTTCTTCACACCAGCCATGTCTAGTCGTGTAAATCTACTGTGGTTGCCTAGTTATGTCTATTTTTTTTTTTGCTGATGCGACGTGTTTTTGAACTGCTGAGCATCCCGTTTTTGAGACAACAGGGTCAGTCCATTAGCAGGCGCTTCAGACTGATGTCGAAGGTTTAAATGATCAGGTGAGACAAAGCAAAGTTTCGCTTGCAGATAAGAGCGGTTTCTGAGAATATAAAGCCTATTATGGGGCCTTCGGGAGCTCCTGTGGGTTTAGTAAAAGAAACTTGATCAGATATATTTGCTTTCATTCAATCCTCTATTTGTTTAGCCGCTCCTCCTTGTGTTTAACTCTATTGACATAATGCTCGTCAGGGATGTGTGGTGAGTTGTGTTGATAGTTCAGGGCTGTGCACCCTCAGAATGTCAGCTCGGCCTATGGATGTTTGATTCATGCACATCTGCATCTCATTTTGCATTCACGTGACTCGGTTGCCCTTCTATGATTCTGTCATTCCACTTTGACGCCTGATTGGCCAACAACTGTCTCTGCAGGCGGTGTGACATCTTCCTCTCTGGGAGGGCGTGTGTGTCTTCCTATAAACCCGGACATACAATATATACGCACACACAAACACACATGCATGTCCTGAGGCATATAAATCACGCTATTTGTGTCTCTGAGCTGTGATTCTGGTTAGCATACACCAGGCTAATTAGAAGAAGATGAACCAACCCCACTTTTGGTTTGACCCACACACACAAACGGGAGGAGGCAACAAAACAACCAAATTGCGCCTAATTCAGCATCTGTGATAGAAATACTTTTATTTCTCCCTCGTTGGCCACAACAAAGATTTAACAGCCTCTTTGACAGCTACAATATCGCACAGATTTACCTGCCTTAAAGTGTCTTTGGTTTCATTTGGCGGTGTGGTTGTGTGTTGGCTTGTGGGGGTGGCGGGTGCGCTGAGATCACAACCTCCAATATGTCAAAAGTAATTAGGCTGATCGGAATGTACACCCCAGTGTGCGCAGAGAGGTGTGTGTGGCGGATGCAATTAATTAGGCGGTTAAGCAGATGCAGTCTAATAAGCATGGATGCGTTTCTGAAGCAGAGGATTCAGGTTATGCTGTTATGATTTGAATCGTTTCTTTTTTTTGTTTTTTTTACTTCTGAGGGAATTGTTTGCAAATGAATAAAGATGCAAAGATTACTGAAGCACTTAATAAAAATTGCATTTTCGTCATTATTGAATGTCGCTTTAGCACAATTTGCCTTTAGATGGTTGATTCAAATGTTGATGTATTCTTGTTGTAAATTGAGTTGTAATTCCTCCCAGTGTTGGGTTCTCCAGCTGTCTGTTCTAAACAAGTCGTTTCAAAATGCCTTTGTATAATTTCAATAAGCGTTTTCTTTCTGTTTGTGTTATATACTTTCATTTAAAAATTTTATGGTGCCACTGAAATAATCCTAGCAAACATTTTTAGTATCAGAGGTAGTGCTCTCCTTATTAGATCCAGATCCAACAAGAAAAATATCATCCGGTGCGGGAAAAAATTATGAAATAATCAAATTGACAAAACAAGATTTAGATTAGGTTAGATTAGTGGAAGAACTGAACCTCTTTATCTTTTTTAATGTGATGTATTTGAGCTAAGAAGTTTCATATACTCAACCTGTATCTGAAATGATGATACAGAGATCTATTGAATCATAAACACTCAAACTGCCTGAAAACGCACCTTTAGCTCCGTGTTTGAAATAGAAATACGGTGCCATGGCAGAGCACGAGAATTAGCCATTGTTCTAGTCCTTAGATAAACCCCTGCATCAAATCCCTTCTTGCAAGGCTTTGCTGGAAGGTAGTCGTGGCTTGTACGATTACATGAGCTATATCAACATCTCTTCTGTCAACATTGTGGATTTCTCTCTATTTGATGTTTATCTTTTTAAGCCTCTTTTTTTTTCCGCTGCGCTTCAAAGACATCTGAACAGGATTTTTTTTTTTGCAAAAGTCTAAAATAATCTGGCTCTATATTCCGCTGTGCATCGGTTTATGAAAATCGTAAACGATTTAGTTGACAACATGTCACTAAATGCACCAAGACTACAAATTAGATTGTAACTATTGTCACCGTTTGTGTAAGCTTTGCTTCAAGATTTTGAAAGTCGATTATATCTCTGTGTGACAAGCATTTCATTTTTTCCCCAAACGACCTTCACTCCCGAGGGGAGCTGAAAACCCGGGTTCTTCCATAATTAGGCGAGATCGCTGACAAAAACAACAAAAGAAGCACCCAAGGTAGAGGGGGAGATAAAAGACACTAGAGTGGAAGGAGAGGATGAAGGTGTGGAGGAGAGGAGATAATGAGAGGCAGGGTGACGGAATGAAAGAGTGCAAGAGGAGGAGAGCATGTCAGGCACCAACGAGGGAGGGGGGGATTTGCTTGTTTGCATGCGGCTGCCACGTCGTGTGATGTTTTTGAATCTTTTCACTGTGTTCCATTACGAAGGGCTCCATGTTGGGGTCTGTGGTGGCGACATGGCGACTGACTGTGCCAGCTCCATTAAAAAAAACAACAGCTTTTTATTTATTTTTGCCAGTTCCAGTGTCTCGGGTGTCCGTTCACCACTTAATGCTCGTGCAAGTAGTGTGGGAGAAGTGAAAGTACACAAGCAAAAATTATATTTGAAACGCGCTAATAGGAGAGTAGCCGTGAGTTCATGCTGAGTTCCCAAAGTTGTAACATTTAAACATAATTCAATTCAATTCAATTCAGTTTTATTTATATAGCGCCAGATCACAACATAAAGTCATCTCAAGGCGCTTTACAGGATTAGCAGGGAAAGACCTGCAGGGAAACACAGAACCCAACTTGACCCAATACAGGATATTTGGAGGTAACTCATCAGGTAACATGCTATGTTGGATTTAGCGCATTTACCAGCAAATAAAGCCATCTGTAATAAAGTATATGGCTTAGCTTAGCACAATTTAAAAGATGTCTTCCGCCCTTCATTTGCACTCGAAGCAGCCCACCAGTTGCTCCTAGGTGGGCCCAGTCGTTAGCGGCGTCTGCAGCTAATCTATAGATTACATTTACCGGTAGATGTAATAGCTTTCCGTTTTACTCCATGAACACATGAAGCATATTCTCTACTGAAGAAAGGAAACATTCATATACAAATAAAACAAGCAGTTAATTGTTGTTTCGGTGCATATTTACAGATTCAGTCGACGCGTGCATCATAAAACACTCAGAATAAATTATGTATATTTTATGATGATATAGACTTTTTTTTTGTGAGTAAAATTTGCCAAATCACATTAAGGAGCATTCCTGGAATCCTCAGATGGTGCAGCAGTCCTGTAATTTGAGATGGATTCAAACGATGCCGGGAATGAGGTCTGATAGCGGCGTTATCTGCAGTGTAAATATGAAATGGTGGTCAGCGACGGCATCATTTTTACCTTCCTCTCCGCGTGAAATCACCCTAATAATGCATTAGCACCAACAGAGGCCTGGCTTGTTTGTTGCTACTTCTCTCTTTAATCATATGGGGGTGGGAAGAAGAGCAGGGAAAGCTGTAAAGTGGGACTTTATGAATATGAATGACACGCATCATTTTGCAGCGCTCGACTCTGTGTCTGAGCTGACTTTTAATTAAACTGAAACCTGCCCTCTTCCCCGCAGCTTCCCCTTTTCACCCTCTCTTTTGTCTGACAGAGACGGTGATGGATACAAGGACGGCGACGGCTGAGCTCGGTTGGATATCGTTCCCCGCCAATGGGGTAAGAACAATGGGCAAAAGGTGAACCGTATGTGTGTAAACGCATGCGTGTGCGTTACCCTTGAGGACGGGGAGTTTGCACACACAGGTTGCCGCTGCTCTATTAACGAGTCTGTCAAAATCTTAATTACAGTTGCAAGGTGACACCAATTAAGTGGCGTTGATGCAGAACAGGAGGGATTGGATTAGATGCGAAGGCTAGCAGGAAGTCCGCAGTGCACAAACGAATAGAATAAGATGACATCAAATAGAAGCAGCTTCATTAAAATGAGGTCTGGCTTTGCTTGCACTCCCCGGGTTCTGTAAGCGGTGACTTGGCTACTGGCCGGTCGCAGCGGTCTCTCCCGTGTGTGCATCTGAACCGAGTTGCTCTAATAATGATGAATGGTTGTCCCTGTACAGGAAAGAAAAAGGTAGCGAGGGGAGGAGAGAAATGGATTGAGGGAGGAAGGAAGGAAAAGAGGGAGAGACAAAATGCGAGGGAGGGAAGGAAAAGGTTTAATTTGTGTCAGGTCTTGGTAAACCCATTAATCATTTTAGCCTCTCATCTCCTCTCTTCCTCTGCCCCCCCCCCCCCCCCCCCCCCCGGCTCATATCATTCCAGTGGGAGGAGGTGAGCGGGTACGATGAGAACCTCAACACCATCAGGACGTATCAGGTGTGCAACGTGTTCGAACCCAGTCAGAACAACTGGCTCCTCACCACTTACATCGACCGGCGGGCGGCACAACGCATCTACGTGGAGATCCGGTTCACGGTCCGCGACTGCGCCTCCATCCCCAGTGTTCTGGGCTCCTGCAAGGAGACGTTCAACCTGTACTACCTGGAGACCGACAGGACCGTGTCAGAGGGCGTCACAGGGGTGGAGTACTGGGCGAATGCACCTTTCCTTAAGGTAATCCAGAAGTAGGGAGTCGGTTTCCCACGGAATCCATGATATTTCATTTCTTTGCCAACATTGAGGTCGATTTGAACCAGGACAGAAGACGCTGAAGGTATTAACCAGTTTCATTCCATCTGCCTGCATCTGTAAGGTGGACACCATTGCAGCCGACGAGAGCTTCTCCCAGGTCGACTTTGGAGGAAGGCTCATGAAGGTGAACACGGAGGTTCGGAGTTTCGGACCGCTGTCCAAAGGAAGAGGGTTCCACTTAGCCTTCCAGGATTTGGGTGCTTGCATGTCTCTACTGGCTGTCAGAGTATTCTACAAGAAGTGTCCCAGCATAGTGCAGAACTTCGCCTTCTTCGCAGAGGTATGGTCTGGAACCAAACGAACACTGCGTTGCTCTTTTCACTGCTGCCCAACGCTCTGATTCTGTGCAGACCCTGACTGGAGCGGAGTCCACCTCATTAGTCATCGCGAGGGGAAACTGTATCCCCAACGCTGAGGAAGTAGACGTTCCCATAAAGCTCTACTGCAACGGCGACGGAGAGTGGATGGTGCCCATCGGCAGCTGCAGCTGCAAGGCGGGTTACGAGCCTGACAATGGCAACGTGTGTCGAGGTAAATCTAGCTACCAAGCTAATGCAGCAGGAGGAGCATGCTCGAACCAAACAAATAAATGCAACCTTAGGTTTTTTTATTACAATAATGGTATAGAAAATATATTTTGGACACAATGCATGTATATGAAACCTTTTATAACAAACTATTTCTTGTCTGTTTGGCCCAAGGGGGCAGGCGGCAGTGTTCCACATGCTAATATTAACAGACATAGATTCAGGTGAACACGGCCCAGAAATAGCCCCTCTTCCCCAAGTGTTCCATATATCTCTACTTTTTATATCTGGCCTCCTTCCCCATTTCCTTGCTGAAATAGTACCCATTATTTCTTCATTTCCCTGGAGCGTCTCCACATTTTTTTTCGTGGGGGCATGTGAGCACAGGTGTCCGATGTATATATACATATGGTGAAATGATAAGCGAGGCTTCTTCATTCCCTGCTAATTAAGGCGCTCCAGTCAGATTAGGCTCCTGAAAATTAGTCTTGGACTGCAAGCGTGTGCCTCAGAGAGATAGCAGGCTGTGGCAGATAAGAGAGAGAAAAGATGACTCTGTCTCCTGCGAAATGAATTCAATGCGATTGAAATCAGCCTCGGCTTTGGTGCCGGCCCTTCAGCGACAAGATGTTTTTCCTCCCTTATATTTGAATGGGTAACAGGCAATCCTCGTGGGAAGCAGTGTTCTGGTGATGCTGTGTTGATTAAAACATTTTTGGGGGGTTAGACCCTGTGACATTAAGTTCATGTACTGGTTCTCGGAATTCTCTACTGGAAGATTCACACAGAGAAATCACAGGTCATAGGAGAATCATACGAGCTTTAAATAGAAATGTATTAGAATACATAAATTATACGTGTTGTCAGCATTAATTTATCCCAGAGTGTGAAGCGTTTAGAGGCACATCTTTGGCGCGTTGCGATCATCAGTAAATCCCTCATTTTTAAATTGCCTTTCGTCGCCATGTTTGCATTCAGGGGGAGACGCATTAGAACAGGATGCTGCGGGGATGTTTCTGATGACGGCTCTATTATTGGTGAGGCCTCAGGTGATTAGTTGTGTGTGTATATATCGCGTCGTGCTCTTTATGTACCTCGTGCTTCACCCCTGCGTTACATGTCAGGCTTTAAGTGATGTTTTTCTCACTATTTCTGAAACCGTCTCACTGAATGGCAAAACAAAACCCAAAAGTCCTACATCCCTGGAAAGGAAAGGGAAGAAGTTCGAGTTAAAGAAATGCAGACTCTGTGTACTTTGTCGTGTTTCTATCGACTGTTGCCGTTTCTTTTACACAGTGTCTCACCAATTTTATGAAGAGTGTGTTCTGTTCTAATCATTGTCATGCTGGGACTCATCTAGTTTAGGCACTTTATTCTAAAGTTTCTACTTTTGCATTGAACATTTCCATCATTCGTGTTTCTGAAAAGATGCAACGCAGAGACAGACTCCGCCGAGGTGGCCTGACAGGTTTCGTGATGCCGCCTCTACCTGCACCTGCTGCTCGTCTTTTATTTAAAGCTTGAGCTTTAAAGCAGCGACTGGAGATGTCACGGAGCACAGAGCGTGTCCTGCCTGCCTCCAGCAAGTTGGCGTTCTTTTTTTTGGTGTGCTCTTCAGCTGATAACGACTTGGCAGGGAGCTGTACTCACTATCAGAACAGATGGTAGTCTTCATGTACGTGTGTGTGGCTGTTTTTGTGTATCAGGCTACAGAGAGTCTATTTATTCAGCAAAAAACCAGCACATTGTGCAAACCATCCGGTAAAACTGGATCAACACCAAAGTGTGTGTGTGTAAATTAAACAAATATTCAAATCGACCCTTTCTTCACATCCAGCAGTCTGCAAATGTAAGCACTAGTGCTGAATGCACACAAACTACCCCTGCTGTGAACCACAGCAGCAACGAGAGTTTCTGCAGGCCTTTCTCCACATGCACACAAACACCAACACCAACACATGCACACAAACACCTCCACATGCACACCAACGCGTTAATGGATCAGCGATCCTGTGAGCCAACTTGTCTTCCATGTGGTCGCTGTGCAACGCCACACAGCTGGAGAAAGACACACAGGAAGATGTAATTAATCTTCCTTCCTCTCTTCCTGCGAATATTGAAGTAAATACATCTGAAAATCACCTACTTTTCTAATGGTTGATTTTTTATATACATTTTAACAGTACTCCTTTAACGTTACTCTTGGAAGAGTTTGTCCAAAGTTGTTGGTCCACATGAGAAATGCGATGCTTCATGATAGCGTTGTTTTATTTTTTACTTTTATCTCGATGGGACACTTAAATACTAATAGACTATTTAATACTTTACACACACACATATGCAAATGAATAATTACCTTTAAAAACCTTCACAAAAGAGAAACTGGGAGTACAGAGAAAGAGAGAGACTTGTTGCCATGGTGACATACCTCATGGGTATGAGAGGGGTTGTTGAATAAATGAACTGACAAGCCAGGTGTCTACCTGCATATACACTTACACGCACATCCAGGAATACTTCAAATGAAGTCTGATGCTCAGGATGATCTCGCACCGAACCAGAACCAGAACCCGGCTCGGGTGAAGCCTGCCGGATGACATCATCCAGAGGTTGTGCCTGTCCATCAGGAAAAGGATTACTGCTGTGGACACACAATAATTACTCAGTGTAAATTATAGTACAAGTACAAGTACAGGTTGAAATGCCCATATCACGCAAGCTACTTTACATATTTAACACAACTCATCAGAAGAGAAAGAATCATAAAGGGATTCTAAATACTTTTATGTAATCTCTTTCTGTCTCGATCAAAAAAGAACTGAGCTTTAAACTGTTTTAAGTTTAATTTGTGACACTTATTTTGTAAATACTCCACTAATGAATATATGCAAATGTTCCTTATTTGGTTTTACGGCATCGGAATCGCCTCAGAGATAAATTTACCATTCATTAGGGTGGTAAAGGGAAAACAAAGTGTTAAAGATAAATCAAACTGGTAAAGAAATTACAAGAAATTGCTTTTGTTAGCCTTTCGGCAGCGCTTTCTAATTTCTCATTTCACACCTTTGTTTTTTCCCGATTTGCTTCTTTTTCACCCATAGCAATAATTCTGAAAGTGTTTATCTTGAGCCGGACTGCTCTTCTTTTACTCCGAGATGTATCAGTCACTGAAATCATCAAAATACAAATAAAATCCAACCATGTTCATCAGAAAAAAGGGAATATCAATGTTGACGTTGCTGACGGAATATCTGAGGGTATATTGGCAGTACAGGTTTCGCTTGAAATGTTCATATTGTGTCTGTGTTCAAGGCCATAAAGGGTGATTCCATTAGTACATATGGGTAGAACTGTTTCTGACCCAGATAAAGGAACTGGAGAAATAAATCCAGTGTTTGTAAAAATTCACATGCTAATATGCTTCTATCCTCAGAAGACAGGAAGCTGTGCTTTGCCACACTCAGAAACGTTGCTCAAACATTTGTTGTTATGGTCAGGAGGCTGAGATGTTTCTATGATTGTACCCCCCCTCCTTCTATCTGTGCTTTTTCTCCACAGCTTGCCCTCAGGGCACCTTTAAATCTTTCCAGGCGGCCGGATTATGTCAGCAATGTCCGCTCAACAGTCGCTCCACCATCGAAGCCGCCACCCTCTGTGTTTGCAGGAATGGCTATTACCGTGGAGACATGGACAAACCAGAGGACGGGTGCACCAGTAAGTCACCGTGACATTAAACCCGCTCAAATCATGTGGCTGTATGCGATCCCGGTGCGCTTCGGAGTGACCGAGACGGTTTGCAGAGGTGGACTTTTGCACCACACTGACTACCGTAATAGCTGAGGAATTACAGCAGATCAGCGGCGGACGTTGGTGACGGTCCGATATTTCCCTATTGAATTAAAGGCCAATATCTGCTTTGATTTATTATTCCAGCCTTAATTTCGTGTACCACATTCAGATTATGCTGCCACATGCTCCCATCCTTGTTTGGGGATTTGGGGATCAGTAAGTAATAACACTGCCACATTCCTCTGGCTTTCCGTTGAAGTGAATATGTGTTTAGTGTGTTGAAGAGCCATATTGCTATGCAAGACGAGGCACGGAGTTTCAAAAACGCTGCCTCTCAGTTCCACAGAGAGATGGTGAAAGTAGGTTGAGACATGAATCATTTGGACTGTCTCTGCAGCAAGTCTCAAACTGTGAAAATGTGTGTGTGAGTGTGTGTGCATAATGGTGACCTGGATACTTCACGTTTTTTTTGGTTGTGCCAAGAAAGACCAGTTTCAGGGCCAGGTCTTTTTTTTTAAAGTTCCTCCAGTTCTTCCCAGGTTCTGCTTGTAGCCTGTTTATTAGCCTACGTCTACCTGTTTCTCTTACTTTGATAATGTGATGTTATACTTTACTAATTATTATTCCACACTTCCTGGAGCGAGGATAATGTATCTCTTTTCAGTCTACCTGACTGACAGGAAGGTCACTGATTGGATAATATTATCAGTATGAATCCGTGTGCATTCGATTTTAAGTCTGGTACCGGCACCAGGTCCAGCAGTTCTTTACATCTACTCATGCGTTCATTAAGGTGTTATTATTGTTTGAAGTTGACCTTGAGAACATTTGGTCTTTTTATTAGTTACTGGCCACATCTAACCTGCAGAATATCAATGAAACATATAAGCAATGAAAATCTCATCTAAAATTACTCTCCAGTGGAAGAGTTATCATGACTTAGATCTGCATCCCCTGTCAATGATGCAATGATGCAATGAGCGGACATTGCATTGTGTGTGTATATATATATACACACGCACACTCTCTCATCCGCTCTACTTTGTGCTCTCACACTGAACTGGAACTGGAAACAGACTCCAGAGTTGTTTGAGGATATCATAAGGTGTCACTTAATTAAATAAAAAAAAACAGTTTTACTTTTAATTTGGTATTGAGTCTCAAACTAGTATTTTTGTTCAAATAATGATGACTAGCTGAAGGCACTGGCTGCCTCCCTGGTGGAGGTGTAAGAAGAGTATATATAACACTTCATCCTAATTATAGTAAATAGAAATATTTTCCACTGAAAGGAAAGTTGAAGGTTGTACAGAATAGAAATAGCCAGATTTAGATTTTAGGCTTCAGAGAAGGGAAACGGTTGAACTCACCGACCCTTTGCTTTTTTTTAGGGCCTTCCTGGTTTACTTTCAGTGGGATTTTATTTGTCACCGACTTGTGGTATGTTGGTTTATATTGTTTATGTATTTGTAAAAATTGCTTTTGCATGTTTTTTCGGTTCGTTTTTATTGTCCTATAAACACAGGCTGCCCATGAAGGAGAGATTGGATTGCTTTCATTGGCCCACCCTGTATGAGACCTGGAACACAATCCCGTTCCAGAGTTTGATTGATATCTCCCTTGGTCGGTACTTGTAAATTCACCTTAATGGTCAAACACACCAAACCTCATTGGAAGTAAACCAAATCTTTTAGGTGTGGAAGTGTTGCTCTATTAATGAACCATTTAATGGATCAACAAGAATGCATCGTTGCGTTTAGCTGCTGTTTAGCTGCTTGGGTGACTTGTCAAAAATTATGCTCATATTTTGCTCCTTATTAATTTTTTATAATTATTTTTTACATTTATTTCAGCAACAGAAACCAAAGATAAACACCAAGCACAATTGAAACCCTTTGGAACCCATCCAATGCACTGTCCCAACGTCCGGGTCATGCTGCCCTGTCCATGCCGTCCTAATGATGGCATTGTCTCCACAGTGGATCTGTCTAGGAAAAGTTTGATCGAGACATTGTGGACTTTTCTTCAAAACATTTGTTTTCAGGACTCAGAACTACTCTCAAAAATCCAAAACCAGACTTCCTATATTGCAATGTCTACTCAGCTCTTCCCTATACACACTATGCATGAAGGACCGGTTTTAGAATGGCGAAAAGTTCGAAAAAGCCTCACCGGCTTTCTGACAGCAAAAAAACGACTTCCTCTGTGAAGAGGTGCCAGGTGTCAGCCTACTCTGCCTACACAGCTTCGTGAATTACCTCCACGCCTTCAATGTGAGGGCAAAAACAAATGCAGGTCCGACTTTTTTCAGATGCAGCGATGAGAAACAAGAGCGACGCCTCTGAAAAGCGTGGGATGGGAGTTCAACGCGGGAACGATGGTCACTGTTTTTTAATTTGTATAATCACATTTGCATAAAATCAGATCGGTGCGATGGAAGAGCGAGTGCATGATGCAAGGATATTCTGCTGATTGTCACTGTGTAAGCTGCTTAGAAAACAGATGTAGCATATTGTGTCGGCAGATTGCAGAACAGGAAGCCATTTCTTCCGAAACAGCTTTTAATGTTGCAGCTAAATGGTCAATTTAAAGCAAATATTTTCATCTCCTTTTTTTTTTTGTTTGGATCAAAAGCACAATGGAGTTAATATCTGTGTAAACACACCACGTATACCAGTGTTTATGAGTATGATGGTTATAATAATAATATTTTTTTGGATGCATCATCTGTCCCAGTAGATTTCCAACCCTCTAATGATTGTTAGCGCTTTGATTCCACAGTCTCTGTTTGACAAACACACACACGCTTGTATTCTACAAGGCCGTCTCAAAAGCTCCGCTTCGCTGTGATTTAATATCAGCCGAGGTTTAAATATCTGTGCCGTGTTGCTGGGTGTCATGAGCCCATCTAAGGATATGTCTTTAAACTGTGTTGTAGTTCATAATCTAAGCAATTAATGTATTCCTTTATTCATAAAATGTTTGTCACACTTTTCCCGAAAGCTCAACTGTAATTGCTTGACGGAGATATTTTTCTTGATTGATGTCCTCAGCATTTCATCTCCTCCTTCCAGGCGTCCCTTCAGCTCCCCGCCACTTGGTCTCAGTTGTCAACCAGACGTCAGTTCTCCTGGAATGGCACTCGCCTCGCGACATCGGGCACCGCGGAGACTTGTCGTACAATGTCCTGTGCCGCCGTTGCCACAGCAGCGAGCGTCGGGCGTGTCAGCCGTGCGACGACAGCGTGGCGTTCATTCCAGGCAAGCGAGGGTTGATGGACACGCGGGTGGAGATCAGCAAACTGCGAGCTCACACGTCCTACACCTTCGATATACAGGTTTGTCCTTTGAGCCGACGGCTCCCCAAAAGAACTCACCTTTGGATTTCAAACTTTACGGAAACCATCTGTACACGTCGTAGTCAGACACACCAGTGCGGTCGTAAATACAAACGTGCAGTTGTATTTGTTGCTCCAAATGTGGGCTTGGATGGAGAAATACCTTGGAGCTTGGGAACAGAGCCGAGGACCATGCTGATTGGCTGGATGTCAGAGATGTGGGAATCCTAAACTGAATTTACAGGGATGGGAACAGATCAGGAGGATGGTAATGAGAACAATCAGATGGGTGGAAGTGTTCTAGAGGACAGGCCTGAAAGTTGGTGATGACTGAACTGGAGTCTTTGGCCAGGGACTGTTCTGGACAGGCAGGCTAACCTGGAGGCATAGGCAGCGCTGTTGATAGGCCGGGCTGGCGCTCAGTGGCGTGGAGAAGCTGAGGCTCCATGGAGAACAAGCAGGCTAGAGGGTTTGTGAATCCATGACCAATCGACTGGTCGATTGCACGCCAGAGGCTCCCAGGAAGGAAATACAGACTGGATGCTGCAAGCAAGAATCTAGCAGAAGCTTGAAAGGGGCAGTGTTGGCACAAGCAGCCAAGAGCGATGATCAAGTCACCTGCTAGCATCAGAGCTGTGGCCTTGGACTCAACATTTTCATTTTGCAAAGTGTCATTTTGCACTTTGGTGACAACTTCATTGACGGTTGTAGGTACAGTCTGCGAATGCTGTCAAGGTCATAAAGTTCATGAGCATATAAAAGTATATAAACTACATAAAATAAAAGCTTGGCGTAAGCCATTAAGTGAGCATCGCTAATTACCAGGCCATAAATGCCGGTTATGACCATCAATGTGATTAACGGAGCCAATGACAAACAATATGTGACAGCTAATTAAGTAGTCTTTAAAATGCACGGGGATGCTCTTCGTCTTCTTTGTGTTGGCGAGATGAGTGACGGTGAGGCAAACATTGGCAGCACACGTGGAAATGAGAAGCGTCTCATTGTTGCTGATAATGGACCGTTTTTTAATTCTCTCCCTTGGGCAGCAAACATTCCATTCTTACCTTCTCAGCTTTGGATTTCTCAATTTGCCAAGACGACTCGAGACAACGGCGCTCGCCAAGCTGCATTTTGTTTGGGAGCTGCTCATTTGTTGTAGGAACGAGTTTGCAAGTTTACTCATGCCTGATGTTGGGCCCGGAATATTCATCCGAACTCCTGTCCCCTTAATGAACAGCGGCCGGACATCCTCAGGCAGGACTTAAACACTAAAGAGGACAGAGCTTTTACCGATGGAGCGCTTCAGCAATTTAATCAATCACTTTTCAGGACTTTTTTTCATTTTAACTGTTTGGATAAGACTATATTTTATCTTTATGTTTATTATAACAGTAGGAATTTGTATTGTGGCTCCGAGGCTCCATCGTCAAGTCAACATGTTCATATAGAAATATATGAGCAAACATCTTAAACTCCCTCACGGGGGCTGAAGGGTGGATGCTAGGATGACGGCAGACCAGACAGGGGCGTGGGTAGAGGGCAGCAAAGGCAATGACAAGCAGAGGGACAGATATGAACGGGTTTGGTGACGACGGAGGACAAAGAGATGCGACATTACATCATCGTGTAGAAATCAACAATCGACGATAAGAAAACGAGAAGCTGCTGCTGTCTGAAGTCAAACGTTTTCAGAGTTCATCAGGATCCAGAGTGTTCGATCGGGCATCTTTACCATTTTTGTGCAATAACAGAACAACATTATAAGTCATGTCTGGAACGTGGAACAGCTGACCGTGACCCTTTGTGCTCTACAGGCAGTCAACGGAGTCTCCAATAAGAGTCCTTATCCCGCCCAGCAACTGTCAATCAACATTACAACCAATCAGGCTGGTGAGTGGGGAGTGCAAGAGCTGCGTGTGTGTGTGTGTGCGAGCATCTGGGTGGATGTGTGCAGGCATACCCTCAGGCACAGTGGATTATGGCGGCTAGGGGGATGAAGGAAATTGAGCTACAGCTTTTTAATTCATAAAACATGTTATAAGCTTGTCATCTCTCTCCCTCCGTCTCCTTTTCTCTCCTCCTCCTCTGTCTTTCTTGCACATCCACAGCTTTTCATCCTGCCCCCATCCAACTCTCCCTCAGTTCTCTCGTTCCCCTCTTTATCCCCTCTCCTCTCCCCCCCCCCCCTCTCGCTCTCTGTAATTCTCAGAGACTATAAAGTGAGCCGAGTTAAGGCTCCATCAATGCTTTATGGAGACAGACACAAGTGATATTTCCACCGCTTCCCAAATTTAGATTTAAAAGGTACTTCGTTCTGATGGAAAACACATCATTTACCTCGTCTACGGAAACTCAGGCTCCATTCCTTATTGAGACACGATCCGCCGTCACCCCGCTGCTTTTCCGGACTCATTTGTTACCACTGGCAGATGAAGATCCTCCTTATCACCGAGGTCTTTTGGTACTCAACAAAAAAAAAAAGCGGGATTAAATTATTCAATAGACTATACAGTTTTTCCACGACATATAGGAAACCCAGTAACATGCCTGTTGTGGCTATATTTAAAAAGATTCTCAGGCTGTCAGGAAACACATGACTGCGGTCGACTCACGCCGCTCATAAAGGCATCACAGCGTTTACTGAGAATTATGGGCTGTCTCGTGTGGGATACACATACATCCTCTCTCTAAATATAACTTGCATCAATTTGACACTCTTTAAAGTCGCAGTTTCAATCTCCCCTCCTCTCTTCACTGTATACTTTCACTAGTACAAATATGGTAAACCCATCTCATAACCCCCCCGAGGCCAAACTATGGAATAGATTACAGCCAATAGCTTCTGTGTTGTGAAATTATGGGTAGAAATGCATCATAGATATTACTTTTGTTTCCCCATCGGTGACATGTGCAGTAATTTGTTTTCATGAGGATGGATGACAAAACATTTTTTATCCTGGGTGTAAATAATCCTCAGTAATATGTCATTACTTTACATGCTTGTGAGTCTTCAGACTGCTTAATTCATCCTCCATGTGTGTGTGTGCGTGTGTGTGCGTGCGTGCATGTGTTTTTAACAGCTCCTTCAGTGGTTCCCATAATGCATCAAGTGAGCTCAACAAGCCGCAGTTTCTCGTTGTCATGGCCACCTCCCGAACAGCCGAATGGAATTATCCTTGACTACGAGATAAAATACTACGGCAAGGTAGAGTGGGATGATGAATGTCTGCGTATTTGTGCTTTCTGGCGGTTTGACCACAGATGATCCACGGAGCGGATAAAATAGGTGAATCAGCATCTGCTTTATATAAATCACTGATTACAAATGGAAGAATGTTCCTCCTGTGTTTCCGATCGGTTTAGTCATATCATATATCATATCATACAAATGGACATTGGTTCATCTGCCCCGCATCCATGGATAAACAATCAGAGGACAGAAAAAAATCAGGGCAATTTTGAACCAATTTTGGAAGCATGCGTGATTGGATTTTGGTCCTTTTGCCTAATAAGTGAATCTGTCGGGTCATAAATAAAGAAATGTGTGCTGCTGCACCCATGACAAATGCACAATGTGTCCATCCACCATTAAATTATGCAAAATAATAACCTATCAATGTCTATAATAATTATAATCAATCATCACCTGGCACTTAGCATAAGCGCTAATGGTTGATTAAAACATTATTATCCTTTCAGCTTTTGCTGCTCAAACATGTGACATGATGAATAATTAAGGCCAGGCAAGAATGTGTCGACGTGTTTCTCGGATTTATACTTTCTCTAATTTATGTATTTCCTCTCATTTGTGCTTAATGTCCGTTAAAAAGTTCTGTTCATGCATCATCCTTTATGCAATATTAATTTATAATAAGTCTGGATTGATCTCGGAGCCATGATGCATATTTCATGGGGCTTGTTGTCGAACTAACAGGTTCTTGCAGTGATGGAAGAGCATCTCTTTATTCCAGCCCACATCAAATAATAATCGCAAAACGAGCAGCGATTCATTAACAAGTGGCCACAGTGGGATCTTGTCAAACTGCAAGACGGTGGTTACTTCAAATAAAGCTTTATTGATTAATTGAATCTGAAAATGCTGCGTGTAATTCTTCGATGAGCGAGTGATGAATGGACCGCGCAACATGGATCTGTGGACTGTGGCAGATCCAATTATATCAACGGTTTAATCGGTCAAGTGACGTGCAAATTAACTCATCGCTAGGAGAACCAGAACATCGTGGAAAATGGAAAAGGACATTAGGAACACCAGTTTGGGGAAAACGGAAATGAGGTCACCAGTATTGCTCATAATTGACCTAATGAATTTGGCGACGCACCGCAGGAGAAGAAACTACATATTTGATAGCAGTATAATTGCATCTCTTGATATTTTCTAAATGATACGACGCATGGATGCAGTTTTTTGTCTTTTAAACTCTATATTGATTGTTATGCACCCGCCATAATCCACTGGGAGGAATCCTACCGTGGTTGTGGTTTGCACTCGCTAGATCGCCTGTGCTGTTCGGTGAGTTTGTTTCCTGGGTTTGTCGAGCCCTCCATTGATGCGAGTCTCTCTCGGTGTGTACCTTTGTGTACGAAGGACAGTCAGTCCTCCTTTAGACATCGACCCCTCAGCTGGAGCGCTGCCCCGTGGGCCCGAAGACGGGGTCGATGTCTTTGTCAGCCAGGTGCAGGGAATATTTCCATTCTCTAGTTATTCCTAGCTGAGGGGATAAAACGCCATTCTCTGGATAAACTCACCAAATGCTGTCTTGTTTCCTAACAAGACCGCTTTATGGAAAATGAAATAGGACAGTTTCCTCAGAAGAAACATCTAATTCTCAACCGCCGATTTTTGTCCCAGTTTGGCAGAAAGGAATATTGTGATGAAGAAGATGCCCCCAAACAGCTTTTTGCTGGGTTTGTCAACATCCTGAAAGAACTGGAAGGTCTTTTTTTATCTACCTTGTTGAATCACTTAAACACAATTTATCTGCTGGTGGATGCTGTTGAAATCAGAACTCCGACTACTCTAAAGTAATCAAGCCTCCAGCTTTCCTACAGTCGGAAAGCTCCTAGTCTAAGACACAAAGCACTTCACGAAAAGAAACCATTGATTTAAGCTAGGTTGCATAAAGGCTGTCAAACCCGGGGGCGCCGATGAGGGGCGTCTGATTCCACGGAGACGCGTGCAGGGCCTGATTGCTTTCCCATCAAACACTGTTGCTCCGGGAAAGAACCAACTCAGAAGGACAAAACCGTGACTACATATCTTATCGTCTTTGTAACGCAGTCGGTGGGAATTGCAATGCATTTGGAATCGGAAAGTAGAATTAAAGGCACATCTATCACCCAAAGCGAAACATCTCTTCTGAAGCCGGGCCATCAGCTGCAAAAGCACTGCTGATAAATTAAAGCCAAAGAACAAAGCACCTACGAGGGTTTGTGTGAGATGCACCAACAAGAAAGCCATGCCTGCCATCTTCCAATCCTTTCCACAAAACTGGAGAAGCTTGTTTCTATCCTGTCAGAGAGCCGGTGCTTCTGCAGCTCACTTGTTGAGATGTACAAACTTTAAACCCTCAAGACGTGTCAACTTTTTTTCTTATCCGTACTTTTTGATAACAAACACTGAGGCACAATCATTGACTCCGTGACACAGATTCCAATTTCCCAGCACAGCACGCTGTGGCATATGGCCATAATATTTCTGCACACCGGATGGAAAAGAGAGAAAGAGTGTTTGTGTTTTATTGTTATTGCTTCTCTTGGCTCGCTGTGTGCGATGTGCTAATATCCTAAAACTAAGCCAGGCTCAGACACAACTGTCCAACGTGATGTAGCTTCTTATAATATTAATGCTTATGTGGATCTTTTTCACCAAGAACATCATTGCATTGTTGTTTGATGACGCGTCTGAAGCCTATATTAAGTTTTCCCATCCTGCTCTCCTGTCTTTGAAGCATGAAAAGAGTAAAAACTGTTTGACATTTTACCGCAGCAAAGCCTCCAAGGGAAGGAATTGATGGAACCTCTCACATGAGAAAAGTCTTCAAACCTTAAAAAGAATTCCAGCTCCTTATTTTTTTTCTCATTGAATGTCACAGGACTCTTGGGAAGGAGTTTAGGAGGCCTGGCTGTACAAACGGTCTCATTTTGTTACGAGAAGCAGCGTTTAATATCTGGTCTCCTCGCAGCAGCTGCACAATGGTTCCTTTCAACAATGTCTGTCATTGCACAATGTCAACTATAGAAGCTGCACAACAGAACATGAACAGATCTCCTGTTCATGCTGCAGAAGGAAACTTCAGCAAACAAATTCCTGCAACAATAAAACGCTTACTCAAGAGGCGGAGTTGCTGCATAGCGGCATCCATACATCCAAGACTTTTTGGTGAAACTATCGTTTCGAGGAAAGGAGCAGAAAGTTGAGATTTAGCCTCTCGGAGAGCAATTAGAGCGAAAAGAAGTGCACTCAGTGAGCTGTACTTCAACTGCAGTCTTTAAGCTCACAGATAAAACCCTTTCTTTGTCAAAATCAGGGCAGCGACTTTTATTGTACGATGGCCTTATTTGCTGCTGCGTCGCTTTGACTCTATTTAACATGGAAGCCAATTAAAACCCAGATTCAAAGGCTGACAGTTTGTTCTTTCATTGTTTGGTCTTCATTGGTGCACATCATAAAAATTGAGGGAAACTGTATCTTTCAGTGTTGGCCAGCCAGCTGGATGAAGTGCCTAATTTAAGCTCGTGACTGGAGGAGTCCTCGAGGAGCAGTTCGATGAGGTTGGATAGGGAGCAGAAAGGTTTTTCTTACTAGAACCTCCTTTTCTGATACTTTGTCATTTCTCCACCTTCATTCCCTCCATATCCCCCCCCACCTCCCGTAGCCACTATAGATAACGCGGTTTTAATGGAGTAATTTTGATATGGCACAGGGAGGCAGGATTTTTACCCACTACTTATCTCTGGCTACCAGACATTTCTAGATGGGATGCCCCCTAACCTTTTCCCTGTGGCAAGGGAACACGCATGCACACACACACACACGCACACACATATACCCTTCCAAATCCAAACTCCTATCCCCATCACAAAACCCCCTTTTTCTAAGGCCACTTCCTAATATAACTCCCCATATTTCACTTCGAGCCTCCAAACTCTGCAGCTGCATTATGTCCCACTTACGACAACAGTCTGGCTGGTCATAATAAAGTATAAACGGCTCACATAGAGGAAATTACAGCCTAATGACATCAAGTGCAGCGCAAAGACGTACAGGATTAACACTAATACATGGCACAATATAAGACATAATGGCTAGATCCACAGGACCCCCCCCCCCTCTTTGCCACAGTTAAATCCTTTTTTTATTTGAAAGACATGGGCGAGAGGAGGCTTAAATGGAGGGCACACAAAGATATAGGTAAAAGGTTGTAGCTTTGGGTTTATGAGATACGACAATAGGTCTGATGGCTAATTCACCTCGGCAAGAGGACTGGGCAGAAAGATGGCTAAATGCTCCGGAGGATGCGTCTCTGGGCAACAGCTAATTAACGGCATCATCAGTTCATTATATTTTAGAATGTGTAGTAAAGACTGGGTCAAACTGGTGGGAAAAGAGCAAGCTGTCAAAAAGAAACGTATCGAGTTTTGATTCAAATACAAAGAAAGACTAAAGGAATAATGATGACTGCAATTTAGATGGGAAAGATAGAGTATGCTTATTTCCACATTGTTTTGTTTTTTATGAGCTGAGGATTTGAAATATGCCCTTTCCTGCCTTCTGCCACCACCTCAGTAAAATCCAAGTTTATGAAATTCCGTTTGTGCCGCGCAAAATGCTAGAAAATGACACTCATAAGAAGTAATTGCAAAAAAACAGCAGAACGTCTCCTTGTTTTCATTTTGACCACTTGTGTACTTGCTACCTCATACCTCCAGTCCATTCTGGCACAAAAATAGTGTTTTCTGGATGACAGGTTTCTGTATCAGGGTCCGTCGAAATATCGCTTTTTTGACTCTAAGCAAAATCCCTTTTCATCCTTGCTGAGCGAGGTCTGTCGATTATTTTTAGTAACTGGGACAATATTTTGGAAGGAGCTTGTATTTTTCTTTGTTGTCATTTCTTTATTATGCCAATTCCACTCACCTGTGTTGTATTTAGTTGCCCACTGTAGATCAAAATAACAACATCTTAGGAATTCTGCGTTAAATTTTAACTTTTTGTAATTGCTAAAGACAAGAAACGAGAGTGTGTGTTAAACCCAATATTTTTTTCTTTTATCAGTGTAAAAGAATAGAGAAACGCAGAGTGTGATCGAAGCTGGCACAAAATAAATGGAGGAATTTAAACCCATCATGTCGCACCATCCTGCCATCACTGTGGTAGCACAGTCTGAAACTGGTAAATGTTGCGGTTTGGACTGGAAGACTTATTCTTGTCTTAGCTGAAGGCCAAAGCTGAGTTCTAAATTTAGTCTCTTGTAGTCTGTGCTTGATCAAGTTTTACAGTCTGTCTTGGATCGCTGTGAAACGTGAATTTCTCTCCCCACCTCCTGCTCAGTCCCAGACGTCATTGAACAGCTCTGTTGTCCAGAGCGAAACGCCCAACGTTGTCCTGGAGGGACTGAGGCCAGGGACCGGCTACGTGGTCCAGGTGAGGGCCCGCACCGTGGCAGGCTACGGGGCCTACAGCAGGGACATGCTCTTCCAAACGCTCACCGACGGTAAGTGAGCTGGCTGGAGTGTGTGCAGGTGGAGGTTATATGGTGGAGGAAGGAAGGAAAGTGCACGACCTAAAGAGCAAATTGAGAGGTTGAGCGAGAGGGAAAATCTGTCTGTGAAGTAATTAAATCCTGGCCTACTTGGTGTGAGTGTGTGTGTGTGTGTGTGTGTGTGTGTGGGTGTGAATTTATGTGCGCTCGCAGACATGAGCCATAAAATGAGCCTTGCAAATTATTTTTTTTATGTGTGTTTGAGAGAACAGTCTCAATTTCTCGGCGGTGGTGTGTTTATCTGACGCCGTCTCACAAGCGTCACAGGGGTTTGCATTTGTGTGTGTGTGTGTGTGTGTGTGTGTGTTTGTGTGTTTGTTTCTGCAGACGAGTACAAGTCAGAGCTGGGCCAGCAGCTCTCCCTGATCTCAGGCTCATTAGTAGGGGGGGTGTGCATCGTCTCACTGGTCGCCATCACCATCATCTGCACCAGGTAACGCATACACAAATGTCTTACTGGTCACCAGGTGCAGTTAAATCAGAATTATCTCAACGCCACTGAATTACAAACCGGGCGCCTCTCCTTCGTGTCTGTTACTGTTTCTATTATGACACTTGTTTCACCCTCAGATAAAGCAGGAAACGATGCACCACACAATAAACAACAACAAATCCACCACACATCCAGACTTTGTTGGACTGTTTCTTTTAGTGCAACGGAGGAGAAGACAACTAATTAGCATTTCTAACTTTTCCAACTTTCGTGCAACATTTCTGCCTCCCTCTCTCCTCTCTCCTGCTGTAGGAGGAGGCAGCTGAAGGAGAGCGTGTACGGCGACAAGCTGCAGCAGTACAACGCAGGAGGAGGTGCCACCAGTTCTTCAAATGAGCGCTGTGCTAGCACGTGCTAACATACACCCACCTCCGAAAGCAGTGCTTATATTTACACCTTCTAATTTTCCCATCAGAGGTGAGCCTGAGGCCGGACATGTTCAGCGGTCCCACCCCCACTGTGACCTTTCCCACACTGTCCGAAGGTCACAGGTCACCAGGGGTCAAGATCTACATCGACCCCTTCACCTACGAGGACCCCAACGAGGCCGTTCGGGAGTTCGCCAAGGAAATCGACCCATCCTGCGTCAAAATAGAGGAAGTCATCGGATCAGGTAGAGGGCTTTACGCTGCCTCTCACGTTGTGCCTGTAATGTGCCTGTAATGATTTCAGTACGTGTCAAATATTGCTGTACTTTAATTCTTTTTATAGAAGAGCTTTTACTGAGGAATAAGATTAAAGTCACAATCCCTGTTCGTTTTAACTACGCTGCTTCAAAAGCGGACATGAAATAAGTAAATCTTGACTTCTTTTAATGAGTCTGTGTGATGACTGTCGCAGGAAAGATCAGGCTCTCTATATTAATCTATTACTACAACCATGCCACACTTTTGTGTCAATGAGAGAGAATCTGGAAACTGCTTTATTGTCTCCCTTTGAAGTCGTCGAAATGTTTTATTCATGATGAAAACTTTCACCAGAATAAATTAAAACCGTCTCTGCACGCTCTATTCGGCTATCTGAGCTCTCGTTTGCAAAAAAAAAAAGAAAAACAAATGCTGTGTGATGTTTGGCAAATGAGAAAGTTGGATGTTGGAAGTCTCAAAAGCATTCCATGGAAGCGTTTTAGCATTACATCCGTCGGACGGAACAGCAACATAGGGATCACAGTCATAAGATCAGACAGAACACATGTAACATTTAAAGTGTGCAAAAGTTACCATTCAGGGTTATGATCGTTGATCGGTTACTGCAGGACCATCGTCGTCGTCGTCCAGCCCAAGCGTCATTTCATTAAACTCTGTCACCATAATAACTCGGCCTGGAAGTAACGATCGGCTTCTGGGTCAGCTATATGCAGTCAACTCTTACATGTTAAATTCATTAATTGTATATTAGTTGCACATATGTGTGTGTAATGTCTCTACTCGATTTAAGTTAAAACAACACAACTAAATCAACATTTCACCTGAATGCTGCTTCTGCTTGACAGATCTCCAAGCATTGATTGGTTCTTCACTGATTGATCTTTGTCTTCTACCTCAAAACCAAAACTGATCCATAAATGTTTTCATCCACCGTTATACCCTTGAGATTTCCTATTTTTCCACAGACCAAAAACCAATCAAGTCCAAATGACCGTGGAGCTCTGGGGGGATAAAGGTCATGAACTGGACTCCCCTCGCCGCCGAGAGTGTGTGCTTTCGGCTCTGGCCTGTTGAGCCACTGTGAGAGGCTTTTTTCGTAATCCCTCCGTTCCCTGCTTTATTTTCCTCAGGGGAAGGTTTTCCACCTCGGCTAGAGGTGACAGAGGAGGGAGGGGGGAAACATGGGCCAGGGTGATTGAGATGTGGTCGGACTTGGAGCCCTTAAACGGTTGAATTTCTTCCCCCTCTGCCGTGGAAGAAAGTTCAAGTTCATCCACACCTCTTTCCTTCCCTTGCCTCCCTCTGACTTTCTCGTTGTTTTTTTTCTGTATTTCTTTGGTACTTGCTCCCATCTTCACTTTCGCTCTGTGATTTAGCCCCTCTGGAGTTTTTTGGGTTTGTTTGCATATTGAGAAATGCTAAAACAAAGAACCAAAGGGATAATGCCACAACAACAGATTGGAGGGAAGATAAAAGACGAAAACACCCGAAGGAGATAGTAAAAATATCCCACCTCAATCTCTTTTCCTCTCCCCCTATTTCTATACACCCACACTGTAAAAAATGCCATTCATGAAAAGCTCTCCATTTGCCTGAGGACAAGTCCTGACACACTTTGATAGAAGAGAACGGGCCAATAGGATCGCTCCTTGACAAGCCACTTAGTTTACTTACCGTATGTGTAAATAAAAAAATTGAAATTTTAGGGAAAAAAGCACATTTATATTTATTTTCCTCTTGCATTTCCTCTCCATCGATGACTGTATTTAAAAAAAAAGAGGTAGTAACATGTCAGCTGATCCCGCCTCTTTGCAAAAGTCACAGTTTTCTTCCCTTTTATCCTCCCATCCTTCGTTCTCTCTTCACCCTTATTAGGTACCAGAATAGTCTCATTTCCATCTTTCACTTTTTCATTTCCCCCCCATCCTCTCATTGTGCTGGTTTACAGCGCTGACAGCAGATAGTTTTTAATGAGCAGTGAGATGTGGAGCAGAGATCACAGTGAGACAGGACGACGTGGCCTGTCATCCAATTCCCATCACTCATCCATTATTCACACACAGATTTTAATCTCAGGCGTAAGGCCTTTTATTTTGAAGTGATATTCAATTTTCATATCCCAGAGAAGGGCATGGCTGCATTTATTTTGACAAAAGAGGTATGGGTGTCCTGCACTGTAAGGGAATTTTCTGCACATCAGGTTAAAACCAGTTCATAGTCTGTACATGGAAATCGGCAAACAAGCTTCCTTTCTACGTGGTGGCGCAACATCGACGATGCTGCAGGTTATCAGACAGACTAAACTTTTGTTCATGAGGTCATCTGGTCGTCCTTTCTTAAAACCAAGACAGAGCTACTTCTGGAAAAGCACCATCATTGTGTCCATGAGCAAAAAGCCCTTGATCTCAATCAAACAGAGCTGCTCAAAGGTCTTCAGTATATTAGAATGAGGAAGAGGAGGTCAACTCCCACTACTGAGGGTATTTATCTGTTTTACATGCCCTGTTCCACCCGACTGCTGCTCAGCTCAGGATAATATGCTGTAGTCTAATTGATAGGAGGGTTTTTGCTACTCGGCAGTAGCCACAGTCTTGCATTTTACCACCTGAAATTCATTTAAAATGCATTTATTTATTAGCCCATTTAATTTACAATAATGTATTTACTGGCTCAGCATTCACGGCGAGCATTAAATGCAACGCCCCCCCCCCCCATGCATGATGAGTCATCTGCTGTTTCCCAAAGACCTACTAATTACCGAAGTGCAGAATGCTTTAGTTTCATCCAGTGATGATTTTGTCTCCTGCAGGTGAGTTCGGGGAAGTTTATAAAGGTCGTCTGAAGCCTGTTGGGAAAAAGGAAATTCCCGTGGCCATCAAGACTTTGAAGGTCGGCTATTCCGAGAGGCAGAGGAGAGACTTCCTGTCCGAGGCATCCATCATGGGCCAGTTTGACCAACCAAACATCATCAGACTGGAGGGCGTCGTCACCAAGAGCAGGCCGACGATGATCATAACGGAGTTCATGGAGAATGGAGCGCTGGACTCGTTTCTCCGGGTACGTAAGTCACAAGTTCGGGTGTGGTCGTTTTAGCATTGCATTTACCTTTTGTAGTGTGGATTTGGATTAAGCACTGGGTTCTGAATCAGACGTGGCTGCATCCAGATTATTCTAGGTGGGTAACACCCTCCATTAACCAGCAAGATGAGCACAGGAGGAAAAGCAAATTATATGAAGCAGGCTTCCCATCACGAAGATGCATTTTCAAGTCCATTTAGACTCTTATTCTGGACCTCTCGGCTGCATCACACGCTCATCATCACCCTCAGCAGATTGAATCTGAGTGCAGCTGAACGAGCTGAGAGCGATTTGCCGACTTATGAAGCGGCACAACCTCTTCCTCTTTGCTTTTCCCGTCTTCTTTTCCTCCTCGTCCTGCCAGTCTAACCGTCTCTTTGATCGCGCCCTCCTTTCGAGGCAGCTCTAAAGACAGAAAGAGAGACTCTTTGATGTCTGGTTCTCACAGCGTGACCCGTTTTGACTCACAAATCATCCGCTGACTCATGCACACACAAACGCGTTTATCGATCTCATTGGGGTTGCTGTCCTAGCGTGACCGTCTTGCAGGCACAGAGACCCAGAGAATCAATGTGTGATGTGCGTGTACCTAGAAAAAGGTTTTGCCTGCAGAGAATTAGGCTCGGGGAGCATCAAAGGTTCAGTTTGATGCACAAAGTGAATTAAAAGCCACACACACATCACCTTGAAGGAGGACGTCAGTGCTGTTTACAAGACGTTGAACCCTGTCTGGCCCAAAGGTGAAAGAGTTCAACGGCAGAAAAGCCAAACCGTTTGTGACAAATTTGTGCTGTTTTGTGCTGATTGACAGCCGAGTCTGGCAGGTTTATATACACCGTACATGGTCAAGAATTACAATGTAGGGTGGCGCCGCCAAATAATCATACAGAGCCTCCGATTGGGTCACTAGCGCAAGGTGGGAGTGGCCAAATTTAGGAGACTTTGCTTCCATTTTTGAATACTGGGGGGAATTTGAGTGGCTGATGCAGTCAACACGCCACAGGAAACTTGACTGGAGTGGAAATGCGTCAGGTAGCTGTAGGGAAAAGTTCAAACTGCCCAATGGATGGCCAATCAGGGCTTGAAGTGTCCGTGAATGTTGGGGTGTAGCTTTAGAAAACGTTGTCCCGTGAGTTCTATCGTTGGAAATGTGTGGCTGAGGGGGTTTTAGAAACAGTTTGGCCAGACTGAGTTTCTATGCACCTTTTCCATCGCTGAGAACATCACACACACGCTTTATATCTTGTTGCTGTCATCTGGTTTGAAATGCCTCTTTTTCTTCTGCTATCATGGCTCTTTTATTTTGGATATTACTGACGTATCATTGCGACTGCTCAGTGAAAAGGCGTGATAACGGAAACATTTCTGTCACGGTTCATGGTTCTGCAGCAAAATGATGGGCAGTTCCCCGTAATCCAGCTGGTTGGTATGCTGAGGGGCATCGCGTCTGGAATGAGGTATATACAAACGCGCACACACACACACTATAAGATCCTATCAGTACTTGACCGTGATAACGCACACACCTTTACATGCACACAAGCATTAAAACCCACTCCTGTTTTTACCACAACACATTTGCTCTCAATCCCATGAACCTTCTTTGATAGTATTCCGGGAAGTCTGTCCTTGGATCGCGCACACACACACACACACACACACACACACACACACACTCACTCACTCACGCAATAACGCAATAAATCCCGTTGATGTTCCAGATACTTGGCGGAAATGAGTTATGTTCACCGGGACCTGGCCGCTCGGAACATCTTGGTGAACAGTAACTTGGTGTGTAAGGTGTCGGACTTCGGCCTGTCCAGATACCTGGAGGAGGACACTTCGGACCCCACCTACACCAGTTCACTGGTGAGGACTCGCACGTCGACACATGCAAGAGGGAATAAATGTTATGAATCTTATGAAAGCTGCTGGGTGGTTACGTTTCTTCATTTCCCTACTGTTTAAGCACCTTCAACTTGTCATGTCAGTCCGACACTGCTCTGCAGTGAAAGAGGTTCTGGTCCGTCCGCATCCGCTCAAATTGAGTTAATCTGGTAGCGGATTTGGACACACATTTCACAGTCTTCAATTATCTGTAGTTTCCTTTCTTGCATCGTGCATCAGAAACATTTTGGTATTCTCATGCCAATGCTGGAATGATGTATTCAGCAACAGGTGATGATAGTATCATTATTGCATATGAAAGGGGTTTCCTCAAAAGGCTTAGATTGTCATGAAACCCTAAAAGAAACCTGTCTGCAAATGATTGCATCGCGTTTTTGTTTATGCGTCGCACAGTCTCTCCTCTGTTGGGGATTTGTCATAATACTTTAAGTGGGACAATAAGGTTTATTATGCACTCGGCCTTTTAGGACAGACTTGTTGGATTCGGCTCATTATTTATCACTCAGAGAGATGACACACTTCATGGGCAGCTGGATTTCTCAGGCTCAAGTGTAAGCAGAATGGTAAGGCAGGAATTTAAAGCGTGCAGCCGGATAACGTGCGCGCGGAGTCGACATAAATCTCAGCATTCACACGATGATGCGGACCCATGGGAGGAAGCCAAATGCTCGCAAGCCCGTGATGAGCTGTCTCCGTGTAAATAAGCAACCTGTGACATTCTGAACAATTAACAGGCCTGGCAGGGGGAGGATTTACAAAGAGGTGAGGTGGCTCCCCCAGATAGGGAACAATTATCCACACTGCAGAGAGAGGTTGGGGAAACACCCTCTCAGCGCAAATGAGGATTAAATGGATGTGGAATCAATGTCATTTATCATATATTGCAGTATCAAATAACTGTTTTGTCATTTATACAATAGAGATTAGAGAAACATATATTCAAATGAAGCCCTATCAGTGATGTCTTTCATGTTCCTCGCAGGATTGTGATGAGCGTTGCGTTAGCATGTGCTGTGGCTGGTTAGGCGATGGCGTGTGACAACAGTCTAAACAACCTTCTTGGCCTTCAGGGCGGTAAAATCCCAGTCCGATGGACGGCGCCGGAGGCGATCGCCTACAGGAAGTTTACATCTGCTTCCGATGTTTGGAGCTATGGGATCGTCACCTGGGAGGTGATGGCATACGGAGAGAGGCCTTACTGGGACATGAGCAACCAGGATGTGAGTCACTGCACGCTACTGTGTGTATGGATTTGGGGGGGGGGGGGTTGTTTTCTTTGCCGTCTCTCACAGCAGGGTGTCGGGGAAAACAGACAGAAAATGAGGACATCAATTTAAGTTCCAATTTTGTTCCTGGAACAAAAGGCATTAGAATTTTGTTCCAGCTGATGTTTCCTCCTGGGAGTATTCTTGTTATTTTGACAACTTTATCCCAATTACCTTCACGGTGTGAATCGCTGAAGAATCTCCCACCTTATCCTCATCTTTGTGCTGGCATCAGAGTTTTTGAAGACATGGACGATTCTGCTCTTTTGTTCTTGCATCATAAAAAGAGCTCTCTCTAATCCGTGTGTTCGGCTGATTAACCCTAAAGGGAAATCACACTCACGATATGAAAAAGGAAATTAAGATGAGACATCTTTATTTTTAGATTTCATTTCTGAAATGTGATGCAAAGATTATAGCCAATTTTGGCACGAAGACCCAGTTTCACAGAGGCTTTAAATCCCTCAAATCATAGGAGTGACCTAGAATCAGAAGAGCTGGGAAGTTTCACAAGGCTTCAGTTGTATCCTGACTTTAAACTTAAATTAATTTTGTTGTTCCAAAAATAAAATATTCAAAAACAAGTTTCAGTTTTGTTTCTCACCCAGAAAATATCTGCCCTGAACTACTTCTTGATCAAATTGATTTGATGCAGATCTCATTAACATAGACTACATGTGAGGAGTCACCCCCCCTCTACAAGTCGGAGAAACATTTTCAACAAAAGGAAAAAGAAATTCCACTATTTTTGTCAGCAGCAAAACTTTTCTCGCCTGACATCTGCATTACCTTACCTATCTCTTCCTCTTTCTTTCATGCCTCCTACCTCCTCCTCCTCGGTTTTTCTCCTCACCCCCTCCCTCGCAGGCTCATTCCACTATGGATGCTCCTTAGTAATAGATGTAGCAGCAATGACAGTTGCTATAATGGCAGGCAACAGTTTTGCAGAGGGAGTATAATGATGAGCAAAGTGTGCGTTTCCACTATAGCTAACGAGGGTCTGCTGTGGCATGAACTATTCATGAACTCCACACCCTAAACTTGCACACGCGTGGAAGCCGACATGTATGAAGGCGCACACGCGCAGGATTTCAAAGAACACGGAACTGTGAAATTGTCAGCGGAGCCGCCACAGGTGCCGTGTTCAACATGAATTAAACATGAAATAGACCTGTGATGTTTCACTGCACCCGCTATTTTGATTTCCAGTGGTGCTGAGAGAGAATTTATGCGACACAGAAGTGTGTTGGGGTCAAGTAGAGTTCACCCGGCATGCATGCAAATCCCATCGTGAAAGCACGGCATTCCCTCGGCTGAGCCTTGGGTAGTTTTAAACGTAGCCTACTCCGATATGGGTGTGCAAGTTTTAAAAACAATGAGGTGTTGATTCAAGGAATTTTATGCAGAAGGAATAATCTGCCCTTCACACATAGAGAGGGGGGGGGGATCACAGGCAGGACAGGTTGGATGAAAATGGCATTCACAAAGGCATGCAAAACCAAGGGGAAAGCTGGAAGCTGCAGGGCAGGTAAAATCAGGAGATAATGAGGGAACGAGGAGCAGGTGTGCAAGTGGGCGTGGAGGACCGGTGAGGTGGGATGCTGGGAATTCTCTGGGGACGTGGAGGAATGGCAGACAAAGATAAGATGCAGACAACTCAAATGTGTTGACTTTGAATTAATTCCTTCATTTTCTGCGGCTTTCCCGCTCTGCGGGTCACGGGAGCTTGCAGGTATGGCTTCCTGCCACTAAAGATGATCAATGACATCCTGGAAGAAACAAACGGGGGGGCATACGTGGGATTTGTGTGCCGGACCGTATCTTGGCGAAGGTTCTTCATACGGTTTCCTGGAGTTTCTTCTGTTTGCTTGGCAAGCTTGTCATTATGCTAAGCTAAACAAACCAGCTGCTGGCGGCACCTGAATTATTTACTGTACAGAGAGAGGCGTTGCTCTTCCTGTCCAACTCTTGCAAGAAAGCAAATAAGATCACTTTATTCAAACGGAGCGCTGGTATTTTTTCTTGTTCCTCATTATTCCTAGTATTTAAATCAGATGACGCATTTGCTGCCAGACGGTTGTCGTCATTATGGTGGCAGATTTCTGATACTAGAAAAGGTTTGCTCAGATAAGAAGTTTGAAATTTACACCAATGCCTTGTAGGTCATCTAGAACAGATTTCATTTTTCAGACGTTGACGCGTCGTCTTTGAAAACGGCAGAAAAAGGCGGTCGGCTCTGAAGGTTTTACAAATTCAGAACATGTTCTATCCGCTTGCTTGAGCCACCAGGTTATGTGACTTTTAAACATTACCAGCATAATGATTACAGTTGGGCAGACATTTGAAGAATTATTCTGACATTTCTGGTGCAGGGGGAAGAATAATTTGTGATAATGATCGCTGTACACGATTTTTCCCTTTCTTCTGATGCCTTTTTTTTTCAGGCAAGGCTGCTAGTTACTCTTTGAAATAAATGTTCTATTCTGTGATGTTCAGGATAATTACATTCTGCACCCAATGGTGTGTTGGTGCCTTTTTTTAGCACAGCCTCCCTGTGATACCCAAATTTTCTCCGACAAACTTTGAGACACCCTTATCATTCTCACTGATTTAATAAAATCAGAAGCTCCGCTCGTAAAACTATCCCCGCCTTGACATGAGAGACTGCAGCAGGCGTCTCTGCTTCTTACTGATGAATATCTGGATATACGCAGCGCTGCGTCGGGCGGAAGTTCTCAAATGGAAATTGAATCCTCTTAACTAATCTGAGTTTGTTAGTTTCTTTCTTCCAGCAGTTTAAAGCGGGAAGGAGGAGAAATCTTTCCTTAAACTGCACCCGCGTTATCACAGAGGAGCTGTGACAGAGGGCTGCACTGTTTCACAGATGAAAAGAAAACTCACAAATCAAAACTTGAAAGCAAAATATAAAATAACAGCAGCCATTTAATTTTTGCTTATTTGATATCCGAAGCATCACGGATGAGCACCATGCTGAGTGCAATTTACACATGTCATATCACAATCATTTGTTCCTTTCAAAGTATTTATACCCCACTGCTATTTATGTCTCTCCTTTCCCTTTCTAGAAAAGTTTCATAGCACAGAAAAACATTTGTCAGCTAAAAACCCTTGATACTGCAATTTAAATCCGTTGAGCAATTTTGTTTTTGCCGCCGTTTATCTGTCTGTCTGTCTGACTGTTAGCAACATAACTCAAAAGGTTACGGATTTATCTTGACGCTGCCCGAGTGCTTTTCTACTTGTGATTATCTGACTATTTATCTTGTTTTGTTTTTTCTTGCCTCCTCTCCGTATCCTGATGCATCCCAGGTGATTAATGCCATAGAGCAGGATTTCCGGCTGCCGGCTCCGATGGACTGCCCGGTGGTGCTGCACCAGCTGATGCTGGACTGCTGGCAGAAAGACAGGAACGCAAGGCCAAAGTTCTCGGACATCGTCAGCATGTTGGACAAAATGATACGCAACCCCGCGTCCCTGAAAGCTGGCATCAACAACATCGCCCCTGGGTGGGGAGAGCGACAAACCTATCCGCATGCACAAACTGCAACTGCGTTTTTCTCACTCTTCTTTCTTCTCTCTTGTCTGTCCATTTTTACCCAACCTCTGCAGACCTTCCCCCCATCCCTTGTTGGACCGGGGGGCTCCGGACCTGAGCAGAGTGAGCTCTGTGGAAGACTGGCTGGCGGCGCTGAAGATGACCCAGTATCGAGACTCCTTCCTGGGCTCGGGATTCACTTCCCTGCCACTCGTTACGCAGATCACAGCCGAGTACGTCGACCCGTCAAACTGCTTCCCTCTGTTCGTCTGCCCCCCCCCCCGCCTACGTCTCGCCGCTCACCTGCCAAGTCTGTCTTGTTAGTTGGACAACCGGCGGGGCAGCCGGTTGGCCGACTGCTGCTCCATGTGTTCCCTCAGAACAATCTCCCAAGCGTTTTGACTTCCATCCTTTCTTCCTCTGTTTACCAAGCTATAAAATGCCGTGAGCGCCGTCAGGGAACGATCGTGTAACTCGAATAAATTGTGATAAACTGGATTAGCTGTGCACATTCTGACAAAAATAAGAAGCCGCCACTGTCCTCCAAGTGGTGCTCAGCCTGCATTCTCCAGGCTCGAATGCATTTAAGTGAAATATGATGGAACTGAGATTTCTAATCGACATCACTTAAACTCAATCAAAACGGTCGATGCCAGCCCGTATCCATAGGCGCTGCATATTTATTAATTATAGCTCTGAACACATTTCGTTCCAATTCAAGCACCCACTGTAATCCAGTAATTATTTACTGGTAAAAAAAAATCAATCACTGTCTTCCTGTTTCCAGAGATCTCCAGAAGATTGGCGTGTCTCTGGCCGGACACCAGAAGAAAATCCTGACCAGTGTTGAGTCCATGAGGCACAGCGCTGACGACCAGTCTCCCACTGAGTCTGTGTGACCACTCATGGTGGTGGGAAGTGAAACGGTGACAAATGTTTGACAAGTGTACAGTTTGAAGGGCCCGAGCTGCCATCTTTGGACTCCTGTTTTGCCGTAACACTCTTCAGTTTAATGCTTTGTGTCTACGAGGCCTCGGCAGACGCCGGCTCCCTCCTTCGGTTATCAGACTTAAATTCCCGTTGGAGGGAATTGAATGCAGATTTTTATGCGAGCGGGAAAACGAGGCAAGACTGTTGAGCGTTTAATCAGAGGCGAGCGTTCCCTCTCACCCCGAATCTGCCTTCAATTTAGATTTCCATCCCTGTGAGTGATTGTATTTTTTCCCCCAGGTTCCCCATTGGATTCAAAGGATGACATGCTGTGGTTTTTCTGTAAGGAGGTCACAATAAGGTGCTGCTGTTGAAGCGTGGACTGACAGGACAGCAACTTATGGATGCTGGAAGTGGCAGAAAGGCTTTAAAAGGAGTGTTTCTGGAGAATTCGTGCTCTTTGCTGAGACTTACACACCGCTGTGTTGGTGGACAGTCGAATCCAGGCAGGAGCCAACGGGTGAACAGGACTTTGTGACTTTATCTTCACATTGAAGAGTCTGTAGATATAACGATGTGGGACATTTATAACCCATTTGTTCACTTGCTTTCACTCTTACCAACAGTATTCAGCGATTAGTTGTCACTGGAGTATTTGTGAGCTTAGTATGGTTCTCCTCCTCTGCCTGACTCGTCACTGGAACACACTTTTAAAGTGCTTTGGACAGCATACAGAAAAAAGTTGCGACAAATGCTTCTTCCATTTTTTTATTTTTTTTTGGACCGTCCATGCAGCCTTGAAAAGATGAACTCCTCCATGCAGAGAGCCAGCAATGCCTGGGTCACAAATAATATTAAATCAGGAGAGAGAAGAGTCATGATAGATGATGTTTCTCAGTAAAGGACCATTTCAGAATGAAAACAAACAAAAATAAACAGTAAACGGTTCAACAAGTCTAAAGAAGCATGGGAGCGACTGCAGCCTTGAAAGTCGAGAAGCAGAATCCAAAGTGCTGTGGAGACGAGCCTGTTGTGACGTGCAGCAGCCGTTAGACATCTCGGAAAACGGGAAAGCTAATCTCATCCAGCGTTCTTTTGACTCGTCTGCAAATCCCGAAGCTGTCTGTGTCGGGCGTCAATACGACGCGCAGCAAACCAGAAATCCAACGTGAAACACAAAGCAGATTTAATTTGTCACGAAAGCATACAGATTGTAATCATCGCTCTACGGCAAAGGTTTTCTTTCGCCTGCTGCCAGGTGCGTCATTGTTATCGGAGCTCGATTTTGACGGTCGCCGTTTTGCAATTGACGGAGCTGATTAATGCTGTTGTGTCAGCGTGCAGATAATATGCCGAGAGGCGACCTATCTGCATCCCTTGCACAACAATCCTTTTGATACGGGACTTGCATTATATTCATTTACGAGCAACAAAGACATTTAAGACAAGAAAATCCAACAATGGTGGATGCAAAATGCTTGAAGAGGTGAGGGAGGAATCTGCTGGCTTGTTCATCCTGTTTGAGTGCGTGAATGTAATGCTCTAATCACGAGTCTCCACAAAGAGATCAAGAAGGCCTGACATGACTCTGGGGCACACTGTTGGAGAATCTGGAGTTAATCTCAGCGAGGAGCAGATTATCAGCTGTAAAACAACAGCGGGCTCGATCCGCCTTTAGCCCCAAACCTCCGCTCATGCATCTGCACCCGCATTCGGAGGATTACCAGTCTGCAGCACTGATCGGATGCCGTGATTGCAGAAGCGACGATGTATAGTCGTTTGGATTTGTGTGTCACGTAGGACAGCAATACTTTGGTTTTTTCTCATTTTAATGAGGCGTCATGGTGGAATACGCAAATCACGAACCTTCCAATAACATTAGCTTTTTCCCAAAGCCGCAATACATACTGTCACGCTAAATCAGGGTTCGGAGCGCGGACGGAGGAGAATATTGGGTCTGGAAGGATGCTCAGCAATTTATTCTCTCATTTTAAGAATTTATATTTCCATTATGCCATTTCCTGTTTGTACAAAAAGCAACCTGTGGAGTAGTGGAGTTTTCTTCTAGACAAAGTTTTACCCTCCACTATCCCTGAGGTCGAACTAATGCCTCCTAATTCTGCATCGCAGCATTTCTTTTGGTGCATCAGAGCCACCGGCAGGAGATCTTAAATCATCCGCCGTCTATTTAAAATGCACTAACTTTGTTGTGATTAAAGGAAAGTCAATTTTATTTAGAGAGCGCACAAAAATCAAAACAGGTTTCAAAGCACTTTCCAAAAGGAACAGGTCTAGACGGGCTTTATTCGGCAATCCCACATAAACAAGCAAGACTGCTCCACAATTAGAACAAAGTTTCCCCGATCAGATTTTAGTCCACCTTTAAACTTCCTGGATGTAATCGAGCGAGATCAGCTATTTCTACCGCCCAAGACACGCGAGGCGAGTTCATTACAAATGGCAAATGTCGATGAGGGTTTCCCTTCCAGGAAGTACAGGCACTCTGAATAGTTCCTCCAACCTGGCTACTTTAGGTTTAGATTTTATGGACATGGCCGTAGGTTCAGGTGGATGAGTATCTGTTGAGCTAAATCTATTTGTGCTACTTGTTTATGTGTTCAGATGTCACTTTTGTTTATGTTGCATGGTAGTTCGTATTGTGTCTAAATGTCCTGCCCTGTGACAGGTTGACATTTTAGCAAACATACAGTATTTTTTGAGCATTACTGCCTGCCTGTGATCGGACTCTCGCAATATTTTGCTGCTGCAATGCATCCTGGTCTGTTTGGTATAATTTGCATCGGAGACAAAGTATTTATTTCTGGTCGATCATTGAAGAAGAAGAAGAAATGTTGTCTGCAGACAAACTGTCCTCTTTAATTTTAAAGGATTGCGACCACATCTACTTCAGATGTTTACAGGAAACTCCTTTCAGACGCCACGGTAACTGTGCTGGAAATATATTAAACTAATTTTTCCAAGCAATTAATTACTCCAACAGGAAAACTAGACAAAACAGACCCAGGAATGCAAGGCGTTCCGCCAGAAGCTCCTCCGAGTGTTTCGGGATGGATTTTATCTTTTCATTGCAGCTATTTTCTGGAAGCTGGACAGGATCGGGTGTTTTTCTCCTCTCCTGTTGCTCCGGTGTAATAGATACTGAAGCTGGAGATGAGAGGCAGCCAGTTATGAAGCGAGGAAAAAAAAAAAGGTGGAAGGAATAGGTAATAGAGGGTGCAACGGGAGAGAGGAAGGATAATAGAAGAAGAGGGAGAAAGGAGGGGTGGCGGTACGAGAGGCAAAGCTGGACTCGCATCTGAATAAAGATGAGGCTGGGTGTTAAGAGATTGCTTTTCTTTTTGTTTCTCTCCCTCCTTTCTCCATCAGGCTGTTCTCTTTCATCTCCCAATGCCTAGGACCTCTCTCACTCTGCTTCCAGTCACAGTTTCAAGGCGGGTGACTCGAACACTCTTTTAATTCCTAGATGTGCTTTTTTTTCTCCTTTTATTTCGCATCTCATAGAGGTGTTTTGGCAAATATCACTTTTATAAAGAAACCATTACAGTATTGTGTCGTCGTGGGATTTCAGAGGAGCATTGATCCAGATACTGTGAAAGAAAATGTCTTCTCCGCCCAAAGATAAAAGGGCTGTTCTCTCATTTTAACCCGTGACCCTTGTTCCATGTATCGCTCTCTGGACAGAAATGGTCTTCTCTTTGTCATTTTTTTAAAATTCTAATTTATTTTTCTTTTATACTGCTTGCCACAACCTTCAGTATTTATGTAATGTGAATGGTTTCTCTTGAAGAAAAAAAAAAATCAGTATTCAGCTGTAGTCAGCCTCTTTGTTTACCTACAATACTGTTATTGGTGTTACCGCTCATATTGTCGGAGCATCCTACTGTAGTGTATTATAATACTGTAATATAATGTGAGTATGCACACTGAATCCATGTGTGTGAGTGTAATGTGTGTGTGTTATTCAGTGTGCAGTGAAATGTTTGTACATTGTGCGTGCGTGAGTTTGTAGCCGTTAACTTTCTGAGTCTCACATTTACAATGCGCTGTTTGTCAATAAAGATGGCAAATCATTGAAGCCGATCAGCATTGGTAATCAATCAACAAGGTTTGGCAAAATGCTCTTTAATGAAAACATTCTATCTCAATTTAATCTCATCTCGTGTTCAGAGCCAACATGTCGCCCGACGGCCTGACGTTGAGGTTTCCTTGTGATGGGAGCATCACGTCGTGGGTGTGGCTGCATGACTTCATCACTGGTGGAAGGGGTGATGGACACGAGGTTAAGAGAGAGAAGATGGAAGAATGACTCCTGATGACAGCATGTGTGTGAAGCGGAGCGAGTCTTCTTCACAAAGCCTCCCTGCCGCTCCTCCCCCAACAGCCTCCTGGATAAATAATTGACTCTTACTCTTCCAGTGCCGACCTGCCAGAGTGAGGCGTTCTGTTCTCCTGATTTTGTTTATTGAGATGAGAGAGTGCGATTCTTTCTGTTTCTCCCTGGCTTTGTAAAATGTTTTTCTTTACCTCGTATATGCAGAAAACTAATTGTGAGGGGTTTTTGTTGTTGTCAGGGATGAGTTGGTTATCTATTATTGAACAGCAGTCTGAAGCTGCTATCTGTCTGCTGGGCTGCTGAAATAAATATGACACAGCGGTGGAGGGTTTTGCACAGATTTGAACTGAGACCTCTTGTGCTCAGTGAATTCTGAGGTGCACATTTACTTACCAGGCAAAAGCAAAACAAAGGCAAGCTCCTGGTAAAAATGGAAATAAAATATATTTCTTAGGCTTTTTGGCCTCTTTAGCTTTAGATGCTGCAATATTTCGCTTCAAAATCTTCTCCTGTCTCCTTTATCCGGGGTTTCCTGTTATTGCAGATGCTGTTACTCGCTTACCCTCCCGCTTTGGTTGATTTTCCTACCTCCCATTCCCATGGTTAGCCTCAAACACACACACACACCTGTCCCTTATTAATTAAAACGAGCTTAATTGAAGCCATATAGACTCTCCAGTGAACGCTTCTCCCTTCCCTGATCAGACTGAGTTATACAGCTTTCAACTCCTTTTTCCACATCTTCCCCATAAAAGTCCCATTTAGCTCGTATGCTTCTGCCTCGTTTTCCAATGACAACCTTCGCTCACAATGGGAGCGCCGAGGCTCGATGGCCAAGTCTGACGGGGCAGCTGGCAGGTAAAAAGCGAGGCGGGGTCATGTGGAGGAGCCATCTGCAAATGGTACTGAGCTGGGATTGGGAAAAGATTAATTGTGGGACTTGGCAATTCCAAGCTCGGAGCGTTGCATGTCACCATTCCGATTTGCTGCTGGTGCATGAAGTTGAGCAGCAGTTAATGCATTGACGCTTTGTTTGATTAGCTTGGTGCATCGTTGGCTCGGAGGCAAACCTCCAGTGTCGAGTCCAAATATCCAGACGGTAAACTGAAGATGATTTTCCTCACATCAAAATCTGTTTGGAGGTCTCCGGGAGCGTTTGTGGGAGAAGGTTGCCTGAAGTGTTTTGAGGCTGATGAGTTACTTTGAACGACGCAGCCTGAATAATTGTCTATTATGGGGCTGGAGAGTAAAATTTGATGCGAGAAGAAATCTGAGACTTGAGGAGTTATAAAAGAGCTTAAAAGACTTTATTTTGCTGCTGAAAAGATGAACCTCCGATTGACGGGTCGCCGTTGCATTGCGAGTGATTTGAGTTTGAGTAGTCGAGTACAGAATGATTTTCAGTCCTGGTTCTGAAGCAATTTGGATCATTTCCTTTCAATCCAAAACCAAGTCAGTTTGGTCTTTTCCTTTCTCTTGGATGAAATCAGAGAATCATCTCTCCTAAAGGAAGGGTTTAGTGGAGTTGGTGTGTTGTCTGGAAGCAAGGATTGTAATCAGAGGACAAACTGAAAATGTGTTTTAAAGATTGTTTTAGTGCCACAGAAATGAACAATTCCTTTATTTAAAATAAATGTAGGTTATTTCTTGCATTTTGAAAGACTCTGGAATACTAAAGCTAGAAAGAGAAGGAAAAAACTATTTTGAGACCAAATATGGCTTTCAAATTGTTCTCTCTCTCTCTGTGTGTGATCCAGCCCTGAAGGACATTCACTTTCAAGGTAAACAACTTTCCCTCCAACTTAGGTCAATGGCGTCCAAAAGACACGGCAGCTGATGTGAGTTATTGCATCTTATCGTCCAGAGATTTATGTAAAATGAAAATGTCCTGCGTCTAAACCTGACACGTCCTTGACTGCGATAAAAGAGTGCTCCAAGTTGTGAGGCTAACGGGTAGCGTCATGCATTCAATGCAACAGCAGCTTTAAATCAGGCATGGAAAGTCGTGCTTCATCTCTGCAGTCTGCACTCCTCTTCCCTCTCGGCCTCCTTCTTCCTCCCGCTTTTCCCTCCTTCCACCTTCCTCCCTTGCTCACTTCCTGCAACCATTCTTCTTTTCAGCCCCGAAGCATCTGAAGTTTAAATTTAGCCGGTGATTCTTCTGGCGCGGGGGGGGGGGGGGGGATGATCAATATGGTGTTGCTTTCCCGGGTGTTTGCAGGAAGTACTTTGCTCTAATCTTATTTATGCTGCGAGTCTCCTGCAGGAATGATTTTTAATGTGACACGATGAAGACAAACACCTGCTTCAGGACCAGAGTTTAACGATCCAGGTAGGGAGACGACATGATGCAGTAAAGGTTTAAAAGTCAGCAAGCTGATACCAGATCAGCAGTATTCGCTCTAACAACCGTGCCAGCGTCTAGACATGGAACCAAAATGTAGTCCTCTCATCACTATTTTCTAATGGAACGGTTGCTGCTGCTGAGAGTGAGGAAGATCCTCACATGACTTCACACCGGTCGGATTCATTCAGGCTCATTGTCACCACAATAGAAACCCCGGTAACGAGCAAGTGGGAGGCGACTTTGTGAGACAAGATAGCAGGGCTGTACGTCTCGGCCTCACACACACCCTTTCTGCAGACAGGACTGCGCCTACATGTTGATTTGATGATTTCACCATAAGAAGGGGGGGGGACTCAATTTTGCATCGCCATAGCAACGCGGAGCTGTGGAGAAATCTGGTTCACTCTTTTTTTTTTTTCCAAAATCTTTTTATTATTTTCTTATGAACACATAAAACATTGAAGTACAGCATGTACAAATACTCATACACATACAATGTACACATATCCATACACACTTACATTGATAATTAAAATAATAAAAACTGACACCAACAAGGGAGACAAAAAAAAAAAAAAAAAAAAGGGGTGGGGTGGGAGGAGTGAGGGGGGGGGGGGGGTCAAGCTAGTCCTATCTATGCATTTGTATGTTTATTTCTGTTTATTTTTGCTGAAGTACTCCAAAAACGCATCCCACGTCAAATAAAAGTCATCTACCCTCCGTTTCAGTTCGAATTTAATCTTCTCCAATTGAACGTGCTTCATTTTCATTTCATTTCATTTTCTAACCGCTTATTCCGCTATCGGGTCGCGGGCCAAGCTGGAGCCAATCCCAGCAGTCAATGGGCGAGAGGCAGGGGACACCCTGGACAAGCCGCCAGTTCATCGCAGGGCAACACAGAGACAGACAACCAGCCACACACACTCACACCTACGGACAATTTAGTGTCACCAATCAGCCTAGGCTGCACGTCTTTGGTGGTGGGAGGGAGCCGGAGAACCCGGAGAGAACCCACGCAGACGCGGGGAGAACATGCAAACTCCTCACAGAATGGCCACAAGCCGGAGTCGAACCTGCGACCATCTTGCTGTGAGGCAACAGTGCTTACCACTGCGCCACCGAGCCGCCAACGTGCTTCATTACATCATTTAAGAGATTTAAGTAGGACGGAGGTTTTTTTTGTTTCCAGTTTAATAGGATCAATCTCCTAGACAACACTGTAACAAATTTAACAACCGTTTTTTGCCTGTTCGAGAGACCAGTCAAGGCTGAGGGAACTCCAAACAATGCCAACACAGGATCAGGCTGTAGTTGTGTCTGACAAATGTTCGACAACATGTTAAATATCTTGGCCCAATAAGGCATTATGTCAGGACACTTCCAGAACGTATGAGCCAGTGTGGCCTGCTCTTGGCCACACCGGTCACAAGCAGTGTTCACCCCTGGAAACATTTTGGAGAGCCGCACTTTAGAGAGGTGTAGTCTGTGCAAAACTTTGAACTGCAGAAGTCCATGCCGAGCACAAACTGAAGATGAGTGGACGTTGACCTGAGCTGCAGTCCATTGAGAGGCAGTGATGTTTATCCCGATATCCTGTTGCCAGGCCTCCTTTAGATGATCAAGTGAAGGCATGTATTCTTTGTCTGATATTTCGCGACGTATTTTAGAAATTGAACCTTTTTTCAGCAGGTCTTTTGAGAGTACAGTGTTCATCTCGGAGTCAGGGGGCCGAGAGGGGAAACCAGAGAATTTTGCTTTAACAAAGCTACGAATTTGTAAATATTTGAAAAAGTCCATATTTTCAATTTTATATTTTTCTCTCAATTGCTCAAAGGTTGCGAATTTTCCACTAACATACAAGTCCTGCATGGAATTTATCCCTTTGGCTCTCCATCGATGAAATGAGACCTTACTGAGTTCTGGACCAAACTCATGATTATGTGTGATCGGGGTCAATGTTGAGATCTCCTGCCAATTAAAATGTCTCCTAATTTGATGCCAAATCTTAACTGAATGGGAAACCACAAGACTCTTGACTTTGGGTTTATTATTTTTCAAGGAGTTATTTTTCAAGGAGTCACTCTTTTAATCTCTTTTTAAATGATCTTTGAAAAGATGTGATGGCTCCTTGACGATCTCATTCTCTCTCTTTCTGTGTGCGCCTGAGGAAGAGAATGAATATTATCTATCTGGCCTCGTCTTCGTCGATGCAGAATGCCGCATTCCAGGATAGGCCTCGTTGGGTAAAAGTATTCCAGTCGTGACGTCCGCTCTCAGGATACCGTGGTTGGAAAAGCTCGCGTTTTTGCTGAAATTTGCATTTTGTAAACCTTCTCATGGGGAAGCTTTTCTGCAACATCAGGAATGAGTCGCTCAGTTCGCTAAAAACCCTAAAATAAGACCAACATCACCGACACACGATTTAGGAAAATGATTAAAAATGGAAGAGATGCATTATTAAAGCAGCACGTTCTGCATATTTTTTCTCCCTGGGCCTCGGTTGCAGGATGTTTGCATCATCTACGAGTTTAGGCGATGCGCTCACACGGACTCGCAGGCAGCGGGACTCAGGAGGCCTCCTTTAATTGTGATCTGCTTGAACTTACCGATTGATTACCTGCTTAACGCCTCACCGGAGGCGTCAAACAGCCTGAGTAATCAAACAAGTTCTCAGACGTTATTTCTCAAAATTTCTAGCATGTCTGAATTATTTTTTTTTAAACCAACCATCCCTTGGTGGCTTTGAGTCTTTTTTTTTTTTTTATCTTTAAGGCCTCGTCTGTCTCAACTGTATGCAGAGCCCCGTGTTCTGCAGCCCTTTTAAAGTTTGCGGCCTTGTTAATATTTCACAAAGCTGGAAGTCTAAGACGTCTGACTCGCTCCCATAAGGAAAGACTTCTCTTTATTTAGCCTCCGGCACGCCATGCTAACCAGACTAGCCGAGGGCTTGGCTGGAGACTATAGCTAGAAGGTAACTTCAAAGATGACATCACTGCACTGTAATTAAAGTCTTTAAAATGAAATCACGATTAGTCCTTCTTTGTCAGTCTGATTCTCATCCGCTCGCCGGAGCTGAAACCAAGTCCAACATCTTTGCCGAACCTGGAAGATCCATATGAGCCAGGGATGGATCAAATCCAATCCCGTGCTGCCCAGAACACAAATGAGCCGTAAATGGTTCTAATCTGGCCACGTTGGCGTTTACCGTAAATGAAAGCTGCGTTTAACACGTTATGCGATCTCGAGCGCTGCTCCAGATCGCTCGATGATGCAAACTAGGAGGAGATTAATGTGTCTTCCAGCACTGACATGACTAATGGTTCAGAGTTTCCGCAAAGGCAGATGGTACAGCAGCGAATGACAGATGGAAAATAACTTTCGAGCTGTTTCATCCTCTTCGTTAAATTAGAGGAGAAAATATTTGTCTAAAAAAGCAACTTCTTGGCTGAACAGGAAGTGTTGTTGCTTCCTGTTTAAAAGGTGGAAAGTGTTATGATCAGAAATATATAAAATATGGAATTCTTAGTGCTGTTACTGAAGTAGCGCAGGTTCTTTATTCATTTTGTGTGCCTACATGGATTGTATCAAGCTCACTTTTAGAGGAAATGTTTGATATTTTCAGTCGGTATCAGTGTTTATGAAGCACTTTTAGGTTAGAAACCTTTTTTCCAATCTGCAAATGACCTCTTGTTCTCGATTACTCTGGCTCAGAATCCCCCCCCCCCCACTAAGTGAGGGCTCCGTCACTTTGATTGTGTTGCTTTGATTAATACGCTGTAGTTGGGAACACACACACGAACTGCTGCAGAAATCATCAGCCGTCATCATAAATGTGGCAGAAATAGATGTGAATTTGTGGAGGATTTATGGCAGTCATTTATGGGACGATGGCTGATGGAAAAATAGTCTGTCAGTACGTCTGCCCTGGGAAGAAGCTCAGCCCGGGAATCTGATGCTATGAATGAAATATTATGTGAAGTGTGACATATTCCGCTCTGTCTGCCCTCATTATCCATCGCTCAGCGTTTGTCTCCTTCTCGCTTTGAATCAACAGACAACAGAAATATACGTTCAAATATAATTGTTTTTAATCCTTATTAATGGAATAGGATTGGAACGGGAAGTCAATGTTTAATAGTGCAGCCCCCCCCCCCCCCCCGGTCAGTATCACGCCATCTGAGCATCAGGTTCAGCGGGGAATTAGATTTTCAGGTAACCAGAAAAGCACAATAAAGTGTCTGAAAATCATTTTGGAAAGAGAAACACTTGTGCGTTTCATGCATGAATCCCTCGTTCACGCCCATGTGCGTACGGATGCACAGTAACACAGACGGAATAATAAAAAATACATCTGCTCTCATGCTGGGATGAGAGCCTGAAAGTGGAAAATAATGACATCTATTGGGAGTCAAGCATCCCTCTGTGACACACGCGTATACAAAAAACACACACACACACACACACACACACACGCACGTGCACACAGAAGTTGATGAATACCCCAATTCCCTTGCGAGCGTTGTGTATATTGAAACTGTTCTCGCAGCTCGATGTATTTGGCACGCAGGAACCTGTTGCTGCAGGACGCAGTGGCGGGCGGTGCATTCTACACCTCGGCCTTCAGTGAAGTCCTACTTAGTCCGACTTGAATAAATACCCCTCATAATACCATCATTTATGACACCACTGCTTTAGAGTACAAACACACACTTACGCACTACTGGGTGCTGCATCACCTCAATCGTGTACAACACGGGATATTTTTTCCGGAGCATTTAAAAATCAATAAACTGCATCGGCAATTAAAACTTACCACTATACGTGGTACTATCAAAGTTATAAATAAAAGGGAATTTAACATTATTTGTCCAAAACGTTTTAAAGTCCACCAAGAATATAGGCAAGCTTTAAATTGCAAACTTGCAGTTTAATATAAGAAAGACCGCAACAAAACGGCCACATTTGTCTCGTTGTGTACTTCCACTACAATCACACTGCTGCACATTATTTACACACATTGCATTTACGGTATATCTGTGATTTTATTTCGTTATCATGTTAAATAAATAAAATGTTGGTACTCACCAAAACGGCTGTCCGGTTAGAAAACAAAATCCATTCTCCTTACTTAAAGTTCCTAAATCCAGTGTTGCTCCAAACATTAAATCGATCCCTTGCAAACAAAAGTCATTCCCAGCAGAACAATTTGCAGCGACCCTCAGAAGCTGTAAGCCAAAAGTTTGAAGCCTGGAAGTGGCGTACAAATCCTTTCCCCACCTGGGACAGGTTAGCTAGCTCCGGAGCTGGACGACGTCGGCTCACGAGAGCTAGCTTCTCTGTAAAGGTCCGTCTTGAAAATGGCCTTTCAAGAATATCCACAACCAAATCCACACTTTCCCCTCCTTCGGTCATTGTGTGTTAAAAGCGCAGGAATAATTGTGGTTTTATTTTCGGTCGGTCGCGCTGTACCGGTGCCATTAGCTGATGACGCAATATGCCTAGCGCTGCCCTCTCACACGGAGTATCCAATCACAGGCAGGAAGGCCTTACTTTCACCAACTCGTGACCTGATTGGCTATCGCAACTGTCTATCAACTCTAAGAGCCAATCACAGGACGCGTTATTGAGTTCTAACGTGAGACAAGCAGGAAGGACTTGTTTCACCAACTCGTGATCTGATTGGCTATCGCAACTGTCTATCAACTCAACTCTACGAGCCCGTTCCCTCACACAACACAGACGGCAAGCAGCGCTGATTCTGCTTGCCACTGGTACTATGAAATCCGCCTGGCAACACAAGCTAGCTGAATTCTGATTGGATAAAAACTCTTACCTAAAAATACATCACTGTAATATAATATGACATAAATGTGAAGAATATATATATATATATATATATATATACATAAAATTAAATTGATTTTATCATAAATATGATCATGTATTCTTGATTTCTGGTTATGTTAGTCAAGCAGAGAAGGCCTTGCAGGCCCTGACCGCCCGCCACTGGCAGGACGTCTCTGTCACCTGCGGAACCTGACGTGTTGCCATGACAGAAGAATTTCCTGGCGCAGGAATCCTCTCCCAAGTTGTGCCAAATGTCCTAAATGTTGCACTTTGACTACAAAAAGAATGACGCTGCTGTTATGGCAGTTAACTTGCATGTACTGGAGAGTAATTTGATAATGTAAAGTTCCAGCTGTCTGGATTTTTAATGTTTAATTTTTTTATTTGATGGGTTGAGCTTTTAGGACATCACCAAGTCTTATCTCCTACTATATGCCAAACAAAATAATCCCAAATGCAGCGTAAAGATAAGGATTCACAGCACGCTAGGGGATAATCTCCTGGTACTGTGTTGTGCAAAGCGGGGTGTGCAGTACAGCCAGTTTGTGGAAGGTATTTAAATGTTCCAGTACCTGGCAAGATTGCAGCCTGAGTACTTTGGTATGTTCCAAATAATTGCACCTGAGAAGAGGCAGAGGTTACCGACAACAGTGCAGGAGCGGATAACTCCTCTCCGGGTGAGTCACGGCGAGGTTTGGAAGCAGATCCAGATCAGAGTCGTGAGTTGGGCGGGTTTCATTTGTGCAGGTTCTCATCAGGTCAAACAGAGGAGAAGTTATCTGTTTAAATTGTTTGGTGATCAATGGATCATGCTTTTGTTCTTTGGCTTTTGGCTGAAAGTCTTATGATTGGAGATTATTTGCACTTTGGAAATTATTTATAAATTTCCTCTAGTAGTTTGCAAGTGCAACATTTTTAAATATGATTTTTTTTTTTTTGCACTTTCCAGACACATACCTCCAGGAATCTCTAGTTTCATAAAAAAAAAACAGTTTTTGGTGACATGTTTTCTCAGAAATTATCTCCGCCCCTTCGATGAATGTTGGCTTTGCCGGGACATGACCTTCAGCAAACACTAGAGGAGGTTGAAGCTCCTACTTTTCATGGTCTGTGGTTCTCTGGGAAACGGTGGACTGATCTCTCTGCATCGGGACTGAGTTGCTGCAACAAATCAAGTAGCTGAAGTCTCCTGTAATCTCATTCGCAAGTGATGAAAAGCAGACGTCAATACAAACAGGCCGTTTTGGCATCTCTACATTCCAACCCAACCCCTATCGGTTAAGGTCACGACCTCTGGACAGTAACAGAAAGAGTGAATGTGTGGCTGCATGTGGCTGAAATGTTTGTTCGTCCTGGCCAAGTTTTGTTTCTAATTTCTAAAGGAAACAAAAATCTTCGGAGTTGCTTGTGAAAGTTTATTAAATGTGCAGTCTAGATGCGTGAATACTAAACGGAGCCAATACCATTAATTAAACAGACAATAAATGAGCCAAAACAGTCAAGGAAAAAGGAAAAACAAACCTCTGTCACTTTGACTCCTTCTCCTCATCACTCCGGATCAGTCTATTAGTCAGCCTTTACCGTTCCATCAAGTGTGTTCTGGTCTTGTTAGCGTCCCACTGCAGAGCCCGTTTGGGTTTGTTTCGGCACAGCGGGGGGGGAACAGACGGTGCTCTGAGTCAGCAGACAGGAGTGGCTCTGAATGTTAAAATGACTAAATGCTAAATGCCAGCTCGGTAATGAGAAACTGTCTGAAGTTGTCAGAGGCAGCCCAGAGCAAATGTTTCACTTTGATGAAGACACCTAACAGAAAACAGGCCGCGCTCCGTGAAGGTCAAGCTTTCAGGACATGAGAGGCGTTTGTTCATATTGCCTGATGGCGTCCCTTCAACTCACAAAGCGCTTAATTATGTCCAAGTTTGCATCTGGGTGTGATAACTTTTCCAAACTTTCAATTGCACCACGGCGAGGAGAGTCAGGATATGTTCCCTCTGACGCGTTTCTAATCAACGTTTTCAAACTGTGGCTGCAGTGATTCTTAAATCATTCACTGTGGAAATAGGTTAAATAATAAAGAGGACTTTAACATACTATATTAGGGATCAGTCAACAAGATGAAATATGCCATATTTCATTGTTTTATTTGGATATTTTGTTGGGAAATCTGTGGTTAGTTTGTGGTTGGCACCATCGTATCACGGCACGGGGCTCTCTGGGTTCCGATCCAGACTGGTGTTCCGTTCTCTGTGCTTTCTGCAAGCCTTCCCAGGTTCCCTGCAAGGAGCTCCAGCTTCCTCCTGCAGCCCAAGGAAATAAAAAAAATAAGACTAAATTATCTCTCGATGTGACTGTTTGTCTGAGTTCATGGCCGTCTGGCTTTATAAATAAATTCCACTGAACTTGACCTGATTACGTCTGTTCGGCTCCTCTTCAGTGATATTTTATTCGGTTTGATAGTATTGTACGGTATATTTCCAGTCTTATTCTGTTTGATGTCTCTTTATTTATCATCTCACTTAAGCAGCTCAGTCGAGCATGCTGATTTCCACGACAACCAGACAAATCCTTGATAGTCCTCTCTTTTTCTTTGTGGTTTTCTCACTGGACGATCGTCTTCGTCGGCACGGCGCTCCTTTATCAAAGTTTGGGAAGCTACTTTGATTGATCAGACAACATGGAGCCGGTAATGATGTTCTCAGCGGAGCGTTCCCTGGAGTGATTGCGGGGCCGTGTTTGTTGATGTTGCTCAGATTCATCAGTCTCGCAACCAAATGGAGTGGACGCCTGCTGCCACCGTTCGGCATTCAAATTATCTTCTAGTCAATTAGTAAGAAAAAAACTTTAGAAGAAAAACTGATCCAGGAACTTTCTTCTTCTTCTTTGAATGACCTAAATCTGTTGTTTCAAATAACCGACATTGAGTCAGCAGCGGGGGAAATGATACCCCCACCCCCACTGCTCCCCACGGAATGGGAGTTGACTTGGAGTAATTTTGGATTACGTGAGCAAGCACGCACACGAACGCACCCTCTAAATATATGCACATCCCGCCCTGACTCACTGATGAGTGCAGAAAAACCTCATTAAGATCAAACGCTTGTTTTTCTTAATTAACACACAGCAGGAAATTAATCAAACTGGGGTTATTTTTAATCGTGGATTGGCGTTTCTGGGTGTTTTCTTTCTGTTTGTGTGTGTGCGCGTGATCAAAACTATACTACATGATTATATCACTGACCTATAAAGTCACCTCCAAGTCAGGTTTATTGAGCTTGAATTGAGTGGAATCAGAATCAGTTTATAGGGAACCAGTCTAAATCCAGATGGCGTCCCTCCTACAGCCATCACATCGTCCAATCAGGATCTACAGGTTAAACGAAAATCTTTATTGCCATTTAACTACGTGCAAGCACTTTTTCCACCGGTAGTTATGTGGTTTCACAGCAATTATTTTTTCCTTTTTGTCCCCACAATCCACCAGGGCACACTGCAGGAAAGAAAAAAGCCATATTAGCTTGCAGAATGTTACGGGGATGACATCCATGCATCTCCAGGGAGGGAGGCAACAGTTTATTTCAGCCTATCTGCGGCATCAAACTTTTCAACTTATTGCATCCGAAACCTTCTGCTGCACAGGACGAGCACCTGTGCGGATTTCCTGTACAGCAGGAATTATTCCACAGGCTCACGTGCACGCTGCCTGTTTTCACCTATGCGCACCAACGCACACCTGAATCTCATCTTTTTGTGGAAGACAGTTCTGCTGCACCTCCGGGAGGGGAAATCATGTTAGATCGGGTCTTTCACACACGGTAGTAGAACGACACACAATTCAACCACAGGGGCTTTAAGGCTGGTGTCCTTTGTTCATTAAAACCTGGCCTGCGCGGATCTGATTATGCCGCATCAAAAAAAGAGTCCCCAAATGCCAAAAATGACAATGTGTGTTTTATTGTTCTTACAGAGGCCTCTCTCTCTCTCTCTCTCTCTTATTCTCCAACGCTGTGGCAGCGTATGTGTGTTTCATTTCAAACATGCCATTTCAAAGCTGCATCCAGATGTGGAAGCGGGGGTGCCCACAGAGGGAGGTGCCCACAGAGTTCAAGGCATTGTTTGTTTAATTATGCATGCAAAAACAAGGTCTGAGCTCATTACAATGATGGACCAACACCACGTCTTTATCTGCACCTGTGTGCCAAGCTTTGATGTCACAAGCTTCTGCAGCTGCTTTGCAACTTGTGAAATATCAGTGGATCATCAGCAAAACAGAAGAAACACATGCCTCTGAAAGCTGCAAAGATACATGTCACGTCCGTCTACGTATAAATGTCAAGGGAAAAGTGAATCATGAGTCCCACGGTGCAGACGCATCCAATCGCAGAGCTTTAAATCCTGTCCTTGCTCAGAAGATAAAAGTTAGAATGTTGAGAAACTGCATTATTCAATCAAGTCAGTTTTTGTGTCCGGGGTCGGTTCTGGATAACTCGGCAGCATGGACAGTCTTTGTTTACGCCCCGTCACACCGGAGGGAGACCCCGTTAGCCCTCGGGACCTGCTTGTCCTCTCCGGACAAACGTCCCATCACGTCCTTTTTAATACCGCAAACCACTTCCCATTTCAGGGTTGATAAAGCTGCAGAACCGTTCCTCTAGGGAGGCGCTGAAGTGTTTGTGTGTGAGTGTGTGTTTGTGCATGACTGTGTGTGTGGAGTGTTTTTCTTGTCCATTAATACTTAGCATTGGCATGGCTCTCCATATCCTCTCCTGTGGCATTGGAGTGTTGAAACATCTATGATTAAAGCTGTAAAATGGTGACTTCACTGTGTTCCCTTCACGCTCCTTGTGTCCCTCCTGATTTGGGACAACCTCCTCGGTGATGTCATGGAAGGTGCACGCACCGTTCTTAAAAGGGATTTCATGTTCTGAAAGGCAACATGTACGACTGTTAAATGGAAATGTTTTGTGTGTGTTTTGCTTGGGGGGGGTTGCAGCGTATTTAGAAGTTTGACTGAAACAACAAGGTTTTGAGGAATTAGACAAACTGGAAAGAGAGGGAACGACATACACACACACGAACTTCAAACGACATGCACACTGTCAGCTCACACACACACACACACACACACACACACACACACACACATGCATGCATGCAGTGACACACTTTCCTTGTCTCAGTCATTCTTTGGCTGGCATTTCCTGGGGTTGCTCTCTCCGCATGAGCTTTTCACACCTCCTCTCTCCCCGACTGTGAGCAACACTGATATGATGAATAGAGAGGGAGAGAGGGAGACAGAGAGGCAGCACAATCAAGCAGAGAGTTGGTCAGAGGCAGCCAAGCAAAGAATGGCAGGCAGACAAAGAGACAAACTGTGTTGGAACGGTGCCGGGTCCTGCATTTTTATTTTACCCTAACCAGCCGTGTCCAGTCAAACATCAAACCGAGGGAAGAGAAGGCAGAGTTCACAGGAAGGGAGGCAGCACGCGTGAATGTATTCGTTTTTTATCATTCTTAGAAACAGGACGTATCCTTAAGTCATTCTTTAAGCTTTGCATTTTAAAGACATAACAACGGATGGAAGGTCCGGCTGACCTCGGATGGCTCGGCTCGTCACCCTGGAAAAGTTTGCTTTTGCCGTAGTTTGTAAAAAACGATTATCCTCAAGAGAGGCAATTTGTACCTACAGAACAACACTGGTAGGAAAGGACAAGGCCGAAAAACATCAGCGAGCGCGCTAAATGCAACAACAAAAACACTGCATCAGCCCTTCAGTCGAGGAAACCGAATCATGAATAAATCACTGCGTGAGCTGCATGCCTGCCGACATGCTCAAAACTGTAAGAAATGTCTAGAATGCACTCTGCTATGCTAGAAATTTAAATATGTATTTATATTTCACCTCACCAGCGTTAACCATATCAAATTGTGTTATTTGCCATTGGATTAAAACAGTTTGTCGCACAGTTAGTCTTAATTTTCAGGGGTATCTGTGTCCCTGCAGCCGGGAGATAGTGTCTGAAAATCATTCTCTGCTACAGGAACGATACGAGCATCCTCCAAAGCCAGTCTGGTCAGCTGCGATATCAACACGGCACACAATATATTAAGTTCTACTTTTTATTTTGTTGTATTTAAAGTCCCTCTCTCAAAAACGCATGTGTTTCATACAGACTGACTTTAGTCTGCTTTGGCAGGCGGCCTAGATATATAACATCCCATATATAGGAAAGAGAGAGAGAGAGAGAGAGAGAGAGATCTCCAGTCCTTAACTACAACCCCCGGTGCTTGCAGTTCGGGTTGGTTTGTTAGTCATTCAGCACCCTGTGACGTCATCACTGGGTACAAAGTCGAGGATAACACAACCTCATTGAGATAGTCCAGAGACAAATTGACCTTTTTTGAAGCAGGAGCAGTCCTCTTGGAGGACCCTATAGATAAAACATGAAGAGATGTGCTAAAGCGCCCTCCAGGGGCATCCATCTTTTGATATTTCCAATTCATCAGGTGGGCCTTCATTTATTTCATTTTATTCTATAAAGTTTAGAAAGGCTTAAATGTGAAACACATTTTTTTTAAAAACAATATTTGATGGATATTAATAAAGAGAGACAATAACGCTAAGTGATTTTCAAAGACTGGGCTGAGACAAGACGTGAGATTAAAAGATCACTCCTGAGAAAGTGAAAGCAAAAGATAATTGAAATGGCGCGATGCCAACAACATCCCACATTCCCAGTTTAGTTTATAAGCTGGTCTGATAGCAATCGGATCCTTCGACAGAAAAAGAAACGGGCACAGTAAATCTACTCAAGTGGAAAGACATTAAAAAAAAAACTTTATAAAATTGTAATGCGGAAACATCCTGAGACAATTTACAGGTGTGAAAACGCGTTCAAATGTATCGCGCCCAAACAGACGCGTGGAGCAGATGGATGCAAAATACATGAGAAGTGTAAAGTCTGCCAATGCGAAAGGTAAAAAGTGGCGAGTCATCACCAAGCAGAACACGGCGGGCACGCACACGCTCGTGCACCCGCGCGTGCGTGACAAGACACACTCGCAGGCTGAGACATCCAGAGCATCCTCTGTGTGCCGGGCTCTCCCTCCAGGGTAAGTTAGTGGTGCTTTTAAGTGCCGACATCAAAGAGGGCTGTATGATAAGAAAAAGGCCTCGGGGCTGTAAAAGTTTGAGTCGTGGAGTTTGATACCCTGTCGGGTTGGACAAGGTCACGCATCGAGCGGGTGACTTCTCCCTAACCCCTCTCATGAACAAAAACACGGAAAACAACGAGCGCATGGATATAAACCTCAAAGTACAGCAAATAAACAGCAGCATCCAAGTATGAGTATATAAATAACTTGCAAATAAATAGCAAGAAGATGGGGCTTTTTCCAAAGAGCTGCAGTGTTACTGCCAAATAATTATATTTTAGGAAGATGGCCTGTAGGCAAGGCGTGATGCATCTTTAGCCGAGGAGGTAAAGCGAGGAGTTGGCATTCTTGCGTCATGTCAGCCAGAGTTTGGAGTGCCACAAGGCGCATCAATCACATGCAGTGATTGGGCCAGTCTCCCATACTGTGCGCCCTCATCCCAGCTCTGGGTCCTCTATATTGCATCCATCCATCCATCCCCCGGGTCACGGGGGCAGCAGCCTAAACAGCCGGCCACTTTTTCCTGGCTGGATGCACCTGGACATCAATAAAATTCTGAATAGTGCCAATTATTTTCATATCTGCACCTCAAAGTGGAAACTTGGAAAGACATTTCCGATTTGGTAATGCATGGGAAAACAGATGTGAGCGTTTTCCCCACACATGAGAGGACTTAGTGAGCTCACAACGCGATATGTGGTGTCAAAGGGACACAAGTCAAGGGTAGGCTAACCTAAAAATAAATCCATTCTTCACGTTAAAGGGTACGGTGATGCACCAAAGTTTTAAAATTCAAGAGAGTATTCTTCTGTCTCCCTTCCAAGAGGCATCTTCCACCAGCCACGGGCATAAAAGCATGAAACGTCTCACATTACGTTGCTCCAGAGCGGGTGTCCTGCTCCCATTCCCTTCCCATGGCTGCAGTAAAAGGAGCTGAATAGCCTACATAATGGGGAAATTAAGAGTCTGAGGCTGACAACTTTATCCAAGTAAAACGACAAAGATTTGTGACCGGCACTTGCAGAGAATGCCAATCAGCTGTGAAAGCTTTGTTAACCTGAGCTCGTAGCTTGACCAATTACAGGTGGAATGTAAAAGGTTTAGTGGTTTAGCCCCAACAGTGTTGGAAGGAAATCTTCCAGGGCGGAGGGGGGGGGAGAAAAAGTTTAAAACCAATTACACGGGGAAATGAGCTGTCCTGCTCAGTCTCCACAATGCCTTCCTTTCTCTCTGCAGACTGAAAGGAATCAGACAGAAATCCCAGAAAAGAAAATAGGGGGGGGGGGGGGAAAGAGGAACAGTGAAAGAGTTAGAAGATAGAAATCAAAGATAGTATTTGTGTAAATGAAAGCGCTGGATATACAAAGAGGATGATTTGTATATCCAGCGCAAAAGATAAAAAGACTGGCTTCCCTCTATAATTTTGTTCTATTCATTAGATGTACCGATACAAAAAAAAAAGATAAAAGGTTGAAATTTAAATAAGCCCACTGAAATGCACAAATCCCGAGTGGTTGTGAAGTGAAAGAGGAGAAATGGCATTGGCCTTATTTGATCTTAAATGTGCCGTGCAGTGAAGAAACAAACACGTTTCCTCTCCAACTGGCAAGCCATGTGATAATGGGTGCGATTTCTGCCAGTGTTTCCCCCCAGAAATGTGTTCCTGGCGATGTGGAACAGGCTGTGAAGGAAGCATTTAGACTGTGCTGCACAATTCTCTGCAGAAAACAATGAACCCCCCCCCCCCCCCCCCACCAGAATTTCAATCATGTCGGAGTAAAACTTTCTGCCACGAGGTTGCACCGATGAAGCCTTTCAAATCAGCATTCAGGCAACATGAAACTGGGAGCCCCATCGTATCTGGGCCCAGGTATCACTGCAGCGAGGCATCGCTCTGAGTCTGCAGTGGAGCACGAGAGGAGATTACTTTGTGCTCACATCAAAAGAGGGTTGTCTAACTTGGGTCTGGCGTTGTGCTGGTAAAGCGAGTCCTTGGAGCGGCCTCGCCGCTCTTATCTCTCCCCCGCAGACTCGCTCCGCTTTCTGCCGCAGCACAAGCGGCTGCCGGGAACACTGACATATGCAATCGCGGCTCTGCACGGTCAGACACCAGAGCATATTCTCTTACATTAATACCCACGCGCACACACACACACACTCGCATGAGGATTCGTGACAACACATATGGAGGCTGCTCTTTTTTTTTCTCCTCTCTTTTGATGTGTATTAACAGAATTTGTTCTGCTGAGTGAGTCTCTCAGCTTCTGCTGGGAGCTGAAGCCGGTTCACCGAATATTTGAAATTGGTTAAATGATTGTCCCTGGACAGATGGTTGCAAAAGGAACCCACTGCACTTGAATTTGACATTATAGAATTTAACCACTCAAAAAATAGGCTCACTACCAAAGTGAACAAAATAAGCTTTATCATGAAACAAAACTTCAGACCTTTGTACTACCTGATAGCTCAGATGAGGTGTACGATCTCCATGTGTTTAAGCGCCCATCCCCCACCCCCCTTGGGATGGGTTAGGGGGGTTTAGAGGTAATTATCATGTAAGGAAGTAATACTATTCAATAATAAAGAAATGCATTTAGCAAGTAGAGTCTGAGAGGTTAACTGAAACTGATAATTTGCAGAAGACTTTGGCCCGCTGCTGCTTCCAGACAGAAGAAAGGGGATCACCGCTGTCATTAAAATGAGTCCTGAAGGCGTCATGAATATCACTCGCAGATTTCAGAACAATTCATCCAGTTGAATATCTGGATCAAAGTGGTGGCAGAGCGATGGACTCACCACCGTCCGACTCCGTCGTCCCTGCAGCCGTGCTGCTAATAAGGCTGATTAAAATTCTTATTTCCTGCATGGCTTTCTATAATCATTCAAACTATTTTGTTTTCACACTTTGCCAAACCATTTGATTTGTGATTTTATAGACAAGCGTGTTCCTGCGTTAAACTCGCCGTCAGACATGGATCGATCTCGAATGGAAGCAATCAAATGGCTCCAAAGTAGTGAACCCCACCCATGAGACAAAGCTTTGTTCAACTCGAGAAACCAGCGTGTTCTGGAGCAGCTGAAATAATTACTATTGCTCATCATGGTAATAAAGTAAATTCCGTCAGATTGACGGTCGTCTGGTTTTCGGTAAAAACACGAATATCACAGGATGTAATTCCACAGTGAGTCTAACCAACTGGATTTAGGTGAATCATTAACCCAGTTCTGCCTGATGGACCCTCAGTTTCACCAGACCTCCCTCCAGTGAAGAGCTTTGGACTCACAGTGGCCCCTCATGGTGAGATGCGCACATTGCAGCCACATCATATGACCCACAAAGGAATTCTCTGCTGCAAGTTGTAATATAAATTACAGAAAATCGCTTTGCAGTTTTCCTAAATACGCCATGTGCATCTAAAACATTCCCTTGGGCTGACAATAAACCCCTGAAATCTTATTTGCATGCTTTTCGCTAACTCTATTTGACCTCTTGGGATGCATATTTTCCAGAATCAGAGCAACACCCATTCACAAATATCGGCCCCTTCGACAGCAAACACACTTTGTCCTTGGCATCATTTCAACATCCGTGATCTGTCCATTCCAAAAGTCACTGCGGACACAAAACGCAAACACAAGAGCACAAACTTCACTCAAAGCCCTCTCTTTCCGTTAGATCCCCTCTGAACCTCAGCCGCCATGGACAGATGCCTTTGCACGCCATTATTACTATTATCCCTGCTGTCCTCTCACACTGTGAGGGTGCACAGTGAGGATTTTGCACGGACGCCTATCGCTCCCGTCCCCTGCAATGACAAAGCGGTGGAGAAGTTGTCTCGTCTGGCTACCACTTACATCAACGAGGACCGTGCCGACGGCTACAAGTTTGCGCTCAACCGCATCGCAAATGTCCACCTGCATGCTCAGGTAAGCACAGAGACAAGTGTCCCTTGGAGGAAGCTGCCTGTGGTCATCGAAATACTGTGTCAGTGGGTGGCATTTGTTGGTTTAACAAGAGAAGTGGGGTAGAAAAGTTATTTTCCTCTCTGTTGTTGCTCTCGTGAAAAGGATGCCTTGGTCCAATCTTAATGCCAGTTGGGGGGGGGGGGTCCCATTTGAGATGATTTGTCTTTCATGACAGGACTGATTGTGCAAAGCTACTCTTGCAGTCAGAAATCAACCGCTGACCTTGGTGCAATGTGACTACGGTAATTCTCAATCTGGGGAAATTATAATGAAATTAAACTGTGCTTTTAAGGTCTTATATTTGGCCGCCCCAGATCATAGTTTTGGAACCACTGCACTGAAAAATAAGACTGAATTTTTTTTAATATTTGCTGCCCCTAAACAATCTCTTGAGGATAAAATTAAACAAATTAATATAGAAGAGCACTCTTGGATTTGTTGCACAGAATGCGAACACAAATTCTGTTTTATTTGTGCACCTCAGGGCCCTGCAGGCAATGTGTACTACCTGGACTTGGACGTCCTGGAGACCAAGTGTCACATAGGAAGCCCAAAATCATGGAAGCGGTGTGAAATCAGACCATTTATGGAAACGGTCAGACACACACAAAACACACACACACACACAAACCACACATCCACACAGAGGATATTACAAAGGACTTTATGAGTGACTTTGTTTGGGGAAAAAAAGGCATACAAGTTTAGTCCCTATAAGTGTACAAATGGATAAACATACCATTCTAAGCATGAATTTGAATTACTGTGCAATTTCCTTGTTTTTTACAGCTATTTTTTTCCATTGTCACCCTTAAGCTTAACCCTTTCATACAACTTTAAATTTTAAACCAATGTATTATGCAAAAACAATCCACTGAAAAAGAAAGTCCAAAATGTCCTCAGATCCCGACAATGTCCTCGCTCTCCTGGTTTATTGCGTTGGTCTGCACAAAGGTAGCAGAACAAGAACAAACACACAACCGGACTCACTTAATCCAGGACTGTTTTAGCCGGATCAGGTTCCAAATCTTTGCAGCAAAGCACTTGTGATTGTTATAACCTGAGATTCTCTCTATTTGACTCTTTCCAGCAAATCTCTGGAAACTGCAACACCACCATTCTCCACACCCCGGAGGGATACTCCTACCTGTACAGCTACGAGTGCACTCTGGTTCCAGGTATCAAGTAACAGCATTTTAGATGAGCAGCTCAATGCTGGCGGTTAGCCGTACATTGCTTCTATAAGTTATACCGCTGAATGACAGCATGAGTGAAACACCGATTTGCTCAAGAAGCTTTACGTGCCTGTTTCAATTTCATAATTGTCTTTGGTGAAGCCTGGAGGAATATAATTCTATTCCTCTCTATGCTGGGTCAACATCGTATATGATGAGAATAAATCCCCTCAAACCACCTGCGCTGAATATTTAAAGGAGATTTCTACAATGTGATATCATGGGAAGAGAATATAGATCATGCCGACTGCTGACGCTGGTTAAATTACCCAACAAGTGATTTTTGCGCTCAGTATTCAGGGCTCATTAGAAAGACAAGAAAAGGAAATCTATTTGAAATGAGGCGGTTGTCTCTGCAGACATTTGCATTTGCATTTAATAAGCCAACGTTAATGAAAACACCTGTTTAAGTGCTATCAACCTTGTCAGATCATTTATTTAAGATGCTACCAATTCAGCCAATTATTTCTATCTTTGCATGCAGCATTTAGCTACGATTCCTGTTTTGATTCCTGCAGACCCCCCAGAGAAGCTCCAGCAGACGTGTCCAACCTGCCCCCTCCTGCTGGCCATAGACAGCAAACAGGCCCTGAACGCTGCTCGGGTCACTATGGCCTCCTACAAGAGGCAGTCGACGCTGGGGGCAGGACTTGGTGTGAAGAGGATCCTCAGAGCCTCAGCACAGGTATGATATGGATTCTGATTGGACGAGCAAAGCAGCGGGGCGAGTTGTTGAGGAACGGTGCGTTTACTGGGAAATTAAATGTACCTAAAGAAGGCCCTTTAAACCTCACCGTCCAGCCAGGGTTTTGTTTGTTGAGCAAGAATCCCTCATTGAAGAGTTCACATTAGGATGAAAGGTCGATATCCTGCTCCTGCTTGCATAATTCACCTGAGATGACCACTTCCCCTCTGTCAAACCAAGATGACTATACTACTACCATACTTCATTGTAGTTATTTGTTTATATGTGCAAATTCTGCCCTTATGATTTGTTTTTTTGGAGACCATCCCAGTGAAAGCTACCTTTGTGGAGTACACAGTCCAAGAGTGTCCGGAGAGAGTGACAAAAATGGGATCCTGCCAGCGGCTGACACAAGACTCTGAGGCAGAGGTACTCGTAATTAGATCCTACAACCCTAAACCGGCCCCAGATGGGTTTTAATACATGAATATTCACATAAATGCATTACTTGCACATCATTCTAATCTCGATGCGGATATTTAAAAGTGTTTGCGCCGAGGAAAATAATGGGATATCAGTGAATAAAACTGTGTGAAGCTGCATGTAAGGACTCTGACAATTGGATGCGGGCATGACTCAAATTAATGTTGTACTAAAAACTTAAATAAACCTTAATCAGCCAGCATCTGTTAACCATCACCGCAACAAGAAGAGTTACTTGATGACCTGTCAGATTAATTTCCACTTACATTTCCACTAAAAAGCTGCAGTAATTGATTCTTTTATTGACGACCCACAGCTCCTCTCCTCATTTTTTATATTTATTAATTTACAACTACACAGGTTTTGTGCTTCCAGCTCTCTTTTCATGTTTATTTTATTTAAATAATATAAAAGGAAAATAATGAAAATGTCTCATCTTCTCCCCTCAGACTGCAGGATTCTGCACAGGATCTGTGCATGAGGATTATGATGTTCAGGTGTCTTGCGAGATGTTTAAAATACAGGTACGGGAAGTTGTTGAGCGAACGTAGAATCAGAGAGAAGATTTAGTACATTTTAGAGCATTCATGCACGTCTTTACCCAAGATGCAGCTGCTTTGACAATGTTGGTAATTTAATAACACACCGCTTTGGTAGAAATGTGACAAATGCTTTATGGTCCCGTTTGTCTCAAATGTTTTACTGAAACGAATTAAACTTTCTAAATTAATGGCGCTAGCCGTGTAATTATATTGTCATGCTGCATCTTGTGTGTTATGGAAGATTTAAAGCTGCACGATTCTGTGCTGTAATTAGCTATGATCGTCTTGCTGCTCCTTTTTGGAGCTCTGGTGCGTAACTAAACACCGAATAATCGAGGCGATTTGTTCGCCGTGCTCGTAACGTTTTCATTTATGATTTTCTCTTTTCTTCTGGAGAATGCGGACATCTTCAATCCGGTGCAACCTCAAGGTCATGATTTCCCCCTCGACCCGGAGAGCCCCACTTTCAAGCCTCCCACTGAGGAACCCGGAAATGATGGGGTTCCCTCTGAGCCCACACTGCCCCCTGCTGTTCCAGAGCCATTTGAGCCCACCCCCGTTCACCCAGTGCCCTTTGACCCCTCTGTTGGGGTTAACCCTGCTAACCCCTCGGGCTCATCTTCCAGTGAATCTGTTGAAGATCTCGCACATCGGCGCCATCAAGCTCCGGCTCTTTCTACTTTTCAGTCATCGTCTGAGGAGATCGGAGGCCTTGTGGCGCTGCGACCGCCCTTCAACTTCCGCTTCCAGAGAAGTGACCGCAAGAAACGTCTGGCCTTGGTGGAGGCGTCGCCCGCTCTCAACCCCATCTTCCGGCCTGATTTCCCTAACGGGCTCTCTCCTTTCCGCTCCTGTCCCGGTCCTTCTCGATACACCACGGTCTAACTGGAGTGTTCATGTTTGATATTTCTAGATTAGCTCTAGCGCCCTGTTACTGGAGGCTGGAAACATTGCACTGTTCCAGCCAAAGCTTTAAAAATGTGTCTTAAGTTTTGAACAATTTGAATAAATCTTGGTTTTAAACTTGGACAATACCTGCAGTAACTATTTTGGTGGCATAAAGCAATAAAATAATGATTTCACATACAAATATATCAGGGCTGATGAATGAAATCTGCAACTATCGCTGATGTCATTTCAAAATATAAGATAAGAAGTTGGTCTTCAATGTTTTAAAATATAACAGAAACAGTAAACCGATGAATAGATAGGAGGATGTCCAGTGAAGCAAAGAGGATTCTTCACACTGTGCCAAAATAGCACTGGGTTGAAAGATGAGCACAAACATCTGAGAAAAGCTATAAAAGCAGACTTTCGCCAAAAGTGTCCTTCTCAACACAGAAACTGGAGCTTTTAGAAAAAGCCCAGAGGAGAAAAGAGGCGAGGACAAAATGAAAAATCATCCTGATCCCGGCCGATTCTGAAAAAAGAGCAGCATCCCTGCTTTTCAAATTCCCCGGAAACTCATCCTCTGTGAAAGCCACTCACCGAACAAGGACGGAGCAATGTGAACTCTAAAGCAATGACAGACACCTATACATCAGGAACTGAGACATAACTAAGACAGAGCAAAGCCCTCGGGCCGAGACGCAGTACTCTGTCTTCATTTTAAGGACTGGAAAGCCCATTTTTATAGAAACGACAAGAAGTCTGACAGATGAGTGGGGAAAAGGTTAAAATAATCATCCAGAAACAAAGTTGTCATGCCTGTAGAGCGTGAGTCAAAATGTCTCATCTATGCATATTTATGAATAACAACTTTTTATTCAGACCATATTTATTATTCAAAAAACTCGAAACTGACAATACCAGAGACTTTTTTTCCTGTGATGAACCCAGATAGGGTTATTATTTATTTTAGAATAACCTGGTCCATACCTCCCCAAAGCTTGAGGATCAAACGTTTTTGGTATTACTACAGTTGGGGGCGGGGTTTCCTCACCAACACGGTGAAGAATATATTAATATTCTGAAGAAAAGCATTCTTCCTTTTATTTGGGACAGAATGTTAATGTTCCATGGACTTTTCTTCTGGTCTGAAATATCAACTTATTACAAAGTTACTACTTTGTAATAACAGGGCAAGTTTCCTCACCTCCACGGTGGTGGCATAGTTGGTAGCATTGTTGAAGGGGGCACCTGGGCAGAGTGGAGTGGACCAGCGGTCCAGTTCACTCCGCCCAGGTAAGGCCCTAGGCCTACCCTGCTACCTCTGCTCCACCCCCACTCCCACAGTTGGATTCTAACCCAGTTCCTCTGGCAGTAGACCGGTAACCCTACCGACTACGCCACCGTACAGGTGAGGAAACCTGAGGCATTAACAAGGTCATACCTGTCAAAGTTGACAGGTATGACCACAGCGTGTTGTACTACACTGTGCTTTTTCCTTAAGTGTTATGTGGAGTGGACGTGTCTCCGACATCGTGCTGGATTCAAAACCAGTGCCGCTGGCCTAAAGTCATCAATGCTACTGTCTATTGATCCTAATGTTTGACAGGGTAACGCCTCGGTCTTGGTGGTGTAGTGGGTAGCACACTGGACTACCTGCTGGAAGGTCCTGGGTTCGAAACCGAGGGGCATACAGATTCTTTTCAATAATTTGAGGTTTGTTGTTTGGTCCTCTGCAGCTGTATTGGATCAGCTGATTGATCCAGCCGGCTTAAGCCGCTCTCCAGTTGTTGTTCGCCTCTGCACTTTGTGATAATGCTGGAGAGACACTGATCATGTCACTGTGTGTAGTTTATGGTAAGAAGTAGCGATGGTGAGATGAAGCTTCACCATCAGGGTCCCCAAACTACGGCCCGCCCCGACCACCTGAACAATACCAGAGACCTTTTTTCTGTGACGAACCCAGAAAGGGTTATTTGGTTATTATTTATTTTATTAATAGTGTTATTATTTATTTCCTGACTTTTTTTTCTGTGAAGAAGGGGTGATTTGGTTATGTGTGGCTGTCTGGAAAACAATAAATGTTTAGGCACCCCTGCAATCTTCACACTTTCCTGTACAAACTGACCGCGGCCTCATCAGAGAAGGCAAAAGTTATGTGGCCCTCACAGGAAAAAGGTTTGGGAGCCCTGATCTACACCCTTGATTTTTGGGATTGTTTTATTAAATCACTGTTAATTACTTTAAAGATAAATAAGTCATAAAATTCATAGATACATGCATATGTAAATGTCCATCCATCTTCCACACAATCAGCTCGCACTGGCAACGTTGTCCGCCGGGGGGCGGTAGAGACCCTCAAATATAACTAGAACATCAGTAGTTGTTGTTTTGTACACCGCATCACGTTGTTGTATAAAATCTAACAATATCATTGAGGGCATTCAGCTCTCAATTTTACAACCAAATCAATTGTCGAACTATTTTTCACGGTTGATTGGCTCTTATGGTCGTGATTGCAACATGTCCGATGGTCCCTGAAGGCATCCGCCGTCGTGTCCTAATTGGAGGGGGCAGATATTCCGCGCGAGGAGTGGCTTCTTCAACTTCTGCCCCCCCTCACATGAAACGGAGTCGTCTTCCTCCCTAATGGCAGAGCGCGCAGGGTGGAAAGAGAAGCTTGGACTTTCCGAAGCCGTGTTCGCGCTGTGCTCGAGCGCGTCACTCTGAGGTACGTGAAACGGAAAATCCCGAATGGTTCCGGTCAGACTTCGTCGTAAAAAAAAAAAAGTTTTTATTTAGCGTTTTCTTGTTTTGAGTTTGAATCTTCATAATTTATTTGTTTTTATTGCTATTATTTTATCCTCGTGTGTTTTAACAAATATAAATCTGCCCGCTTGTTTCTGCGCGGCTCGCTGCAGACTTCCAGACGCTCACAATAAACGGACTCATTTCCAACTTGGTACTTTCCCCCAAACAAACACGCATCATCAGGAGGGTTGCGTCATCGTGAGTCTGCTGCGACAAGACAGAAAGTTGATCCCACTTTGGGGAAGTTTGGAGAAATGACAAACGCAAATGAGAGTGCGCTCAAATGTTTGATTTCGGGTTGCGTCTTTGCAGACATTCTAAAAAGCGGCTTTGAGCATCCGATTTAGATAAAGGCCGACATTGTGTCCTCTGCGCTGCGTCAGGAACGCTCCAACCCCGCAGTAAGTTTATGGCGAGTGTGACGTCATCACCAATGGAATCATGCTGAAGTTATTTGGGTTGAAACCACTTCAGCCAGCAGAATGACGTCAGAGGATAATAGACTGGTTCTGATGGTGTTCGTTGAGTGTCTGGAGAAAGTCTGCTTGTTTTTTTGAGCTTGTGATTAACTTAAATATCCTGAATCTGTTTGATCATTTTTGTTCTTCTGATAGTTTGTTCTGATTTATAAAGGGACATCTCTCACAATCGGGTGCTTCCACTTTTATTTTGTAGGGATATGAATAGTCTATTATAATAATAATCTATATCCATATGGATACAGGGATGAATAAGTCTTTGTGCAGCAGTGAAAGGTCACCTTCCTGTATAAGCGACGGACTCTGAGCAGACTTCAGGTGTTCCCTCTGACAGCGGTGTAAAAAGGACGGTTAGCGCGTGCAGCCCGATTGCACGCCGCGTCACGTTTATCTGAAATCTATCCTCTCACACAAGCCTCGTCAAGTCATTTTTACCCCGAGGCACCTTTCACTAACCGGCAACAGGCTGGCTGCAGGTTGTTGATGCAATCTGAGAGCCAGATTCTAGCTGCTGTTCCTGTTCGATGGAAGGATAATCCCTTTTCACTCGTCTAAAATATTCCCACGTACAGCAGGGATGTCTTATTCCCCATTGAGCAGCCGTTTGGGTCAGCACAAGAACATGTCACACGTTCTTGTGCTCCAACAGGGAGGTCATGCTGCACTTCTTCCTCTAGAGGGCGCTTTGCTGGATTTCTTTTTGTGCGTTGGCCTCAGCTGAGAAGGAGGACCCTGATGGGGGGGGGGGTGTCAATTTATTTCTGGCTTGCTTGCTTCCAATACTTTAATTATATTGTCTCACTGGGATTTGCCCCAAGAAATAATTGAGAATCGTGGAAATCCATCCATGAATAACTCGTCTCGATAGAACGCATGTTGCTACGCAGGCGTATTATTTCAGAAGGGCCAGCAGAAGATTCCCTCCCCACCCGGGGAGCCTGCCGCTGAGTGATTATTTCATGGAGTGCTGAGCAGATACCCTCAGCCTCGACTGGAGCCACTTAAAGTGGCTATAATTACCACTGAGGCCTGGCCTAATTGAAAGTGACACGCACCATCAGGTGGCCTCGAGATGCGGGCTACCAGTCACCGACTGATAGAGTATGACGCTCGCCTTGACGCGACGACCCAGGCGGCCCCCCCCTCGCTTCATTTTTCGCTTGGTAACAACCCGGTGTTAATCTGCAGTCGCCTCAACAAACGTTTCTCACCCGGCGTTGAAGGTCAACCTGAACACGGAGTGGATTAAGTCCTCATTTTGTTGTTTTGCCGTTGCTGCAGGTTAGCGGAGCGCTCTAAGAAAACCCGCAGCAGAATCCGACGGAGCGTTTGTCGCTTTAGGTTAATGAAACCGGGACGCCGTGGGTCTGTACGTTATGTGTATGCACACCAAGGAAGAGCAGGCGAAGGGTGCCGCGCTGGGGGAGCCGCGTCTGTGCCAGGAAGTGATCGAGACGCCTGAAATGTCCGTCGTGTCAAACTGCCTCGAGTGCGTCAATATGGGGAGAGGCAACAGGTAACGTAGGCCTAGCGAGACGTTCGGCTCCGAGTAACGCCGATCCTCCTGCGGGTGTCGTCCAAGGGGAACTGTCCAAATATCGGCACATGTTTCAAAGGGTGAATATTAAACCGGTTTTTGAATGCATGCTTCTGGCGCTGCATCAAAATGTTCTTATTTAATCTCCGCTGGAAGCCAATCTGAGATTAAATGTCATCCTTGACACTGAGGCTTACTGAAATAGTGCAGGAGAGGAATGTTCTTTTACAACCTTTTGACTGGATTTGCTCCGGTTTATTTTTTTTGCTTGCACACTAAGGAAGGGGCGTGGCCTTGTTTTGTTGGGAGGCGTGGCCATGTTTTGTTAGGAGGCGTGGGCCTTGTAAAGTTGTAGCTCTTACCGCAGACACATCTGAGTTCACTTTGTGTTCCTGCTGATATGTGAAGCACCTATTTTCAATCCAGGATAAATTTGTCGTTTTTATATTCATCATAACTCTGGGACACGGATGACTTTCCCGTCTCCTGCAGGATGGAGTCGTCTTGCCTGGACCTAGCTCTGGAGGGCGAGCGCCTCTGTAAGGCCGGCGACTATCGCGTCGGCGTTTCCTTCTTCGAGTCGGCCATCCAGGTCGGAACAGAGGACCTGCAAATCCTTAGTGCCATCTACAGCCAGCTGGGCAATGCCTACTTTCACCTGCAAGACTATAACAAAGCCCTGGAGTACCATCGCCATGACCTCACCCTGACCAGGTAGACTCCTGCTGGCAGGATTTAGGATGACCGATTGCTCGGTCCTGCATGTCTAACTGGAATAATCTAGAAATAAACTCCCCGCCGCCACTCTGTGTGCAGTGGGAAGGCTGGTACTGATTATCACTAGTATAAAAGAGGCTTTTGTTCCAGGATGTCTGTTTGTCACTGTGATGCTGAATCGCCAGACAAGAGAGACACGCCTAAAAGTTGTGTAATGAGAATTCCTTGGAGTTTCCCTGTGATTTTTAAATGAAATGATCAGACTTGCGTCGTGTTTTGTCCCCTAATCCACTTGAGCAATGCATTAATATTCCTGTATAATTATATCCTAATGCTTTTTGCCTTTTTTTAATAAATAAATATTTAATTTTTTTTATTACTACTTTGAAAATTGCAGAACAATCGGAGACGAGGTTGGCGAGGCAAAAGCCAGCGGCAACCTTGGGAACACGTTGAAGCTTTTGGGAAGGTATGATGAAGCGGTGGTTTGCTGCCAACGGCATTTGGAGATCACCAGAGCCATTTACGACAAGGTGGGTTTGAGCGAAACTTTAGGAACTCGAATTGGGCAAATCGGTCATTTTTGTTTTTCTATTTTAGCAAATGTTTGTTTGCACTGTTCTTTAAATAAAGATTTCTGTAGACGATTAGAAAAAAAGCAGGTCTGGGTTTGTTTTTAGTCGCACCACACGACATGCTCTACAACCGCAGCACACGTTTTGAGAGGCACGAGCTCCTCCGAGCAAATAGAATAGTTTCCCTGCCTGCATGTGACCAAGTGGGCCTGGTGGCCGGGTATTTTAAGTATATAATTACAACACTCTGGTCAGCATCTGTGAAAATGTGCTGTGCTTGCTTTAGGTTGGGCAGGCCCGAGCACTGTATAATTTCGGGAACGTCTACCACGCCAAAGGGAAGAGCATCTGCTGGACTGGAGCCGAGCCAGGAGAGTTCTCTGAGGAGGCCCGGGTGGCGTTGAGGAAAGCTGCTCAGTACTACGAGTGAGTCGGTATTATTCAAAAAACATGTTTGCACCCGCCTTTTTCTTTTTTTATTACATAAATAAGCAACTTGGTCTTTCAAGTCATGCAGTTATAACTATGTCTTGACTCCAGATTAAAGAATTCCCGGTGAAGTCTTCACTAAAAGTCATTTTTAAAGGCTGAAACTTAAAGTAACGAAGACATTTGTTATATACCGGTAAATGTCGCACACTTGAGCAGCAAAACTGTCTGCTCCCCTCGGGGGGGCTCAATTTTTTGGGATTTGGCTCCAGTGACTCCAGGAAGTGTTTATTTTAAAGGTTAACCACATTAATTATTGAATTCTCTAACTCTCTAGGAGGAGGAGAGGCGGAGAAGCGCTTCCCTGCTGCACAGTTTCTCTCCGGGCAAAGATGCCCCCGGTGTGAAGCTACAGTGGATTTATGCAGTATATGTTTTGTCGTGTTTTTTTGAGTCTTGACATTGTAAAGGGCGTTTTCACAGCGCAGCCATTTGTCACAGTCCGCCGCTCGCCCCTTTAATTCATCACGAGGAAGAAAAGGGAAATGAGGGTTTCTGTTTTAGGGCTCTTAATCCTTTTTTTGTGAATGATGTCCTCGTCATCACGCGTAATTGTGTTTTATTTGAAGAGCCAACCTGTCCGTGGTGAAGGAGTTGGGCGATAAGGCGGCTCAGGGTCGCACCAACGGTAACCTTGGCAACACTTACTACCTGCTGGGTGAATTTGAAACCGCGGTGGCTGCACATGAAAAAGTATGTAGCAAACTCTTCTGCAGATGAGTTGTGGCGATGCCGACCCTTTTTTCTTTGTGCGTAACATTTTCATCATGACTGCAATAAGGATGTGGCTGACCTCCGAATGTCTCCTGTTAATCTGCACCCTGCTGTTTGCTTGGCAGCGTCTGCTGATCGCTAAAGAGTTCGGGGATAAGTCCGCCGAGAGGAGAGCCCACTGTAACCTCGGGAATGCGCACATATTCCTCAGCCGGTTTGACATGGCGGCCGGTCATTACAAGTGAGTAACAAATGTGTCAATGTTGGAATCCCCGCCATTCATCTGTAGAAGATGATGGATCTATATTGGAACTGGATATTTCTGCATCGTTTGTCAGTTAAATGTTACGTCATGAGTGTCCTATTTTTTGTTTTGTTTGCTATATCTAAGATTTGTAGTCATCGCTGTAAAAACTGAATTAAGCAAGAAGGTCTAATTTCACTATTGATTCCATAACCATAAATCATTTGGGAATGCCAGTTGTCATAAAGGTAATCCCACTACACATATGTTTGCACTATAATGGCTATAAGGGCTTCCTAACTTTAACTCCTGTTCATAAGAGACCGGTGCTTAAACTGAACAAACATTAAACACGGTTTGTAATGAGATAATTTTATTCTACTTTAATAAATACTTAAAACAGCCTTGAATCTAATCAACTTCTGACTGCTTGTTTACCGCCTCTTAAATGGGACTTAAAATCTTCTTCACCCAGAGAGGTGAAATCCGCTCCTTTCTTCTCTCAGAAGAAGGGAGTAGATGGCTATCATTCTTTGTCTCTCCACCCGAGACAGTCTTTAACCCTCCCCTTCCTCCTCCCGCCCCGTCCTCAGGAGGACTCTGCAGCTGGCCAGGCTTCTGAAGGACAAAGCGGTGGAGGCTCAGGCCTGTTACAGTTTGGGCAACACCTACACACTGCTCCGGGATTACGAGAGGGCCATTGACTACCACCTCAAACATCTGGTCATTGCTCAGAACCTCAACGACAGGTATCGATCGGCCAGAGGACATTTGTTGTCCGATGTTTGGAACTTACAGGTTTTTTTTTTTTTTTTTTTTTTTTTTCTTGGGACAGTGTTTCAGAATAATCGTATATTGACAACGATCGGCAGACTGTCTTTGTGCATTTTCCTGTTGAGTGTCTGTCAAAAAAGAATTGGAACACCATCACACCTGCATCCAACGTTTTTAGAATCGAGCTTGTCATATTTTTGATGATGAAAAATGGCCCACATTTATAGTGGCTGTTAATGATAAAAACATTGAATTAAAGAAGACGGAAAGCAACGCTTGATTATTTCAGGCGTGAGTTGAGCAAAAGTAGAATAAAACAAAGCCAAATTGAACTGAAGGTAATTTGATTAGAGAAGATAAAATATTGCTGACTCCAGCAGCTGGAGTTGAGGCAAGCTTTAATGAATCCAATCAGTGCAGCTCCTCCTAAACGGCGGTTTAATGAGCGGCGTCTCTCCGGAGTTTCTCTGAAAAGCGCCTTTCTAATTGTCTTCAGTCTGTGTTGCGCCGGGGCCCTCGTGTTGGCAGGAATTCCTCTCTGATACATTTCATTCTGCTCCCAGGAGATTCCCACCACTGCATCTAATCACAGGTTTCACAGTGTAACGATAACCAGGCCCTAAGTCGTAACCAGTTTTATGGCTTTATTTTATTTTAAATGAGCATCAAGCTGCACTGGAGACGATTTGGACGCGTTTACTGAGCAGATAATTTAAGAGTAAAGTCACACGATGAGCTTCCAGTCATTTTAGAGTCTGTAAGTAGAGCCTCCTCATTAAATAATCCAGGTTTTAGACACCCCCCCCCCCTTTGCATTTTCACTTTTCAGACCCAAATGCTCGGTCCAGTCATTAAGTGTTCGTTTTAAAGAGTTCCTTTTACTCTATTCTTTCTACAAACCTGTAAATATGACATTCATGTCTGTTTTGATGGCTTCTTTGCGATCACGCTGTCTGGTAGACCTTGGCATGCCCTTCCCGTTGTTGCACAATCTCAACTGAAGTTGCTCAGCCTGTTTTCTCTCTGCGTTCCGCTGCAGAGTCGGAGAAGGAAGAGCATACTGGAGTCTCGGAAATGCCCACACTGCCCTAGGGAATCATCAGCAAGCCATGTACTTCGCTGAGAAACATCTGGAAATTGCCAAAGAGGTTGGTTTGCGTCATTCCTCAGGTCAATCGGTGTCTACGGTCGGGCCACACCTCCCTCTACTGGTCTGATGGAGAACAGCAGGGAATCATGGCTCCACAGGAACTGTGTGCATGCAATAATGTTGTTGTTGTTGTATTTTCATGGAAATAAATGGTTGTTTTAAGTTAAACTTGAGATATTTTCACTCACGCAGACCGGAGACAAAAGTGGTGAATTAACCGCCAGGATGAACCTGTCAGATCTGCGACTCGTCGTAGGCCTGAAATCCAGCGCCAACCTCCACCCAAACATCTTCCGTAACTCCAGCGCTAACAACTCTCCTCTGGCAGCGAGCTTCCAAGGTTACTCCAACCTTCCAAGTGAGTCCTAATATCCCCCCCCCCCCCCCCCCCCACTTGAGGTTTAGTTGATGTTTTGTGGGATTGTTCCTCTCTCTAAAAACCTGTTCTCTTGCACACATGAGGATTCACCTGCTTATTCAGGAAAACTAAGCACAGGAATGTAAATGTAATGTTGCGAGACAAATATTAAATAAAAAAAAAAACAGCTTTGCAGATCATGTGTGGGGAAGGATTGTAAATGGATGCAACAGGTTTGCTGTACCTCAGGGGAGTGGCACTAAACGAAATTTTTTCTCTGTTCAACAAATTACTGACTAAATTTCATATCGTTTCAGTAGCAAAGTCTCCGAGACTTGGAAACAGTGCAGAGAATCTGAGTCCAAATCAAAGCAATCGTCAAACGGGAGGTTCACCAACACATCAGGTATAAAATGACAAGAAAAACAAGCATTTATGACTTGCGTTTTGTTTAGTTTGTAACATTAAATGAGTTAAATAAGCTGTGTAACTGTCAGGAATATGTTTTTAAAAAATAAATACATTTAAAATACTGCTAATCCGGCCTGTGGTCTGCGTTGGTAATGATGAAGAGCTAAGATCCGTTTCCATGCACAGGATTGCGAGGAGGAGGTTTTGTCTGGGTCTTCAAAAAACAACACAATCAAGGCCTCGACGAAACTCTTCCTCTTTCACCGGCTGAAAAGTAAGAAGCAGAAGAACACGGAATCCTCTCCCAAAGACCAGCCGGACTCTCCTGAGCCGACGTCCCCGGTGTCTCCTAAGGTATTTCAAACGGCCCTGAACCCACAGCAGGTTTGTGAGCAGATTCGCCCTCCAGGAAGAATCTGAAAGAGAAACATGAAACACTGGAAGACTTTTGTCTTTCAGAATCGGGACGGTATGAGGAAGTGATTTGGCAGGGCGATGTGAACTCACCGGTTCTGATTCCTGTGTTTCAAAACCGTGTCGGACTGTGGGCGGGAAGGAATGATAACGCCTTCTTAGAGTTCAGCTTTCACCCCTTGAGTGATTTGTGTGGGGTTTTTATAATGGTTGTAGCAGAAAAGATAGAACACGCTCGCATCGCAGTCGCTGCCTCCACAATTCTTTAAAAGGAAACCTTCTTGCACACTTTCTGTTTTATCTTCCAACACTGTAGCCAGGATCTCAGGACACTATTGGAGAGGACGGCTTTTTCGACCTCCTCTCCCGTTTCCAGGGAAACCGACTGGACGACCAAAGGTGCTCCCTACTGGATGGCCAGAGCCATCTCCCCGCTCCCTCCTCTCCCTCCTCCACCCCACCTGTAGCTGAAAGGAAATGTGAGTCTGCCCCTTGTGTTCACGCCATGTGTCAGTTCCCTGGTTTATCTTTTCCAGAACAGAGTACGAGTGGAAACATGCAAGACTGCTCTCCTCGCTGGTTTTATTTTCAGCTGCATATGGTGTGAACATCCATAACTGTGTCCTTTTTGTGTTTTGTGATGAATCCTTTGTGAAGTTTGTTTCAGTGACTTGGATGTAAATCATTTCGGTATCAAACACTCCCTCAGTTTCACGGAAAATAGTTCCCAGAACAAAGCAGCTTCTGTAATCCTGGTTCCTCTGTGATAGTCACAAATCCAAACATTTTATTTTTTCCCAAGCCTGAGCGGAGTGTTCAAGCAGCTCATCCTTCTCAAATTGTATGTTGTACTGTTTTTCCTGGATTTACCTTTCTACGATCCATTACTAGAACAACTGTTTTGATTCCAGTTATTTTGGAGTCCGAAACGCCATCGCAGGATCCCGGTCATTTCCTGGAGCTGCTGGCCAGCTCCCAATCCCGTCGTCTGGACGACCAACGAGTCAGCCTGAGCCATTTTCCTGGCTTACGTCTCAGCACCTCCAACCCGCCTCGTACACCCTGCACCTCCAGCATAGATCAAGTCCATCCACAAGGTAAAGGAAATCCCAAATTCCTCCCATTTGTCCATTTCCAGAATCTCCACTAAGGGCATCTGATTACCACCAATGTGTCCTTGTAGCCCCAGCCTCCCACACAGATACCCCTCACACACCCTCCCTGTACAGTCGTCTCGAGGCAAGTGCTGAGCAGCCGGACGGGGATGACGTCTTCTTTGACATGCTGGTGAAATGCCAGGTGAATAACAACGTTTTTTATTTTTACCACTTTTGAACTTTGACTTGATGCATTAAATTGGCATTTGCTGTCTTGAGGAAGATTCTTGCAGGGTCATTTGTGAACTCGCAGCACCGGGTGCAACTATCCCGGTGCAGGTTTATATATTTCAAGCTACTTGAGTCGCTGACACATGACAAAGCAGCCGGGCAGCTCCGCCTGTGAGGATTAAGTCTGGCTCCAGGTGATGCGTGGCTCGCCGTCGTGTCTGACACAACAGGTTTTGATAATCTCACGCTACCGAACCGCTGCAGTTTCCAGAGCCAAAATGTAAATTGTTCTTCATTAACATGAGTAAATTATGATTTTTTTCAGGGCTCCCGGCTGAACGATCAGAGATGTGCGGCGCCGCCCTCTGAGAATAAAGGACCGACCGTTCCAGATGAGGACTTTCTCAGCCTCATCCTGCGTTCCCAGTCCAACAGGATGGAGGAGCAGCGAGTCCTGCCGCCTGACGACGCACAATCCAAACCGGACTGATCCACGAGGAACTCTTCATATTGTCTCAGGATAATAGATGAAGTGGCCATCTTTGACTTTTATTTCTTTTATTTTTAATAAAGAGCTCCTCCTTTTTGCAACCTGCAATTCTCTGGATTCCTGCCTTTTTGGATTGTCTTTGGAACTTTCCTACATGAAACACCAGAAGGACAAAAAAAAAAAACACATGGAAATAATGTTTAAGATTGTTTTGAAATTACTTTAAAGACTTGATTCAAGCCATTTTTTTTACAAGTGTAGGTTGTGTTGGTATGTGTTTGGACAAAAAGTACTGTATGCCGACCAAGCTAGAGATTTGTACTTGAAGACGGACAGAGTTCTGAGGACAAGACCCAAACGTCCCACAGGCCTGGGTTTGAATTTTTCATACCTTTCCAACATCGACTGGACTCTCGTCCATATTTCCTAGCATGCCCGGGGGCGACTGGAGCCATTTGTAGTCTTCTTCTCAGTCACACTAAATTGTTTTTCATTGTTAAAGGTTCATGAACTGAGATGGGATCGATCCGCTCCGAGGATTCCTTTAGAGAGCGAAAAAATAAATGTGATTTTTAACTTCTTTTTTTTTATTGATGTATTCTCCTGACAGTGGAGAAATAAATACGGATTATATTTCACAAATGAATTTTCAGCTCTGTTATTTCATTTTGATTTCTCTTCGCACAAGCTCCTTCCAGCATCGCGATAAATGTTCAGTGTCTTCTGCATCGACGCTTCACACGCTTGGCGTCTTCAGGACTTAAAATCACCTGAACGTTCAAAAAAAAAAAACCCTCTCCTGATTAGAATAAAATAAAGTGCACATTATTGCTAGATTAAAGGCCCGTCACATCTCGGAGGTCAGCCTCTCGCGATGTTTCCTAAACCTGAAAGGGGAGAAGGGAGGGGGAGGGGGACTCATTATAGCAACCGTGCTTTGACACGCTGCACTCGCATTCCCAGATTAATAACGCTGCAGGACGAATGGCTCTACCTGGTGATGCACCGGTCGAAGCAGCCGCTGGTCTCCTCCAGTCTGTAGACTCCAGAGTTCGGTAAATCTCTACACTCCGACAGGAACTTCTGCAGCTCGGTGGTCGGCGCCCCGCTCTGCTGCCGCTGCTAAATAATCGGAGGAGAGAATAAAACCTGACGGCAATAAATACAGGTCGTCATCCAAAGCGAGGGCAAGCGGTACCTTGATGGTGTCGTAGGTGTCTGTAATGATTGTGATGAAGAGGCTGAGGATCATGTAGATGAAGAGCGACACGAACGTGTAGAGGTAGACCCTGCTGAACACGAACACCAGGCTGCTCTTCTGCCCCATGTTCTTAAAGGTGGGGAACATGTCGTCTCCGTTGATCAGGGAGAACAAGCACTCTGACGCCGTGTTCAGAGTCCGGAACTTCAAAACAAACAAAACAACGTTTATTCTGTTAAGTGGTGAAATGAGCAGAACCCGTGATCACGAGTCATTCTGAGTTGTCTGTTTGTGCAAGCGAACCTTCTCGTGATACGGGCCCAGGACGACCCAGCCGCAGAAACAGTAGCTGAGGTAGATGATCCCGGCGCAGCAGATGAATCGGATGACGTTTGGGAAAGCCGCCCTTAGTGTCAGGATGAGAATCTGGTAAAACAAGAACAATCCAGCTCCACTGCGGTATCCGTAATGGATGGAACCTCCATTTTAAACAGTATGGGTTACATTATACTTCCTGAAGTAGCCCATGTAGCGGATGACCCCGATCCAGACGAACATGGTGCCCGTCCCGAGGAAGATGCTGCAGATGTCGTAGCTCGCGACGGCCTGAAACAAACGACGTGCGTTCAGGTTTGACATCGTGCTTTGCCTTTATCACGCGATAAACTAGGAGAGCACTCTGAGAGCGCAGACCTCCGGCAAGCGCCTGCTGCTAAATGTACAGACCGATAAACGCCGGCAAAAAACATAACCTCCTCGGTGGAGGTAACCATTACCTTCGTCTGGATCTCGATCTTGAGGATGGAACCAATGATGGACAGCGTGTCACTGACGATGATGAGGATATACCAACCGTTCAAGAACTCCAACTTTTCTGACCACGTGACTTCTTTAGCAGAATTCTGCCTGCAGGAGAGGGTGTACTCCTGTTTACAATGCAGGAAAATACAGGCACGTTTGACTTGAGGCCGGGGCGAAGGTTGAACTTATTAAATAGAGACATGCAGAGGTAAGCGATCCATCTGCGCAGGTGTGGAAAGGAGCGCAAGAAGTAATATGCTGTATTCGATCATCAGCAGAATACACACAAACTGCAGCTGGATCCCGTTGATGACGGAGCGCGTGCAGAGGGTGAAGGAGGTGATGCACATGATAACGATGAGGCAGTCAAACAGCACAGTGAGGAGGACGTTCCTGGAATCTGGAATGGAGAAAGAAAAAAAATCACTTGCTTCGTGGAATCTGAAAAGATTTGTCATCAAAGCCTGAAGTTTAGAATCTTGGATGTTGGCTTTGAAGAAGCGCAGATGATTCCTTCAAACGCGGAGGAGGACTCACACGCTCCCGTTACTTTCCAGTCTCTGCATTCATTGATGCTTACGTCATTGTCCAGGCCAACCTTTATCCTGCCGCTGTGAGCCTGGTTGCTGAAGGTGATCTGTTAAGCAGAAAGCTTTGTTTAAAGGAGACATATGATGGGAAAACTCACTTTTCTCATGTTTCTACACTATTATGGTGGTTTTGGGTCATTACCAACCCCAAAACAGCTAAATAAACCATCAAGTGAATTCCTGCGTAGTTCTGTAATCACCTACTGAAATGTGCACAAAATGTGCACGCACATGCATGCACGTTCATTATCATTTTAACTCCTGTCTTTACTGCGCAAACAGGCGCACAGCGCCACAAGGACAGGCAGTCAGATGTGTCATATCGCTGCTTTCGGGCCATGTCTAATGTGATCTGCTGAGCCTCGGAGATACATTAACAGGCGTACGGTAACAGTGAAGTCATAGCAGTCCGGCAGCTCTCGGTGTCTCACTGTCTCTAAATTTATGGCCTTGAGAACAAATTCGATCTTGATAGAGATCATCCTGGAAGACAAGAGCAGGCACAATTCAACCGAAGGGGTTTCACATATCTGGCACAAGAACCACCAGAGCGCCGCCGCTGATTTACTAACCTTTTAAAATGCAAGTCAAGATGTTTCAGTACTTCCTGGGATGATGTGTTACGCATCGGGAATACTTCCACGCAGTCTGTTGGATACAAACCACAGCGACATGACAGATGCTAAATGAACTCACTCGGCCCGGTAGGACTGGACTCCCCAAAAAAAAGCCAATAAGCCATAAACACTATAGCCATTTTAAAGACCATTTTATTGTTTTATTTCCACAGAACAACTTTTCATTTTTAGTGTGGTTTAGAGCATTTAATGTGCACACGTACCGGTGTCCACCTCTGCATTAATTTCAAAGGTCTCATTTCCGGGGAAGATGGTGCCGTTTCTGTAGAACTCCTGACACAGCGACAGAGGCGTGTAGAAACCGTCTTCTTTCTGGTACGCATGATTGCCGACAGTGATGTTCTGCAAATGTTCGTACTGGAAACAAATAATGGAGACGCTGGGTAAAATAAAGTCAGGTTTGTTGACAAGCGTTGCAGCTTAAGGGAACTGGATTTTACAGTTCAATGCAGTCTGAGCAGCGAAAAAACAGGAAAACTTAAAATCATGTGATCGAAGTCTGATCCCATGACGAGTTGCGTCTCGCCATGAAGGCCTGAAAAGCCTTTTGGCCTGGATGAGCATGTAAAGCTGTAAAATCCCATCAATGATTTGCTGCAGCATGAAAGCAATAAGGGGGGGGGGGGGGGGGGAGTCATGTGATAATAAAAAAACAAAAAGGGAACAGCAAATATACATTACGTTGTCGCACTGGAGGATGGCTTTCAGCTACCTGATCAATGACGTAACCGATGTAATCATACACATCGGCCTGCCTATAAACGGCGTACGTATCGATGCCTCCATCGGCGTAATTTTTCAGGAAGAGGTGCCTGAATGTCATCAGATTTTCCTCCTTAAACGTTACGACCATCTGGTTGCTCAGGCCGAAAGATACCAACTGAAACAAGGAGAGAAGAAAGCACACTTTATATGAGGGGGGTGGGGCACGTTGGACAACCTGTCCAGGTGCGTCTGATGGTACCTGGATGGTAATAATGGCGATCTTGATGATCTGCAGGATGAGCTTCCACGGCTTCCTGCTGCGAGCGTGGTACTTCTCACAAGGATTCATGAAGTAATATTTGATCTTCCTTCGGAGACGCTCCATATTGTTGTTGTTGTCCTCCATGCACTGATGCCCAGCTGCCCACGGAGGGGGGTCGTTTCTCCCAAAGGGTTCGTAGAACTCGTTCGACCCCTCCATACCTGCAAGTGAACGAGTAAATAGCACTTGTGTGCAGTGACAAATATGGCATGACGATGTCAAAGTGTGTTCTAGGTAATGTACAGCGAATATAAATGTCCCTTTACGAAAGGGATGCCCACAAAAGGCTGAAACCTGATGAAGCTCTGGAAACTATTCTAATATTATTGATGGTAATCTCGTGTGGGGTTTTTTCTTCCTGAGTACAGAGGAATCGTAATCTCTCGTTCTTCCAGTTCTTCAGGCCAATTAGTAAATGGTTGACTACAGGTAAGTAGGAAACTCTCTGAAGCAGCGTTAAATAATACACAGCAGCTCACATTAAAAAAAACCTGATCAGTTTCCACCATCAATAATAAAGTAGTCCGTTCAACTTGTAGGCGACCATAATCGATCGCGTCGATCCTAAACGATCGAGAACATAAATCGAGTTGGGGGGGGGGGGGGTCCTCTCACCTGAGTCCTGAACGCGGGCTACGTCATCCCCTTCTTGTCGCATCCACCTGTCGGTCGCGGCGCGCGCGCGTTGCGTCCAAATTGTCCACCTTCTGTTAAAGGGAATAGTCGCAACAACTCGGGCGTTCCTTCCCTCTCGGAGCTATTGTTGGATTACCGTAATCCGGAGTGCGCTTTGTGTTTTGTGAGCGAATCTGGCAGGTCTCAGGTAACGACGGTGTACGTCACACGTTGCATGGCTCCGATTGGCTCTTGGATATATCAGTCAAATGTTGAGCGTCCTCTTGTAACCCTGGCAACCAAACAATCCACGAGCGAAGAGGCTTTCAAGCTAGTTTAGCTACCGGTAAACTTTATTTATCTGTCTTTAAACTGCAGATATAATAATGATATACTGTAGTGGGACTTTAGATAACTGAAGGGGCGGCACATTCGATTAAACAAGAGTTTACTTAATAAACAACAACCAGGAGTGAGCGAGCAAGTATGCTAATGTGTGCTAAATTGACTTTAGAACAGGATAGATAGAAAAACAAGAGCTTCAAGGATGCTAATTAGCATTAAAGGTAATTAAAACAAAAAAGGCAAATGCAGCAGCACACAAGATTCATATAGCATGTTGTTTCCTCCTTGTTCTTGTTTCCTGTTATTACCACAGCAGTGATGCTACTGTCACCACTGAAAACATGAAAAGATACTAATCTGTATGAAGTTATTCACATTTGCTATTATTTTGCGTTACACAATAATAATAATAATTTGATCTCAAGCTGTTTTAACAGTGTAAAACTCTCTCGCTCAATAAAAGGGAAAGGGAAGTTTATAGTTCTCTCCACAAGATGGCGCCAGTGCAACAATAATGATTTGTGCTGGTGTCTGGTGTGGAAATAGAATCTAATCCAGATCAATGCAGTTTAATTCTTGGTGTTTTTCTGTGTAAACTTTGTCCTTGTCATTAGACTGGATGCTGCCAAAGACGCAAACCAATGCAGGAAGCAGAGCAGGAAATGAGATGACGAGTACAGGTGAGTGTAATAATTCAAGTACATTTAATGTGCTAAATGCATACATGAGTTTATTAGCATAGCATAGTTTATAGTGTAAATATAATGTTAAAAATGTCTATTCACCCATTTCCCATTCAGACAAGAAGAATCAGCTGCTTGCAGAAGAAGAAGAAATTCCTGGTATTTATTTTCCCCATTTTTCCAAAGTTATGTTTCACAACCCAAAAGAAGACTGATTCTTTAAATTTCATATGATTTATATCTTATATGACATTGCATATGAAAATGTAATAATTGTATTGCTACATTGTCTCACTCTGGTTTATGCCAACATACCAGCACTTAAACATTTTGGCTATAAATTATGTCATAATCTTGAATTTAAACCTGTCCTAAAATTCCTATTCCAAAAGTAAAATGCAGAAGGTTACGGATTTAGATGGTTAAGATATTTAACTCGCACTAAATGATTTTTTTTTAATCAAAACAAAAAGCTGTAATGGATTGTTGCATTAACTTATATCTCAAGCAAATCAAAATGTGGATTCCACGGTTGAGATATAACTGACACGAGGAGTGTGACTTTCTGCTGTAATGATTTTGGCATGAAGCCTAAGTGGTGTGAGTGGGAAAAGCTCGACACACCCAGCCTGGAAGTGGTTACTTAAGCTGTGCTTTAGCATTCCCAGTGTCCCCCCCAGCAACCTCCCGAAGAGGCTTTGAAGAGAGCGGCCGCGAGCGAGATGAAAACTGTCATTATGAAGAGCCATGTTTACTGCCGTGTGTCCCGGACTGAGGCTGACTTTGATATGGATCTGCCTGCAAAGGCTGTTAAGGAAAACGTTGCAGTGGTAATGGTCCATCCACTGAGCGGTTTACGTCTGCAGTTCATGCCGATCTCCTTCTCACATACGAGCAATGTGCACAATCATTTCATTTTGAATGCTGCGCGGAAAGCCGTCGTAAGGATTGCATTTCATCCGAGGGTGGTCCGCCCCGCAGGGAGGGGCAGGTGAAAGATCAGAGGCCGTGTGTTTGATCTGAAAAGGCCTCGGGCAGTGTTGGATTTAAAGCGGGTCCTTTCTGTGAGTCTCCGTTGACCAGAGCGTTTCAGGCCTGTGGTTGTAATATCGCCACATGTCCGTTTTCATCTGACTGATGAAGCTGCATGAAAAACAGGACCTGCAGTAAAAGCAGCCGATGGGAGAGGACATAGAAAAGATAACCTTTCAAACCCTGGACGAGCGCAAAAGAAATGATAACCTGGTACAGTTCTTTTACATACTGACCGTGAACTCTCTTTCCAAGGTCATCCTGATGATGTCATCCCCTTGATTGTGACATCATGCACCCAGGAGCTCTTCGGTTGTCTTGCTGATGATCATGTGACAGAGGAGAACCCTTACAAGCTGCTGAAGAAAGACGATATCCTACAGGACATCAAGACGAGGGCCGCGGTGTCCGATTTCACCCCCGTTAAGAAGATTGTGCTGGTGAGGTGATCCATTGTGACACATTACCCCCCCCCCCCCCCCCCCCCCTTCACACACACACACACACACACACACATTTTGACAGAGGTTGTGTGCATTAAATACAGAGATTAGCAGCATCATGTCTGGGCTTAAAATATACAATGAAGAGAGAGAGGTGATTGTGCTGACTGTCCTGCTTCAGGTGGGATCATGTGACCTCTTAACTGGGAGTTCTGTGTCGTCGTGTGTCTGAAGCAACTTTCTTGTTCGGGTCCCGGACATTGATCGAACAAGATTTATATGACTACTGCGAATGACACGTGTCTTTATCATATTCCTGTATAGGACTACCCAGAGGAGGAGCTCCTGCTGGTTTATGACCGGGACTACACCTATGGTAACAACTTCTACCTGGTTCTCACACCAGAGGCCAAGAGCAGACTCCTCAATGTAAGCTCACAACAGCTTTTATTTTGTAAAGACGTCAGCCGGCTGGCATCAGAGGCCAGTCGGCTTTGGAAAGCCAATTTATTATTGCTGCAGCTGCAAAAAAAAAACTTGTGAAACAAATTCACAATCTTGCTCTAATGCAGAAGTAATAAACTTCCGATTTAGTGTTCTGTTGTTCTTTTTATGTTCTCAAACTTGTCTCTGTGTTCTGCAGCCGCCACAACCAGAGCAACCAGAAGAGAACGAAGTCAAAGAATCCTGCCAACCAAAGCCTTGGATATCACTTGGTAGCGAACAGGAAATAGACAATGAATCTGTCAAAGAGACCAGACCGAAGGTACTGCCGTCTTTAAAACATCAGGCACATATTAAATTCCTTCATGCCCTCTCGTCCCATCTATTCTATTCTACATCTCTTTGTCTTCAGCTGCGGTACAAGTTCTCCAGAGTGTTGAGGAAGTTCGGTGAACCAGTCTGTCTTTCAGACCACAACCCTGCACGCGCTAAGAATAGCTACGTCGAGTGTGCCCCCTACCAAGACAGCAGATCCAGCATCAAGCAGATGGAGAGGGACTGTGGGACGCAGGCTGTTCTCAGGGTGCAGAGCAGCACTCAAACACAAAGGTAGGCCAGGAAAACCGCAGCAGAAATGGATCTGTTCTACACAAGAACATTTTCTGTCGAACAGATCCTTTGTGCTTTTTACTCAGAAGCTGCAGATTACATCATCATATATTACTGACATGCTCATAAAATAAAATCCACCATATCCCCCCCCCCCCCCCCCCCCCTCCGTTTCACTTCTAGAAACTCAATCTCCACTAATGCATTGCATATTAATTTTCTGCCCCCCTTTTCAGGATATTTAAGAGGAATATCTTCACCCAGTATGTCCCAAGAGAGTTAAGTGATGAAGACAAAGAGAACGTCCTCCAGTCTGAGAGTCTGAAAGATTTTTGCAACTCTGTGACACCCAGGTAAAAATATATGCTAGGAGTTCTTCCATAATCCAACTGCAATGGAATACTCTAAAGGACACTGAGGTGGAAAAACGTGTATGTTCTTCAGGGTTCTCCAGGCCCTTCAGCAAGAAGAACTCAATAACGTGTTCTCCGACGACTGTGCCGATCTGAGGACGGAAGCCGAGGACAGCGAGTGGTCGGCAAAGACTTCCGTAGGTCTCACGCTTTATCAGATCTTAAGAGACCAGAAGGACACAAAGGACAAGAAAATCAGCTGCATCAACTGGCATCCTACCATCTACGGTACAGGACTCAAGTGCTATGAGGTCATCAAGAACCTGCTGTAAAATCAATTATTTGTATCAGATTACTTTAGTTCACCTTTCAGAACAAATGCGGTCAATACTGCTATCCTGCACGCAGCGAGAACATCTATTATAACACGAAGCTTAAAAATGTTGAAGCTATGCTCCCAGTCGCGATCAAGATATTACTCCCAACTCAAATCTCGATCTTTTGCGGCAGCAGATTTGTTTTCCTGCAGCCGAGCAGTGGACACACCGGTTGGCATGACGTTGTGTTTTTTTATGTGGTAGGTGTGTTAGCTGTGGCTTTGACAGAGAAAAAGGATGAGCAGTCGGACCAGTCCACGACTTCTCCCGGCAGACCCTCTCTCATTCGCTTCCATTGCCTCTCGGACCCCTGTGACCCCTGCTCAGACGCCCAGGTATGGAAACGGCATGATGGGCCGCGAGTCAAAGTGTTTAAAAAAAAAAAAAAGACCAAGAAGATGCATTTGTCTCTCTCACTGACGGCTGACGGGCGAATTCTGACCTTATCATTTCTGTTCCAGACACACGTTTTCTGTCAAATGGCTGCACGGACTTGCTTTGTGTCCTCATCACAGGCAAAATTTGAGACGCTCTATTGATTTGATTTCAATCAATGGAGCTGCGCCGTTAAAATTGCTCATGAAGTAATACGAGTTCCGATGACGTGTTTCAGTTTCACCGTCTGCCTGAGCGGTGGTCAAAGCAGCAGAGAGGAAACCAGATACGTCAAATAATGGAAATCATTACATCTAGCTAGTCTGGCCAGTGAAGTCGAGTTTTTGCCCCTCATTTTAAACTCCAGGGGATTTAAACACCATCCAGCCCCTCTTTTGCCTCTTTTGCCTCATGAAATGGAATCTACTGTATGCATTTGGTTTTGCGGCTCAGAAGATGAACGCCACATGGAGAGAGATGAGAATAAATGAACACTTGGTCTGTCTACTTTTGAAGTATCGTCTTTCTGCCTTGTGTTTGTGGGTTTCTGTCTTGCTTGCAGCTGCTGCTGGAGTCCCCAGACGACATTTCTGCCTTTGAGTTCTGCCCCTCCGATCCAAATCTTATAGCTGGCGGCTGCGTAAATGGCCAGGTATGCACTCGACCTGATTGATCTTTTCATCCGCTGCCTGAGAACACTTTACTCAGTACCTTCAAAATAAAGGAATATATTTTCAATCACATTCACATCCTATAAATGTTTTTCATACTTGTTTTTAAAATTTGATTTCATCGTGTTTGATATCCAGCGATTGATTGAATTTCACGTGTTCAGGTCGTGTTGTGGGACATTTCTGCTCACGTCACACACCTACAAGAACAGCAGCCTGGAAGTGAAAAGGCTTCTGTCAACACGGGCACACTAGTGAGTCCTCACATCCTGTCCCTAATGTACACACTGTTGATCCAGTGTTCCGTGTTTGCGTTTGTTGCCTTACATGTGGTATCGGTTACCGGGATTCTTGATGACGTCAGCTCGGTTTATTCAAACACGGGCCCTCGGTTTGGTAGAGCACGCGGCGCATTCCCTGTAAAGACAGGCTGAACTCTTCGTATGACAGAGTGAGATGATGAAACATGAACTCCTGGCTTCCCTCCTCATCATCACCCTTTCATTAGATGGAAATGCAGAAGCCTAACTGTCCTTTTCAAACTAGCCACAGCTGTCAAAACTAGTTCCACAAACCCGCTAATGCCAAGCCTGACTCAAAGCAAGTTTGTGTCATTTGCATGACCCACACTGCAAGAGCATCTCTTACAAAAAAGCCACATCGAGCAGGACGATGCTACTGCACAAAAAATACTCTGAGACCGCAGAGTAAACGAATATTTAATGCCATATGTGAGCTATTTAAATCCTGTTATGAACTGTAATAAAGACAAGATGCAGAGAGAGAAGTAAAAGTGACAAAAACCAGCACTCAGATTTAAGCCGACAGCATAGCTCGTACATTAAATCCACCGTTTCCTGTTGAGACTTCCAGACACCAAATATTAAACCTTTTCTGCCGCTCAAAGCCCGACCTCCTTCCTCTCGGCCGCTGTGTTTAAATAGACATATACCCCCATCATCCAGCCCCCATTTGCTTTGTGTGTTTTTATCGCCTCTACAAGAACAGCTGTCTCCATCCCAGTCCGTGCTGCTTCCTTTCATACCACCCCCCCGCCCCCCCCCCCCCTCCATACCTCCCTCCATTCTCTCTGTCCTTGTTTGCTCTTCATTCTCTCTAGAGTCAACAGCATCAGCTCACGGACCCCAGCTGTTAGGCAAGTCCTCCATCCTCAGAAGATAACACACAGGCAAATCAAATCCCTCCTTTCCCTTTTGTTTGCAGTGCCAGCAGCAGCCGTCGCATCTGCTTATCCGCTAAAAGTCTTTATTGCCACGCCGAGCGGTGTGAAAGCTGCGCTATACCAACGCCTGTTGCTACTGTAGCCTGTCAGATAAATGAAGATTTAAAATCCTGCAGTAAGTTGACCTGTAGGCACAAACTGCTATCGAACTAGCAGCAAGGCTTTAAAATGTTCTTTTTTTTTTTACTTTGGCACATACTCAACTGCTCATTCCAATAAAGGGCACTATAATCACTGGCGTGCGGGATTTAGGATGCTTAATTTACAAGAAACGGACTGTAATATTCATAAATGTGTTTCTGCAAAAGCCCAGAATAGACCAAAAAAACCATCTCCACATGATTCTAGAGGAAAAAGGACCTTTCACTTCAGTGTGAAATGATCATTTAGTTTAGTTTCCATGCTACGTGTTACAGTGTGTGAATATCACGCTGGGCCGTCTTACCACCGGAGATCACTGTACATTCTGCTGCTTTTGTGTCTGACCTCCTACCAGGCCCTCGAGGATGACCAGAAAAAGACCCCCGTTGTGCGCTGCTGTGCGCTGTCTGCCTTGGAGAGCAGACACAATGCCCCGATCAGCGACATCCACTGGTTGCCACCGACATTTGAGGTACGCGGATCAGAGCACAGAAACAGAGGCTTACTTCCTGACCTTTTTCCATCACAGGTGCTTTGATCATGTGTTAAATACTCCCACAAGGTTAAACAGTAATTTTATTTTTTTATTCAACCTATCTTGATTAACAAAAATTGTTATAGGTGACGGAACCAGCAGAGCTTTCAGCAAAACATTCTGGAATGTTTTCTGCTTCCCAAGCTTCTATCTAATGTAAACACTGGGGCACATTATCCAACATACCAGAGGCAGCAAGAGTCAATTTCATTCCTACACACCTCAGACTCAAAGTGATTCTAAACACTAAATGCCAGATCAGGTCTCTCATTGCTCTAAGGATTGCTATATCTACCGGTAGTTTTGGAATTTATTTCTGGCTAAGGTTAAAAGCCACTTGAATTGAACGAGATTACGAGACGATAAAGATCCAGTGGGCCCAGGGTCCGGGCTAGGAGCTTCAACTGCAACGGTCCGTGATGGCTTTCTGCAGAAAAGTGATTGAATATTTGTCTCTTGACCACACTCAGCCATTTGTTAATTTTGTGACTCTGCCTCTGTTTAGGTGAGCAGGACAGGCTTAGCGGTGGAGAACAGGCTAAACATTTCCGTTCAGGTTGTCTCCTGCTCCTCCGACGGGTAGGTCGCAGACGGAAAATGTGCAAGTAAAACGTCAAACATTAAACCTACATCTGCCCGATTAAAGTAATAAAGTTTGCAGCCGTCAACAATGATTAAACCTTTGATCATTTCCACGCTGCTGTGTGTGTGTGTGTGTGTGTGTGTGTGTGTCCCTCCCCCCTGTAGCTTTCTGATGTTCTGGGATGTGCGAGTACCGAAACAGTCGAGCCAATCAGCCGCCGACCGGAAGCCCCAGTCGACGGCTCACGGCGCCCCCAACACTTTCAAACACCTCGACCGGACGTGGAAACCTCTGTTCGGGGTACCGCTGGGTTCACAGAACTCAAATGAGTCAATCCATTTTATTTTGACATTTCTTTTCTGTAGTTTCCAAATCTTTTGAACGTACGTCCGTGAATTTGGTCGGAACGTTGTTTAATCTGCCAGTTTTTTAGACATCAAAGGTCATCTTCTTGTCAGGTTTCCTTCCGAAGGATGGATAGCGGTGGAGAATACACCCCCTTGAAGTTCAGCCTGGTACACGACACCTGCGGTGGTGATAATACGGGTCCGGCCACAGGTGAGAATCTCTCCTTAAGGCGGCGTCGGTTTATTTGTTTCTGTCTGTGGTGCTGCCTCGCCCTTTCCCTTCAGTCATCCACACAAATAAACGTTACCCAACGACAGCGATTTGTGCAACAAACACTGTCTGGCTTTAGTTTTCCTTAAGCACCTTAAGGGAGTGGGTCGAACGTCTCTGCAAAAGCAATTGTCCAAAAGATGATATCTAATCAAGGATTTAATCACAATCACCTGTGATGCAAATTACATGACAAGCGTGACTTTGCCATTTTGTCACTGAAACGTGTTCAAGGATTTCTCTGGAGGAGGAGGAGGATCCCGGATTCTTTAGTTCTGCTGTGGATGGTTGAACACAGTGATCATTGGGGCAGGGCTCACCTCTCCTCCGGTTTCGTAGCACTTTATTAAGTGATACCTCCCAGACAAGGCCCTCATAGTTGCAGAGCATTAACCTCACTGACTGTCAGCTCTTTGCAATATGCTGCTCAGTCTCCTCGAAGGCCAGAAGGTGATCGTGTGCGTCCTGCTGGTCAAGTAGAGACCGGTCTTTGTCTTGGATGAAGGTCCGTCCATAAACACAGCTTTGGTGGCTGGCGGGTGTGGAATTAATATGTTCATGAACCGAGTTCATAAGTATGCTGCCCCCCCCCAGCTGCCCTTAGGGAGTCTGTTATTGAAGTTTTAATGGCTGCCATTGAATTTGATATTGAAGCAGGAAGGCTCCACTTTTGTGGGACGTAGCAACAGATGAGCGGCAGCGCGCCGTCACAAAAGCTCGTAAACTTCCACAGGTGCAGCCGTGCTGTATCGCCTGACTCTTATCTTTACACACATCTTAACCGGGGGGGGAGTGGATTCAGAAGATGCGTGAGTGGGTAATGTGATCTGACCTTGAGAAACGAATCCGGCGGAGTGAAGCAGAGGCTTGATCGGCGGGCGTGAGCAGAAAGTCCCGCACTGTCCAGACCATCAGGCCTTTGTGATGGAAAATGACTCTTCCATCACAGCCAGCCCTGCCTATCTCAACCGTCCCACCCTTCTCCCTTACCATCACCCCCCCCCCCCCAACACAATCCTCATTCCCACCTCCACCTCCTTTCTTTCCCACTCCACTCACATCCCCTTTTACCAGCCCATTCACTTCAGCTGTACCCCCCTCCACCGCCCTCTCTTTTGTCCTGCTGTCATCTTGCTCATGGTCAGATTACAGCGCAGGCTACACTAATGCCACTGTTCACTCGCTCTCGTTTCCATACAGTGACTTAATGTTACGTATCTTTTCCTTTAAATGTGTGAACAGCAGCTATGACCGAGTGGTTTTGTGTTCTACATTTTAGTCCCTCGTGTGGCTCTAAAGCCCCGTGAATGTTACCATAAGTCTGAGCTGAATTTTTAATGTCAACTTAATTCCTACAGTAGAAAGCCCAGTTGGAAATGGTTCTAAAACAGAGCTCATCCCAGACTACAGCCGGCTCCGAGCGCCCTCGGCTAACACACTCCAAACTCTTGAAGATGTCAACATCAAGCTCTGCATGGGGACAGAGGTAAACGGTCCTGCCGGCTGTGTTGTGTTAGTATATTATACAGATTTACGACTTTAATTCTCCTACAATCTCTGCACACACACACACACACATTATTCTGTATTTACATCAGGAGTGTCTTCCCAGTCTGGCCCAGGGTGTGACCCGTTCATCTCCAACAATGCATCAGCGACTCCAGCGACCAACCTCCACAAAGTGTTTGGATCTATTCCAACACTAAAAGTGGAAATTGTATCCAAGAGTGAAGAGCTCAGATTATTTTAGCCTCGCTCTTGTGTATACACACACTCCTCATGTGTACACACTCTTGTGTGCAGTCACGGCGAGATGAATTATGTCTGAGCTGAAATGGGTGTTGAGTTGAGTTCGTTATTGTCTTGAAAAGAAAAGAAAAGTTTACAGAATCTGTGTGAGAAGCGTCAGACGTTTCCAAGATTATTAATTGCTTCCTCGTTCCATGATGTGTTTATTTTTACTGCTAGAACGGGGAGATTGTTTTCACCGACTGGAAAATGGAGAAGGACGACTCTGGTCAGCTACGCAGTGAGTATTAGAGTGATTTGAAAGAAAAATAAACGTGCAAATCTTATATTCTTGACCATCCAAAACCTGCAAACCACGACTGACCGTGAGCCAAAGGAGAGCAGAGTGTGGTTTGTTCTCCTCTGAAGTTAACCACAATGGTAATGAAAGTCCTGAGAGAGAAAAAAGAAGGAGTCGGTTTAATCAGGAAAGCATGTCCAAACCAACATGTAATTTAATGACCGTTCTAGTTCATTGTTGCTCGGCTTCACTTCCTGTCTCTCCCAGGTACCAAGCCCCTGCACTCTTTTAACATCCATCAGTTGTGTGTGAACGCGGTGCAGCGGTCGCCCTTCTTCCAAAACATCATTTTGACGATCGGAGGCTATAACTTTGCCATCTGGAGGGAGGGAATGATGGTAACGGCACCTGTCCCTATGTCGCACGCACCCGCAACGATTACGATCACACGCAAAAAGCCGTCATAGACTTTAGTGTAACGAATCCATCGACATTCAATTCAATGCTTCAACGCCCAGTACGCCCCCATCGTCCTGTCACCGAGATCCGAGGAGCTCTACACCGCAGGGTGCTGGTCCCCGACCCAGCCAGCGACCATCTTCACGGGGAGGGAGGACGGCAGCATTGAAGCGTGGAACCTGGAGGAAAAGACCAGCAAGCCCTCGTACGTCCATTCACAGGCCACCGAAGCCAAGGTGACCTTCATCAAACCCTGGCCCGCCTCCCGTGAGTTCCTCACCTCCTGCTGCAATGAGAGAAATGATGAACATGAAAAACAGATCAAATCTGGTGGAAGATAAGATGAATATATAACGACCTTAAAGCATTTGAATAATCTCCCTTTGACAGTTTTTATTTCCATGGGCTTTTTCCTTTGTTGTAAAATCTTTTTATTTACGATACTCATTTACTTGTATTTATTTTTATTTTTTTGCATGAAGCCAAGCAGCATTTCCTGGCTGTGGGCGATGACGTAGGAACGGTCAGTATATTACAAATCCCAAAGGCACTCTACCGTTTCTCCGGCAATGAGGTAATTCAGGCCATTCGCATCTGTTGCACTTTTTTTTAATATATTTAGTTATTTGAAAAGAGAAATAAAGATGCGAAGTGGTCTTTGTTTTGTTTGCCTGCAGATATTGAGTGTGGGTAAATACTTTGAGCGGGAAGAAAACAGGCTGAAGACGTTTTTCAGCAGAGAACAAGAGGAAGCTGCAGATCCCAGGAAGAAAACGGTGAGCTGGAGATTCTGACTGATTTTATAGAACCTTTCAAACAGAGGAGCAAACACTATATAAATGCGTCAGTTAAAACAGGTCAAACCTTTCCTGACTGGTCAGGAAAACGACTGACAAATTATTGTTTCATTGGTAGAAAATGGGGGGCCAGTCCTCGTCCTCTGTGTCCTCTGCTCAGTCCCTGTTTGTCTTCCCGTCTCCCTTCCCTCATGTTTAATTCATCCAGATCAGCATTTGATCCTTTCCTCCAGGGAGAGTATAATTATGGACATTCAGTGCCTGGCAGTCTGTCTGCTATCTAGGGAAGCTAGATCATTTAGAGGATACATGTTTAGAGCTTAGACTTGATGGCAGTCACGTGATTAAAAGTGGTTACAGAATATTATCATTTGACAAACACTCCACCTCTGGTGAAAGGAGATGACAGCAGGGAAATGCATGACATAAAACTTGGGAACAGTCGGACTTCTTAACCTTTGTGCTTCCAGCTTCATTTGATTTGCGGCTGATTTTTCTGTTTTTACCACAGGAGCCTGAAAAACCTGCAAAATCCAATGAAGACAATGAAGAGGAATCCATGAAGGAATACCGGGATCACCTGATGATGGAGGAAAACATCCTAAAGGCACAACCATAATAATAATAACAATGTCCACAGTTCATAATGTCCAGTATAATCTAGCAGTTCAGCCAGAGTCAGTGGAGACCAAAATAGGTAGACTTGTCCCATCTGCCATTTGAAATAAAGTCTGGCTTCTGTCCAATCACTGGTTAGACTCGACTTGGTGGCTGTTTCCCTTTCAGGGAGTTGTAGCGACTGTCTGTCCTGCTCCACAGACTCTTAGAGTCTCACTGCTTCACTGGGACATATTGCTGGCAGGGGCATCGCTGAGACCCGGGTGACGAAGAGGGCCTCTGCTCTCCAGCCTTCCGGTCCTCAGACCTTTCTGGGAACTCTGTTTTTGCAGGCCTCTTTCCCGTGTGGAGTCTCTCACTTTCTCCCGGGCCAGCTAAAGAATGTGCCTTCTGCAGACCGACACAGAGACGTGCTGGGAGTGTCTTCACCCTGGCCTCGGTTAGCTATTATTGTAATAGCCAATGCAAAGAATGTATTCACTGTAAACACATGTGGCATTTCAAAGATCCACGTTTGCAGGTTAGGCTTCTCTGCTGAGAATTTCTTTTTTGTTTTGGGCAATGGACAACACCGCATAAACCCGGCAAACCCCCCCACATCCAGGGATGAAGGGCTTTTCATAATGTCCATTGTCCCGCAGTTGATTTCTTCATCTAAGGACAAGAGAAATTCCCAAACATTAAAGGAAATCTTTCACTCAGGGTGGTGTCCTTAGTGAAAGAAACAATGTGAGCAGGTGCTGTAAATCTGGCCTGGCGAATGAAGCCATTCCCTCGGCATTGTTCTGGTTGGCCTCCTGCTGGGGAGGGTGTTCGGTGGGCTGCACTGGAGTGATGGGCCGCTGCCTGAATCTCTCACCGTAGGGCGCCCTGACCCGGACATTTCACACATAGCCTTCTTCAACAGTCAAGTTGAGCATCACAAGGCCCACATGAGGAAGAATATTAAAACTGCGTCTAAATGTTGGCCTCAGAGGAACAAAAACAGGTTTGCATTTAATCAAAAAAGATGCATGTCATTAAATATATTCTGTACATTGAGTGTACAACCACTGTAGATTTGCTGAAAATCTCCCTGCTGAACTGTCTGTGTGAGGTTCACGAGTCGACCTTTGACCTCACAGGAGAGCGGGCGACGGGGACACCACTGTGGAATGTTCCCTCTTGACTCCTTTTCACTTTCTAATTTCCAAACTCTCAAACGTTGGAATTCCGTTCGTTTCACCTTGCCCCTCCCAACATGCCGTCCTTATGTGAGAGACGTGGACATCCGTACGGCTCCGGTGAGCTAAGCTATCCCAGCTAGCGCCTGGCATTTTTAGCCATCAAACAACAAAATGACCGAGCATATTCCTCTGAAATAATCCCCCCCCCCCCAAAAAAAAAAGAAGAAGAAAGAAACAATGCAATCATAACTGGTCGGCAGCATCAAGGAGATTTCTGATAGCCTAAAATTCCAGCTATGTCACTCCACTTCCTCCGCAAAGAACAAAGTTATCACTGCACCTCCTATTGGCATGAAGTTACAGGCTGGACGGAGAATGAAAGGTTGTGCCACCTGCAAGTTTATCAAACCATGGAAGCCCAAATGTTCTTATTGCGCCAGATGCTGTCAAGGCCTCTTTTCAGTCTCCCGTTTCACATTTTTCTCTCCTATCAAGCGGAGCAAACCCTCATCCTATCCTCATGCTGAAAGGAGATTGCTCTCGTCTGGGATGGGGGGTGATGAGCAGCTTACCTTTAGGAGGGGATTAGCCTTATTAAAATGAAGTATTCTACTCCTGAGGGACAGAGCAGGGAGGATATAGGGGACAGCCTACGGTGTGTGAGGCCAAGCCCCTGGGGATCTGAAGCACCGCTCCTCAGTGTTCTCCTTCCCCTCCATTCTTCACTTTCACCTCTCACTCCCCCCCCCCCCCCCCCTTACCTCTGGTCCACTCTTTCATCGTCACTGCGGTCCAGAACAGGCGGCTCTGTCAGCGGTGCGTCAAGAGATCTACCCCAAGTCCCTCAGATGGGCTGCCAAATACAGCGGCTGGATCATAGGGGAACAAAAGACCCCAAGAAACACATCAGAAAAGCTGGGACCTTGGAAAAATGTGTTTAATAGCCCCCCGATTGAAGGGCACTGCCTGTATGGAATGTTTGCCCAGGGTTGATGCTTCAAGGTTCCCAGAAGTTTCCTAAGATTAGCTTCTCTGTGTTTATAAGTGTATGTAGTGAAGACCATTAACCCCACCTGAGCATGTCCAAAGAAAGGTGTACAAACGGAATACGTAGAATGTGACTTTATATGTTTTAACTTATTAAATGATTTAATCCTTATTATGAGACTGAGTCTGAAGCCCAGAGTTAAAGACTTAAGTGTTAAAAACAACTTTCAAAAGTTTCTATGAATTGTAAAGCATAAGTTTACTTAATGCAGCATCACAAAAGTTCAACGGCATGTTGTCTAGTGACAGCATAACATGGGATTACTGCAGCAGGGTTCATGTTGCTAAGCAACAGCTTCACCTTAATGTCACAAGGATTACTTGAAATGTCTACTTTCATGTCTGTACATTGAAAGGGTCAAATGCACGATCACCTTTCTTTGCTTACCGACCATGTTACCACTACATCATTGAAAAAAATAAAAGCTGAAACAAAGACTGCATCCACGATACTGACTAAAGGTCAGCAGAGATTAAGGGAACAGAGCGGAGAAGAATAAAGGTCTGGTTTCACATGCAGGTGGCTGTCAAGGATGTTTACCAAGAGGGACTCTTATCTCTTCACTCTCCCAAATTAGAAATGAACAAAAGTTTAGTTCAGTTCACTCCGGCGGGCGGCCGCATATCAAGTGGCGACCCTGCCTAGCCAAACAGGATCTGTGTTATTATGTCTACCTCTTGTCTTCATATGGGATTTCACTCTTGTTTTTATTGGGGCTGCTTTGCAAGTCAGCCACAGATGGAGCCGTTTTGAAATTGACACTTGGGAAGTCCGGCACCTGATCTTCAAAATGAGACCATTTTCCAGATGTTTAAAAACGGAATATAAAAATGTTAGAAATAATCTGACACATTGAGTGAATCCTTTTCCACCTAAAAAAAAACAACCTGAAACAAGTGAAGCCTGGGGTGAAAGAAGCAAATGTTTTTACAAACCCAGTGTGAGGGTCATGTTGCTGCAATTCATGATTTGCCTTATTACGCACACCTGTGTCTGCCTCTCGCTCCAGGACCTGCGGCGTGCGGATTGGCTGCGGTCGCCCCGGACACACCTGAGGCAGATTGAGGCAGATTACCGCCAGCCTTCATAAGCCCTGCTCCGCCCGCCGTTCCCAGTCGTACTATTCTTTGGATTTTGTCTCTGTGTGCAGAATGTCAAAACATATGAATCTACTGTGCTGACTTCAAACAATGTGTCCACTCTCGTTTCTCATGCTGCCCAGAAATGTATCTGAAACCCGCTGGAGCTTCCAAGGCACTATTTTAACGGTCCTTATTCTTTCATGGTCTCATTTTGGATAAATCTTTAACGTTGAGATGAAATTTAGCAAGCCGCTTTGGGGCCCACCTGCTGCAGATGCCGTCTCGAGTGCATATATCTGGCCCAGCACAGCTTTCCAGCAGCTGATTTTACAGGAACGGCTAAAAGCAGCTGCATTCTGGGAATGTCCCTGGAGCTAAAGTCATTCTGGGAGATTCCCACAAGCCAACTAGGGCAATCCCCCCCCCCCCCCATCCTTATCTATTTGTCTCCGAGGCTGAGTTACAGTGCCCCCGCACCGGCGATGGGGAAAAAACCCAAAACACACAGCTCTGCTTTCTGAACTCGAAGGTGATTTGGCAAAGTGCAGCTGAAGTTTTAAGTCATTTGAAAAAGTGTGAATTCCAAATTTTTCCATGTGTTCAATGTGCACTATTTCAATTGTGTAAAACATGGTTGAAGCAAGAAAAGTGCTTTACATACGTAGCTGGGGTTCTGCAGGCGGTGGAGATCGCTCTCTAGACCCGCTTTTTGGAAATGCTTTGCCTTCATTGCTCAGGAAAGTGGCCTCCACTGTGGACAGGCAACGGCACACACCCAAACGCTTTTGGTACCATCGTCACTGCATGAAAAGTTACCTGAGCCTCGGGCTCTTTGTAACGGACGCAGGGGAGGATGATAGACAGTTCGCAGACGGACATGTCATCAATTAAGATTTTATTTTTGTATTTATCCAGTCTTCTAACAGGCTATCTCATCTGGCTAAGGGGGAGAGGCGGGGTACACCCCGGATGAGTCGCCAGCTCATTCTAGGGATAATTCTAAATAGTTATAAGCTGCACTGCAACTCAGTTTAAATAATTGGAATGGGTTAATTTTGGCTTGACGATGTGAGCGTAGCCTTTTTGGATGTGCTATTACCGGTACTGATAAAGACACATATTGCTCAAGTGAATGTAAAATAATATACTTTATTATGATCATACTTTTCTCAGGACCAATACAAAACATTTTCTGTTCTCTTTAGCAACACCATTCTTTTCTCCAAAGGACAACGAAGAAAAGGCAAAGATGAATCACATGCACACAGAAATGCTGCTCTTTTACTTAAAACTGAAACTTTAGGTATTTCCTTTTAAAGCCCAATCTTATATTTCCTTAAAACAAGTGTTCAACTCTTTCATGAAAAAGTAACCATTCATACTTCCTTGAAGTCCTCTGGAGAAAAACCTGATAAGTCGGTCTATTGGGGAAACAGGTTGACAAACAAATGAGTATACATTGCAAAAAAAAGAAGACGTCTTTTTTACAGATAAATATCAAATACAAAGGCAGATGATATAGAGCCTTGTTTATGTCATTAAAGCTTTTGACCATGCAACTTTCAGTTTAAAAAAAAGAACACGTACCAGACATATTGAACACAGCGTCGTCCACCAGAGACACAACAATGCCAAATATATACACAATAAAATTAAAATAACATCACAATTTCTGCAAGATTTTATCATATACTTTACAGCTAAAGTTGTACCATTAGTCCAGCACATTAAGATGTGTACAGGTAGCTCGAGGGGCGGACAGGCTATCACTGGGAGTCAATACTACGAGGTCATCAGAAGTATTTAAATACGCCATTGAAATAGAAGCTGTAAAAAATAATATACTCCAAATACATTTATATAATTATATACATGTAGGTTAAATACTGATCTTTCTGAATCCCTGGATTGCTGAAAACGTCCTTTGTCGATTTAGGCAGCGAGCCTGGTCGTACTAACAGATTCCACCGTCGCTCTGAAAATTGTGCTTCACATTTGGACCGTTTCACTTTTCTTTTCTTTTTCTTTTTGCCAAAAGCTGGGAACAGCAGAAAAGTGTTTTTTTTAGCAGAAAAGTTGGATATCTGGAGAAATAAATTGCTTGCTTTCCGTTGAGAGTTCAAGAAAAGCTTGACGCCACTCGTGTGCTCGAGAATCTTAATGTAGTGTAAAGAATGCATTTAAAGCCACGTTCTTTCATGCATCTTGAGGAGGTTTCAGTGGTCGTCCGTTTTCTCACTCAATCCGGTCCAGTCAATATTTTATCATGACTGAACTACAATGACAATCTACGGCATTACTGCCTGCCTCATAAGTGCATTATTGTTGTACAACATTTTGTCTTTCATACCTCAATAAAGAAGCTCTCTGCTGCCTTAATAAAGGAAACCCACCTTCAAACAGAATGTGCACACACTCTCCTCTGATGGTCTTGGTTCGATTTGCTAAACTGCTCTAGATAGCAAATTCATCTTCTTTAACAACGTCACAGATGTCGTCCTGTTGGTTGAAAATGCCCCACCAAGACCATAAGACGGGGGGAGACATTGTATTTCACTGGGGATTCTCCTTTTGATGTACCACCTTCACACAATTAAGGCACCTTTTAACCCCCCCCCCTGAGGGGGTCAATGGGTTCTTCTAATAAGAAGAGAAGCAATGATAACAACATGGAACACAGAACCGGACTGAAACAAAACCGACGACATAAACGTAAGACACCCGGCGTAATAAAAAGAGAATGAACACATCACGGAATGTCTAAGGGTAAGTGCCCCGGTACATTTCTTCTGGTCTCATCTTTTCACAGCAGTACCACGCCGTGCCGACGTCATGGAAACACGGTGGCTGTATCCTCAAGCACCGTGACCTCGCAAGCTTGTGTCAGTAAGAGTCAGTATCCGACGTTGAGCTTGTTCTTGTTGAGCTCCATCTCCAGGTTCCCGATCAAAGTGTCGATGCTCTCCTGCAGGTCTCTCAGGTTGACCCTGTTGCTCAGCACGGGGCTGATATCCTGGATCTTCATGTAAGCCTGGTAGGTCTGTTCTTTAGGGAGTCGAGGCGGCAGGATGTGGTCGCACATCATGCCCTCCACTTTGTCGTTGAATGACAGTCTGTTGCCCGAACTGTCACTCTCTCCTTGCTTCTCCTCTTCCACTTGTTCCTCCTCCTTCACCACCTCATCCTGCTGCGGCTGCTCCGGCACAACGGGACAAGAAGCAGGGATTTCGACCTTTGGTCCTCCGTCTTCCTCTATCTCCTCAGGGTTCTCTCGCTCCTCTTCAGCTACCTCAGAGGGAACATCGTCGTAGTCCGCCTCCTCTTTGCTGGGACACAGCAGGATGTCAGAAGGGAAGTAGCTCTCGCCGCAGTCGCTCCAGTCGCCGGCGTACCGGTTGCTGGGGCTGTCCAGGCGGCCCGGTCTGGGCCGCAGAACGCCAGCCATCTCCGCCTCAGAGAGGTTCAGGACCTGGGGACGTTCTTTCCTCCGACGTATTGGAGGTGCTGACAGCGGTTCAGATGAGGCCGGACCCAAAGAGACTGCATGGAGCTGGGAGGAGGACTGCCCATTTGGATCCACAACTGAGGAGCAGACAGGGAGACCGGTGCGGTTAATCAGATGTTTATGGAGTACCGGTATTTAAACTAGCCTTGACATTTTGGGGAAATCAGGTTTTGATTTCTTGCAAAGATCAAAATATCACCTCAATAAATATACATCAACAGCTGCTTAGCTTAGCATGAAGCATTGAGAAAATATATAAGAAAATATTTCCCAAAATGACAAAACTAGCTAGTTAGAAGTAGTATTAGTTAGATTAGTCAATATAAATTATCAACACAAAAAACATAGTGTTGTGTGTATATAGGTAGAGGACCCGAGCTTGAAGGAGACACTATACCGCTCACTATATATATGTACCCAGAGTTTTATTCATTTATTTTTTTTATTTAAAGATAAGAGGGCGCCTTTACGGCTGCCCTGGGGCTGCCGTGCGCTCTTGCACGATTGCACCGACAAACATTCCTAGTCTGTGCACCCTCACTGACAATGGCAATAAACTTATTCTGATTCTGAGTCTGAACAAACCCTGACAAACGGCACACGCACAGATAAAATAATCCAAACATGAACATGCCATGCTGTGCTCAGAACACATGCAGAGGTCACATCACCACCAGAATAATCATCTATCTGTGCCAGGAAGAAGAAACAGTGAGCAATCTTTTCATCTCTGCATACCCACACTGGTTGACTCTGCTAGCGCTCCCTTACTGGAGTGGAAAGGAACAAAAAAAAAAGGGTTTAAGATTTTGGGCTGTAAGTCATTGAAGTACAAAATAAAACATGACTTAATTTGAAAGAGGAATGTTTTTCTAATTTATGCTGTACATTTTTTAAAAACTCTTTTCATTTATTGGGAGCCGCAGCTGCCGATCCGGTATTTGTGTGCAGCGGTTGCACGCCTTGCAACTCTCCCGAGGCGAAAGACTTGAGTAATTATCACCTAAAACAAACAGAAATTATCCTCTTTAAAGAGACGTGCTATTTAGCTTCAGACAATGATTCACTGATGCCGTGATTACAGTTACGAGCTGTCAGCAGAGAAAATGAGCCCAGGAAGCAGACAAAAATGCCACACAAGGTGCCAACCTCGCATTGCAAAACGCTCTTGTGCTGATTTTCCGGTGGCATCTGATGTTAAACCTATAAATAAATACATAAATATGTGCACGCAACCCAAAACACACCCATTTCTCTCTTCCCCTCTATCATTCTGTTCTCGGCGTGTGCTAATCGCAAACAGTTGACAAACGGCATCATTTACACAGGAAATCCACTTCGCCTCAACACAAACGCCTCCTTTAAGCGCTGTCAGAAAATGCCTGATGTCTTCACACTCGTATAAAAAAACATGCACGTTTGAGGCCTGGGAAGCGCCTTGGAGGTTTGTGTGTGAGAGGTGTGAAGAGGCGGCTGAAAATATCCCGTAATGTATAATGAAGTGAAGCTTCAGCGGCTGAGGACTAAAGTTAAGTCTAGAATGTCTTTAATTACAGTCCAGGTGTCCGCTGAGCTCTGAGCCCGGGGAGCGGGCATGAACAGCGGCCCAAAGCTGGGTCCAGATGGGGGTGCAGAGGAAGTGCTTCCACCAGAGACTTGACCCCATCGCCCCATTGCTGCACGCCGGCCCGCTGCATCCCCTCAAATATCTTGTTTAATACTTTAATACTGTAATTATGGGATTCACAAATGCTGGTTTTTCAGGTGGTGAACTTAGTTTCCTCTCTCTGAGTGTTACTTCCCTGGCCAACGTAAAGGAGGCTGGAGGATTCTCCACTCGGCAGCAAGGATCAAGGCTGCAGTTAAAGCTGGAGGCCAGACGAGGGACGTCTTCAGACAAATTAAGACTCTGGGATGAAGTCAGTTCGGTGATATTAGATAAGACTTTTCTTTCGGTGTAAATATCGGTGTGTTCTCACACACTGTTTAGAAATAAGATGAACCCTCACGGGTTGCTCTTTTTAAGTCCTTTCATGTTTCACAGCTGCGCAGACAGACTTTTGTGGGGAGGGTCGGTTCTTGGAATCCGACTGGTATCTGTCCTTGGCTAGGGATTTATCTTTGGACAGGGGCCACGCCTTAATAGTTGGGCTTAATTTAACATTAATTTAACCCCAACATAAGCCCCCCCCCCCCCCCCCCCAATGGCTTATTGTGGGGTTTCATCTTGTAGGGCCTGACAGAGGACGACCAATGGCAGTCAGAGCTGTACTTATGGCAGCAGTGGATAGCCTCAAGCATCAAAGCAGCCCTTTATCGGCTCTGTGTAGAGCCGAACCACACGCTGGCACTGATTGGTTGCCTCATGCAGGAAGGGTTAGAGCTGCTGCAAACACACTTACTGGTACCTGCAAAATACCCCAAAGCAACTTTAAAAATAAAAAAACCACGCCGAACAATCCCTCACCTGGCCAGAGCTGCAGAAGGTAGTGCAGGACCTCGATGTGCTTCTTGAAGTGCAGCGCACTGGCCAGCTCCTCCGAGTCGATGAAGACTCTGTTGGAGTGGCAGGACGCCTCCTGACGCTGGCTGAGCAGCACGGGCCCGAAACACACCGCCAGGTTCTGGCACGTCATCTTGTTCACTTCCTGGTAGGACGCTACCAACTTTAGGTGGTCGAGAAGCCTCCGCAGTGTCATCTGTTGCACGCACACACGCACACACACACAAATGAGACGCGCTATTATTAGGATTTGTAGTTTTAGTAGTTCCACCGGCAGCAATCGAGCTGTATTGTAAAATCTACTTCTCAGCGTTATCGTCATGACGTCATCGCCCTCTCACAAGCTCTCTGGTGACAGTGTTCTGGCACTCGGACTATGACGCCTGCCTTCCTCACCCTCTCCACCTCTGGCAGGCTGTCCAGCAGGCCGACGGTGTGGTCCGAGTCCGCCTGGTCGTTCTCGCAGCCGGTCGCTCCGATCCGCAGAGGCCTCGCTGCCATGGACTGCAGCACCGCCTCATACAGGTGCTTGGTGATGAGAGGGTACGGCAGCTCTCGCAGGTAGTCCTTCAGCACCCCTGGGGAGGGGGGATGAACATTGGAAGCGAGCAGAATGATTTGAATATGATTTAAAATACGTGTCGTACAATTCTCATTGTGTCCCTTTGATCTGTGTCAGCAAGCTCTCCTTTCTTTTCTGTTCTGATATCCATTCCTAGGGTTGTTTTATCTTCTCCGGCTTTGGCATGTGATCTGTTATTGGCAAGAGATGCAAGATCTCCCTCCTCAGCGCGCCTCCACACATGCCGATTTCAAAACAGATTGGACGGGAAACCTTTCTGCGCATCCTCCGGCTTCCCCCCTTTTCCAATCTTCATGGATAATTTACTGAGATAGTTATAATCTGCTTGTTTCATCGCAGGAAAACAGACTGCCTGGAGGCAAAAATGAGACGTCCTTTTTATCCCTATCGCAGCAAAGCGAGGCTTTTCCTTTGATGGGCGGGCGTATATATCTTATCTGTACTTGCTTTTCCCCCTCAAAATTAAAACAACGGTACGGTAGACCGTCTGACCTTCCTCGTTCTGTGAGGCGGCTCATCTAGACACGGCAACGGGAAGGCCTAACTTCCTGCTGCATGGAACGGAGCTCGCCTACGTGAGTGTGTGCATGTGCCTGTGTTCTTAAGTGTTGGCGAATGCAGCCATTCAGGTGAATCATTAACCCGCTACGAGTCAGTGCTTGTGTTTACCTTTGTGTTTGGCTTCATCCCAGCAGAGATACAAAGCTGCACGTACCTCGACCCACGTGTGTGTCGGATGAACACAAAGTGGTCCGACCAGACATCCAATCAAAGGAGTAAAAACATGCAGAACGCTTCGAAAAGCAACGTTGATGTCGCAGCGTTTGTCTTGCGTAACGCTTTTATTTTAAAATTAATTCAGACCTTTTTGTGTTCCACATGTGCCACCAAACACTACAAGGCACACAATGCACTGGGGCATGGCTCTACCTTTGGCCTGTTGTTCAAACAAAGCGTAAGGTCAGCGCTCTTGTCAGCGCTGCAGTCAACGCCTTGTCTGGAGAACAAATGGTGGGCTTGTTCTCCGCCCCCCCCCCCCCCCCCCCTCTCCGCCATCCTGCATGTCCCCACAGCACTAGGGGGGGCCAGAGGGGATGTGTGAGTTTCTGCCTCGTAGTGCGGCGAAGCTTTGCACTGTGGTCTCGTCAACTTTTCCGCAGGCCTCAAAACCCCAAATGAGCGAGCCCCATTCCTAACTGTGGAAACAGTCGTGCTCTCATGCCCATTTCTGATCCCCGACCTGCACTTTGAGAATTATTCTGACACCCACACAGGCCCGCAGCTCTTTGTCAAGCGGTGGCCTGCCTCCCCAGGCCGGCCCAGGGTTCAGCTAATCCCCCATGCGTGAGCCAAATACCATCTGTGTTTGTTCGGCAACAAAGGGGGCACTTGTTAATGACTTTCCATGTCTTCACTGGAGCACTGCTGAGGGTTGGGGGGGGGGGGAGCAGGGAAGTAGACCACGGAAAAGACGAGTCAGGCAAGGCAACTTAAAGACCGCAAATGAGGATCAATAATTGCAGTGCGCTGTCAGCCGACGGGGCTTGAGACACTATTGCTTCTGAGGACGGAGGGGGAGGGGTCGGGGGACAAATGTCTCAACCAGTTTCGCCGGATCCCTTTAGAGGCTTCGTTTCAACAAGAAGGCCAGAACAGGTTGAGTTGATGGATTAATCATTCCTTAAGGTCACCAAGTGTCTTCCAAAACCAAACTTTTTCCACAGTGATGCGTTCTCCATTTCTTTGATTAGAACACGAATGGCCTGTAAATGCAGCGCGAGCCACCCGGGACGGAGGTGGATGAACGGACCCCCGAAGGAAACCCTCAAATATTCCTCCCAAGGCTGAGAAACACCAGCTTCATGCTTTGACTGCATTTTTGTCTGTTCAGACTTTATAAAGCCTGTTAAATTTCTAATTTGATTAATTAACACATATACTGTTGACGGAGATTATTAATCCCTCTGGTCTACCTCATCATTCTCCACCAGCAGGCCCGTTCAGACCTGGTATCAACATATAACCCGAGGGAATCACCCAATCACAAGCGGACGGCGAATATGCATGAAATGAACGCAGCGAAAGTTTAAATCTCAAGCTGGTTTCTTATTTAGCTAAACCGTCTCTGCTCCTTACACTAAATTGTGACAAAAACAAAAGAGTGCGTTTTAAATGAACACGGGGCTTTACGCCGAGCGTGTTTCCAAGCTTCGGGTTGAACTTTGATCCCTGGATAATCCCTTCAACTACATCCTCTTTAAAATGAGCAGTGTGTGCGGAGGCAGACCTCTTACCTCATCACTGCTGTTCACTTATTAGCCTCTACTTTGACTCCACGCTGGAGAGACTGTCAATGGATTAAGAGGCCTTCGTGTCTTACATTGGTTGACGTAACACGAGGGGACATTTCAGGACAACAGTTAATTCATGCGAGGAAATTTGTTCTGAAAAAGTTCAACAAACGACAAGATGTATTTTTTTAACTGACTCTGGAAAATGTGTTTTTACGCTTAGCCCATGATTTTATCCTACATGTACTTTTTTTTTTGCAACCCCCCCCCCCCCCCCCCCTCGCTGCCCTCTTCCACACGGGCCCATCTGCAACAGCAACTCGCGCGGTGGAGCACATTTAGGCAGTGAGCAAAAACCAACAATCCGCACCGGCGCTGGCGCTTTTTTTTCGAACCCGCTCAACTGTTAACTGTGTTCTTTGCCCTGCCGTGCAAATGCATGCGGATCAAAGCAGGCGTGATAGGACGACGCCTATGCGGGGCCTCTTCCCAAAACCAACAGCAGCTCCTACAATGCCAGGGGGTTCCACGGTCTTCCTCTGTTTGTGGGCGCAACAAAAATCATGACCATGTCATTTTGTACATCTTTGCCTCCCCCCAGTCATCCATCAGAGAGCAGTGGAGGGGGGGTGGGGGGCAATGTGGAGATATGACATGTATGATGACACGTAAATCCTTTCTTTTTTATATAAAACATTACATTTCCTTTGGGACAATAAAGGACATGTCTTTTATGCGATTAAAAGTGACCTGGAAGGGACAGCAAGAGGCAACCTTAAGGACAAAGAATGACCTGAATGTACTGATGTGTGTGTGTGTGTGTGTGTGTGTGTGTGAGCCCTTCCTCCAGGCATCGGCCTTTACTGTTAGTTCGCCTCTGGAATGCTTTTACGACAAACAGCAGTTTCACAAATGTACATACGTGCTGACCCATTTGCAGACACACCAGTTCAGACACGCATAATGAGGAGTGATCTGGATCAATACTGAATCCAGGCTCCAACACGACCCGCGACCCGGGACCCGGTGCGGGACAAAGCGGCTCAGACGATGAGTGATTTGATCTGGAGCGTACCTCGATGGGCTTACCTGTGACGACGTTGACGTCGGGGTAGGTGTTTTCACACAGCTCCACGCCGCTGCTGTCTCTCTCGAAGGCCTCGCGCAGTTCCTTCTTCACCGCCGCCGAACCGCACAGCCGATAGAGACCCACCACCTGGAAACACGCAAGCAGGTCAAGCCAACAAAGCGCTTGACGGAAAGGCAGACATTTTTACGACCCTATCGATCAACATTCTGCCTCCGAGCTTCAACAATGTGCTGGACGGAAGCCAACAAACACTTTCACAGAAAACCTGTGCCTGTTTCAGCTCTGAGAAACGGCAGCGTACTCAAACAGCTGACAATATTTTATACCCCTCTGTTGACTTTTCTAGGATTTCACATTCTAATGTAAATGACAAAAATAAAATGATTACTATTACTTTATTCCATATGCCTATTAATATTATTATTTTATTATTATTTACTATTTATTTGAGCATCAAAACATCAGGCATAAACTCAAAATGAACAAAAAATAAACCTTTGTGTGTTGCTACCAGGGTTATTATAGTTAACGAAAACTAACGAAAAAACGAAAACTAGAATTGAAAAAACATTTTCGTTAACTAGAACTAATAAAAACGATAATTAAAATAGAACACGAAAACTAACTAAAACGGTATTGTCCGTTCACAAAACTAACTAAAACTAATAAAAATTAAAGACACTAATCTCTTCGTTTTCGTTTTTATCGATTTTGAAATTGATTTATTTTGCTCGGAGTTACGCGTGCTGGCGGCTCCGTCCGGCTGTTCCCGTCACTGCTCGTTGAGAATCGGGTTGGTGACGTCACTTCCGACGGAAGCCGGCAGGAAGCGCCGAGCGCTCCAGCCCCATGTGGGATGTGTTTATTACGACGGGGGGAAACAAGAAAGCTAACTGCGAGTAGCCCCCCGGCTAGCAGTTAGCACCGCAACGGAGACAACAATAAGGGACTGCTTTTAACCTGCACCGACTGGAGCCCCCCCCCCACACACACACACTGGGGGGGCATGGCTCGCTGCATTAATGAGACATGAGAAGAAGACGAGCTGCTTGGAGCCAAGCCCAAAGTGAGGAGCCCCCTGATGGAGCCCCCCCGATGGAGCCCCCCCGATGGAGCCCCCCTCAGCTAGGAGGACCTGGAGATGGTCTGGATGAACCGTGGATTGGATTAGAGACGGACGACGAGGACACTGAACACGTTGGTGAGTGGTTCTAGTCCCAAATACATTAGTCTTGTTGACATTTTATGCTGATATAAAATGTAACAATAATCAGTGTTGTAAACTTTAATTGATATTAAAACCCCATAAAGTCCCAAAAGGAGAGGAAATAAATTATTTATTCTGATCCAAAACCTAAAATGCCAATCACAAATGTTGGAGCCTCCATCTGCTAAAACCTGAAATGTATAATTGTCACACTGACATCATCGTTATTGTCATGTCATGATTTCATATCTAATATTGGGCTTCATTATAAATATACAATATTAAATGGGTTATCCTGGGGAAGCTAATTTAGGGTGCTGACAGTGTAAGAAATTAAATATCATGAAACAAGTAACGTTATTATCCCTGCTGTAAAAACAAGGGTTATTACAGACAGTCCTAATGTCCATGAATAATTATTAAACTGTACTATTCTTTGTGTGTTTTACATTTGTTTGTTCTTTTTGCTCAGAGCTTGACCTGCCAGATGGAGAAACCAACAAGTTCCAGCTGAAGGGTGCTCTCACCCTTCAGCTCACCCTGAACGCTGTCCAAATACTGACTCGCTGATATCAAGAGCAAGAAAGCTCGTCCACGCTGAGAGCAAATCATCAGCGGCAAATGAAGTATTAAGTCCGAGATTGTAGCACGTTAGCAGCTATGCTGCGGACTGTTACGGTTGGTTGTTTAAAATTACTGAATAAATGTTTTATATGTTATCTTTTGTTGAGTTGTATTATTTTATTATATTTTAATCCTGCATCTGACAAATAACTGAAAGTATAAAAAACTAAAACTAATAAAAACTAAATTAAACTAATAAGAACAAAACTAAAACTAATAAAAACTAAATTAAACTAATAAAAACAAAACTAAAACTAATAAAAACTAACAAATCCACTCTAAAAACTAACTAAAACTAACTGAATTAGAGAAAACAAATTCAAAACTAACTAAAACTAAACTATAATTAAAAATCCAAAACTATTATAACCCTGGTTGCTACATCCAATTTCTAATAGAAAATTGTTGTAAAAATCGAGTGCAACAGAATGCATTGCCCAGAAATACGCTGCTAATGTTGTCGTGCATTAGACTAAATCAGCTCATTGTGTAAAGTGTTATAAATAAAGCAAAAGTACAGGCCTTCGTGCTGCTATTGATAATATTGGTTTATTCCCTTGGATTAATTGTTAATGCAAGTCAATGTTGCACAATGAGCAGTGATGTGTGAGCTTCCAGAGGATGTGGCGTCCATTCCTAAACAGCATCGTTTCTCAGCCAAGCCAATTCAAATAAACCTTTTTCTAAACTGCAATCAACTCTTTGAAAAACCCGTCTGACAGCTCAGCATTTAGGAATGAGCCACTGTGCAGCGCACCTTTAATATTGTTTTTAATCTAAGTCCTCAGTGTGAGATCTAAAGGAACTTCCCATTTCCTCGAGACGCAGACATTTGATAGTCGAAACACGGCACCAAAGGTCTCCTCGTTGTGCTGGGATTAGGCCCGGCTACAGACATGCCATAATTTATCCTACATGCGTCTGTCTGGTATGTGGCATAGTAGACCAACTGGTGTGGTTGCCCCAGCAACGTGTTGTTAGTGGGCTGTGAATGGCAGGTTGTGTCCGGTTCCACACAAACACACGTGCATTTGTGCACGGACACGCATGTGCTTGCTGGCCTTTCCGGGGCTGCGGTGCAGGAGTGTTTTTAACGTCTCCCCGCCAGAGCAGATTTTTGGGGCGCGCTCCTCCGGTGGAGCATCGTTTCTAAAGCTCACGCGAGCGGGAGAGAGGAGGACAGATTAGGTTGGGATTTGGCTTTCTGTGAGAGTAAACAGAAGTCATTGGGCACAAAGAACAACACGGACCTACTAAGAATGAGACAAACTAGTTCCCTGGACAGGAATGTGGAGACTGCAGGACCATCGATGTGGGATTACGTATTTTTAAAAAGAAGAAAGAATCTCGTCTGCTTCCTCTAAACAGGAATCACCTTTCTCATAAGACACATATAACGATCTGCTCTCGCCTTCATTGCAACGCCTTCCAGGCATCCTGCACTGATGAGTGTGAAATGACGCTGTAAGACTTACCACATTACATCCACACAGCATTCCAAAACCACAATAAATTCAATTTACCGTTCAAAAACGTGATAGAAAACAACAAATCTTAACCCAATTCAATAATTCAAATGAAAGCAGAAGTCCCAGTAATCCCAAATGTTCCTAATTATCAAAGACCTGCTCCGTACCATGCCATCGTAGCGTAAAAAAGCTCAATGCAACCCCTCTGGAGACAGCCTTTGCCGATCTGTATGGATGGGAAGCACTTAGGAATCTGTAGGAATGCGGGAATTCTTTCAAATGTAGAGAAAAAACGACTTAATTTTCATCAAAATTGTGTTGAAGTGCAAATGGGGCTGAAAGGCAGCGGCGTTTCTTTCCAGAATTGATGACCCAGACTCACACACATAACTCCGGTCTCTGCCGCAGACATTGTCTGCAGTCTTTTCAAAAACACTCGCAATCATCCAGCATCTTAAGAGCTCAAAGACGCCCTCAGGACACTCATTTTTGAGACGCTGAAATGCAGTCTCCATGCAACATGCAGATAATCATTTGTAAAGGCGCACCGCTGCACGTCAAGGCCTTGCGTGATTCAGTCAAATATCCCTCAAATTCCTCTGGGATCTGGTGTCAGCCCCATCCTAAATCCTGACTGTCTGCAACCTGGGGGGGGAACCTTGACGCTTGCTCTTAGCCTCTCGGGGCAGGGCGTTGCGCTCTCACTTGATATTTTCTAATTATTCTCTTGAATCTATTTAAATGCCTACATCTAATTGAGTTTCCCCGCCGACATTCCTGCTCAGAGCCAGCCTGCAGGGCGGGGTCTGATTTGACAGGCAGGCTCTTCAGATGGGACTTAATGTCTGTCTGTTGGCCCCCAGGCACCCGCTGCCCCTGGCATGCCCCCCTAGAGTGATCAGTCAGGAACGGTGGCCAGACACATTTACTCCTGTCGTCGCAAGTCTAATTAGGAGAAACTCCGCCGCCTCTCTCTCTCTCTCTCTCTTCTCCCCAGGCTTCAAAGAGCACATGAAATGTGGAGGGGCACAAAACAAGAGACGATCACATGATCCGGGGGGGGGGGGGGGGGGGAGACCTGATTCCGAAAGGATTCTATGAAGATGGGATTGAGTTTGCTCCAGATTCTCTCACTCTAATTCAAACAGGCTCGATATAAAATCATGATAAGTTTCATCCTCCAAACATGCCAATCTGTTTTCTACTCTTTTGGATGGCTTAAATTCACATTTACATCTGTGTGCGCGTCCCGACGTAATTAAACCTGCGGCTTTATTCTTTTTTAACGGTAAAAATCAACCTTTGAGATTGAGATATGAGCTTGGCAAATTGTACTCACCTGGCAGCCTCGCTTTTCAATCTCATTGATGCACTTGCTTATAAGCAGCGGCACCATCAGTCCCGTGTTCTCCCGCTCCACCACCCGCCATGCCTCCATGCCGAACACCTGGGGCTCCCGGCCTCCGTCTGGCCCGCCATCCAGTGAGTTCTGCCGCTGCTCCATCAGGCTCAGCTTGACGTAGATCAGCCCTCGCGGCTCGAGCTTCACCGCCAGCTGGTGGCAACGCGTGACCCGGAAGAGCGCCGGCAGGACCACCGTGCCGTGGCAGCAGACCCGGTTGCGTCTCGTCGCGGGCTCCCAGCTGAACACCACCAGCTTGAGGTGCTGGGCATTCTCCAGCTCGATGTTAAAGGTGTGGTCCATGTCGAGGAAGGTAGTTCGGCACGTGAGGAGAGCGGTTCGTGCTTTATTGACCGAGTCCACTTGGATGGCGCAGTAGACATCTCGCGAGTCGATGCGTGGAGGTTTGAGGTCCTCGGCGCCGTAGAAGTGGAGGCTCATCAGTCCAGAGATGTGCTGGCTGCACTTGGGCTGCTCTGTGAAGCTGTAATGACGGAAGGCATCGATGTCCAGCTCCATGCCATTCACTTTGGAGCTTCCGCTTCCTACTTCTGTCTCCTTGGCTTTCCCTGCCTTCCCCTCTGCAGGCCCATGCTTCCCAGACTTGGCCACCAGCTCGGGCGAGTCGCCATCGCTGAGGTAGCCGCCTTTACTGGCCGACTTTGAGCTGCCGTTGCTTTTCTTCTTGCTGAAACTGTGCTGTGTGGACACACTGCTGTCCAGGTGGTAGCGCGAGATCACCGTACGGCTCGCCGGACCGCCTCCAGACGCAGCTAATCTGGGAGGCCCCGAGGAATGGGGGCCGGCCTCCGAGGGGCTCACGTTGGTTCGGGGAGAATGGGCTCTGGGCTCTAGTTGACTGCTGCTGCTACTCGGTGTCCCCTTGACACTGAGTTTCCGACTGAGTTCTGGAAGCTTCTTCATCTTCATGGAGATCTTCCTCACGGTGCGTGGGGACTTAATCTTGTCTGGAAAGGACCAGTTGATGGAGCTGCTCTTCTTGGTTGGGTTTGGGCTTGAGGGAGGGGAACCGACGGCGTTGGGAAGTTCAGGGGCATCTATGGAGAACACAACAGAGCGACGGAAGAACAGATTAAAGGGAAGGAAAGTGTGGGGCATTTAGATTGTTTTTTTGTGTGGACAGGTTTAAATATTTACACTACCAAAATTCTACGGTGAGAAAAGCATTGCAGAAAGCACAATTTGAATAACGCCCAGAAACAAACGGGTACCATCAGCCTTAAGCGTAATCACTGGTGTCTCACGACGATTCGCCTCCGTCCCACAATTACGAAAAACTGTTAAGATGTCCAGCGAGGACAGACAGGAAGCAGACTCAACCTAAGACGTTCATGGCACTCATTCTCTAGTGATTAGGTTTACACGCAACCCAGTAATCCACTGACAGGCCAGGCTCCATAAACATGGGCGCACTGCACAATACCGCGTACTGGTCCATGCATGCAAACCGAGACAGCGATTTAGATCATTAACACTTTAAAAGAAAGGGTTGCTGCAATGGCATCAATGTGAAGATTAGGACTTGAATCCAGGATTAATCCATTAAACCAAAGGAAAATTGAAGTTGGATATTCATCCAGGAAAAACGAGCTTGAGTTAGTCACTGTTTAAATGGGAAAAAATTCCATTCGGACTGGACCCAGTGGGCAGTTCACGCCTAGTGAGATGTGTACAAGATGAAATTTCAAGGTCTAAAGTTCCGTGCAGGAGCGACAGCCTTTGTTTAGGCTACCGGACTGAGCTGTGGCTTTTACGTTTCATCATCTCTTCAGCAGGCTGCTCAATTTTGACACAATAATTAAAGCCGCTTTGAATCAATATTTGTTTAATCACACATTTAAACCCATATTATTATTTTTTTTTAGCTGTAAACTTACTTAAATGCATGTTTCTAATCGAAAAGAGCGCAACATTCCACCCACTGTTGCAAGGTATTATTAATATCAGTTTTAATATGTCAACCTCCAATCATTAGTTTGTGCAACTGACAAAACGTTACGCACCAATACCAACATGTACAGACCATCCCAGATATAAATACAACTCTTACACCCATTTTTGACATCCAAATAATCAACCTGGTGAAAGACGAGAAAGAGCTGGTACCCAGCCAGACCAGATTCATGTGATTAAAGTGGAATTTGTTAAATTATGGGCATCCTTGTGTTTGCCCAAGGGGAATCTGAAGCCTGCCTCCAATTAAAAAACACCAATTTTCTGTTTAGCGGCTGTTTTAATCAGATTTCCTCTGCGGATTACCTGCCTGTTTTACACTTTGGAGGGTGCACCTCTGCAGTCTGCACGGATGCATAGGAGTCAAACCTTTATTGTTTTTAGTAGCCAGAATTCAAATATGAAGTTTTTACAAGCTAAATACGTCCTCTGAATAAACCTCTGAAAAAAAAAGAGTGATTCTGCAGGACGAAATGCCAGAGAGAGAGAGAGAGAGAGAGAGAGCGAGAGAAGGGAGCCATTGCTTCACCCTGCCAATAACACCAGCTCTATTTTCAGAGGGGACCTGCTGTGCTATTCTGGGGCGAGGGCCTGCATGTGAGTGAAAAGAGGGAGGCAGAGGAGGTGCAACAGGATGAAGAACAGGGGCAGGATGGGGGGCAGGAGTGGGGCCGGGTGTAGCCGGCAGATGGGGGACAAAGGCGGCCCTTGTCCGTGCACTCAGAGGTCTGGATGGTGGACCGGAGGGCTGGCTAGATGGGCTGGTGAATGTACAAACGAACACGGCTGTTCTCGCACATTCCTCACCAAACCATGTTTAGCCTCCTTCTCCCGCCGGCTGAGCGGCCTTCCTGGTCGGGGCACCCTGCCAAGAATAGACAGAGAAGCACTCTGAGAAGGGAGAACACGGGCGGAGGGTGCCGGAGGGTGCCGGAGGGTGCCGGAGTCGCCAACCCAGCAAGCAACATCTGGGGTGTGGCCCGGAGAGGGAGCCCGGTACAATGTAGCTTCAACGCCGACCTCTGGCAGACTTCATGGCTGTTTCTTGTTGCTTTCCACACACACACACACACACACTTCACAGCTGCTCCCCTGCAGGCTTTGGCCTTCTGGCGGCAGCCAGGACAGTAACGTGACTCCTCGTGAGCTTTTGGTTCAGAGGAGATGGTTCGACACCCAACCCTCCAGGGCCATGTCCCCGGGTCAAAGGACAAAAGGTCCGCATTTCTCCGGCGACACCTGAGCCGGGGCGAGGGTCTCCAGCCCCCGGTACTTAAACACGCACATGCACTCACCATATTACCGTGACACAAAGAAAGAGTGCATGTAAATATGCGTGCGTAAACACACACACACACACACACATGCGCTGCACGACCCCGATGGCCTCCTCAGGCAACCGACCGCTGACACCTCTCAACAAAGCACAGGAATTTACGACAAAGGCTTTTCACGGCGCCGGCACCAGACAGGTGCAGGAGGAGGGCCCTGGGCGCCTTGTGTGTATTCCTAGAAGCACGACTGTTAAAGAAAGGTGCGTTTTACACGTGAGAACAGAAAGCCGCATGGCGTGCTGACCAACACGGCGAGAGGAAATGAACCGGCCAATGGCACGCTCGTCCTGTAGTTTCTTTCCCCGGTGAGCGAGGCAAGGCTCAGCACCGCTTCCTCTTCGTTTGGCTCTCAATCACTCGCCGTTGGAAGGCCTTTCAGGGGCCGCAGGAGCCCGAACGTTTCATTACAACGGTTACAAAACCCCTGCTAATATATCCGAGCTTGTGATCCTTCTCACTAGCACAATATGGCCCTCTGCCAAGGCAGCCCTCGCTCGCCGACCACTGCAGGCATCCCAGCTATGCTGCAACACAACTGATAACCCAGCACAACAACAAGGCTCGAACAGCTACGTGCTCACTGTGGAGGGCCGGCCTATTTTCATTTGGGAAAACAAAAAGAAATCAAGAGTTTCAGATAAAATATGATATTTGCTGCAATTATTATTTGCTATCTAACAGAAGCTAATTTCTCACAAGCCCCATATGAGATCCAGATGAGACAAGCAGAAGTTAGAAACAAAAGTCTTGTAAATGCCATAATCATGCAATTATAATCTTAAAAATTATAATAATAAGTCACTGTATGCTGACGACCTGTTGTTATATGTGTCAAACACTAAGGAATCTCTTCCGAAAGTAATGTCAGTTTTAAAAGATTTTGGAATAATATCAGGATATAAAATACATTTTTCAAAGAGTGTCATCTTTTTAATTACTAGCCCGACCCAAGAATCTAACCAAGTCCTTGCCTCTTATCCATTTACCGTCACAAACAATTTTAAGTATTTAGGGATCAACTTCACCAAAGAATTTTCCGGTCTTTTTAAACATAATTTCTCAAAGCTGTGTGAACAAACGACTCACAACTTGGACAAATGGAACACCCTCCCAGTTTCTCTGGCAGGAAGAATTAACATAGTAAGAATGAACATTCTTCCTAAATTTCTGTTTTTATTCCAATGCATACCATTTTATATCACCAAAGCCTTCTTCACAAAATTGGACAGTTTAATATCTCGTTTTATTTGGAATAAAAAGACACCCAGGATTAAAAAGTCTTTTTTGCAGAGACCAAAAGAGCTGGGAGGAATGGGATTGCCTTGTTTGAGAGTATACTATTGGTCGTGTAATATCCGAGCTTTGTCTTTCTGGTGCAATTCGCAGGGGGCTGACTGGGTAGAGATGGAGAATCAGAGTTGCAATTCTACCTCATTACAAGCATTGCTTTATGCCTCCTTGAAAAATAATAAACCCAAAGTCAAGAGTCTTGTGGTTTCCCATTCAGTTAAGATTTGGCATCAAATTAGGAGACATTTTAATTGGCAGGAGATCTCAACATTGACCCCGATCACACTTAATCATGAGTTTGGTCCAGAACTCAGTAAGGTCTCATTTCATCGATGGAGAGCCAAAGGGATAAATTCCATGCAGGACTTGTATGTTAGTGGAAAATTCGCAACCTTTGAGCAATTGAGAGAAAAATATAAAATTGAAAATATGGACTTTTTCAAATATTTACAAATTCGTAGCTTTGTTAAAGCAAAATTCTCTGGTTTCCCCTCTCGGCCCCCTGACTCCGAGATGAACACTGTACTCTCAAAAGACCCGCTGAAAAAAGGTTCAATTTCTAAAATACGTCGCGAAATATCAGACAAAGAATACATGCCTTCACTTGATCATCTAAAGGAGGCCTGGCAACAGGATATCGGGATAAACATCACTGCCTCTCAATGGACTGCAGCTCAGGTCAACGTCCACTCATCTTCAGTTTGTGCTCGGCATGGACTTCTGCAGTTCAAAGTTTTGCACAGACTACATCTCTCTAAAGTGCGGCTCTCCAAAATGTTTCCAGGGGTGAACACTGCTTGTGACCGGTGTGGCCAAGAGCAGGCCACACTGGCTCATACGTTCTGGAAGTGTCCTGACATAATGCCTTATTGGGCCAAGATATTTAACATGTTGTCGAACATTTGTCAGACACAACTACAGCCTGATCCTGTGTTGGCATTGTTTGGAGTTCCCTCAGCCTTGACTGGTCTCTCAAACAGGCAAAAAACGGTTGTTAAATTTGTTACAGTGTTGTCTAGGAGATTGATCCTATTAAACTGGAAACAAAAAAAACCTCCGTCCTACTTAAATCTCTTAAATGATGTAATGAAGCACGTTCAATTGGAGAAGATTAAATTCGAACTGAAACGGAGGGTAGATGACTTTTATTTGACGTGGGATGCGTTTTTGGAGTACTTCAGCAAAAATAAACAGAAATAAACATACAAATGCATAGATATGACTAGCTTGACCCCCCCCCCCCCCCCTCACTCCTCCCACCCCACCCCCTTTTTTTTTTTTTTATTTTTTTTTTTTTTTTTTGTCTCCCTTGTTGGTGTCAGTTTTTATTATTTTAATTATCAATGTAGGTGTGTATGGATATGTGTACATTGTATGTGTATGAGTATCTGTACATGCTGCACTTCAATGTTTTATGTGTTCATAAGAAAATAATAAAAAGATTTTGGAAAAAAAAAAAAATTATAATAATAATAATCTTGAATCCAGATGATAATCTGGATAACCACCAGAATCTAATGGACTATTCTGTTGGGCCTCTCAAACAAATCCAAATCTGAGGAGCAAACATAAAGTTGAAAACCTGCTCAGTTTCCTGAAAAGCTCAACAATTTATATTCTGAGTTGGAAAATGTCAAAAGTTATCGATCACAAGCAGGTCTTGTCAAAAAGGAACATGCGACTCAGCTTGACACTTATCTGACCGCGGATCAGATTTTCCATTACAATAAAGATTATGGCCTCATTGCATGTATGCAATTCAAGGGAGGCCAATTTTTGATTCATTGAAACCAGACCAGACCCTCTGCGGCTGAAAGCAAAAGCTGCAAGAAAAACTACAAGATAAACTTCACATCTAGCAACAAGCGCTTTTGAAGTTCTGCTCTCCTGAAATGTTGACTTCCTCCAGACCCCGGCCATGCAACTGCCAGCCCGAGATTAGATTCCAGCTCTCAACTCATGTAACTTTAGCAGCCCTGGCTAATTCTCAAACAGAGCAGCCAGCCTGACCAAAACAACCCCAGAATAGCTCTGATCCCATTCTGTGTGTGCCGGCCAAGTCAGATTCCCCTAACAGGCGATGAAGGGAACAAGAGATTGGGAACACACCATGCTAACCACCCCCCAAAGTCCATCAATCATTATTCTCCATACAAATGGCGCATTCAGATGGACAAAAAGCGAGTCAATAGGCAGCACACGAGGAGTCTGGAGTGTATCCGGTGAGGAGGAAAGAAGCAGCCAGCCGAACAGTGGAAATCTATAGTCGTAGAGACTCATCTACATCTGCACTGCTTCATTAATTCAGCAGACACTCTTATTCGAGCTCAATCAATGAAAAGCCTGTCACATTTTCAGTCACGCAGATAAAGTGGAGTCCATGCGGGCTCCTATTTATGAAGAATCTCGAACAGGAGACGCAATAGATGGAGCAAAAATAGTCGACAAAGTGTCTCTTACATCCGAAGCCATAATGTCCTCAGAGACGTGGGGACATTTATAAAGCACAGTTGATGCGGTGAAGATGCATCACTCTGTGGCGGCTAACACAGATGCTACAACTGACAAACACATGCCGTCATGCGGTTTGGTTTGGCATTTGACACTAGGAAGAAGAGACGTTTTACTGTCCATGTCCTCCACCAGGTAGAATGCTGTGCAGGCTGTCCCCCCATCCACCCACAGCGGTGCCCTGCAGCCAGTATAATAGTATTATTATAATATATAATAGTATCTCTCTCTGAGTGATTCATGTCTCGCCTTTCCTCCTGTTTGCTCCTGTTTGTTGCAGTCGAGTGTCAGGTAGTGTTGCCAATCCCACAGGAATCGCTGCTGAGAAGTCAACAGGCGGATGAAGGTAGGCTGTTCCCGAGGGGATGGGGATTGTTTCTTATTTCATAGCAACCAGTAAATCCACTAACACATACCTGCTGGTAAGTACTTCCCATTCAACGGAGTCGTGCTACAGGCCCTAAATGAGGCACGGATCTTTAAATGGGAACAAAATGATAGCAAATTAATTACTTTTATAGAAGCACGTACCTTGGGGGGGGGGGGGGGGGGGGGGTTTGATGGGATGTCTGCACGACAGTTTTTATTGTATAAAGCCATAATCTCTTGTTGCTGTTAGGCCTTCTGTTCACATGACAACAACATTTTGGAGCAAGTTGTTGAGTCTTAACTCGGGTTCCAGTTAGTTTCATCAGGACTGGAACATGAATCAGAAAGGAGCAGGCAGAATAATTAGCGTTGCGCATTATGATTAGCGCCTTCCGTGGCCCGGCACACTGAGACTCATTCGGGACTGATTTAATCCTAATCCGAAGGGTAAAGTTCTGCAGGGTGGTGACCTCCGTTGAGCCACATGTGATGTCAGAGGCAGCCAGGAGTTCCACGGTAGGATCAAACACGCGTCCCAGAGATAACACCTCGACAAGACTTTTGACACCGCTCAGACAAACGGCGTCTTCTCATTGTTTTCAGAGATGCATTTTTGGAGTAAAACTGTGGCTCTGAAAGCCGACGTCGAAGCGTCGCACCTTGCTCGCTGGACCCAAGCTACTCCGAGTCTCCGACAACTGGAAACGGCTCTTGCGTGCCACAGAAATGCGTTGTAATTACAGGCTCAGTTCAAGATGTGCCAATTGGTTGAAACTACCATGTTGCCACATCAGAGGGAGCAAGAAGTCGGAAGTCAAACGAAAAGCAGGCTGAGCTTATTAAGAGACAGGCAGCCAGCCGTCACTGTGGACCGGGGTCGTCAACAAGTACATCGAAACAAGCAGAGAGGACGCTCTAATGTATTTTTTGTTAACATGCTTTAAATCTACAGGCAATTAATCCTATTTTAAGCAATGGTGAGGAGTTTGGGTTTAAAGAGGAAGCTTCCAAGTTGGTATTTATTCGACTGCTGAATAAAACCCAACCAAAATGTTCACGCCTTCCTAAATGAGCTGCCGTCACAAGTAAATGGACATCCTTATGCCGGATGAGTTCTGAATTCCTATTGGATAGTTTAGAGCGATACTATCAGCTTGGCTACAATCGAGCCGCTCACATCGACTTTCATACTTACGATGCTCCGTATGTTTCTGAGTCAAGCTAAAATAGGACAGAACCAGGCTTGCAGCTAAATGCGTCTGTTGGTAGCTTCCAACCAAGGTTAAAAGAGTTATAATTAGTGCTCAAGGAGAGCCCGACCTCAAAAATGTGCCGAGGGAGACTGACTGAGATGCAAAACAAACAATAATTGCCCGTTGAGCATCCTGTCAAGGAAACGTAAGAAAAGGATTGAATGAAAGAAAACAGAATGGGAAGAAAAGGGCAAAATAAGGAGGCTTACCGGCGACCCTGCTGATGGAGAGCCCTCCGTCCTCCTGGGTCCTGCACACAACAATCTGCCTGTGCACATGGAGTGCCTCCGAGGAATGCGCAGCATTCCCCTGGTTTCCATCTCCTGAGCTGCCACAAAGGCTTTCCCCGAGCGCGTCCGGCCCGGCGCCACCACTAGCTCCAGTGTTCCTGTGGCCTTGACCCACATCCCCTCCTCTGCTTGGCCTCCTCGGTGGCGCCGCTCGATGTGGAACCGGCAAGCGAACAGAAGGCCGGCGTGACATCGCTGCTTCCTCGTCCTCTGGGATTGGGTTGTACCAGATCTCGCCTTCGTCGTCCGCGTCGTTCTCCTCGGCTGGGTCCACACTTCGAGGGTGAGGCGACACCTTCGCCTGACCGATGCTAACCTAAATCCGGACAGACGGAAAGGGATATAAAGTGCTGCCTCATTTTCTAACCAAGGGCTTCACGGTAAAGCTGTTCCATTTAAGTGCAAATTCTTGTTAACAGAGAGGCCAACCTGAGGCAGGTGCAGGCAGGCCGGCCGGGTGGGGACTCCCCCCGAGGGTCTTACGTGGTCAGGAGGTGGACTGGGAGAAGGTGGGGGGTGATGGCAGACCTGGCCACAGTCCTCCTCACATCCCAGCACCCCTTGCAGCTCGTCCTTGGTGCACTGATTCTTCCCGAGGGAGCTCTGCTGGAGCCAGTTGCGCTTTTTGGAGACCGTGATGGTGGTGAGCGGCGATCGCCACGCCTGAGTCTCACCGAGTCGGCCCACTTCCCGTCCATTTGCACAGGGGGTTTGGACATTCTCAATGAAAGCTGATTGAGTGGTGGGAAGAGAGAGAGAGAGGCCGTGAGAGTGAGAAATAATTTCATTGGTGTGAAAAGACCAACTAATCATTACAATGGCCACCATTTATGATTATTGAACTGACGGCTGATCAGCTCATTCGTGTCCTGTCAAGTTGAAGAAAACATCTGCATCAAGAAACCACAGGCGAGAAAACGCTGAATAATATCATGAGGTTTTAGTGTTTCCCATCAGCGCTCGATCTTTTCAAGTGATCAAAAGCAAGCCGTGCCTTTACTTCATCTCATGTCACTGTGATGCCTTCTATATCCTTTGGAAAGACTTCTGTAAATTTGTATTTATGACTTCAATCCAACTTCAATCAAACCACAGCCCCCCCTGGAATCACCTCCCCCTTTTTCTCCTCAGCGAGGCTTCGGAAAAATGTGGGCTTTTAAATCAAGAGATCACAGGCAGATGAGGGATTTGGGACACATGGCTTCCACAGCAAAGAAATAGCGAGAAACCACCGACGTCACAGCTGTGAAAATACAGCAGGGTTTGTGGGTGACGATGAGAATGGACAAATAAAACGTGTGATTCCTTATTGTCACAAAGGAATGTGCCTGCAAAGCTTCGGCTCTGTTGGTGCACATGTGGGCGTTGTTAAGAGATAATAATTAGAAATTCATATTTCTTAGAAATGGCCCGCAGATTATTTGTATTGCTTTTATTTTGAAAGGATTGATAAGAAGATGCAGCCGAAGGTGGGAGAAACAATAAATCTCTGAGCGCTCGTGTGTGTGTGTGTGTGTTTGTGTGATGGGAAGGCGCTGGTCTTGCTCTAACATGTACAGCAAGCTGGTGTAAAAAAATCAAAAACTGTTTTGCTACTGAGCGTCTCCCAGACGAGATCCTCAACATGCTATAATGACAACTTCTGCTTTCCTCAAGGAAACGCATTTTCATGCACGCCTGCCCGACATCCACCAAATTATAGACTCGGGGATATTTTCAACATGCAAAATTTAAATCTAACAGTGGGCATCCAGTATGTGCATGTGTGACTGCTATAAAACTGTGTTTAGGATTTCTGATTCTAGCTGAAGAGAACTACAGCATGGATTCAAATAGCAGAATCTCTTCTCAGTCAACTGAGACAAAGGTGCTTTTTTTGTGCTTTTTTATTTCCAAAGCTTCAGAGACAGTTCCACTGGGCAGCTCTCCATATTCCTGTGCACCATAAGGTAACTTTAAGAAGTCGTCTTTGTGATAAATGGTGCTTTAAAATCCCGTAAATCCACTGGAGTCTCTCTCACTGCATCCAAACTCCTAAACTTCATTTCTTTTCTTTATCCCATGACACATGACAAACACAATGGAATGGATTTGAATCTGTTAGGTATGCCGTCCCTCTGCGTTCCAACTGATTATATAAGTCCCGGATAAGTAGACAAAACAGCTGTCGGTGACGATGGAGGCCACTTTAAAGGCTTCGCTAATCTCCAGAAAACAAACTGCTTGTACTAGAAAAACACAAGCCTCTGTCGCCCATTTCAGTCCGCTTCAAACGGGCCACCACGGTACCGGGATACAAAGCACGTCTCTGTTTAAGCCGAGTGAGGTTTCCTGACAGAAACGTGCTTCTATGACCTGAGTCTTCAGCGGGTTGGAATCACATTTTGATTATTGAAGCCCGTTTTAGCAAGAGAGGGGTAAAAGTTTAGCGACCGAGACAGATCCAAAAACTGGAGGCTCTTCAGCCGAAGCACAGATCGACGACGCCAGACTAAAGCGCGGCGAGATGGTTGTGCGTGGAGCAGTTGTCAGCGTGCCATCTTCTGTAAGGGGTCTTTCATAGCTGGAAGAGGAGGCGTGTTCCGACATGAGCAGCATTCCAGACCACAGCTCCAGGTTTACAGCCTGGCCGCCGCCGCCGTCTCATTCCTCTGTCGCACTCCCTCGGCAGGATGCTGTTTTGACCTAATAAGTGATTTTTCCTGGTGTCAAACATCAAACCATCACAACAGCTTCCAGCGCAGCATCAGCTCCACCGTCCATAACAGGTTCTGACGGTCCAAAAGAAAGTCAAACTGGTGGGTTTGGACACAACAAGCAATGTGAATTAAGATAAGGGGCGGAAGACGGAGGGAAGGTTTTGTCTTTTTAAATGCTGCATCTTTAATTCCTCTTAATTTGCCTTTGTGTCCACAAGATAGGCTTCCAGGAAGCAATTGGAAGAAGATATCTCCTTTCATCTTGGTTACAATTTGATGCCCTGAACACATCCTCATAAGGACGATGTGTTCAGGGCATGGAAATCTCACATGCACTCCTGACCCAAAGGTACCAGATGGCCGGCGCTCCTAACACGAGGTTGCATGTCTGAATGAGAATATTAAGAGAAAGTCCGAGGGAGAGGAGGATTGTGGGTGTGATACGGGTTTGTCTGAGGTGCTGAAAGGAATGCACACTTCTAAAGGAACATTTATTTCCTGGAATGCGCTGGAGTGACTGTGTGTCATGCGATCCTGATAAAAAAACAATTATGTTCACATCTAAATCTCACTGAACGACATTTTCTTTCTCTCCTCTAAGACGAAACACCCAAACTGCTTTTTCATTTTCCTCATCATGCCCCAAATTCCTCTTTTCTTTACGGGGACTCTTGAGATCACAACACGCACGCACACACACACACACACACCCCAAGCTAATTCCTCCTCCTCCTCCAACACTTCATGTCTGCAAAGCCCTTTCCTGTTGACGCTCATTCATATGATAATGAAGATTGTCAGCGTTGATTTCTTTTCTTTTTTCCTCTCTTTACGCCGATGCAAAGCCGAGATCTTCCAGGGTTGCATCACATGTCAACACTTGCATCCCTGTTGAGTCCTGGCATCTGAGCCAGCTATTGCTAATGCCACTTCCTCCTCAGTGTGTTGGCTTGAAACCCAGATTCTTTTCAACGCCGCAGCTCTTTCAGAGCATCTCCTGTCCCATCTCATTGTATTTTTTTAAATGCTGCAGCGGAGAGAACAAACAGCGCATGGACTCCCAGCTTGACCCAATTAGTTCTAAAAATACATGTGAAACAACGCTGGCAGTAAAACAGTAGCTGCAAATACACTGTTGCAACATTACATGCAATCCAATTGTTTTGACAGATAATCAGTCATTTTAAAAATAAGCCAATTGCTACTATCTAACAAAGCATCCTGATGAACCCTGATGCCTCAGATGACCTGCGCCGTCTCTCGCGCCTCCATCATCCAGAAACCTGTCCGATCACAGACGCGCCAGACAAGACAAACTCTGCCGCTCAGTATAAGCCTGGCACAACAGAAAGCAGATGCCACATCGTTCAGACATGACTTGACAGCAGTCGAGGAGGATTATATTACACCTGCACGCTCACCTGGGCCTGTATCGGCTTTCGGTATAAGGAGCGGCAGGAGTTCCTGCAATCAGCGGCGTTGGGCAACGCTCCACAGCGGTGCGCCTAATGCGGTGCTTCATAACCGATGAGTTATTTAACAATTTCAGCACTTCTCTTGCAGTAAATATGAAGCAACAAAAGGTTAGCGTAGCGTAGCGACATAACAAGTTCATTAAGATTCTTACATTCTTACAACTATTTCAAAGTTGTGAGTCGCGCCAGGCGAGAGCTTAGAGGTGACTCTAACATACTTCTGGTAAGAGCGCATTGATCTTCTTACTCTTCATCGTTTTCAAAAAAAGTTATTTTGAGGACTTGCACATCTTCTTCTTTTGCCTGATGCTGCAAGGCAACCAGTCTTTCTCCACTTCCAAAATATTATATATAAAAAAAATGGGGAGAATATGAACTTCTTCCTGCCAACAGTCGAGCGCCTTCCTTCTCACACGAGCCGTGACTAACGCTGTAACACAATTCCTGGATGCTACCTTCCTCCTGGTGACTCACCCCCCCCCCAACAAAACTATAAATCCTCCAACTGCAAATATCAACATGCATGTGCACATCTCCGGTGTGGATGTGCACGATGTTCCTCACCCTCGTGGGCCGATGACTGACGTGAAATCTTTTTGCACAACAACTAAACTACAAGCCAGAACAAGAGTAAATTAGCCGAGGTTTAATTAAGATAATACTGTGCTCCACGTCCTCGGGAGTAACGTTTTATTTCCAGGTGAATCTCAGGGGAGGAAAGGGGCTATTTTTAGACAATCAGAGCATGTAAATATTTGAATAACTGAAGAGCAGAGGCGTAAACTCAATGAAGAGTTTCGAGCCAAGACAAGCAATTCGCCTGCGCTTTGGAGAGCTTAAATGGTTCTTTGTGAGCCGCTGACGGGGCCCGCGGGGGCAAGAAAAGCCCAGCGCTGACCTTAATAAATACTTAATCATCCTTCATTTTGTTCATTCATGGAGATGAATTAAGTGACACAACGCAAACAAGTTAAACAACAGGAATGGCATCTCAAATATTCCATCCAGAGCCTCCTTAAAATGCAAGTTACCATGGAGCTGTCCAGTGCAAACGACTGGGGAGGAAGGCAACATGACAGCCCAACATCCCACCCCCTTATACACACAAACACACACACACAGACACACACATACGCAACAACAGCGGCTTCTCTCGCCGATTCATCAGGCCAGAGCTGTGGAAAAGTTCAGCGAGGACAGAAAGGGGAAAATTGAGGGGAAATGAGGGGAAAAAATGAGAATTGAGGGTGAAAGCAGGAGAGGGAAAAGCTGGAGCCCGGCTGGGGGTGAAGCAGGGAGGCCTTCGGCTCGGCAGCCGCAGAGATCTCACTATTCCTAGGAGCGCAGTGTCAACAACGGCCTGTGCACATGGCAGATCCTCTATTTACTTTGGCAAACAGGCTTATGTGCACACACACACACACACACCAGAAACTATGAGCAGCAACATAAAGAGATGTTGCATGTGTTGCAGCCGTACAGAGCAGTTCTATTTCCGCACATTGTGGAAGAAAAGTCAAGCGCGTGGAGTTAGGACTGCGATGGCAACCTGGGCGTTCATCTTCCTCTGCTGAGGAAGGACCTCACAGGCAGCCGGGTGAAGTTTAAAAACCCACGTAATCCCAGACTATCTCAAAATGATACGAACTGCATAAACATTTGGAGTAAAGCGATGACACGTGTCACTTCCTAACCGTCGGTGGTTTCGTGATACAGATGTTTTCCTCTTGTAGCACCATGTGATAAACAGAGCATTGCGTCTCCATTGCACAAAGACATTCGTTCGCACACAAACCCCAGCAGCAACGCGCCGGGACGCAACGCCGCGGCGAGCAGAGGGGCGGGAGTTAGTGATTACTGACCTACACCGGGAGTGAGTCGACCTGCGACGTGATGCGGGATTAATTTGGTGTTAAAATGCACCTAAATTAGTGTGAAGGACAGAACCCCGCCACCGGTTAGAGGAAAGTAGAGAGGTCGGAGGTGTCCGTCCCTTCGCTTTGCATCCAGAAGAGCAGGGAGTGCAGGGTGGACCCCCCCCCCCAGACGGAGTTTACTACGAGGATGACAGTAGCCATGATGGGAGGAAGGAGGGTGAGGCTCCACGGGCCACTCCGTGGCGCCTTCCTACCTGGCTGCTGCTGCTGCTGCTGCAGTGGGGTCTTCACTGCGGGTGACTTGACCTTGATAGGTTTTCCCCCCCGGCTGGACGTCTGGATCCCCGGTTTGCACGCCCCGGGGTTAGCCTGGGGGCGGGGGCGGGGGCGGTCTTGGCTCTGACTTCCTCCCCGCGGTGAACACGAGCCCTCGATGCGCTGCTTCATCTCGTGCGACAGCAAGCGGCCCTTGTGCATCCACGCTTGCATCTTGTTCACGGTGACGCCGTGCCCCTTGTTGCCGCCGCTGGCCGTTTGGCTGTGGCCCTCGGGCGACTCCTGCTTGCCGCCGTGACCCCGATGCGACGACGAGTCGGCGTTGCTGTCTGACGATCCCACGAGGCTGTCGGCCGAGCCGCCGCTCTCGTCGAGCCGCCCGCCGCGGCCTTCGACCTCTTGCAACGGCTCGTCGCTGCTGACGCCATCGTAAAGCACCCGACGCTCAGCCAGCTCCCTCACCCCCGTGGCGTCAGCATCCTCCGTCTCCATGGCAACTTTCTCACCGCTGATTCCCGGATCGGGCACTCCAGCGAGCTGAAAGCAGAGCGAGGGTCCGCCCGGGTACCTCATTGCTCCGTCGCTCGCCGATCGCAGGAGCCGGGGTCGTGCTCCGGTCAAGGGCAGGTCCGCCGTACTCTTACTCCGCAGCCGGCCGATTTTGAATCCCGACTCGGGGGTTCCGCTGATGCAACGCAGGAGCGAGTCGGTGTCAGACCCCTGCTGAGGGCTGTGGTCGCCCCCGGAGGACCAGGAGTCGCTGTCCATGTTCTTAGACAGCCTGGAGCACAGGCTGTCCCTGGAGTGGCTGCTGCAAGAGGAAGCCGCCGGCTGATTGGTTAATCCAGCGCTAATCTGCTGGACATCCATGTTGATATCATTCATAGCATTGATTAGAAGGCAATAAGCCTCTCTCAGCTGGTTCCGGAGCCTGTCTGTCTCCCGGGCGCTGCTACTGTCACCCGGCCGTCTTTTGTCTGCCCCCTCTGTCCGATCCGCATCACTTCTGGCCCTAATTGTTTCATAAAAAGGCAAGATTTTATTGTCGTAGTAATCCTCATCTTCGCTGTCTAACGTGTATCTGACGGTCCCCTCCATGGCGCGCAGGGATGCCCGGTTACTGTCGCAGAGTCGCAGCTCCGTCGGGAAGAATGTCGGGCTCCGTGGCGCGCCCGTTGCGCCGCTGCCGTCCCCTGAATACTCGGGACCGTAACCCTCAACGTTCCGGATTAAAATGTGCTCCTCCGTGTTTTCCGGCGCGCAGGCTGGACGCGCAAAAGACGCGCAAAACGCAGAGTCCGTCTCCAACGCGTGGCTGCTGTCAAAAGTCCAGTTGTGTTCGCGCACGACTACAGCCATGCGCCGGGGGACAGCTCCGTCTCCGGGCTCCGTCTCAGCACTCTCCGCGGCGCCGGCCGGTTCCTCTCGCGGTTTACCGAGCCCGTTACGCACTTCTACCCGCGCTCGATATAAAACGTGACTTGAGTTGTCTCCAAAACCGATCGAATCCCCGACTCGGCACTGCCGCGGAACCGACACGAAGTGTTTACGCTGGACATGCGGCGCTCCCGCCGTGCCGCCCACCGGTGACGGGACCTCGCCACCTAATCCGGTTCCCTGGAGGCCCCCACCTCCCTGCTTCTTCACGGCTTTCTGAAGTGAGACCCCCAGGAGCTCCTCGTTAACCCGAACCCTGCCCCCGCTGCTCCACTCCCGGGGGCGTCCGCCGGCCAGCTCCGCTCCGCAGCGCTCCCTCACGATCACGACCCCCCCGGTTTGCACTACCGTCCTGTCAACGCAGTTGTCGTACGTGCTCATTCTCTCTATGGTGCAGTCCAGCCCCGCGAGCAGCACCACCGGACGAGCCGCGGCGGAGGCTCGGTGCGTCCGCACAACTTTCTCTTTACCTTCTCGGCCCCCGTGCGCCGCGGGAGCAGCGGAGCGATATCCGCCGCCGACCGTCGCTCCTTTCTTGGATGTCTTTCCCCGGAGTTTCGCTAGTAAAGTCGTCCGCAGAGGATCAGCCATTCCTCCCCCCCCCCCCCCACCCCCACCACCTCCAGGTTTCTTTCAGCAAGCTGGATCCAGAGGGAAACCACCGACTGGCCTCTCCTCGCTCGCCGCCGTCAAAGCTCGCCGGGCGGACGCGCTCCTCTCCATTCTCCGCTGTCGCCTCCTCAGTCACTGCGGGCTCCGTGAACTGCACCAGCCCTCCCTCTCTCTCTCTGTTACGCACGCACGCACGCACACACCCACACGCGCTTTGCCCCCCCTCTCCCTCCCTCTCTCATGCGCCTCACCTTCCCCTCGTGTTTGCAACTCAAATGTTTGGAATATTTTTATGGCTCAAAGTTCAGGGAACGTAAAGATCTGTTCTTCAGATACCGAAGATTCGAATCAATCCCGCCTGACTTCAAATAGTTAGTGTAAAAAAAATACATTTAGGCCCAAATATTAAGAGTTCCTTTTTGTCTCATGTAGGTTTGAATATGTATTATACAAATTAAATAGTTATTATATCAATTATACAAATTAAATAGTTATTATATCAATTATACAAATTAAATAGTTATTATATCAATTATACAGTCTATAAAAAGCAAAAACATTAAACTGACATTAGTCTCAGCAACAACCAATGAGGATGCTGCTGAGAGTAGATCATGGCTTTTACAAATGACGATGCAGGTCTGCGTGTGTGTGTGTGTGTGTGTGTGTCTTTTAATGGCTTATCTTCATTAGCAAACACACACGTGCGTGTTTTTTTTTTTGTTAACCTCCTGGTTGCCGCGCCAGCCCAATAGGCTGCATGGTGATGGATCGCCGCTGATTACTGGGCCGACACTTTTATCTGGAGTGTATCTCGAGTAATCCTCTGACCTCTGACCCCGCGTCCTCGACCCGGGACCTCCAGAGCGCAGGAGACAGCGAGGAATGGGATGAAACATGCTTCTCTGCGGCCTTGAGCCATTTGTTTTCTGTTGCGTCTGCTTGGAATGTGCGAGAAACGCTGCAGTGCGTGTGTGAAGGCGCGTGCATGCGCTCTCTGCCTCGCTTTAAGGCGCACGGATACTTTCAATCCTCTCTCACTCTGACTCTCCTGGCATAACTGTGACTCTCTTTCAAAGACAGAATGGTTGAGGGCATTTATTGCCGGTGCCCCCGACAAGCCCCCCCCCCCCCCTTCCCCCCGCCGCCGCTACCGTCAGTAAAACACGATAAGCATCTGTTATTGCTCCGCAGGAGCTGCGCTTAGGTTCTAACGCCTCGGTCTGCCTCCACATCTGACTAGACCCTGTCTGGGCAGTTATTTACAGGTCAAAACCTGCAGGCTGCATATAGTGCGTCTTTGTGCGCGCAGGAGAGGAAAGGGGGAGAGGAGTGGGAGCCGTGGAAAAGAGGGCAGACAGAGATATTCGTTATTGACCGACACGCATTCGCTGCAGGGCACGAGCGGCGCCTTTTTTCTTTGGACAAATAACATCTATTAGTGCAATTTTCATGCTGAGAATGTCTCACATTCTTTCAAATGTGACGTAGGACGCCCCCGAGGTTAGAAGGCAAATCTGCGCGTATGGCATGCGCGTGCGTCAAGCCCAAAGTCGGTTTACGAGGAGACGAGCTCGTGTGTCGAGGTTATTTTTGTGTGCGTTGCTGTTTTGTCAATAAAATAAAAATAAAAATAGTATCAACTAAGGCAAAAAACAACAACAACAACAAACAAAAAACAACAATCGATTGATTGATTGACTATTTCTTCCCAGACGCTAGTTCACAGCGCCCAGATACTCAAGCGAATTAACTCTCATTCCTAAAACAAAAAACGACATTTGTGTCTTGATGTTCTTTTTTAAGACGAACGCCCTCTGAAGGGGCCGCGGTGGCCTCGGTGCTGCAGATAGAAGTCATCCGAAGCAGTTTGTACTGATATAAAATCTGTGCAGCGATGGCGAGGCATCCTTTACGCATGGCGCGGCGTAAAGGATGCAAACACTGCGTTCACCTCTGGAGGCTGGATTCACCTTCCTCTGATCAAAACATTCCTCTAGCAGAGAAGATACAGATCTGAATCGAGATGGAATAAGCGCGTCTGGAGTTTATCTGCAAATGAGGAACCACTTCTCCTTTCTTGTGTCTTTTTTTCTCTCCACCAGTCACTTGCGGCTTTTGTGAGGCCAGCGGCGGAACATCTGCTCAGCTGCCCCCCTTGCAGAAGTTCCTGCCAGGGAGAGGGAGAAAGCCGGCGCATGTTGGGGCCCTGCAGCTGTTGGTGCGCTCCTCCTGAAGCCATTGTTCTCTCTCTCTCTCCTGCCCCAGACAGTTTATGGGTCTTGTCCTTTTTTCCCCCAGTTTGCACCTAAATAAAATTTATGTTCTTTTACTCTGGGTATAAATTAGACTGAATGATCCCACGTCAGCAGCGCTGCTAAGTGCAGCTTTTACATTCCAGAGTCACATTATTGACATAGTCGTTCACTCATATTTCACTGTTGGATAAAAAAAAAAAATCTATTTCTATTTCCAACATAAATGTTTTAATTTCTGATGAATTCATCATGAGGAATTTGGATTAAAAGTACCGCACAGACAAAACAAAATAAATCTTGACATTTTTATTAAGGTTCCTCCCTAAAGTTAAGAGTCCAAGTTAAATTAGCTCTTGTCCGTGCAAAGTGGGATAATAGATCATTGATATGAAGCCAAAAACAGTTCATTGTCTTGAATGAATCTGTATGATGCGGTTTGAACAAACATTATAGCCCATAAAACCTCCACATTATCTCCAAGCTGCAAACATCGTATCCTTTTGTGTAGAAGATGCCAGATAATAAACCTTTATCTGATGACACACGCACACGCACACACACACCGACTGGGTTTGTGTCAAGACTCACAGCAGGAAGACCATATAAGGGCTTTCCTGTGACGATCAAATAACGGCTTTAAAAAAAAAAATCTTATTTTTGATGGAACCAACACCCAAAAACATGTTTATGTTTCAGCAATGTTTGGTGTGTGCTTAAAAATAACAACACGATTAATCAGCAGCGAAGCCAGTCGGCCGTGAACGACGGAACAGTAGAAACATAAAAAACACTTTAAATAACTCTTTGGTTCGGTCGACACAAACAAGGATTGAGATTACAGAATCCACACCGCCGCTGGCTGTCCTCTCCTCATCCGAGACACACACACACACACACACACACACACAGTTCCACAGCATTATCAACATTGACATTTTTATCAGGATGGAGGTCAGGACACTCTTCTCCGGCTACCGTTCCCTATCGTCTCTGGACGTTCCCATTTCTGAGAACAGCCATCATGTGATCAGGATCACAATGTCCCATTGCACGTTCATCATCCCGTTCCTAAAGTCTGACTGGAAACCGCTTCTGTCGCCATGCATGGAAGTGCTGACTTTATTTCTAAAAAGTAAAAAGCACCTTTCTGCTCTCTTGTTTTGTTTCGTCTCATTCGGAAATCTCGCTGACATTTTTATGGTGATTGTTCTTCAATGAATTCTTTAAGCTCATCCAAGTTTCCATTTCTGCAGACAGACCCCACAAGAATGTCAAATTATCAAAAGAAATGACACACACACAGGAAACACAGTGCTGCTGATTGAAAGCCTTTATAGTCCTTGTAGTCTTTTCCTTCCTTTATCTGATTATGTAACACAATTTCATATCTTCGCCAAGACTGAAAACAAATCTTTCCTGGCTCTGCCTCGAGATCTAATCACGTCTTTCCCAGTCCGAGGGTCACCTCTACAAAATGAAATGAAAGATTTCTGCTCTCTAATAAACAAACAATGAAAGACAAACAGTGATGAAAACATTACTTTCTAAGCGAAGGAAGGAACAAAGAACAAACGAAACCGTTTATAAAAAGTGTTTTACGTGGACTTTAGAAGCACCAAATTGCATTTGTCCTCCTTAAAACCTTAGATACTCATATTATGAATGCCTCATTGGCGATAAAGGATCTACTCTACTGTATTTGGATTTCTGTCTCACAGCCGGAAGAATGTTGAGACTCCATGAGGTCTGACTGAATAATATACTCTAATGAAATTCAAAACATTTGGTCCAGACTTCCTCTGGAATGTTAGCGTCCCTTCCTATTTATGTCATAGTTCCTGCTATTTTTAACCGACTGCATTATTAGATCCTGTTAAACCCGGTTGTCCCGTGGCCACTAATACAAACTAGGAAAAGTTTCTCCAAACTCCCGTTCCACGCTTTGACATGTTGCATCTGCAAAAATAGAAATGCCTGATGAAGTAATGGAACCGGTAAAAATGAGTGGGAATCATTTGGAAATATTCTCCCACAATCAGTGGGCCGCACAATATTCTATTACCGTCTCACCAGCATTTGGAAAAGCTGACTCCACGCTCAATGTGAGCCCATGTATGGAGTATCTGCGGTTTGAGGCAGGAGCTTAGATTTCTGTTCACATTCGTCTCATTAGGAGTGAAAGCCGGAACGATGGGTGAGAATATACACGTTTGTCTTTCTGCTGAGCATCTGTTTCACACGATCCGCCCGACTACCGGCGCGAAAAGCAACTGTTTACCTCGAGCACACATCCGGAGGTGGAGCAAAGACAAACCAGAGGGTGTGCTGACATGGAAGGGCCATCCTGAGCTGCTTCCAAGTCACAACGTTTTGTATTAGCCACACTTAGCTCTGTGATTCAGATCAGGGGTTTCCCTTCCATTCCCCGGGGGGGGGGGGGCAGAAACTCGTGACCCTCACTGTCTCCTCGGAGGAGGTCGGCGCTGATGCGCGATTTTAGCTAGACTGTTTCTAATCATTTTAACATTTCATTTCATTTATGGGGGAAAAAAAAACCTTCTGACCGCACCAGCGGAGTCTTCATTCAATACATCAAATAAATCAACTGTTGGTTGGGTTGTCAACAAAGCAAGATTTATTTACAGATTTTATTCAAGCGTCTGCGAAATTAGGAGACAAAGATGTTCCCGTTTAATCAACAAAGGTCAACCAGCAGGGCGAAAAATGCAGGAACACAATCTCTAAAACACAAAGAGGCTGCAGAGGAATGTTGAATCAGAGTGACAAGCGCGCAAGCTGGGATCTGGAATAAAGTTTTCCAAACACTTGGAAGAAAGGAAAAACATTTATTGTGTGGCAAACTTCCAGCTGCAGCATCATCAGCGAGGCGAGTGATCGTTGAACGCTGATGGAGGCGACCTCGCCGATCGTTGCTAAAATCAGTGTGCTGTTGCTGCGGTGCAGAACCAGGTAGGCATTTCAGACAAGGCCAGGCACATGCCTGCAGGGCTGGAATTTTATCAGAGGCATATTTACCACCGTTTCACGTCAACTCACAATGACAGATAGGCCAGGAATTCCTCTGATCACTTAGCTGTTGCAAAGTGGGAACTTTTCCTTTTTTCAGTGTTTGGGAAACCGTTAAATGTTCTCCTCCGCTAACAGGAGGGGTGTACGGCCGATTACCAGGACATTTCCTTCAGAACAATAGAATTCAATGATTTATACATCTTTTAAAACCTAAATCCCATCAACTGAATCAGATGTCAAAAATGATTAGGAAAGTATCTCTATTTTATTCATCTTTTACAGAACATGCAAAGATTTTGGGAATTGTACAATGTTCCACACATCTGATGCGACACACACGAGTCATTTTATTCCAAGCAGTCTCCGCATCACAAAATAACTGATGAAACAAGATCAAAGAGCAGAACTCCCCTCCACACGGTCTCTCTCTCTCTCTCTCACACACGCACACACACAGGTTGTTTTCACAAAGCGCTGCTGATTTCTAGGCTAGCTCAACCGCGACATCTAGTGGCCACAAACCGGAAGGAAAGGGAACTTTAAAAAATGTAATTTCAACAGATTTAAAGTCATGTTTTTTTTCTTTTTAACCTTCCTGTTATCCTTAAATAATATTAACACATTTTATCCTCGGGGTCAATCTGATGATTCACAGAAAATTGTTGACAGAGTATCAGAGACTTTATTAGAATTAATCTATCTTGAAAAGAAAAAAAAAGAAAGAATTATGATGTAGAAGTCTCAAAATCCTGAAAACAGTGTATAAAACATGATACACTGGGATTTAAATGGCTAATTTCTAATCACCGACTTTAGAAAAATAATTGAACACCAACGAAGCTGGGACTGCCTTATGACCTACAATTTAAGATGTGAAGGAGACAGGCTGGTCTGGAAGAGAGGAAGATCCATCTTTAGGATTGAAGCAGGAAGTGCAGGAACGAGAGGAAAGAGATTCGCATGTAAAAGTTAAACATCACAGATAGTCTTTTGACACCAAAGGCTGATAATATGAACTTTGAATTTAGCACTTTTATTTGCTATTTATTTATTTTGAGAGAGAGAGACTTACACAGTTAAAACAGCTTGAGATCAAACTGACCCCATGCATAACAGGAGGTTTAAATTCCAATTATTATTTAAAGGACAGTCACTGTATTACTACTAACACAAAGACAGTGATATTTCAGAGGGATCGTTTTGAATAGACAAAGACCAAACAAGCAAATCACGGCAGCCAGACAGCATACCTTCCTTTCCTGACAATAAAACAGGCGGTAAAACCAAAAACCAGCCCTTTGTTCAATGCATCGCAACACACAGAACGCCTACTGTTCTCCTTCGTGTCTCTGTCACAGTTAACATTTCATTTACTAACTACATGATGCCAGAACACTCGTCTGGTGCATGTTGTAAAGCTCTGGATTCCACTCATGCCTGAGTCCTTGAAAGAGAGCCGGAGAGAATGATGGCCGAGACAAAAATGACTTCCGGGGATTTAACAGAAGCTTCTCGACACATTCCCAGTGGAGATTCCCTAAAAGCAAAAACACACAAAACGTGGAGTAGAAATCTCTCACCATCATCACTTAGAAGTGTGATGATGAGCCAATAACAGACCACAGGGGGTTAAAACGTCATGACGACCCCACGCCTCCGTCTCTCCGTCAGTGAAATGAATGCTGCACAAATATCTAGCTGACATCGTTGCTCGGTTCAGTGCAACAACGGTGTGACAGACACCATAAAGTAAACATCGTCTTATTCCAGGCGGCGACAGCCGGCAGCTAAAATGCCAGTCGATGTTTTTACAGCTTCCCATCTCCTAGAATATTGTGCTAATATCTGTGCGTCTTCCTGGCTGGCGTAAAATATTCAGACCCAGATTCCGCGTCGTAGTTAGTTCAGCGCTCACTCGATCTTCTGCCGGAGGATCCTTTTCTCCTCCTCCACGAAACTCTTGTCAGAGGTCGCTTGTCCCATGTCCCTCTTCCTCTTCTCCTTCTGCTGGAACGATTCCACTCGGCGCTTCTTGGCGGACAGGCCTTCCTCGTTCGATTCCTCATCTGATCGCCAGAGGAGGGTAAGATTAGGACTTTTTAGTGACTCAACGGCACACAGTAAAAACACGACAACAGGCTGCGCTTTGGCGCGACTGAATTTATTTTTATTTTTTAAGTTGCACGCTTTTTCAAAACCACACCAAACTCCATTCTTGCAACACGTTTGGTTCTGCTTCGCACACAGTTTCAGCAGGTAGAGGGTTGAAGGCGCCTCAGGCACTGAAGCCTGGCGTTCGTCACTGTGCAGGTGTGCTGTAATCACAGCCGACACCTGCCTGTATAAATAGATGAGCCTTCTGGCAAGCGTGCTCAACCTGCTCTGTGCCGGTCGGTTTAATAATGCTGCCAGAGTGCCGGCGGCTAGAATGATTGCCTCACTTGTGCAGACGTGGGGAGTAGATCAATAAGCCGCTGACCTGATTCGGAGAGCTGCTCCTCGGTGGGTAAGAAGCGGGCTTTTCCGGTGTGAGCCTTCGGTGCATCTTGTCCATTGTCCTCATAGACGTTGGACCACTTTATAGCCATGTCCATGCCTGGAGGGGGTCCCTTCTTCCTTTCTGGCTCCACAGCGTAGCTCGCAGGAGGGGGCACAGCATTTGTTTTCCACGGCTTGAATTCTCGAGCAGGCTTCATCAAATAAACAGAAAAATAAAAACAGATTTAGTTTTAAATATATTCAGAAATTAAATTCTAATTCTACTAACATTTTTATAGATGGTCCTCAAGTCCCCAAAATAAATTTTGCCTACATGTCTTGCCTACAATACCGGCGGCCTGAATCTCCACGGCTCTGTCTGGAAGTAGCTTTGCTAGCCTGGATGCTAACAGTAAAGCTGTTTACCTCTTCCGGAGGTTTCACGGCGAGAGTGTCCCAGTCGATCTCCTTATTCAGAGGGTTGTAGAGGAAAGCAGGCTTGGACACGGAGCGGAAGAGCTCGTCGGGTTTGGGTAAAGCTGCCCCGCCGGCTGGTCGTTTGGCTCCGTGTTGGGAAGACGGAGCTTCGCTTTCCTTTCGACTTTTCCCATCCTCGTCCGAGTCGCTGCCATCGCTGCTGTCGCTCAAATCAACGTAGCTCGAGAAGAAACCCAAGGATGCCGACTTCTTCTCGTCCGACATTTTGTTGGAGTCGTTAATTTCTTATATTTCTTAGATACCGGTTTCTGTAGAACGCCAAAGAAGCTGCGGGACTTGACTCGGTTCTGTTTTGCCCTCGAACTACGCCATTTTGAAAAATAGTCGTAAAGGAGTTGGGCGGTGTCACGACGACTGTCGCAAAGCTATTTAAAGGGGAAGGCCATAGAGCAGGCTGTCAAGTTGAAACGATATCGTTTTACGGCACACGCCGGACTTCCTTTCAGCGTGAAAATGACTTTTGCAAAATAAAATAGCTTATTTTCACTGTACGTCGTTAAATATTGTCTTCTCATTCTGTCTTGTGGGGTTTATTTTACTCAGCAACTACTGCAGTGGCAGAGAAGAATATTCTTTCTTTTAGAATTCTTACTTTAAATGTTAATTATCGGAATGAACCAAGAATAATAAAGCTAGAATTCACCACCAAGACACGATCTATTATAGAGTATATCTTATTAGACCTTCACAAAGTGAACTATCTGAGGATGTCCAAACAGGTGAAGGGATTACTTATAAAATAAGTTTATATACAGGTTGACCTTAACTATCTCCAGCTTAAAATATACTTTTTCCTAAAAAATAAAACACATACTATCACATTACTGCATCAAAATAACAAATTAATGGCTTATCTTTTCGACTGCTTTTTTGAAATTAACAGCTTTAACAAAATTAGCAGATGTTAAATGTAGATATTTGTCATTTTATTGTAATTATTGTTCAGTGCTATATAACAGCCTCAAAATGTTACCAGTTCTGGAGTTTGTTAGAACAGAAATTACGCTACTTTACCACCGGAGGGCAGCATAGTCCCACCGGTGAGACGATAAGTCCTGCAATAGTCTTTATTGGTTTCGTCACCGTCCACCTACAATGCACTTTTATAAGCCTTTATAAAACATGCTTCATGTTTCTTCTGTACTTTTATTGCATGAATAGATTATTTGATCTCTGGAAATCCACGAATATTAAACATTTTAACTTATTATTTATTACCTCTCCTGAGTTAGAATGTTATTTGTTGTTTATTTTAGCCTTGATGGCAACTGACACTGAAGTATCTTTTTCAGCCAGAGGTAATGACTAAGCATAACCTCTACTGTCTCAAGTCTTTGCTGCAAATCCCGAATCATCTTGATAAGATGGCTGCGACTGCGAGTGTGACTGCAAATTCTTGGAACAAAGCATCCCTTGTTTCCTCTCTGCTCAGCTGCACTACAACAAAATATTTATATAAAAAAAAGGTAGATTAAAATAAAAGCTGTTTCGAGTCAAGCTCTTAAAACGAGGCTAATTTGTGCCAGATTGATGCACCACTATCAAGAAAATTATTCCTGATACGAAATAATTAAGTCATTTAGGCATTTAAAAAAAAAACCCTATTAGAATCCATGGTGGCTTCATTTCAAATTTTAGTCTCAATGCCATCCAACCCTTGGGCAGCATTGGGTTCCATTGCTCCCATATGATCTGAGGAGTTCTGATAAACAGACCATTCTCCTGTAGTATTCTTGCCTTTTGAACACGTTAATCATCCTGAGATTCAACAGAATTGATGGGAAATCCAGGACGGAGGATGCAGCCGGCCCTTCCCCTGCATGCTTTTTGTCTGTTCTCGGCAGAGCTTGACTACGACGTGTGAAATTCCCCATGGAGGCGAAAGGCCACGCCTCCTCACGTGCCTGTTTAATATAGCCATTCATGTCTTGAACGTCTTTATTTTATCCATAGGCTTACTTCATGTCAGGACGCATCTTTGACAGCATATCAACGGGCCGTTTACTCAGCATTAGCAAATAAGCCGTAGGCGGCTGTTTCTTTTTTTCTTTTGATCTCCATTATTCATCCATTATTATTTCCCCCCCCCCTAAGCAATAAGAGAGAAATCGACTTTAGTCTTTATCCTTGGACTAAACCCTGTTACCTGTCAGAAAATCCTGTATTAGATGTTATCTGTCTGCATTGCCTCTCCATTAACGACACATAATAGAATCCTGAGTTCTTGATTGTGATAATCATGTTTTAGAGCGTTACCCTCACAGCCCACTTTGGGATTACCCAACAACACCTGCAGAATAATTCAGTTTCTAACAATAATTCAGGGAAAGTTTCTGCTCTTTTTTTTTTCAAGCCTGACATCTTCTTCCTCTGGACGGAAAAAGGGAAGTTAATAAGAAGCTATGCTGCATTCGTATTTAAGTTAGATGTTCACTTAAATGAGCTTTTATTAATGTAAACCAGAAGAGTTTAGAAAGACTATCCTCAAAGCTGCGACTTCTGGCTGTTGCCCCTGAGGTGACCTTTGACCTCAGGCTGATGGAGCGGGAAGACACACACGGGAGGAGGAACGGTGACCTCAAAAGGAGTTCATGAGAACAGACACAAGACATCTTAAATGGAAAAGTCTGATGAGGCAACCATCATCTTTAGACATGGACTGTGGTTAGCTCCACCGAGGTGGGTTTATGTGATCGCCAGCATGCGTTTGTCCGTCCATCTGTCTGTTAGCAAGATAACTCAAAACTCTGGACCGATCTCAATGACATTTTCAGGAAATGCTGGGAATGTTACGAGGAAGAGATTGTTAAATGTTGGTGATGATCCAGAAGAGATCATGGATTAGTTTGAAATTTTCGGTACCATTGCAGTCGATGGAGCTTCAAAATTTGTTTGGATCCAGAATAATATTAGGAAAAACGATTACATTTTAACATTGAAAACTCAATTTCTGGAATCAAAAATCGGGTACAAATACACGTGTATAAAGATACCAAGAACAGTTTAGAACCTTTTGATGATGATCCACATCACCATGTGGACGGTGCAAATCTAATTAGGTCTGTGCTCTCTGAGTGCTTTTCTAGTTATCTTTTAACTCGGGCTGTAACATACACATGAGGTGGTCACTGAACACATCTTTTCGTTGTCTGGTCCAAAATCAACGGAAGATATTTATTTTATTTAACCAGAACAATCACTTTCAGCATGTACACTATCAATATAAAATCAAACTGCGTAGATCTTTAAGCCGCTAAGTCATGGAAAATAGCACAGTCTGCCTTTTTAAACTCGTGTTCATTTATCAAACCTAATATTTCATTTCATTTCCCTCATTTTACATTTATCGCCATTCCACAGCGCTCTGCCACCGAAGGAGATGAATTCAGTTGTTAAAGCAGCACCTGCACAAATCACGCTCACCTTTTCCTCCAGTACTCAGTGCTCTACTATATCTATCATCTCCACTATTATCGTTTATCCACGCTAATCAAACAGAGATAGAACTCATTGGCAAAAAGCTCAGATGGAAAAATGTGTTGTCGTGACTTGTTTCTCCATCAGAAAAGAAACTCAGCTGGAGTCAAAAGGCTGCATGTCGAATATAAAACACTTTTAGATTCCCATGTCTATATAGATAGAAAAATATTCTATCTATATTTTCTGTAGAAACATAAAACCTTTTTCAATCTTCAACCTTCTGAGGATCTCGTCCAGGTTTTTAATTCCTTTCTTTGCGATCGATCCGGGCAAAGTATGCATCCACATCCTTCTCTGAGCTGCGCACACACACCCACACACACTTTCCACCGCAGTGTTTCCTCTGGTCACCGAATACTCAGTGCAGTTTCAGACCTGAGAGGTGGTATTCTTTGGCTTATTACATTAACTCGAGGCTCTGTTTGCGTCGTGTGGCCTGTCGAGGCTCGTGGTTGGAGGCCGGATCCAACTGATGTGGCAAGAAGCGAGAGAGAGAGAGAGAAGAAAAGAAAGGGTTTCTGGGAGAGAGAGAGTTGTAAGCTCTGGGTCAAAAGGACACGTTGTGGGCAGGAGGTGGGTGTTAGGGGATGATCATCCCTATCACATGTTCCACAGTGTCCAGCAGCGTGGACAGCTGTGGGCTGAGCACTGCTTTGATATTCATTGCCCTCCCTCCTGAAACTCCACAACATGCCCGTGCAGACACCACAAACGCACGCACACACGCACACACACACACACACACACACACACACACACACACACACACACACACGTCATTAAGCTCTGTCCGGGAGGGATGTTTGCAGAAACGGGTTATCATCGCCTTTAATGCTCCGCAGTTTATGTCAGAATGATAAATGATTACTCCTTGAGGTAAACTTTGCGTTTATTAGGAGTTTTATTGTCTTGGCGCTGAGTTGTGTTAAAACATGTGTGGAGAAAAACCCCAACCATTTCTGTGGGTTAGATGTAATATTGATCTTTTTATTTCCCAAACAAGGTACACAAATCTGTTCATGAAGGTTACACCAAACCCTGATATTCTTATTTTTGACTGACTACATTTGAGATTATCCAAAATATATAATAAAATGTTATAGAAATAGAAATGGAAGTGGGTGTATCATGAAATAGTGCCATTTGCTTTTAAAATCACGTGTTGATGTTTCAATTAAATAAAAATAAAGTGTTAATTTGGAAGCTTCGGATGGTCATATTCTCACTCATTATGCCATAAACTAGTCTGATCTGCTGCTGACAAACTTTTTTCTAGACTGGAACAAGGATTTCGTGACGGGCACATTTGTCTTGTGAAATTGACAGATCATTTCACTCGTATTAAGCCATTTCCCCTCTAAATTCCACACCAACGTGTAATGTTTGAAGGGGACCCCGACAGATATTTGATCCACACAGAGAGGCACCCACCATGGGTTCGTGCTCGAACCCTTCTTGTTGTGAAACAGCGGATTTATCTACCCAATCTACGATGCGGTGCATCTGCTGAGATTAGATACCAGTAGCGTGAGGTCAGATGAAGGGTTTGCCCTGATTTGATTGTTCCTTTTCTGAGCCTTCTCCTACTGTACGTCTGCTGCCTGGTGGGGTGTGCAGCAAAAGGACCAGGAGCACATTTCACACCTTGAGGACAGTTTGGGGGGGGGGGGTTGGCAGCACCTTTGATGAATGGAGTGCACCTGCACTAAGGGTGGAAGTCCCCAATACCCCTGGGGTACAGATCAAGACAGGGTAATCCTCCTTACTGTCCCTGTTCAGTATCACCATCCAATCATATGCTCAGAGGACAAATGCCTTGTACGAAACGCCTCGTCCTCTCTGATGTCGGAACTGCCTGCTTCTCCCGATGCCCATGGTGAACCCTGAAGCTCTCGCTGTGGGATTTTCTGACTCATTAGCTCTGCTCGGTCGAGTGGAGCAGCCTGCGGATTCCTTCCAGCCAAGTTCATCAACCTGGCCGGCGGCTCCAACTGCGAGGCGATAAGACAGAGGGAGCTCCAGCCATCGGACCCCGCCGTGACTTTGTTTAGCATGAAATGAGACGAGGAGGAAGGGCATAACCAGGAGTCCAGGGAGGAGAAGATAGGGGTCTTAATCCAGGCTTGCCGATGGACTCTAATGCAGTGCAGCGTACTTAACACGGCTTAGCCGCATAGTTACAGGGGAGTTAACGCCTGCTAGTTAAACTTTGGCAGCAGGTGTCTGTTTGACCCTCGGTCTGACGTGTCCTGTTGACCTGCACGGTTAAGACGTGTACAGATCAACATGAAATGAAGGGGGACGCCTTTTCACAACCGCATTCCCAAAAGCTTTACCGCCGACTTGGGCCATTAGCCGACTCGGTTGTCTTTGGCCCCGCATGAGGCAGCATCTTTGGCTGGATCCTTGAAGAAGTGCAACAACCCGTTCATAAAATGCCAATCCTGTAAGAATTCAGATCTTTAGGTGTACGTATTCCTTCCACTGGGGCTGTTGCCCAGTTTTCCCTGACCTTTCTTTTTTATCCTATTCTATTTCTGGACTTTTGAATGTTGTTTGCAAACATGTGACTTGCACTGCAAAACCTTTCTCCTAAAGGAAACAATTGCAGCAAATATTGTATTTTCTTAAACAAATTTCTTGTATTTAACTATTACAATGTAATTACAGCATCAACTCACCAGGGAATAAGTACTACCATTACTCCGACTACTACCACTACTACTACTACTAATAAGAATATTAAAATGACAAAGGAACAATAATCATTATGCAATTTAAAAACAAAAAAAGTACAAATACACAAATGGTACTTCCTGTTTCCCCCTCTTTGTTTTGTTTTACAGACTGATAAGTTCTTATTTAAATACTTGGTAGGTCTCCCTGTCCCAGATTGCATTGCAGTTTACAGCATGTCACTGTACGACGTTAATAGAGCAGAATCCCGTTCGGATTTCGCTGTGAATCTGCATCAAAGTTTTACAGTGTATTTGTCTTGGCATTGGATCCGTTTTTTGTGTGAGAAAAAACAGGCTGACAACAGGGCCTGTACAGAGAGAGCTCCTACGAAAAGGAGAAGATCAAGTGTCCTTGTCTCCATGCTGTAAATAAATGCAACGGAATTAGAGCAAACACACGGCCAGTCCCTGGAATGAGAGCGTGAACATTTAGCCCAGAAACACAACACAAAGAGAAGAATGAGACGATAAGGAGCGCGGCAGCTTTTCTTTCCTTTTTTTTTTTTACTACTTGTGTCACATGACGGTTTTTGCAGAGCCATCTTGTTTCACTTAGATGCATTCCCAACAATTTGGTGTTCGTTTTCCTTTGTGTTGTCCAGGGGAGAATGCAGTCAGTGTGTGAACCCACCAGCAGGCACTTCATGGAACATGCGGGGCACAGATAATAGCTGGAAGTCTTCATGGGGAGTTCCATTTCCTTTCTTTCTTTCTTTCTTTCTTTTTTTTTTTTTACACCACAGGCGAATCATTTAGTGGAAATTGTTCACAGATCTTAACTCAATCAGCGTCGTGACAAAAGCGTTTCTTCGTCTCGTTCGCGTTTGGACTTTGAATATATTCATGTTCTCTTCCTTTTTGTCTGTGAGGAGAAGAATGATCTGTCTGCCATATCATTCTTTTGGCATCTGTTTCTCCTGACATGTTAAAAATGGACAGGAATGGATATGAATGAAAATCTCAGGATTTTCAGGCCTTAGCTTTACCTTAAATGAAAAGTTAGACATTTTGCATATGTCTAACTATAAGATGCGTGTACTGACTTTCTTCCCAAGTATTGTTTTGGATATCAAGGTAAAAGCTAAACATATTTTCACCCACAATTTTACTCATGAGATATTAATATACATTTAGCTCATATATAAAGAGATAGATTAAAGAGATGATTCCAAAGGTTATTTTGGGAAACTTTTTTTTTCCTGTCTTCTTATGTAACAGCAGCTGACATAACCGAAGCCTTGGCCAGTTTAATGTTTGGGTTTCCATCAGCTCTTGTGTCCAGCAGAGCCAGTCAGCTCAAAACAGTCTGGAAGCCATAACGGTGATGACCTCAGTGATGTCTCTTATCCGTCTAGACTGCTTGGAGAAATCTTTTATTTTAAGGTTTACAACAGGATATGTTCCCAGATAGTCATGTTGTTTTAATCACAGCTTGAGAAATAATAAGTACAATACATTTATGAAACTGCTTTTCATCTGTGAACATGCACGAAGATAAAGTGTCCTGCTGTGCCACACTGAGCTATCTATTAATATAATATTATACTGGCAAGTTCCTGACTTTTTAGAATGCAAGTCAAATCCATTGTTTTGTGTTTTCTTTTAAATATTAAGTACGGGGGGGTGGAAATCAGGTCATTTGTCTTTGAGATGCTCACAAGTCATCCAAAATGAATCTCATAGCTCTGCACTGGAGTCCAAGTCCATTGTCAGGGATCAAAGTTGATTTGATTTTTATCACTGACTTGTTCAAAACGGGTTTTTGAAACGCATATACTGTGAAGCATCATGTCTACAGATTAATCTAATATACATGCATACAGATGAGACAAACAGGCGAGGCCCCACCCACCCCCTCAGATGTCATTAATACCCAAGAATGGAGTTCTTTATGCCGATGGAAATACTTAATCTCTCGTCCTTTCTAATCCAGGATGTGATCTCATACGTGGTCTTTTATACCTACAGTTCAGTGTTTTCCAGCCTGCACAGCATATACATATGAGGTAAGAGTGAGAGCCAGCCATACCAAACCTGGCTCGAATAGCACCCACATGAGCTAGTTGTGATTGTCCCTCCATTGTCTGGTGCCTTGCTTTTTAACCTGTGCCCTGGCTGACAGGTGGCATCGCTTCGCCCTAGTGGACAGAGAGGCGGCGGGGCAGAAAGCCGTGAGCTATTTTTTGCTTTGGTGAGGGTCAACGGGTGACACTGAGCAGCTGATGGATGGAGAAGTGCTTGAGCTTAAACTAGGCCTGGCATGAGGGGAACAAAAGGTCCTTACCACCTATAAACTGCTGAAAATGGAAACATGGGGCTTGATCTGATGGTGGAAGTGGACATTTACTATGACAATTAAATATATTTTTACCTTGAGGCAATGGCTCTTTAATTAACATCTTTCACCAAATAACAGAGACAATTGGTGAGCATAGTTTCCCCAGGAATTAGTTGATGCATAGATTAAAGCTGAAAAGAGGGTCTTGTAAAAGCCTACAAAATCAGAAAGCAAATGATAGTGGTCCCAGCACTAAACCTTGTGGGAGCCCGCCTCCGAGGTTGCCCTTTCTAGCTGAATAGCCTGAGTTCTGTCTTCGGTGCAATAAGAAAGACGGCCTTGTTTTTTTGTCTCGATGGAGAATATATTTGATCAAGCCCAAATTACTCACAGCCTAATAGTTCGACCTAGTGTTACTGAAGATAAGAGAGAAAATGCCTTTCAAGTCATTCTTTTGACCCTCTCAAGAAATGAAATCTGATTTTGTATGAGGAACATTGTAGTAAGGAAGCATAAAGCCTCTCTCTGTTCCACAGCCAGCTCCTGGGAGAATTCACGCCAGACAGAGAATCAGCTCCAGAGATGAAAGTGAGGTCAAGGTGCCCCCCCCTCCCCTCCCCCTCCCCCTCTCCTCCCTAAATCAGGCTTCTCCCCTGGATCCCTTCTCTTCCTCTCCTCCAATCTCCTCTCTCCTCATCCCAAACAGAGCGCAGTCAAAGCTCTGGAAAATGAGGGCTAAGGATGCCAAGGAGGAGTTGTGTTTGCCATTCTTTGTCCTGAATGATGACTCATCTCCAGGTGTCTGAACTACCTCATTTGTTGGGATGAATTGATTATTTATAGGTTTTACACATCATCAAGTCTATAATTGTGGCGTGTTTTATTTGAGCTGTGCATTATGGAGATCTGACACCGCCTCAAGACATGGAAACCCCTCTAAGAAACAAAACACAAATGGAAAAAACAAACTGTTTGTGTGGAGGGATTGGTGTTGCCGGGTAAACTTAGAAATGAAATGAACTATTACCTACAGATACAAATACACATTTGGCTTGATGCTAGAAATTGTCTGTGTATTTTTGGTTGAAGCTGAAAATACCTTGTGGTATTACTGGATCCTGCAGCCGAGACCAGATCCCAACCTGGGTGTTGGGAAGCCGCCGCCGCCTTCTTCGGATCACAGCGGCGAGATGACTCCAGACCCCAGGCTCCTTCTTCTGATGGATAGGTCGAGGTTTAAAGTTCAGGTCTCCAGCTGCGCTGCCTTCATGTGTGTGATTCAGTTCGTCACCACATGGAGTCGGTTCCTTTTAGTGCTGCACCTTATTTATTTTCATGTAAAATCATGTAATAGAAGATAACATCATCTCAGAGACGATGCGTGAGCTCACCCGAAGTATGAAGGCGCTTTATTGTGTGTAGTTATATGAACCTTTTAAGATACGAGACTTATTTCTGGAAGTATCCAGACCCTTCTGAATGTTTAAACCTCATTATTAAGTGCGTTTTTATCTAGACGTGTGTGTGTGTGTTCCTCCCCGATGCCCTCTCTCCACCCCACTTAACCCCCCAAAGGGACTTTCCCGACACACTCCCAAACCGTCTCTCATCCCAAACACCCCCTTCACCTCAGACTACCTGCCCCCCCTTCCCACTGCCCACATGCTCGAACACACACTCTTACATGATATGTTGTCCCAGCTATTGACTGCTCTATAATCCGCCATCTGTTGAGCACTCTCCCAGCTGTTGCCCACTCTTTCCCCACTCTGCAAAATAACAGACCTCGCGGTGACACGCTACACAAGGAAGAACTGCACAGGGCTGTTCCTGCTAATGAGAGGCAAAGCCATGTTTAGTGTCGAGCCAGTTTGCAGGTACAGCGTCATCTGTTAAACCCAACCACGCAGACACATGTCAATGGACCACTTTCCCTCCTCACAGTTCAATGGCTTATTGACCGGCCGTTTGCCCAATGAGGCATGTTACGTCGAGATGGTTTTTGAGCTGAGCTGATTTTCACGATGTCTGCTGCACGGTCACAAGACAGCGTTTTGTTTTACGCTCTATCAGCCGCGGAGCCTCCTCTCCTTCACTTTCCTGTTTTCCTTCACCAACCCGATTGACTTTGGCTTCTGTCTGATCCTTCAGGGCTAGAAAGTTTCCGCTCACCTCCCGTTTTACGAGCTGTTACTGTACTATGCTTTCTTGAAAGGCAATACGCTCTCCCATTAGGACCCGGTTTGAATCCAAGGCTTCCAGCGGGAAGCTCTGGAGCTGAAATCGGAAGTGTGCAGGTAGGAGTGCATTGGGCCCGTGGGACCGGAGCAAGCGATTCAGCTGAGCCCAGATTAAGTACGTACCTGTTCAAGAGAGATTAAGAATGCGTTGTTTCCAAACTTATAGCACCTTTTGCATTATGCAATCTTTGGTCAAATGGATGGACAACATCTGTGAAGACATGCTTCTTTATATCGGGTCATGGAAAACATTCCAAAACTCTAGAACACTGGACCATTGAGCTTCATGGTGATTCTGGTTTGATAACAGCACATTTGCCAGTATTGTATAAGTTTGAAAACTGTAGGAGGGGAATACCACATGTTTCAGGAGGAGGTCAGCGTACACTCATCTGTGTCTGCATGTTCCTCAGGAGGAAAAGAGTTGATCTGATTCTGATTATCTGACACCAGCAACTCTTGGGCCTAAAGTTCTTGTGCACAGTGCACAATGGACTGTTTAGTACACATCTGGAAATGTGGAAAAAAAAAGAGAGAAAATGCATCTTGAAAAGTTTGCTGTAAATCTGTGAACATAGTTGGTTGAAGAAGTTTTATGGGATGCTATAATGAAACGCTTTATCTAACCTTTTAGTAGAACACGAAGCCTTTTAACATTGTTTTTTGTAAATTAAGGTTTTATCAATTTGACACATGGATTCAGACGAATCCAAATGTTGACCAGTCAGCAAACGGCAAACGCTCTGCCTCTCCTTGAGAGACAGCGAGCCTCCTCTCTCTGTCTCTGGGCTTCGCTACAAACCGATCATGTAATTCATTTGCTCACGACATTGATTCATGATCTTGTCAGAGAACCAGTATCTTTCGACATTTTTTTTTTTTTTTTTATTGGACGTGGAAGAAAACATCTGGTCGAAGCATTGCTATCCTAAGGCGCTGGCTGATGGCAAAGCCAGCAAAAGAGAGAAAGCGAGGGAGGAAAAGAGAGCGAGAACATCCTATGCAAGTTCTTCCTCCGTGGAAACAACTGACTTTGATGAAGAGGGGGAAGAGAGTTTGACTCACTGTTGCAGAGACACACAGACCTCCATAGCACAAAACTGCAGCTGTCTTGTTTGCAGGCACCAAAGAAGAATGCTTTTCATTTACCTCACAGTTTATAAGGGTTGGCAGGCTCGCTTGGAGTTTCCATTTCACTTTCACCTCCCTTATATTGCTCCTTGTTTAGACATTGTGACTCTTCGCAGCAACTGTCCCTCTGCAGGTCTCAGGTTAAAAGACCCCGCACGCTCCACCTGGGATTACAGGCAGGAACCGTCTCCTCGTAGCATTCCCCCAGTTCCCTAAACGGCAAACCATATGGACCCCCTCTTCATCTTCTGAGCTTGCAGACAGGCTGTGTACGTCTGGAAGAGGATGTTGGGGTGTGTTTGGTGGAGGGGGGGGGGGCAGGGACCCACAGAGATCTGCTTGTTCAAGACTGATTGGCTAACCTTGATCGGGACCTTGGTCAAAGCGCATTTGTCTGGAAAAATCAATGAGCGAAATAAACAAAAGGGACGGTGTCATTTCCAAGTGCAAAACACGCCAACATGCGTGTTCAGGTTACAAAGGCAAAGGTTGTTTTATCCAATCAGGGCCAGAGTGAAAACCGTCATTACTTTAATCATTCAATTAATGAAGGTTTTATGCACAAAATTGTATCTGTGGGAAAAACTTGCCAGATGGAGGTGATGAGGAAACCCTCCCCAAACTAAATGGAATGCGACCTACCTGGTACAGCTCCATTGTATTTCATATGCATGAAGGAATTTATCAAATGCTGGTCTGTAACATAAATAGTTTTGCTTAAAAAGTCTGTTTCAGGCCAAAATTAGTTATCTCATTATATTTTAAACAGCAAAATAACCCCCAGAAATACCATCAGATCTGCAGCACCTTTTTTTTTTTTTACGTGTCAGCAAACATCATCAGGCTGCACCTGCTGACCTCCGGTTTCAGACATGATGTGGACTCTGCGTCTTTCTTTTTTGGTTTTGTTAGAATGACGTGTCAAGCAGAGCGCGCTCTGCCCTGGTTAATCAGCACATGGAATCAGAACTATTACAACCAAATAAGGTCGATCCAGCCGTCAGAGTAGCCAGAAAGCGTTGATGAACAAAAGACAATCGTCTATTTGCGATGTCACGAGTGCGTAACGAGTGAAATCCAACACCGCCAGCTGGCAGGAGTCTCGCTCGGGTGAAGACGGGTCCCCCTCGCATCAGGGCAAGTCACGGCACATAGCGGAAACTACCGCCCGGAGGTACGGCCGCGCCGCGCAGAGCGCAGAGCTGCAGTTGTGTTGGAGAGGAAACGAACTCGGATTCTCCGCTTCCCCGCACGACGGTCGCGTTAACGCCGCAACAGCCTCGACCAGCCGCTCACCAAGGCAGCTTTTACGCATACATGCAACTTTTTGCGCGTCTCCACATTGGATAGAAAAAGCTTGATCATTGCGCGCCGCAGAGCGCAAATGCTCCGAGTGGCTCGGGTTTGAACGACTTGGAGAGATCTCTTCTCCGGGACAGCGATACGATGAGGACATTCTGAGGCGGCTTCCTTCCAAAGTCCACTTTACGCGCGGTTTGGCTGCTGCCGAAGGGTTAGCCCATGAGCAGGCATCCTCTTGAGCGCGATTCTGTTTTCACCCAGATCTCTGCTGCCTGGACAAATGCATACAAATGCATTTAGGAGCTCAACGGACAAGGAGTGGACACGTTTCCGCGGCAGCAACGTAAGTGCGCGTTCCGGTTCGGTTTAAATGCTGTGCAGATGTTCGGATCCTGACGCGCGTTCTGCCAAAGCAGATCTTGGTCTGAAATGTCTCTGGAGGACTTCTGGCTCCTTGGCATCCGTCCCATTGAACCGATTCCCCACAGCCGCAGTGCTTTTTGCCACCAAAACCTCAGTGACAGCATTTCCTCTCTCCTCTTTTTGAAAGCTGCCGTGTTATTCTTGCAGAATTGTGCAAAAATAAATCGTCTTGCATGGATTAATTTGACTTTGTAGAGAATCTACCTTTTTCTTTTTTTTTTTTATCGGTTGATCGTTTTAAAAGACGCTCACAACTCAGGAGTTGTAAACGCGCACGACTCTGGGTCCACGAGTATGCCAGTGCGCAATGAATGAAATGGGCTCGGATGCTTATTCAGCACGTCTATTGCTGTATTCTGCATTTAGGCGTTTAATGAGTTAGTCAAACTCTGTCAAAGTGTTTAGGCTTGAAATGGAAGAAACTATATTTAGTGACTTTAACCTAAACCTTCCTCATGGAAGTGTTTAATATTGACATCCTCATTGGAGGTTCTGTTGCCATGTTGCATTCAGCTGGGACCGTGGCCAGAAGTTTGCACTGCTCTGTAGGCCACATAACAGGAAATGCGTTTTCTTCAATCAGAAGTGAAGTTGGCTGCACGTTTTCAGATCTAAAAAAAGAAAAGAAGAAGAAGAAGGAGCAGAAACCACAATGCATTCTGTTGCTCTAGAAAACAAAGCGAGCCTGAAATCCTTCCGAGGTTTCCTTTTCACCCCTTTAGAGACGAAACATGAAAGCCTGACGGTGGCGAGCTGGGAAGGAGTGTGGCCTCCCTTGAATTCTCTGGAGAGTGAGTGTGCATGCACCACTGGTTAACTGGCTGCTGACCCCCAGACAATCACCCACTGTTCACCCCACTGCTGCTCCATTGCAGGCAGTGGCTGAGTCATATATCTGCTTCAGGTACCGTGCACTTGACTGTGAGCGTGCTTTCCCCTCAGCGCTGTCTGGCCTTTCCCATAAAAAGCCGATGATGAAAGTTTCTCAGGAGGTGCAATGCTTTGCACGGCGGCGTCCTGGAGTAACGGCCGTGACACGTGGTGCACCGGTGCTTTCATGAGCAGTGAAGGCTAGATTTACACGAGGATGCATATATATATATTAGTAGATTATTTACACACGGTTAATTTGAGCTACTTTCTGTATGAGGGGGGCACGGTGGGGTAGTGGTTAGCGCTGTTGCCTTACAGCAATAAGGCACCGGGTACGAATCCTATCAGTGTGGAGTTTGTATGTTCTCCCCGTGTGGGTTTCATCCAGGTACGCCAGTTTCCTCCCACCTCCTAAAACATGGAAATTAGGTCTGTCTGGCGCAGCGATGCGCTGGCGACGGGTCCGGGGTGTAGCTCGGCCGTATCAATCTGGGATTGGCTCCCTTGACTGATTTTATTTGTCCATGTGTTTTGTAAAACACAGGCAATCACCTCAAGTTCTTTACGCCACTCAATCATTTAATGGTTGATAAAAACGTAGCTGCATAGGAAACAACCTCTAGATCTCCCTGTGGACATGTTTTATGAGGATCTACATTTTGCCCCATAATCACATCTACCTATAAAGAGTTGGCTAAAGTGGAAAAAGGTGTTGACTGACAACAACAAAAACATGTTATCAGGAGATGGGTAACTGATAAGTATTCAGCAGTGACCGACGAGTGGGCTCACAGGCCGCCCGCTTTCTGCACTCCGGCGGCTGCAGGGTTTCTGACTTGTCTGAGGGACTGAAAGCGTTTTACCCCCGGGGCATCTGCAGGTCCCTCGCAGCAGCAAAAGGGCAAACCAATAAAGGTTGGGAGGAAGTTTACTCACAGCCCCTTGTCCGCTCCCTGTCTTGTGGACTCAGTAAATCTTTACTTTGCTCTGCAACGACCTCTTGACTCCAGCCATCCTTACGAGTGACCGCAAACACATTGCATGCTCTTCGCCTCTGCACCCAGATTTGAAATATTGGCTCAAGTAAAATCAGGTTCAGATTTTTTATTTTTTATTTATCTGTTACTTTGGAAGTGCATTAAACCTGGAAAGTATCTAACGCCCTGACCTTAGAGGAATATCAGGTAGGGAATGGAAATGCTGCTAATGTGTTTTGCTGATGGCCGTTTGAATGTCTGGAGAAGAAACGGCCACTGAGTCCTTTCATAATGACGTGATCCTGACCGAGATACAGGTGTGAAAGCTGAACGCAGCCTATAGAACCAGACTTTGGCCAGTGATGTGGTTATCCAGGTTGGCAAAGGGAAGCATGTGATACCTGCTTTGCAAGAAACTCCTAAGTTTTCAATTAAAAACACTTTCTTGGCTCACAAAGGTGTGTGATTGCGTGCAGTCCCGAGTATAACCTTGAGGGATCTGCAGTCGGTTTTGTTACAACCGGACGGACATCTTGGCAAAATGGCCGACATTCGCCTCAAATACAGTTCTCTAGAGCGCCGTTAAATTTGATGTGTCAGTCATTGCCTTCCCTCCGTTTTGAACCCAAGTCCAGCTCAAACCGGGATTCCATTTCTGTCGATGGAGGTTAGGTGGGTGTCCTCTCTGTAAACCTTGACTTTCTGAATAATTTTGAAATAAATCAATATTTTTCAGGAAAGCAAGCTTTCCAACGCCAACGGGTCGGCGATGGAATGGCACATATCATGTGATTTGCCTAAATAAAATCCTCCCAAGGATCTTTCCACCAATGAAAAGAGCCGCTGCTGGATTTTTACCCCCACAGAGATTAAAAGCAGTTTCGACGGTATCCCTGCCCTCTTTGTATATTCCCTTTTTGAAGTGAAACATTTCAGAGTTGCTTGGGTAGATTAACAGCTTTGCATGCTTTGTTGCTACTAATGGATTTGGTAAGTGGCCTGCCAAATTAGCCATGTAAACAGTATACTGTGAATGTCACATCCCCCCCCCCCCCTACAGACACCAGTGATGAATGTAAGAAAATAGTTTCCCTTTCCTTATGAGGACTGTAAACACAACTTAAGTGAAGCCGCTCCCCTTTGCCAAGCGCTCTCCGTTTGCCTCGCTCAGCCTTTTCCTCGCTTGAATGGACCATTGTTAGGGATCCAGGCTAATTTCGAGGAGGTGGGTGAGGGGGTGCAAAGCGAGATCTGTTACTTCTGGAATGATTCATTGCAGTGGGGAGTTTTAAGTTGTGATTATTTATAGGCCTGACATGACACCCACTCCCCACATAGTGGTATTTCCCTCAGTCAACAGAGCTGTGTTTGGGGAGCTTTGTCTTGCTTTCAGCAGCGTTTTCCATTCACCGAAAGGACTGGAAACCATGTCATGGCGTACCGTCAGGGACAGAGACCGAGATTTACCTCAGGATATAAGACACCCGTGGCTCTGCATGAAGCCCGTGTCTCTTGTATGTCCCCTTTGTATGATAAATGACTTAAACAGGGTGAGGTAATAAAGTCCATCAAGGGGTGCTGAGACAAGTATAGGCTGACAAATCGATTGAGGTTCTGGAGAATTCCCACCAGTTATATGCTGAAGCAATGACGCATGCTCTGTGGCAGAGCTTCAGGGACGCCTTACATTGGCCTCAGCAGTGAGATTGTGACAGACAGACGAAAAACGATGTCTGAAGCATTGACACAACGGAAGGGACTGTTGGGTGAAGCGGAAAGTACAATAGTAGCAGTAGTACTGGGTACTTTTAAATCTTGTTGTCTCATCATCTTTGTAATTTTGTCCCTTTGGTCTTCTCTCAACAGATAATTGCTCTCATGTATTCCCTATTTCACTTTATTCTATTGCCTTTTTCCTGTCTGTGGAATGTCACACTCCGTTTCTGATGGGAAACGGGTGACAGTCGAAGCTCATACATTCAGTTTGTCGTGTTGGTTTCTCTCTCTCTCTCTGTCTTCCGCTCATTCTCTCGCGTTTTCTCTTTTTGTCTTGATCGAGTCGGGTCACATCGGAGCGGGACGATAAACATGAACAAACTGTCTATATGGCGCGGCATCAAACAGTGCCACGTAAACGCTGGTAGCAGCTTCCTTGGGTCATGTGGGCCTCAAAAGTCACGAGGGAGAGATGCTTGTAAGACAGTTAGCGTGCTATTGGTAACCGACGTAGCCGTAAAGCAATCGCTGAAGGCTCAAGGTGTAACAGCAGCCCGTGATTTATAGCGCTCACTTTGGCACTCTTGCGTAACTGCGTACTGGAATAGCGGCGGCATGTGCCGCCACGCTGTGTTGAAAATCATCATGGTAATCGCGTCAAGTTGCACCAGCAGCTGTTTCTACTGCGCTAAATTCTGACTAAATTTTTTTAATTTGCATGGAAATTTTATCAAATTTCCACGTGTTGTTGTTTTGTCGGTCGGTTTCATGCTGCAATTAGTCTGATAGGACAACACGGAGACAGACAATCACACACTCACACCTACGGGCAATTTTTGGTGACACAAATTCACCTAATCTGCATGTTTTTGGTGGGAGGAAACCGGAGAACCCACGCAGACACGGAGAGAACATGCCAACTCCTCACAGAAAGGCCACAAGTCGGATTTGAACCCTCGACCTCTTTGCTATTTAAGCACCGGGCCGCCTCGGCCTATTTCAAGAGATCTAGATCAGAAAATGCCACAAGCCAAAGCAAGAAATAATACCTCACCTGTAAAATAATGTCGAGTATTATAATTTAATCTAATGTCATCTACATATCAGGTTGCATTGTTATCTATAATCTCCATAATAAAGGTGGATTATGGTTTACGACAAAACAAAATTCTGTGGTAGGACACTACTACTACTACTACTACTACTACAATGAAGTCTATAGCAATTATAAATTAAATCTGTGTCCATTTGTGAGTAATTGCTTGTGTTAGACGTGTTTCTGTATTCTTGACATAAAAGGAGAGGAAGACGGAACCAGAGCATGTGTTACAAATTTAGAACGTAGAACGTTGATTTGAATTACACATTTAATGCCCGGGAATTACTATTAAAGCTGATATCAACACAATATTTATGTGAGCATCTCAACTACATAAGGAAAAACACACATCAGTGCAAAATGTAAATGCAAACATCACTTTCTTGCCTTACAGTTCTTTGGGCTTTTCCTGATTGCACTTTTTGCAGTGTGGTGGGCAGTGCCACCTAGAGGTGGGGTGAGTGAGGGCCAAAGGGCCGAGCGCTGAGGTTTCAATATGCAGCATCGGATTATACGCCTGTGCCTCCTCTTTTTATCAATGCCTGCTAAGAGCTTTTAATTAAGGTCTTCGTTTGTTCCAAACGGTTCCAATGCAATGAAAAACTGCACAAATTCTGTGTTTACAGCTGGTGACTGGCAACAGAATCAAAAGCAGTTGTTTCATTTTATTGAACGACTTAATGATTCACGTGGGGCACATTTGGCCACCACATGTAGTTGGGTTATAATTAACAACTACTATATTCTGTGCCAGTGCCTTAATTTTGTGCGCTGGTTCATGTTTTACTGACATCCCTAAATGAAACATAATCATTATTAAAGCTACTATTTACCTCGGCCAACGATGTGACGTTTTAACCAGCTTATTTGTAGGAAAACACATTTTGATAACTTTTTTCTTTCTTTCTCTTGATCAATATCTGATTTCTTTTTTTTCTAGGACTCTATCATGAGGGCAATTACAAATAGTTGCTTCCAACTTCATGGCCTGATGTCATCCTCACACCTGACATCTGGAGACTGATCTGGAGTGAAGCTTGGAAGATTCGCTATTTTGAGATAACACAATATAATGCAGAATTGCATCCTGCAGAAAACCACAAGAAGTGAAATGTGACTTTTATTGAGGAACTATGAAAATAATAAAGATGGCATGTGTCTTCAGTTTAGTCTCCAGTTCCCATATCGTCCGTGGCCACTGCTATACTTTATTCTTGTTCACTGATGACTGCTTTCAGGCAGGACACAGCAGTAACATAACGCTTGGGATTGACACAGGCTGAAATATAAGATATGTTGGTCATTATTATGACTGCTAGATGAAAGTTTGGTGTCGGCCTGATGATAATGCTGCGAGGGAGATGGGGAGGCACGCAGAGGATCTTTAGACAGCATTCCCATGACCTCTGACTAAACGGCCCATCTGGTGTGCAGAGGCAGAAAGCAGTGGAACAGTATGTGCAGGTGTTGCTGTCTGTAAAGCCTGAATGGTGCAATATGGTGTGTAGAGTCTTGTATTAATTGAATTGTACACTTGCTTTAAATGGTTTTTCACAGGCATTGAAAGAGGATTTGGGAAGTTAGGTTTATATTTTCTAATTTCCATCGACGGAAAAGGTTAGAGTAGTCCAAGGGTAATTACTGTAACATTAAATTTGCATTCATTAAGAGGGCTTAAATAGATAGGAGTGATACCTACGCTATACTTGAGGGTTTGTCTTTATCATCTCTAGACTATCAGCAACTCATCAGACTTGTTTGGCTTCATTCTGTGTTTGCCCAGTGATTGACAGGAAATTATTCCACAAGTTAGACCATTGATAAATTGCTCTTAATTAACTTGACGTAATTAGCAGTCTGCATTGGCTCCATTTTCTGGTTCTGGGCATTAAGTTGTCATTAACTCATGTATTTGTGTCTCTTTAGGTGGAATGCTCTTCTGCTCCTGTCGGTATGCTCAGCAGCGTTCTCTGGAGAAGACTTAGCTCAAGGTAAAGAACAGAATGTGACTCGCAAGCATCTCATAAAGTTAAAACGCCACTAATTATAAATTAACGCTGTGCATCTGTTGTTGTTTATATCATCGAGTCAACATTTCACTTCTATATTTGTGACTTAGAGTTATAGCTATGAGCCACAACAGCAGAATAATTCAGTCATGATTAATCACAGACTTAGATTAAAATCATTCCATAAAATTTAAATGCAGTCCCATATACAGATTTTGAATATCAGGAAAAACGGTTTCCAATTCATTTTCGATATTGGAATATTGATTTTGATTGGAGGAGAAGAAGCAGTATTTTGTGGTTGGTGCATTCCCCCATAGCAAAATGTGCAATAAATGCAAAGAACAGCTGAAAGGTCCCTCATAGGGACAGTAGCTGCAAGCCCAAGCTCCTCTTTCTTTGCGCTTCTTCTGACGTTTAACGTGTCTGCTCTTGTTCTCAAACAACACTGTGCATGAAGAAGCAGCCTAAATATCCTCCCAGCCACTCTGCCTCATCGCTGCTCCATCCGACAGCTCCTTTAAAAAAGACAAATATCATCATGGTGAGAAGTACATGCTAAGAACAGAGAAAGTACACCAATAAGTCGCATGGTGTCACGTACATGGAGGAAGAGAATTCAGATGAAAAGCACAAGGCAACATTCATCTCTGGTTTTAAGCAAAGCGGAAGAAGAAGAAGAGGGAGATAATTACTGGTGAATTTCACCAGGACTCTGTAAATGTTGTTTCTTTACAGTCCTTACCATCGAGCATATTACCACTTATTTCTCCAGGTGTGACTTTCCTGAAAGAACTTGCCTTTCCTCGACAAGGAAATCAAAATAAATCTCTCAGTCAATGGGTTGCACTGGATTTGTGTGACACATCACTGGAGAACCACCAAAAACACCTCATGATGAACTCTCCCTTATTTGATCTCCACATTTGTGTGTATTGTGTGAAGCAAACCACTTATGATTGCTGCACGGATGTATTTTTGTATAGCAATCCAGAAGATGGTTTCAGCTTGTTCCTTCTGACAGAAAGTCAAATGGAATTTTTCCATTGGAATTTAGATCATACGGGATATGCCTTTGGCAAACAATTTGAACATACATTTTCTTACACTTAAATTCTCTGGAAGGTAATATTCACAGTTTTAATTTTCAAAGTCGAATCAAATGCAATGATTTGTAACAGTACAAGTCTAAATACAGCAATGCAATAGAGGTGGACTCCTAAGTAGATCAATAGATCCCATTTATGGCATTATTTTATGTCATTGACAACCTCTGATGTCCCCTGTAGGAAATTGTTAGCAGCAGATTAAAAAATAAAACCCATTGAGTCAGAGATAAGCGACCATTTAAAAAAAAAAAGACAAAAAAGCTCATTTCTGGGTTTTAGGACTCTTTCTTTCTGCATTGTCTTTTTCCACTCTTAGAAGGATCAATCCATCGTAACAAGGCAGGAGGAGGAATGCATTCAGAATGCTAGCTCTGCTTGTCTTCACATATGAGACATGCTAATTGGAATCTGGGCTGACATTACCTAAGGCTAAAAATGTCAAGGACATCTCAGAGTCTGCTTAGATCAGGTGCAGAGAGATCAAGTCTCTGCCTGGACCTCAGGACTAAAAACTGATACAAAACTCTATCCAGGATGATTTATTCCATGTCTTAGACCTAGTTATTGCACATTCTCTCTCTGGCTTGGCTTCCTCTACCTTCCCTCAAGGTGCTGTAACTGAAAATATATTTCTTTTGTTTTCTGACACATATGAGTCAGAAAAAGCACTCATGAAAAATAAATAAATAATAAATAAATCATATTCTTTAAACTTGTGACCTTAAAGATTCCTCACCTGCTTTTGTCACAGGGTGAACGCCACAACTTGAGGAGAAGAATTTCAAATCAATACAATGGAAAAATACTTTCTGCACTTTCAAAGACACTGTAACAGTCTTCAGTTCATTGTCCGGATGTTTAGCAATAAATAATCTAATTGTGTGATTCGTGGGCTTTAAAGCTTTCCTGTTCTTAGGCCTTTTTCCTCTTACTCTGTGATTCTGCTCCTGCTCTTATTCACATACAAAATCTCCCTTAAAGCCAGCCCCTAATATGACTGACCCGTTTGTGATGTGGCTGACATTTATGATCACAATATCTGTCAGTATCCATGTTCTCATTTGTCGTATTGCCATTTTTTCCCCCTATGAGGATAACTGCCCAGTATGTGCCACGCTCGCACACGGACCATTGCCCTCCAGCGGGGTGATCTGTCTAATGATCATAACTCTGTACTGAATATCATCTGTTGCCCTGCAAGTAATGGTTAGAAATGTATTGACCATGCTGTGCCTCACTGTCAGCATCATCAGCATAATCTACTTGATGAATTACCTGTGGCGATGGGAATAAATGACAGGAGCATTTGGTAATAAGCTGCTGCTTTCATTTGTTCATTCATTTTCTGTTACACGTCATCCCATCTAAGGGTTCTAGAGCCTTCAAGTAACTAGATGTGGACTTACAGTGCACATTTTAAACCAAATTCCGATGCAGCGGAATTTGGTTATAAATTGTTAATAAAACATAAAAATATGATTGTTTACTACATCAGATGGTATGAAGATGAATCTGTCAGAAGGTCTTTGGCCTTTCGATGCTTCAGGTCAGTTGACATTGAAGGGCATTGAAGTTCTCCCTTTGTAAACCAGACACTGGTGGAGGTGGATGGTTCTGCTGAAGCTGATGAATTATGAAGTTGGTGAGTCAGTCTAACCTGGGAGGTGATAGGGAGGTGAAGGGCGGGCTAATCAGCAGCACAGATGAACAAGAGGAATGGGGAGAATTGTAAAAAGACAGGAACAAGATGATAGGCTGACAAAGAAGGTGTGTCACTGTGCTATTGGTCCGATGTGCTGAGAACTCCAGATCACGACAGCAGGAATTTAGATCTCAACCATGAGAACAAAAGTTTGCAAAGGTCTAGTCTTCCAGACTGAGCATTTGCTAAATCTTCAGTTCGCCTATTTAGTGTTGTGAATATAACAAGTTAAGACGTTTGCGAGTTATTGCTGCACTTTAAACAAATTACACCAGGTTTTTGAGTCAATGTCTGCAAGGTAACAATACGTTTGTGTGCTTTGTCCTTCAGGAGTGGATGTCCTCTATCGACTGGGGCTTACAGCGCAAAGCAGCATAGACAATTACAACGAGAGGACAAGCTCACCCTCGACTACGTACACCACTGTTCCCTCACCTTCGAAGCTTCCTCTTTCTGGACATGGAGTATTACTCAACTCAGACTCCCTTTATGAGGCCCCAGCAAGCCTTCTGTTCTCGTCGGAGATTGCAGAGGAGTTTTCAGTTGTGGTCAGCCTGAGCATCTGGCGAACGAACAATGCTTTTCTGTTTAGCGTCAAAGATGGCAAGGACCGGCTACGCTTTGGCATTCAGCTGGTGCCACGGAGAGTGGTGGTTTACACCGCTGAGCACGCACCCATCTACTTCGCCTACAACTGGCAGAATGGGCACCAACACCCTTTTGCTATTGGTGTCCGAGAACGCTCAGTGGCATTCTATGCGGATTGTGGGGCAGTGCAGCAACGGGAGCAGACCCTGGGGAGATCTCAAAAACTCGGGAATTCTGGGGGGCTCTTTACTCTCGGAAGGATGAACTCCAAATCAGCGCCATTCAATGGACACGTCTGCCAACTAGATATCTATCCATCAGCCCAAGCTGCCGTGCATTATTGCAACTACCTTAAAACACAGTGCCGGCTGGCCGACACTTACCGATCACCTTTACCGTATCCTGGTTTGGGTATTGAGGCAAATGACCCACCTTCTAAACCCTTGACAACGTTTCCTAGTTTAGTTGCAGCTCCTCATCGTACACCCATTAAAACCACAGCAGCTTTCACAGTGGCTCCAGAGCACTCAACTCTTAGGCCAACCATGCAGTCTCATGTGGCGGATTGGGGAGATGTTTCTACCACGGATTCCACTGCATCCTCCCTGATTGAACACGCAGTCCTGGACATTCATCAAAGCGCAAGTATTACCACTTCTAAAAATATGTTGGCAAAAGGGAGTACCCCCCAGGGGAATGGCTATCACTTTGAATGGAGCGCTGAGGACAAGACCAACTATGAAGACCTGCCGACTCCATTTTCCACCCTGGGTCTGATTTCCACAACCAGGCAAAGTCACGTGAAGGAAGGACTCAGGAACTCAATCACCAGCTCCGAATACTCTCAGTTTGTGCCACAACATACTTATCAGCTTGTAGAGACTCATCTGAGAGCGAACAGGACCACTTTCTACCGGGAAAATCAGGTAGACAGCCCAGAACAGCACAATCTGGATGACGGCTACGAGTATGCAGACAATGGTGGATATGATTATGGATATGAGGAGCAAGACTACTTGTACGAATACGAAGATGGTTTCCATGGCCCCAAAGGAGAGCCAGGTCCTCCGGTAAGTGTTTTGATTGGTGTTTATGGGGAAGTATTCAAAGGGTTGAGACACAAGTTGGTGCATAGTTGTTCGTGATCAAGAGGAAAGATACAAAGCAATTAAAGATAATTTATGGGTACTATTTGGCTACTATGTAAATTTGGCTCTCTTGCATGAAATCAGAACACACAAAAAAATATTTTAGCTAGGCGTAGGTGTAGTGATTTAGAAGCAATAGAAAATACAGCTCTTTTTTTCATGTATCCACATGTTGTTAAACTAACACTATTCCCTTGCTGAAATACTGCCAGTAACTATGTCTCTCATATTGGAAAGGATAAGTCATTTGAGGATTTGCGCTGGTAAGGACCTTTGCATCCAGATATACACATAAACTTCCATACTGTTTGCAGGAGCAACTTCCCTTTTCTCCCATCATGCCGCACTGGAAGGAATACAGTTTGGTAGATTAATTTTCCCATTTCAAAATGAAAGTATTACTTTTGTTAGTTTATGTTGTTGGCTGTCGGAACAGAAAGGGTTTTTGTTGGTGATTCAATTGCAATTTTTTTTAAAAATATATTTGATGGATTGTGGCTGAAGCCCAGGAGAGGGCGCCCATGAATGTGGTTTCTCAGCTCGGCCTCTCTGGTCCTGTTTGCTGCCTGATAAGAGGACAGACAGAGAACAGGATCAGTTTATGGATGGTGGAAGAAGCTGGAACCCTCGACGCCTATATTTATATTTATATCAGCATTTTAGGAAGCAAACCAGAAATCACCAATTTATACTTATTCAATCCTTTTAAAGCAGCTCAAAGAAATGTTAAAACTAATTCCAAAAAAAGCAAAAGAAAATCTATGTGGTGAACAAAAATGGAATAAAAATCAAGCTTTTCATCATCAAAGTTTCATCCAAAATGAAACCCCAAATGTATAATCCTTCTTAAAAACCAACAACAGGACACATCCTCCAAGTAGAAATACTACTACTACTACTACTACTAACAATAATAATATGTTTTGTATCAAATGAGTGCAGGAATAACAAGAATTCTGTCAAAGTGAGCGTAAAAACAGTTTTTTTCCCAGTACAGGTTAAACAACTGCAAATTAGAGAACAAAAACAATAAAACTGTATACAAAATGTGTGTACTAGAATTGATCATTAATAAATAAACAACTGAGACTTGACACGACATGCTTTTAAATCAGCAAAACCAGAAGATGCCTGACTTCTCATGCTCGCTTAAATATACAGTATAGATCGTCTGGTGTGTGTGTGTGTGTGTGTGAGGACAGAGGAAGCTAAACACAAGCTGCTCTTTGAAGTGCAGCATCATTGTGAACAGGTAACCTATAACAACCAGCAGGTTCAGGTCGGTTCTGATACGTATGACCGTCCCGTGCAGCATAAGGCGATGCGTCGCAGGGTTGGTTACCTGCACTGTTATCTATGCGGCGGTGAGAGATTTCCTGTGTTCAGGGGGTCAAGCGGGGCAGCCTGCATGGACAGGAAGCAGCATGTGTGCAGCGCAGGCAGTGGGGAGGCTGGAAGGAGAACTATAGGAGTGTGTATGTTGGAGAGTGATTCACTGGTTCAATAATAAAAAATAAAAGACATTCTCAAAACAATTTACTACTACTACTACTTACGGCGGAGACCGTACATCCAGAGGTCATGTTAGGTCATTCAGGCGTCAGACATCCCAACCTCGTCTTCATTGGGAAGGATTTGGCCCTTGTCTTTGCTGCACATGAATGTCATCATTTGCTGCACATGAATGTCATCATTTCACTGCATGAATGCCTCCGTGTCTTCGTGCCCTTTTGTTGCGGTGAAGCAGTGGCCTACTCACAGTTTCCATGTGCGGGTTTCTAGAAGGGCATAGCCGTCATTCATATTCCGAACCGCTTTGCCCTTTACCGTGTCGCGGGCCGTGCTGGAGCCTATCCCAGCATTTTTTTTTTTTTTTTTTTCAACGGGCGAGAGGCGGGGTACACCCTGGACAAGCCGCCAGTTCATCGCAGGATCGCACACAGACAGTCACACCTATGGTGCATGCTTGCTTTTTGTGGTGGGAGGAAGCTGGAGTCTGTCATGCAAACTCCCCGGCATAGATGTCTCTTTCTTCAAATCCCCCTCCTTACCCAGTTACTGCCCTGGCAGGTGGGAGGGGATGCTCCAAGGCACTCCACTTAGCAAAAGGGAAAACTTGGAATCAGAAATTAAATAGTATGCTTCTTGTTTTCAACATAACTAATGCTGAACCGAATCGTGGGATTGTATTCCAAAGCAGCAGAACAGCCCGAGGAATAAATATCTTCTTACCTGCCAACTCCTTACTATAAAAAAGGAATGGATGAACTGGGATGACATCTCCTTGAGAGAAGAAGCTTCAGCAATCCCTCATTTGTTTTGTTTTGTGTGATTTCTTGCCTTGTGTGTATTCCTATACATCGTCTTTGAAAGACATTTTCCTGTCAGAAGCCAAATCAATAGTGCTGAATTGACAGCGGATCAAAAATAACAAACCAGTGTGTTTTTAAGAACTCTTTAAACAATATACGCTGACAGCGTACTTACTATCCTGAGTTACGGATGGAATGGTGAAGAGAATGTTTCCTTTTTTTCCAAAATTACATGTCCTTACATACGGCTGAAAAATGAACACGTATACATACACGTGATTGTTGTTTTTTATCATACATCCACCACACGTTATGTACTAGATTTGTTGTGTTGTGCTTTTCCGTGTCAAAGGATTCCAAAGGCTTGTGGTGTCAGTCTCATCTTTGAACTGAGCTCATTTCCCACCTGGTTCTGTATCTGAAAAAAAATCTCATACCTGGAATATGAATGCTGCACATTCTCATCACTGCAGAGGCCTGGACAGTGAACTGCATGTTATTGCTTGCCATTAACGTATTCTATCTCTCTCTCTTTTTTTTTTGGGCCTTCACTTTCTCTCTCTCTCTTTGTCTCTGCCTGTCTACAACATTCCCTTTTTCTCTCTTCGTCCTGTCTCTCTGATTTAGGGTCCACCTGGTCCCCCTGGTTTACCTGGTCCTGCAGGAAAAAGAGGAACTCGGGTGAGTAACGAGCACAAATGTGACGTTACACAGGAAGCGTGCTTTAAAGTAGGTGTGAGCTTTTGATTGGGGAAGTCATTTGGCCATGTTGCTGTATGCAAAAATCACATTCAGATATATAAATGCACCCTTCATGTTGTAGAAAACTGCACGACATGAGGTGTACCGAGCGTTTATAAAAGACAAAAAAATGACAAGCGTGGATACAATGTTATGCATTGTTTTGATTTGGAATATAGAATCTCCTCTACAGGAAGTCATTATTGTGTTTGTGGCTTTATTGCTTACGTGAAAAATAATAAGGTCAGGGACTCAGGGTTTTCTACATCGCATCACAGAAGACTGAAGAAGCAGTGCATTTTGATATATTGTTATATTGTTACGGTAGACGGGTCATATTTTTCCCGTGTACCTCAAATCCTGCTGCAACCGTTCGGGGGGAAAAAGGAGCAGCCAGACGTGCTTCTTGTTAGACTGATGAAACTCAGGAACATGCCTTTGCTTTGTAGAAGTTCATGACATGATTACATAGTGCTCTTTGAGGATGCTGGCAGAACTGTTTTCCTGTCAGCACATTTTGCAGCATCAAGATTGAGTGACCAAACTGTTCCAGATGGGAGCAACTGCTGCAGCGGCACGAGCCACGTTTCCATTCTGAACGTGCCAGGACCGTCATGATGCAATGCTGTCATCCTGCCGCAGACCCTGTGGGCATCTTTAAAGGGAACATGACATATTTATGGATCTGCTATATGCTATAGTGAAAGTACAAGATGGTTTTCTATTGGGATTCCCCAGTGGTCTGCAGGTTGTTCTTTTTCTTTTTTGGTCAATCACTTTTTTTCAGACTTGTGTAACCTGCAGAAATTAATTTTGAAATGTGTCCACCAATTTGACAAAACTACAAGTTTTATTATGCTGTGATTTACAAAATGTAATAAATTCTGATCAGCTGTTCAATCAGTATTAAATCAGGATCGTATCGGTTTCATTTATCGTGACGTTAAACGTAGGATTGGTGTCAAAGACAGTTGGGTATAAGTCAGGAAGGGTACCTTTGAGCCGGGATCAACATGTTCAGCAGACAACCATGTGTTCTTGAGCTAGTTTGACAGACTGGCTCGACTTTAATGAATGAGAGGTATCATTTTTGCATGGCTTACGTTGCTCTGAAGTCTGTGGCCAGCATTACAGGCAGGAAGACAGGAGGGTAGAAAATAAAACGAGCCTTCAACTTAAAGGCCTGGAAAGCAGCTAACACGAAACATATTGCCAACCTCTTAAAGTGGCGATAGAGGAAGTCTTGGAATAATTTAGTGGTGGGAAGCTGTGGGGAGTGTGTGGCACTGTGGTTCAGTCTCTGCAGTCTCAGCACGAGGCAGCTTTGATTCTTTTATTTTTCTATCAGTTAGAATCACACCATAAGCAGAAAGAGAACAGGGCACCATTTGGAGTGAACATACAGACATTCTTTTTTGGATACAGAATTATACTGCTGTGTTACATTTCCTAATAATAATACTACATTTGAATATATCAGAATACATGTCAGTATTTGAGCAGAAAATACACCGCAGAACTCTTAGAAACTGCCTAATTACGTCTGCCAAACAGATTAAGTGTTTACCGGTGTTTTTTGGTTTGTTTGTTTTCCGTTACCTAGATTACACCAAAAAAACCACTTGATGCTTTTGCATGAAACTAGGTGGGAGCGTTGGGCATGTGGCTTGGAGGAAGCTAATAAATTTTGCGCTGGATGTAGATAAAAGCTTTGATTCAGACTCTTTTTTTAAAGTCTTTGTTTTAATAGAAATTTATATCAGGGTTTCCTTTAATTAAAATGAGATGTTGGGTCTTTGGAGACACTTCTGGTTTTGCCTTTGAGCGTGTTAAATGTTAAGATCTAAGGCTATCTAACCACACTTTATACAGCATTCACCCAAACTGTGAAAGAAATAATCACACAAAAAAAGGAGCTTAATGTTCATTCTTACATTTTCTATGGACAGCACGCTCTCATGGAATCCGGGCTCAAATTACTTACTTTGAAGCGAGAGTGAGGAAGAAAGGGCGCAATCCTTTGGAGAGTCTGGCATGCAAGCGTCAGGGGTACAGGTGTGCAGGAATGTATTCCTGGTGTGTGGATGTGAATGAATGCGAATGTATAGTTGCAGGTGTAGGTAATGCTTCCGTGCATTCATCACATACCTGTAAAGTTCAGGGATTGACATTATGCGCTGAAAAAAAAAAATACAAGATGCAACTAGACAGCATTAACAGAGCCAACAGGCAGCTCGGTTTCCCCATGATGTTTGCTCACTTGTTGCAATTTATGGCAGGACATCAATTTTGCTGTGGCCCACATTCCTTAGTTAAACACATCTGCAATGAGCTCACCTCCACAGGAGTCTGTTGCCCTCTCCTGGCAGGAAAACGGCATCTCCTTCCTCATCTCCCTGAGGAACACCTGTAGCAGACAGTGAATCTGGAACCGTGCCTTGTTAGCCCGTAAAGATACAGATCGCCATCAGAAGTTTATGGATTTTCCCTAACCTCTCCAAATAATTTTGTCAAAAACACCTCCAGTAATCACGCTAACAATCATAGACGCAGTCAGACAAACAATCTGATCCCATTGACTAAAATTAAACTGTATATATTGGCATAGATTATAAGCAATTCAGAAAGTTGACCCTCCACACTGCATACTAAGCTAGGATGGAGCTTGATGTGAAAATATTTTCACATCAAGCTGTAAAACTGAATTAACTTGTATGTAGACACCATATCCCAGATATTGCTCAGATGATGCAGGTCTTCAGCCAAACAAAGACATCAGCAATGCACCGTAAATTCACGCGTTCTCTGTCTCCCCTTCACTTTTTTCCAGGGTCCTATCGGTCCAAACGGAAACCCGGGTCACGCTGGACCACCTGGGCTCAAGGTGAGTGGCAGTGCCCCATTTGAGACAGGCATGAACGTCAGATGGGTCTTCTGGTTCGTATCCGCTGGTACAGACGCTCCACATGAGTTCAGATCTCAGAACTTGAACCAAGTCCACTGAGCGAGAAACACAAGTCAGGTTCTGCCAATGTCATAATCCCACATCAAGAGCTCATTAGGTTCTATAATTTCTATTCAACGATTTGACAATGAATCTGATCGTCAGTAAGGATTCTGCTACCAGAGCTAATGAGGGGATTGTGGAGGCATGTTAAACTGCGAGGTAGAATCTAGAGAGGCTGCTAAGATGTGAATGGACATTACCTCCATAGCTGCAAATGTGCAAAGCACAGTAAGGCGCACTGCAAGCAGCTGATGCTAATCAGCCAAAACTAGTAAGACCTCAGTGGTCAGCTTTAAGTCATTATATGCTGAAATTAATGGACTGACTCATGATGGCGATGACATGTTCCATGTCTTTGCTAAGTCAAGGGATGACATATTGCAATTTGTAGTTGCATAATTTTTTTTTACAAAACTGAGCTAAAGAAAATAGTTTAGGGTTTGAAAAATGTCCTTTTGGAGTATCAGATGTCTCATACATGTAATGATTAAACAGGCTGGTGGAGAATTGATACAAATCTGACAAATGATCATTTATAAATGGCCCGTAAAAATTTACAGAATGTTAAATTGTCTTTATTGAAAACCTCCACTGTACTAGCACGAAAACTGTGGAGCTTTTCCATTCACTAATCAAGGGTGTAAGGAGCGAGGATAAAGGGCAGCGTTCAGGTCACAAAGCCTAGTCAGACATTGTGATTATTTTCCCACATTAAATTTGGTGTAATGCTAATTTAGCCATCATTACACTCACAATACTGTAATCTGTATCTTGTTTTTTTTCTCAAATGGCATCAATTTGAGCGGAGACTGACGTGTTGTTCCCTCTCGAGCTGATCTCTGCTACTCTGAGCATGTGGAAGTGGGATTACACCAGAAAAACACAGATGTAGGCAAATGCTGTAACAATGAGTCGTAGTGTTATTGTCACAGTGGGGGTGGGAAAGACTGGAGGAGACAAAGGTGGTTTGTTGGTCTCAAACCTTAGCATCTAGACACCACAAAGTATCCAGGGATCATGCTAACCCGGGTCATTAGTGTTATGCTTACTTCATGTGCTGGGAGCAAAGGAAGAAAGCATTTTATTTAAAAAATCTGTTTTCCCAGATGTGAAGCGCCAGATGTGAGAAGTGCATTGATACAATGAGCAAGAATGCAGGCATCTCCATGCAGAGTTTTGTGGTAACTGCATTCCTGTCTGCCTACCAAAGAGTTACTGTATACAACAGCCAGTCTGGGGGGGGGGGGGCAACTGTTAAGAGGATGGTTTACCTTCCATCGTCCAAACAGAACAATGTTCTCTTTTGCTCACCGAGGTCTTAAAACAGCACAAGGAGTTACATGGATTTGTTCTGTGTCTCATCAAGGGGCCGTTCTGCACACACGCAAAGCCAAAATCAGTCAATCTAATACCACAGTGGCCCATCGGTGAGTCATTTCCACACCCCCGGTCCTCTCTGGAGGTGGGATGGGATTGAGAGACTCTTTTGATCAGGACATTATCCCCCTTCTTGAAATGTGTTGGGAGTTTTTCCTTGCTTCTGGCGCCAAAGTGCTTGTGGGACAAGTTTGTTTCTATCTTTCCCTGCAGTTCTTTCTCTGCTACACCTCCAAAGGGCATTGAGATAACTTTCTGTTCTAAAGTTATTTATATTTAATTAATTTTAGTCTGTGAAGGAAAGTGCAGAGAACGCCAGCTGTTCAAGTGTAAAGATGCTGTTCTGTAGCACAAACATCAGCTCTCCTTGATGTTTGCTCTGCCAGGAGGGAATTACACATGTGGTCTGGGGTAACAGAGAAATGGAATAAGATCCAGATTCTTGAAAGCATTTGCACTTCATTGTGAAATGTCTCGGTGAGCCACTTTACAAAAATGTGGATGCAAAATCGGCAATGACTTCTACATTAGTCTTTTATAACTTCACACAATAGCATTATAGTAAAAGAGCAAGAGTTCTCGAGTGGCTGCTGGGTCTTCTTAAAGTACTTCATTGGAAAAGAATCAAAGCAAAAGCTTCCGGGATGTAGTGTTTTTGATTTCTCTCTTCATTTTAAGTCATTTCAAGCAGCCCTTTCTTTGACATCGACTCCATGTCAAAGAAACATTGCTTTGAGTCCTTGTAGAACAAAGTCAAGATGGAACAATGCTTCCTGTGGACTGGCTGGTGGGATCACAAGGCTTCTACAGTTCTCACAACAACTTCAAAGTTATTCGGTTTACTGTCTGCTGTGTACGAACTACAGAGATCTAGTACTATTCCATTTCTTGCAGCTGACAGAACTATTCCAAGTTGAGATCAGCATTGAACTGTGGATGCAAGAGCTTCGGATCAGCTTGAGCAGGATGTCGTTGGTGCCTAAATTTGACTTTCATCCTACACTACATGACTTAAAGAAAGCATTCCAGCAAAACAGGCCCTCGCAAGACAACGGACAAATTTGACTTCCCTGTCGATCTCCTCAAAGTAGCAAGTCAAGAGTCTGTCATGTGTAGCATTGGGCATATGGGGCTAGACGATGGTTAGCCAACAACGCCACTTTAGGACTTTCAACCTAAAGATCTCTTTTTTCCTTTTGGTGCCCAGCTCGTTCTAGCGGGTTTCCCGACGGCACTTACGCACAGGTCCGCTCACACTGAAGACCAGCACGGCATTAGCAATTCAAAACATTTATTAACACTCTAAAAACAAAAGAAAGGGAGAGACAAGACAGTGACAATCTACGGCCAACCTGCCTTCGAGACGGGGAAAACACAAATGAGGACGCTGGAACGAGGGAGGGGAAGCACCTATATACGCCCCCCCCCCAATCAGTGGTAAATGGGCCACAGGTGCTCCCTCCCACACCTGCCTGCCCAATTAACTCCAATCATCCGGTTACACATGCATTCCACTGGGTCTTTGTTAATCACTGGGATTACGAATCTTTAAGATTTAGGAGATGACAACGAACCAAAAAGGCCTGTCGGATTGTGGCAGTTCTCGGATATATCCACGCTGACTATTGCTGTCAGATTATGGAATTGGCTGATCAATGCCATATCAGAGAAAATGCATCCAGGAGCTCATTGCCTCTTCAGATTTAAGAAAAATACATCGAGCGATTATGGACCTCATCAAGGTCTTTAAAACAAGGAACAGAGAAGCACTCTGGACAATCACAAGCCTTTGGTATATCGGCAAGATTTGGATGCTCTAGCAAAAACACTTTATCCAACACAACTATCATTATAATTTCCACGTCATAGCTCTGCAATCAATCACGAGCATCAGATGGCAAAGCGATGACGTGGAAGTTCTGGACAGGGCTGGGCATGTGAGCCTCAAGGCAATGCTTGTGGAGGCTTCATTGGGCAGGCAATGTGATTTACATGAGCAACTTCTGCCTGCCATGCCGTGTGTTCTGCAGAGTGCTTTCACATTGTGCAGGTTTTCCAAAATTCTGATTGCTTTTATACACATGAAGAACTTATCGCTGTACGTATTCTGTTAAAATTGTGCTGCCAGTATGTGATAGATTCAAAAAATACATGGATTTGCTTAAGGCTTCCTTAACCGTTGACACTGCTTCCATTTTAGGGTTCGAAAGGCGACCCAGGATTGTCTCCAGGCCAAGCTCGACCAGGCGAGGGGGTAAGATATCTGCTTCTGTTTCTCTCAGACTCCATTGTTATCTTCTCGTTCACTTTGGTCTCCTTAGACTTTATTGTTTTTCTACTAACCTTTGTCAGTCTAAATGTCTAATCAGCAAATTGAGTTACTCAAGAAGGACGCAATGTCCCACGTCGTACGCCGGCGACGCTTCCGGGGTGTATCCTGCCTCTCACCCATAGAAAGCTGGGATATAGACAGCAACGCCGGCAAGGCAGATAAAGCAGACATGAGAATGAACGAATGACTGAAGGATGTTTTGTTTCTATTTTTTGCCTGGTTGATGGCTTTGGTTGGAAATATTTTTTTCCTTATCTCAAAGCAATTTTCTAAAATCTCTCTTTCCACATGTCTGACTTATCCTAATGCCATGCCCACAAATTACAAGAGAGCTCTCATCACTCTCCACCATAAATCTATTACTATGAGTCGTTCCATAATAATTCCTCTACTATTGAGTTTTTCTTCAGGAAGATTATTTCTCTAATCCCCATTCACCTTCTCCTCTCATATCTTGTTTGAATTTTCAGAGGAGCCAGCCCTTTTGCTCAACACATGGCTTTCATTAGAAGCAGCTTAAACGAGACCTTTAAAACAAGATGAAGTGGAGGGGAAAGCACATTCTGACCGTCCATATCGCACACCTGTTGAAAATCCACCACATTTCCTGCTAAAGCGCCGTTTTATAATGATCATAAATCACCGGCCTGTTGAACCGCTGCCCTGCTGACTCGTTAATCAGCCGACAGAAGAAAATCCTGTCGCTCGTTAATCAGACGTCAAAAGAAAATAGGAATGAGCTTTTCATGCTGCTATTTAGTAAGTAATATATACAGGATTTATGTGTGTCTGGATTAAGTGTAAGAGTGCTCAGATTGGTTTCTCTTCACAACCGTTTGGCGCCGTCTGTGGATATTTGCTGACTGTGCAGATGAGAAATCTCTGAAAAATGCATGCAGATTCATGAACTGGATGCTACGAGCAGAGGGGCAGCAGAAAAGCAATACACTTAACTATTACAATAATAGGATTTGTGATCAGTTGTGATTGATACACAGAAACACTATTATGTTTCTTTTATTAGTTTAAAGGCAAATATTCGTAGATCCCATTTTCAGCGAGTGAATTACGCGACACAGGGTTACTACTGAACCAAAGGTTTTTCCATTATATATTGAGAATGGAAGAACTATTTGATGCATCCGACTCATTTTGCAAGTGTTATGATGCTCATGTTTTTATTGTTCCAACAGGGTGACAGAGGACCAGCGGGTCTGCCAGGGCCGGATGGATTTCCGGGTCTACCGGTAAGATATTTAAACTAGCAGCTGATGATGAGGATAGAATATTCAGAAGACTCAAGTTGTCGGACTCGGAGCTGATTGGACACGACTTGTCTGGTAGCTCAGTTGGCTAATCAAACACGTGTTTAGAGGGTCGTGATGCGATCAGCGCTAGTTTGCCCTGACAAACCGACCCCTTAGCTCAACCTGTCCTAATCTCAAAAGAAACAAGCTGTGACCTTTTCCTGATCCCTTTCATCCCACCCCTAATCCATCGACCTCACGCTGTGTCTTCACCCACACTTTTCCCTATATTTCTCTTCTCTGGATATGTCTCCGCCTTCTAAGATGAGGCGATGCCAGCAAAAATGTTAACGTTTGAAGTCAAAGTCAAGGGTCATCCAAAAGAGGAAGCCCCCTCCCAGGGTCAGGAGGGGTCAGTGACATGTATGAAGCTTACGCCTCCTGTCATGCAATAGGAAAGAACTTGATGGATGCTGCTGTCAGTGAAATGAAGGGCGCTGGCATCCTTCCCACGTCCACCAATACACTAACACACTCTACAAATCAGCTGTAAACAGAATTACAATGCAATGGGAACAGTAGAACATGTTTAATGATAAATAGGCTCCAATAAATGTCAATAATTTCATATTGATATCTCCCCCCCTTTAAGGGTCCTAAAGGATATCCAGGACCAGCCGGACTGCAAGGGGAACAAGTAAGTGGTGATTTGATGGCATCCCAAAAAAGCTATTGTTTATTAAAAGAAGGTTTTTTATTTAATTAGAACATTTAGGAGAATGGAAAATATTTAAAAAAACCCACAGACAAAATAAGAACATACATACAGTTATTGTTATAGATGGAGGTCTGTGATTTACAGAAAGTCAAAGGTAGTAAGGATTAGTTTATAACGCAACTGATTAATGTTTTAAATTGCACTGGACAACGGCATCAGCTAACTGTTTGATGATGAATATATTTATTAGATAGAATGTTAGAGTAAAAGTACAGTCACACAGTAGCATTTTATAGTGCATAATGTCATTTTGACAGTAGGATGGAAAAAAAAACAGCAGCAGCAGGGGCCAGTGAGGGAGGAGGTGCAGAAAGGTCCTGGAGGAGGCCGTCTTGCGAGAACACTGCTTGTTTTATATTGCAATTGGTGATGCTGATAGTTCTGTGTGTCTCCTCTTTCACTTTATCCATCCCTCTAATCTCCCTATTCACTGTTTATTCACTCTCCCTCTGTCTCCCCTCTGTGCTGCAGGGCATTCTGGGACTTCCCGGCGACACCGGGACAGCAGGTTTCCCTGGCAGGCAGGTGCAGTAAAAAAATATAAAACTAAGCTTCCAGCTCCTTGATCGCTCCTCTAAGAGTCTCGTTTTCTCTACTCAGAGCTGCACAGAGTCGCCGGTGCCTCCGTAGTTCTCCTTTCTTGGCTTCCTTTATATCTTTCTAACCTATTCGGGATTTGCAAGAAAGTTTTAATTCCAGCTCGAATGTCATACAATTATAATACACTCTAATTACGAACTAATGATTTGTTGTGTGTGTGTGTGTGTGTGTGTGAGCTTAAACCACGTGTGCCGTCAGCAGCACAGACAAGGGTAAAGAAAAAGTCTTGTCTGAGCCTCTCTCCTCACCAGTCTCTCCTTTTGTTGCAGGGATCAGCGGGGCCACAAGGTAGCCCGGGCCCTAAAGGTGTCCGTGTAAGTAAAAGAGCCTTCCTGCCCTCTTTGCTTGAGCAGCGCTGGCATGGACACATCATTTCCTGAAGGGATTACAACGTCGTTGGGCCCTCAGTTTTACTCGAGAGTTTGGTATCTGACATGCTGACATGGTTCTCCTGAATATAACTCCTCTGCCAGGAAGGCAAACAGACAGGAGAAAGTATGAAAACAGACAGGAGGGGGGGTCAAACTGACCAGTGTGAGCAGATTCTTGCAACTTGTGGAAAATGCATAGGCTGGAATGAGACAACTCGTAGGCCGACCCGGCCTGCTTCCATATTTGAATGCAAAAGATGCCTTTATTCACCTCAGGGGCCTGAAACGCTTTATCCTTATCTTAGAATGAACTTCCAGTTACAATGTGACTGGCTTTAAAGTGTAAGAGACGATCGCGGTAGAGGCGAGGCTTTCAGCATTTGGAAACTCAGACCGATGGATTGATGTTGTTGTGTTGGACGTGTAACAAAGTAAAAGACGTCTGCTTTAAATTAATTCATTGATTCATGGTCTCAGACTTTGATGTACAAACATTGGTAAACAAGTAAATATAGAAGCAAAAAAAATGTTCCATGAAGAAGGATGTAGGCAGATGTGTCCCCAAAAATATTTTTCTCCTGCTGAAGATCAGTGTTACAAGTTACTGTTCCAAATGTAATCCAGTTTCTTCCATAGACATGCTAACTGTCAAAGTAGCATAATGAACGGCGTTACTAATTGCTTACTGATGGGATCCTTTTTGTAAAACACGTATGTATGTCACAGCATTATAAATCAAAAGGCAGGCTCGGCTTGAAAGACGTATGCAACACATTACGGCTAAATGTTGCATATGTTGCTCAGCCCTTATCTGTTTTCCTGTGATGTGATGATTGGTCTTTGTCGTTGTCGCAGCCCCTCATCGCTCCAAACGTAGCTCCACAGGAATTCATCTCAAATGTTGCATGGCCACACAGCGTGAGGGTTCGTGCCGGCATTCAGACAAGATTATCTCGGCCAACAGCTCCAAAATATTCCTCCGGAATATCCGGCGGGGGGGAATATCCCCAAATATGACACGGATCTGTCAGGAATCCTGCACGCGCTGTGGAACAACAGCTTTTTGTTGGCGTATTCGGAGAATATGTTACCATGAGCTTTTGCTTATTTCTAGGGTTTCATTGGGCCTCCTGGCATCGCTGGGCCACCGGGTCCGGAGGGGGAAACAGTGAGTGATGTTTTATTACATTATCCAGGATTTCTGTGTTCTTGAACACCGTTTTTATTCCCAGCGCTGCTCACATTTATCTCTCTCCACTTGTTACCCATTCCATTTGTTTTCCCATCCTTCTCAGGATAATAAGGACCTTCCTGACAGAGTTAATAGACGCCAGCTTCCTTGAGATTTCAATTTCTTTTGTTCTTTTTTTATTGAAGGAGTTTGTATTATTCAACATTTTGCAGTCAGCCCTTTCCAAGTTTTATTATGGAGCTACTTTTACAATTTATGTCCTTTTTCTTTTTAATTGTTCGGTAAAAGTAAGATGATGCCTGACGAATTCCTTGGAACGTGAAATTTGAGGAATTTATCCACTTTTTCTCCTCTTTTCTAGGGAATTCCTGGCCCTGAGGGAAACCCTGGCATTAAAGGAAGACACGTAATAAATAAATAAATAAATTCTGCCACAACATATAATTACTTCCAAACACAAAATATATACCTCTGCTATCCATTAATTGCCACAGTCTGTTCCATCATCTGGACATCGAAAATGCAGACATCGAAGAGAGGAATAACTCCTACACAACTTCATGTGTCGCAAATCAAACTGGAAATGTTTAATCACATGTGTTTGAGTGTAAATCCTGCATTACCAAATATATTCCAGGGTGGGATTCAAACAACCAGAGACAGGGGTCTCTGGGGTCACAATCTGAAAAGTTAGAGGGCTTTATCTGTAGTTGCCAAACAGGCCGGCAGCCTGGCTGGCTCCATGGTCCAAAGGGTTTTTCATTGAGTGGATCCAAATAGAGGGGCAAAGTCACGGCTTTGTCTTTTTGAATATAGCAAGAGGATATTTTTGGAAGTTACATTTGAGTGACAGAGTTCCAGGAAATGTCATTAAGGATAGGAAGTAAAAATTTGGGAGGAACCGGAAGCTCTGGCTGTCTCAACAGAACTGATTATTCCTTGATGGACATGTCCAAGTCCTCATGGTGAAAGAATCTGATCGCAGGTGATGCGCACAAATAGGAATTTAAGGTCTTGGACCCTTAGGGAGGGAATGTTCAGTCTTGGCGGAGGTTTGCAGCTTCCTGTGTTTACTGACACCATTTATCCAATTTTGTGGAAGCAATACTTATCAACGGTTGCCATTCATTGAATCTGGTCGTCCTCTCACAGGGTGTATTGGGCGACGCAGGAGAAAGAGGGCCTCCTGGTCCTGATGGCAATGAGGTGAGAAATGTTTCCTGCATCCCGCTGTTGTTCCACCTGTTCTCTCCTGCATCTCTAAAAAATAATAATAAGTCTTCCCGCTTGGTACTTCCTCTCTAATTAGTGACTAATGTGCAGTATGAAGGCTGCTCACGATAGTGATGTCACTGTGATGTTTCACAGGGGCCTGTCGGTGGGACTGGCATGACCGGCTTTCCCGGCCTCAGGGTGAGTACCAGCTTTGCACTGCTTATTTTAACCAATAGTTGTAAAGCTAGAAAAGCACTGTTTGATCTGATCAACATGGGAACTCGGTCTTGGCTACTTGTTGCGTCCTTAACAATGCTAACTCCCTGGACGTGACAGCGCCAAAAAATCCAAACACTTCTAAAAGAGTTATATTTGTGCAAAGTTCTCTTTTACATAGCACAAAGCGATTACTGCATATAAAACCAAATGTGATACTGCGTCATATTATTTTTGTCAAGCTCATTATATTTTGTAGGAATGTCCAAAAAGAGAAGTGAGCCTTTGGGAAATAATTTGTCAGATTAAAATATAATTAAATTAAATAAAATGTTTACATTTTGAATTTTGATCCACCAATTTAGAATTGTAATAGAATTTTAATCTTTCCTGCTGTATTCAAAACCCACTTTGTCCGTCGTCATGGGCGACTGGGCGTCTGGCCACAGTTGTACAGGATGTGGTACATTGAAGATCTAAAAATGATTGGAGTTTGCGGGGGCTTCTGAAACAAACCCCTTGTTCATGTAGGTGCACCTTTCCTGTGGCATCACTTCAAGCTACATTTATAGCAGCTATCCATCCGCCTTCAGAATGGGGGGGGGGGGGGTTATTGGAATGCATGACAGGTCACTGTGTGTGTGTGAGAAACATCTGGATGGATGTGTTTTCCATAACCTCCACCTCAGGCGCAGTCTGTAAGTCATTTTTATCGTGGCCACAGACACCACCTTTAAGTCTTAACCCTAACAAGCATATTATCCCCCGGAGGCTCGTATATGTGAGGCGATCACAGAGTAAATAATCCCTGCTTTAATAAATCCTTGCACCTGAATACCACCCCCCCCCCCCCAACCTATTTTCAAAAAATGTAAAATCTTGAGGCAACTCGGTTTGAAATGACGGCTACATGCCGACACTCAAAACAAGCGGTCCTTGTTCTCGATGTAAATCAGGCTTGAAAAGCATCACAGAGAATGGTGTCAGAATTATAATGGCACTACTTGAAAGTATGGGATAGTGAAAGTCCTTCTCTAATGATCTATAAAGCCTGCCCAAAGCCGTGCCTTTCATTTTTATTTGTGACCTGCTTTATTCCCGATCGCAGCCAGCTGCTCTCACACTTTTACACGCTTCAACACTCGCACTTGTATGTTGTGTTGACTTTCCCAGTGAATGAAATACTCCACACCCTTTGCTGGCTGGTGACGGATGATTTGATCTTCTTAAAATTTGCACAGCGCCATTTCTCAGTTTGCTCGTTTCACAGCTCACACAAGGCACATAAGGAGAAGATGATGGATCCTCTGAAGAGATGAAACCGTACGACAACAAGCTGCTTGTTCTGTCTTTGTCTTTGTCTTGGTGCTGGCTTCTGCATCTTCTCGCTGCGGACTGACCGCTGGATGATGCATTCGATGGGCCAGCCACACGTTGTAGCCATTCTCGATACTTTCACATTTGCCTTCTCTTGCAAAAGTGGAGAGATTGAGTGTGAAAACTACAATTAGGTGTCAGGTCAGAAGTGTGTTTGTGCAGTGTGTGTGTTTGTCGTGCATAATTCCCATTGAGCGCCTCCTTCCGTCCACAGGGGGACCCGGGGCCTGAGGGACTGCGAGGGCTGCCTGGCATGGCGGGACCGCAGGTATTTCAGACACTGGTTGCTGCAGATGCACCGAATCCTTTGGACATTAATACACATCAATCAGTAAAGTGTGTATCCGCATCGTGCTGCTTGCAACACTACATATAAATAAGCGTTGGGCTTCCCTCAGGACTCCAGTGTAGTTTGTTTGTTCTCTCTAATGGACTGCTTTCCCTCCCCTCTGCCTCTTCCCCTCCATGGCAGGGCCCGTCAGGACGAGCCGGCCTGCCTGGATTGAAAGGTGATAAGGTGATCTAAATATTTATATTATTGCAGTGTATCCGTAATGTGTTGGTATTAACTCAAGCATTCAGACAGAGCGTGTTAGCTTTTTTTTAATGTTAAATGTATTAAAATGTACTTATTATAGTCGTATGAAGACCGCCGTGGCAGAGCGGTTTTTTGTTATATCTCTGTGTGATGTTGTGAAATCCAGGGTGAAGTGGGACCAAGTGGCGAGCCAGGAGAGATGGGATATCAAGGCGATAAGGTACGTCCACAAAACAACTAAGCATCCTGTGCTGCAAACAAACAAGATATTCCGTACACGTTTAAATCTGTCAGGTCTCAGACTTGGTCGGATCTCAGACAAAGCACGCACGCGTTTGCTTTCGCTCGTGTTTGAAGACGACAGCGGTGATGAGCTGGTCGCCTCCTGACAACGACCAAAAAAAAAAACAGTTGAGGAACTTTCATCGCTCCGAAATCAGGAAACGACTATTTAAACACTTCAGCTGATCAAAAGCACTGTGTTTGAATAAATGCAGATGTTGATCCATTAATCACATGAAGCTGGATGAAAGCAGACACACACACACACACACACACACACAGACAGACGTAGGATTGTAAGGCCAGCTTGAGAGTTTATTGTCTGTATGTTTCAGGGAGCCGTCGGTGCGCCCGGTCCTGCCGGGCCAAGAGGGGAGTTGGGCCCGCTGGTACGTTTGTGCAACGGATGCATAAGCAGACATGTATTTATTGTATTTATTTCTGTTTGTTTGTGTGTTTGTGTGTGTTTGTGCTTGGATGCAAGACTTTTTATACAGCTCTTATAGATGGAACGCCAGCAAGCTTGTAAACTGTTCAGTTCTATCGGATCAGAGTTCTTGAGGTTTACAGACAAAAATGAAACGAAGTGTCGTTAAAAAAAAATCTGTTTACTCATCAGCAGAAACCATTACAATTGAGCCACGTCATCGTCAAATGACAAATATAATAAAGTGTTTATTGAAGCAAGTGTTGTCCTTTTTTATTGTCCTTTATTTTTTTGTGCTGTTTTTTTCAAAACAGGGTAAAATTGGTGAGATGGGGCCACCAGGACCGCCAGGCCCCCCAGGACCGAAGGTAGGACATAGATGCAGTATGGTGTGTGTTTGTATACAACATAAATATTCACCTTGAATAAGCAATGTAATAATAAAGTGAAATTCCAGCTGTATTTAAAATACAGACATGTTAAAATTCATTAAACTAGTTTATTTGATAATACATTTTAAGCTAAAAAAAAAAGGTTTAACCTCGTCCGAGCCAAGTCACATGGACACAGCAGGTGAAATAACGTGACATATAAGAGAATTATGTCTGCCTGCTTGTTTTTGTAAGGGGTTTCCTGGGGACATCGGATTACCAGGGGTCAACGGTCCACCTGGACCAAAGGTGCATCAAGCCTCTCCATTTCTAGCCTGTCTTTACAAACCATGAATATCTCCCAGTTGGATTCACGGAGTCTTCTGCATTTCAGGGTCTGCAGGGTACCAGAGGGCCCAAAGGCCCACTGGGGCCCCAAGGAACACAGGTGAGACGACTCAATTCTATATATCCACTAAGATCTCGACACACTGATATAGAACATTGGAAAATGTGACTCACCAATGGATTTCCACTGGATCGTTACTCTGAAGCGTGATTATGTAACCCAGGGCTTCTCATCAAGTCTCTCGTCTCAAACAGTTGCAGCTGAGCTCCTGGGAGGGTTTTTCTTTTCTTTTTTTAATTCCACGGCATCTCTTGGGGAATGTTCCATCCCGTGAGGTCATGATTCACCATCGGGTGCTTATGAAAACAAGGCTGAAACTTTTCCAAGTTTTGGGAAAAATAGCAACATTAGCCTTTCAGAAGGTGTGCAACAAGCCGACACTTTTCATGTGCGCTGAATCTTACAGTGGCAGCAAATGAAGCTCGTCTATTTATGCGGTTAGGCTAGGTTGCATTAGCTAGACCTCTTTTGTTCAGCTATAATGTGTAACTTTTGAGGGAAACGTTTTTTGGATGTGTGAGTAAAACGTTTCCCCTCTGACACTAGTAAGCGACGAGACAGGCAAGCAAAGTGGAGACATTGATTACACATCCAGTAACTGGAATGACACGATTCTGAGTTTGCATGTCATGTTGTGTGCTTCTGCAGGGCGATGAAGGACCACTCGGCCCCCCCGGCAGCCCCGGCCCTACCGTAAGAATTCCTGGAGCTGCACACTGTACATTTACAAACACAAACTGAGCACTTTGCAGGTGGTTTGAATGAAACAATTTGCTTAGATGCCCTAACAGGAAGCAGCTGGGATGGGATGCGATAAACAGATTATGAACTTAGACCTCGTTTGATAATCGCTTTTTGTGTTTTTATGCCTGTATTTTTTTTTTTTTTTGTAGGGGCGACCTGGGAGGAAAGGCCACATAGGTGAACCCGGCCTGGAGGGATTAGAGGTGAGTGAATCCATCACTATAGACAAAGACGCTTCCTCTGAACTCGAGGAGCAAATTACCTAATAGTTCTTGTCAAAAAGAAAAGCGTAAACAAATAAATCTGTTCCTGTCTAGACAAAAGTAGGCTTGATACAAAAAAAAAAAAATACTTTAAAGACAAGATAATTAATGTCATGTTTCCAGAGCTAACATTTTAAATATTTAGACCCGTGATTCTAAATACCAACAGCAATTGTGTACTTTGTGTACCTCGGTAGGACGGAATCCCACCCTGATGTAAACTTAAGTACGTGCACGCCTAAGCGGTTTACTTCAGTAACGCACTGCGTTCCAGGCACGTTCCTTATTTCTGTTTTGTGGGCTGCGATCTTCTTTTGTTGCTGCCACAGTTGCATCGCCATGATGATGATATGATCTGTGATTACGGTTTTATTATTCTCAATAAACGTTTTGTGACCCACTTACTGTTGTCTAAGATTTACTGTTGAGTAAATGTGGTTCTAATTTCGGATTTTCTCTTCATGCTGGGTTACAAGAATATATTTTGGCAAACCAAAAGAAAAAAAAGAAAAAAAAGAAATGCGCCCAAAAGATGTGCATTCTCATGCCGTCTCTGTGTGTGTGTGTGTTCCCATTTTGCATTTTAATGACAGAAAATTAACTGGCACACTTGTGTTTTCTCCTGGCAGGGAGAGGCGGGGGACATGGGAAACGTTGGAAAAAATGGACCACAAGTAAGTTCCAGGACATCACAGGTTCACACTTGTGATGTAATGCAGTGCCATTGAGTGGCTTCTCATTAAAGCGAACCCTGTGTCGAAGCTTTCATCCTCCTAACATCCTGCCCTACAAGCATTTATTGTGCACATCAAGCCTTTCTGTAGTTAAAGATATGAAATCATCCACTGGAGGAAGTGAGATCATCTCTAAAGTCTCGCTTTCTTCTTGACCTACATTAAAAGTCTGGATCCCCGTTCTCGCCCTGTAACGCCTTCGTCATAAACCTGGCAGAACACCTCAGCAGAAAGGAGGGAACACCAATTGGTTTTCTCTAGAAGTCACTACACTTGGCTTGCAAAAGTGTGCTTCTCACCCGAGAATCAGAATGACGGTGCACGTTTTAGAAGTCTAACAACTTAAAGAGAATGATTTTTAAAAGGTGGGCTTTGTCCACCGAGTGGATTTTCCAAGTTGCTCAAAACATTTGTGCGATGATTTTTCACACACGAACCGGCCAAACACAAACGCTTTGTACGTCTGCGTTGCCTTTACACGCTTCTACCAAACCTTTTACGGCCAACGCAAAATGCAAATCTCTGCCCCTTTGTAACATCCTCACATCCACACAGCTGCCCTGAACATCCAAAGGCACGTCTGTCCTTCTTCCAGGGCCCCCTAAATGTTAATATTTGCATTCTGTGCATACTGAAGGCATATGAGAGGGATTAAGCACTTACAGAGTGGAAGGGAGCCAAAAAGGAGCCATGAGGCTGTCCCGAGGAAGAACAAACTGAAAGAACTGCACCGTATGGAGGCTGTAATGAAAGCTCTCACACCAGCTCCCCAATCAAAAAGTCGTGTAGAGAGACTTACGTCGACGCAAGGAGGCCTCAGACGGCGCTGAGGCTTTTGCGATAGTGGTCCGGAGCGCCAGATTATCTGTTCTAGAAGCCATCGATGATCCAACCCAATTTGTATTAAGTTACTAAATGTCAACATATTTACTTTAACTCCTGTTTTTATTCTTGCTTTTCAGATAGTTTAGTTCAAGCTCTCCCACTACTTGATAATAAATTCCACATGGAATGTAAAAGAGATTTTATGTCCCTTGTAGTTTGCCATGTTTCATGGTTTATGCGTGGTCTGTTTCTGCTTTGTCTTTCTATTGCACTGTTGACTGGACTGATTTTACACCTCGCAGTCTCTGAAACGCACGAAATGCGTTGTTTTATTTTGAGAAAAATCCCAATTTATTTATAAATAGCAGTCCTCACACTCTTGTACTTGTGAGACTTCGTGATCCTAAATCAGGTTTTAATCATGAGGAACTGGTCCATTGACATCCTCTCCTCTGCTCCTCTCCAGGGTCCACTGGGACTGATTGGGGTTGCCGGGGTGATAGGAGTTCCTGGTGAAAAGGTAAAGCGTGTACTTCTCTAACATTAGGCTGTCAGTCAGCAGGAGCAGAGCGGGTCGGGAATCGGAGGGCTCAAGTCTTGTTTGAGATTAAATGCAGAGTGTGTAAAAAAAGGAAATTATGCAAGCAGCAACCAAGCGGAACACTTTTCTTATTAGTCTTCCAAGAGGACACCAGATACCGCCCCCCTCGTTCAGCCTAGTCCCCGTTCCCTCCCCATCCAGAAGTCCGCCGTTTGTCAGAACATGTTATTCTGATGTGTGTTGCCATCACAGCCCATACATTTATTTTCATATCATAATTTGCATTCATTTTTCAGTGCCAGGTTCTGATTGAGAATAGCTCCCAATAAAGAGCCTTAAAAAATGCCGCTCGTGCATGTGCGGGGGGGGGGGGGGGGGGGGGGGTGCTCTCCAGTTTCATGGCTTTTTCATAGACAAGGTCTACATGAAACAGTCCTTTTCTTCAGGTCATATTTAAATGATCTCTCTTTTTTCTTTTTTCTTTTTTGTGCCCAGGGTGACCGAGGTCCAGCGGGTCCGACTGGTACGATGGGGGAAAAGGGGCCGGCGGTACGTACAGTGGCTCGGGATGCGCTGCAAGGGTCTGCTTCTTGTCTGAGCCATGTCTGAGGGGTTGTATACACTCAAAGGGTCTCTAAAGTAATCAGACATCCTGCAACAGCCAGCAAGAGCTTGAATACATTGTTAAGTAAATGAACGTCTCAGGATGATGAATAGAAAACTGAACCACGAATAAATGTACGTCGTAAGCTTTGTCAAACGTAATGAAGCTGTGAGGGAAACTTCACAGACATGAACTCACTGGGCCTGAAACATTCCAGACTTCTCACTGTTGATCTTTGGGAAATTCAGCTGTGTCATTTTTTATTTTTTTTCCACAGTAGTGTTGAGAATTGTGTTTTTTGAACCACGCAATCTGGTCGACAAAATTAAATTCGTTTTTGTAAACGGTGAGTTCCGATCTGTTGAAAGCCGTTTTCGGGGGGTTCCTCTGTCTGTGATGAGAACTGCTTATGTTTTAATGTGAAGAAGGAAAAATGTTTAATGGTAAGTGGGACAGGAAATAGACGCCAGGCTGAGGGTGGCCTTCAACGGGACGTAACGTGATCAGCGCTTTTTGCTCGTTTCTCGCGTTTCTTAGAAATGTCAATAACATTTTGTGGAAAGGTGAGAACAGGGGAGTGACAACTGTGGTTTTATTTTTAGTCCTATCCCGAAGAAGATGGATCTAGGGTTTTTATTTATTAGATTTTTTTCTTTATTGTGACAGAGGTTTTATGCCTGAAACTGATCTGATCTATTAAAAGTCTTGGGACTAAAGCCTTTGCGATTCTGAAACATTGTTGTTGCAGCGTGTTGAATGCATGAACTGTTTGTTTGGAGGTTCATGTTTGGTGAAATTTGCACTAACTAGCTACACAGGAAGAAACCGTGTGTCTCTGTCTTGAGTCCATCGGGGGCTGGCCCGTCTCGCTCGCTGTCTTCAGGCCTTGGATTGTCTCCATGTCTGTGGTTTTGGGCCCCGTTCCTGACCTAGCTGGCTGGCAGACCGGCTAACAGACTTACCGATTCGCTGGCTGGGAGGGAAGATGACGAATCCTCTGGCTGGCCCTCTGAATAGTTTGGTGATTGACTCACCAGCGATGCGTGTGCATGTTTGATGGAGATGGAGAGCTTTGCTACTTGTGTAAGGAGTTTTGGTGATTTGTGTGAGCCAGCCCGGGTTATAATGTAGCCACATTAGCGAGGAGCCTCCCCTGCCACAGATCCCGACAGACATCTCATTTGATTCCAAATGTGATTTTCAGGCATCAGCATTTCAATTTCATGCCACTTTCGTCTTTGCTGACTTTGTTATTGTGGTATTATCACCAAGTAGATTATTGCAGCCCCCCCCCCCCCGCCCCCCGGCTGCTGCCTCTGCTTTCTGGAGGGTCTCGTTAATGTGAAACACAACTCTACGGAACAGTCCTAATCCGTTCCAGTCGCAGATGCAACCGCCTCGCATTGCACAGCGCTGCCGTGTTGCTCCACGCCTGCTCTATACTGTGTGCTATTTCTGATTCATCCCAAGGGCTATCCAGGGATACCAGGAAGTCTGGGTGGCATCGGGATGCAAGGCACGCCTGTAAGTGTCGGACCTACACCACCGTTATGTGATAAACTGCAACATATGAATGAGATGTGGGAATATTAGCAACATTTCTCTCACCCTCTGCATATCGGATTGAGTCACACACAAACCTAAAAATTCAAACTCAAAATCCAGTTTTGCCTTTTTTCATCAAATCTTTTTATTTCTATAAAGTGTTGGATGTAGTTCAGTACCATGTGTTTGTGCATTTGGCTAAAGACACTATCAAAACTGCTTTTTTTCACTTTGTCCACTGTCGTGTCTCTTTCTCGTTGCCCCAACAGGGTCCACAGGGGCAGAGGGGCAGTCCGGGCATTCCCGGGCAGAAAGGCTGGAGGGTAAGAGCTCTGTCTTTAACTGTGGGACATTTTCTGCACCGCCATCTTGTACGTTAGATGTGCGAGACTTCCTCAACACAAGAAGTGACTGTCTGTTCTCCATCACAGCTCCCGGCCTGGGACGCATAATTCAAAGCAATTCAAAGACATGCATTTGTCCTTCCACTTGGCCTGCACTCCTTTATAGGGGCTTTCAAATGGCTTTCATAGGCCTTATGTGCCTCATACTGTAAGACATGGCGGTTGTGTCGAACTGATACGTTGTGGTGATGCTGGTGAGACACCGTGTGGCAAAGAGGAGAAGTACAGAAGTTAAAAAAGCACTCAGACCTCCGCCAAGCAGCTCGTTCCCCTCCTAATTAGATCTACGCCATCCACATGGTGATCCGGATCATCATCAAAAGGTTCTAAATTGTTCTTGGTATCTTTAAGCACCAACCATGAAAAGTAAAAGAGAATCTGATTTTAGTCTTAGCAGCACCTACTACTACACTACTGCGCACGCCTCATCCTGTCTGTGTTTCGCTTCCTCTCATCCTCCTTTCAGCAGAAAATGTTGCCAGACAAAACATTTGGCAGCACTTATCACGTCACAGTTTAAGTGTCTGCACTTTGTTTTTAACAACAATTCACACGTGTCAGTTTGTGGTTCCATTTCAAACAAACCCTTGTATTTGCCCCACTTGTTGATATTTTTGTAAGAATTAAATACACATGATTTCTCATCATTGCAGTTAATAAGGAAGAGAGTTAGCCCAGAATGCTACACATAAGAAGCTAAAAGAGTCCTCTGTTCTGCAGCAACGCCAGCTGCAAAGCGAGGTGTTACCGTGGGAAACTACTAGTCTAATCCATCTACCTGCCCTTGATACATGTCCGTCATTGATTTCTTTCTTGACTTTGTGGGACACCTTAAATGTTTAGCAGAATCTCTGCCGTGAAAATGAAAGGCGAGCGACTGGAAGGAACAAAGAAACCAAGTTTGTGAAAACTGAGAGGGATTTGAGTCTGACATCAGACGGAATGAAGAGCCATCAAAGGTAGCGATGTATATAAAAGAAAAAAAAGGAGACAAGATGGAATCGGTAGATAAACTGAGAATAGAAAAGATAACCGGGGTTGTGCAGATGCTTATCTGCCAGACGACCAGTGTGGTACCACGGAAATGAATGGAAACCCCTGGAATGCTTGTGGGAATGGCGGCTGCGACACCAGGGTGGAAAACTCCCACTAAGAATGCCGACTAATGGCTTTGTTAATGGTGTTAGTTCAGAGTTAACTGTATATATGTCGCCTTTTCTTCAGCACTCGTGTTTTCTTGCACCTCGCATTCTTTGTTGAGTAAAGTTGAAACGTGTTTTCGTATAGGGACCCCGGGGTCCAGACGGCCTGCTGGGAGAACAAGGCCCTGAAGGAACCAAGGTAAACATGCACCGCATCCTGTTAAAAACATCCCAGAGGATGGGATCGGAAGAGCTGGGAATGCAACGCATCCGTCTCCCTACTGTGTCAGAGCCGGAATAATAGGCTTCATTTGAACAGCCTATAAGTGGATTATTTTATTAGACTATTTTAACTTTTTATAGTGCCTTTCTGAAACTTGTCTTTTTGCAGGGTGAAAGAGGCGACGATGGGCTAAAAGGAGAGCCAGGATTTATTGTAAGTTAAAAAAGAAAAATAATCATGTTTTTACAAGTCCTTCCTTTGTATTGGACCTAAACCAACACATTTTTTTACTCGACTTTTAAACCCGAGCCACCTGAATCAAACTGAATTTAGGGGGCGTGACAATCGCAGAACAAAAATCAGTCATTCTGTTTTTTTTTTTTACTCATTTTCTTAAATGGCACCATGTAAAAATATGTTACTGCTTACAAAAGCCCAATTGATCCAACAAATGTTTGTACTCGCGTCCGTTTAAAATCCAGGCACACAACAGCAATAGGTTAAGAAACATATTCCTCAGGCTTCGCAAATTACAGGGCAGTTTTAATGCATCCCAATTATTCCAACGACGACATCATCCTGAAGCATCTGGGTTAACGTGCACATCCCTTTTGAAGATCCGTCTCTGTCATCTTTCGTCGCTCGTTATTTGTCGGGCGGCCATTTTTACAGAGACGCAAAATAAGCTGAAGATATAAATTCGAACAGCTCATCGCCACGGGCGTTGAAGTGACGCAAATGTCTCGATAACATTCATTATATCGTTCATCAGGTGATGGTGTTGGGTTCACAGCAGCTTAGAATCTGTGAACTTTTATGGACCTGCTGAAATGAATGTCTGACGTGAGACATTTGTAAGCATTTAATACATATTTGATGTTTTAAATCATGCAAATACATTCCTGTCTTGCCAATATTATCCTTGAAATACATCAGTTGGCTTGATTGGAATTGGATGTCATTCAAACAATCATTTTTTCTTTCTTTCTTTATTTTTCTTTCTTCATTTTGAAGGGCAAAGCTGGCAGCCCGGGAGAAAGAGGCCCGTCTGGGAAGCTTGTAAGTGTTGTTTACCTTGTAGTTATTTCTGCTGAATTTTCCTTTCGGGGCTTTAATGAAGGTTTTTATAACCAAAGAATGAAGCATCACTACGGGAGGAGCAGACAACACAGACTCATAAAACAACCCCACATCCTCCTTTCAGCCGTAATGTATATAATTATCACCTCGAGTGCATGTGTACCAGTAAATTCAGCCGGGGGGAAGTTGTAATCGAAAGAAGACACTGAGTAATGTTTGAATCAAAGCATACGTGCATGTCGTCTCAGCAGTTTGCCGCCACCTCCAGCTTTGATCCACGCACCGTATGAACATTATTAAAGCTGAGCTGCATTCTTAGGTGGTGTGTAAGCGGCGCGGAAAGGCTGCCAGATTTGTAGCCTCTACAGGTTCAGATCGACTTTAGATCTCAGATAGGCAGGAGGTCAGTGCACATCAATGTGGGGCTTCTTTTCTACCTCCTCTAACCGTTTAATGGCTTAACACAGGGTCGTTTTGTGATCATTCTTAATAGACACATTTATTCACACACAGACGCATGTGCAGACCTGCGTCGACACTCCCACAAGATTGATTCATTCACACGGAAATAAGAGAAATCGATGGGCATACTTGTGACGAGCTGCAGCGTGTCCTCCTGAGCACAAGCGCAAGGGTTTTTTGCAAAAAGATTCAAACGCACAAAAAAACAACAAATCTTACAGTTGCTGTATCCTTGAATATCTCAGATACATTAATAATGAGATGAACAGCTATTTATTTTCATATTTAAGTGCTAAATGAAGAGCAAGTGACACTTCCTCATAACTAACCAGCTTTCATTTCATCTCTGGCGACCAGTTGATGTCCAGCTCTGGACCCACAGCGCCATCTGGTGTCTGATAAAATCAAGACATGAATATTTAGGATGCACATTGATTAAAAACTGTTTCAAATTCGGCTTTACTGTCTGAACGCATTTGGAGTCATCTAGAAAGACGATGCTTTTTACAGCTCAGTGTTTCTGCTTCATCTTCATCTTGTTTGAGGTCACGTTCCTAATGATCATGGCCAAAGCCAAGCTTTTTTTTTTCTTTCTGTAATTACACAAATGAGTGAGTGAAGCTAAACTAAACCCCTGACCCGTGTGTGTCTCCAGGGTAAAGCGGGTATTCCGGGCAGTGCCGGGGAGAGGGGACCCCACGGTGAACCAGTAAGCATGCTGTGCTTTTGTTTGTTCTCTTTTTAGGAAGCTGCAAACACACTTTTTTCTGCAGAATCTTTATTGCTTACAAGGAAAGAAGGTTATAAGGATGGTAGTGAGAACCTTTGTCTTTGTATATTACATTAATTCTCTGTTTTCCTACCCCTTACACCTTAGCGTGGAAGGTTTGACTAAAGCTTTATATTATGGTTTCAACTTGTCCTTGGCAAGCGCTCTGCGATCTCTCATCAAACATTTATCTGCATGTGTTGGTTTGCCATTATGTGCTTGAGATATTTTATGATGTTAAATTAAATTCTTGTCATTCGTTCAATTCAGTTTATACCTCCAAGAGATGCGTCATTAAGCCTGCGTCTTTAAATCATCCTGCAATGCTTGTTCTCCCCACAGGGACCCAAAGGGCCCCCTGGAGAGGCAGGACCAGACGGAGAGCAAGGCCCTGAGGTACATTTCTTTCAATACTTGTCACCAATGTATTTATCTATGATTTATGATTGATTCTGTCCCATCTTAGGGTGGGCCTGGCGTAGAGGGGGAGTCTGGTGCCATCGGAGAACCGGGGTTAAAGGTCAACTCAACGTTTTTCGTTCATATTATTTGCATGACACTTTTCACGTGGAGCTTCAGTCCTGTTGATAACACTTTGTGGTGTTTTGACCGTGCAGGGTGATGCTGGGCCTCCGGGAGCTGAAGGGGAGCTGGGCCAGGAGGGAATGAGAGTGAGTGACTATAAACACCCCACTAATCCCTTCCTTCCTGCTGTTTGGCTAAATCTGACCCGGTCATTTATTTACTTGGCTTCATTCCGACGTCGATCCTCCAGTGCGAATGGGGTTACTTTGGGCTGATGGACGATACTTATTGCAACTAGACTGTTTGGATCTGAACTTTCTTTCCTGTCAATGGAATTAAAAACACAAATTTTTAATAAGGTTGCCCAAACACCAGACTTATTTGCTGTTTACGAGACCTAAATGGAAGATGAAAGGAATTAGATGAAGTCTGAGAAAGATAAGAATTATCTTGCACATCAGCAGCTGGTCCAAAATAATCTGATTTGACATGAAGAACAGCATTTCTAATTTTTATTCCTCAATGGAAATTGTGATTGCAGTGTGGATTTTCGAATTCCATCTTTTAGAAACTGAAACGCATCAATACTAACAAACCTTCAGCGCTATCAGACAGCTTTAATTGGTCGAGGCTTTGAGGCGCGGTGTCCCTGTTCATAATAAGGTTCCCCCACAGTTTTCCGGACGACTATTTAATGAGAAGGAAATAATAAAACACCACCAGGAGATTGCTAATGGCTAACAGCTAATTGCTAATTACCTAGATTTTATTGGGGCGGATGCTGGAATCCTGCAGTGGATAACGCAAGAGACGCAGAACCCAAAAATTCTACAATTGCAGAAACAAAACAAAAATCCCCATTGGCATGAGAATAATAATTTAATTGTTCAGATTTGTCACAATAATGACAAGTTTATGTCCTAAATGTGTTTGCAGGGCCCTCCCGGTCCCCCCGGCGAAGACGGCCCTCAAGGAAAAGATGGCACCAAGGTAAATAGTAAAGATATTCAGTCCCTGTTAGCGTTAGCATTTTAAAGAGAATAATTCAGGAAAGGAAAACATAATTGCATGTTAAATATGAATAAAGCAAACAAGTTTACAACATATCTGATTTCACATGTGGTTTGAGTGAGATATAACCTGGATTAAAGGACATGTAATTGTTTTCATTGATTGATTTCTTCCTACTGATACTGTTACTACCTCCGGCGAGGTGGAGGATATGTTTGTCTGTCAAAACATTCTGGATGGATCTGGATGAAATTTTCAGAAAATGTTGGGAAGGTCTGCCTTCTGAGTGCTTTTCTAGTTACTCTTGATTTTATCTAACTGAACTCTGGCCTTTGGGTTTTCTGCCTCTTTCTTGCTGTTAGGGGGAGCCTGGTGAACGTGGGCCAGTCGGGGAACCGGGGGACAAAGGAATTGAAGGGGACCCTGGAACCTCAGGACCATCTGGAGAGCCTGGAAAACAGGGCTTTGGTGTAGGATTATGTCATATTTCCTAAATCCCACATGCAAAAAAACAAGAACAGAATACCAGACATTTAAATTTGAGACAATCCAAAGCAAAGATGTTTGCCTCTGTTTTCTCTATGTTTTACACCGTTGTTATGTATGTGATAACTGGCGAGGGTTTCCTGGATGATTACGTAGCAAAGAGAATTCACCCTTTGAGAATGTTGAGCTTCTGAAACTGGAAGGAGCAAATCACAAAATAAGTCCAGTCTGAATAATGCCCCTCTGACCCAGTAGGGGTCAGCCTTCTCTGCGACAAAGCCTTCTCAATAGTGGTCCCATAAAACACAACACTGTGGTTGCTAAACTCAGATGACGGATGTCAGACAAAGTGTCCTCAAATAGCTTGTTTTTTGAGCGGCAACAGGGTCAACAACACCGTGGACAAACAGAGAAACACCCACTGATGATATCTGTTAAAAATGCTGTAGTATCAGGATCCATATGTGGACACGGTTCTCTGATCAACAGTGAGACAAGATCCAAAGTATGACGTCAGGTAAAGTCACAAAAGATGTGTGTGTCAATCATTGGATCTCCTGTTTACAGGGGCCCGAAGGAAAAGTTGGACTCCCAGGGAACAAGGGACGGCACGGAACGAAGGTAAGGTCTTCATCTACCGCCGCTCCCTCGTGAGGACACAGTCGAACGTCCAGAAAATAGTTGCTTTCAGCTGTGAGAAGTTGAATCTTTGGGGACAAATGTTATTTACTCCATTTCTGAGGAAGAGCAGTAACTATAGTGACCGTTAAAGACAAACAGACTCCAACACTAGGCTGGATTCCATCTGTTGTTGAAGGACAGTTACCCCTCCTGCAGTGAATAGAGCTCACAGCTCACCATAACTGCTTTTCCCAGTGTTGTCGTTTCTCCTCCCAATGACATGCTGCCTCTCTCTCTCTCCAGGGAGAGCGAGGCCCCCCGGGGCTGACCGGTGAGATTGGAGAACGAGGGGACATCGGCCACCCAGGCGAGCCGGGGTTGAAAGGTGCCAGGGGAACTCGAGGCACACCAGTTAGTGCTCATTCCTCTTCTTATTCTCAGGGTCACACTAGTGAAATCATCGTGTAAACTCAGAGCCTCTGCCAATTTCACAGAAATCTGTAGCAGCTAACTTAAATCAGGAAGCGGTTATTCTGGCTGGTGCTCATGCTAAAAGCTTAACTTTAGCAGGTTGGTAGCCTCACTCTTTTCTGGATTAAATACCTTTTAAATAGTCATGAAAGTTACGACTTTCTGCAGAGAAACAAGTTCAGCCAGCAGAACCGCCTCCGTGCCACCAATGACATCCCGCATCGGTCACCATTCATGCTAACTGGCTGGTTCTCCGGAGGATATATATAATATATCTATATATATAATCTACCTGAGAGAGCCATAGGGCAGGCATCTGCTCTTTGCTTTGGCTGCTTTTTCATTGGAACCACTAAAACTGTGTTGTGATGAAAGTGGAGGAAAGATTTAGCACCCAGCAAAAGACAACTCCGGTCACAGAATTCTGTTTGTGTGTGTGTGTGTGTGTGGGGGGGGGGGGTTAAAGTTGAGCTCATATTCAGCTGAGCCAGAGTAGAAAAGCAAAACAAACAGCACCGGGAATGTTTGAGTTATCTGCCTTCTTTTCCAGGGTCAGCCCGGATTCATGGGGATAGAAGGGCAACCGGGACTCGCAGGATACACAGTGAGTCTGTTTGCTGTATGACACAAACAGCACAACATGTACAAAACGTGCGTTTACACAACAACAAAAGGAAACAATCTTCTTACTTGAGCAGAGATTATCCGGGAGGTACAGAATGGAGAACATGTCCGGCTAGAGCAGACAAATCTTCCTCTTTGTTGTGGTCACACAAAAGTGCTCATAGTAGGAGAAGTGAACATTGAATATATTCATTGAACATTGAATTTCCTGCTTGCGGCCAAGACGAGCGCTGCAGCGGAACATTATTTTTGCATGTCGCTCCGCAGCCCGGTTAGCACCAAATTGTGCAGGTTGCGTAACACGAACGGGGCACCTTAAGTTCATTTGGTCCCTTTTCGTGTGTGTTCTTAGACTCTTAGACTCATTCAGACTTGACTCAGTGATATTTTAACCGGAGCCAAAACCCAAATCCTAAAGTGACAGAATGGAAGAGCCTCTCGACAAAGACTATCTGTGTTTATATGAAACGGTTCTGATTAATCTGCTGACAGTGGGACTCGGTTCTTTCCGAGGCGCATGCCATAGCCGGTGGAAGTCTGACAGATTCACAACGTGTAGTAATCATCTTTCATGTTACTGTTTTCAGGGCCACCCTGGCAAGCCTGGGCCCATCGGACCACCGGGGCCCAAAGGTGAAAAGGTAATTTGACACTTGAACTACTGCTTGAAATGGATTATGGGTCTAAGGAACCTCAATGAGCTTTGTGTTAGCAATGTTGCTGCATGCATGCGTGATTGTGTGTGCGTTTCTACATTCCAGGGCTATCCAGGTGAAGACAATAAGACCCCCGGACCACCAGGGCCCTTAGGTGAACCAGTAGGTCTTGCTTTCCTTTAAACTCTCCTTTCTGATCCCTGATACTCCTCCCTCTTTTAAACCCAGGCTGCTCGAATCCAAAAACGGACTCTTGAATTCCACTAGTTTTGACTTTAACAATATTAACAGGAGTCTGTGTGTTTGCGTTTCTTCTCATAACAGGATGAAATGATTGACGAGGGATTTTGGACATCGGGGCAAGCCTTCAGCTTGACTTTGTTGTTTTTTTATTCTCGAAGACGCTCGATGCACACAAATGTTTCCTTTGTGAAATCAAGACGGGCTTCACCGCCTTGCATTTGCACAAAACATGTTTGTCTTCTGCGGGGGCGTGCGGTGCCAGGAGAGGCTGGTATTACCTCGAGGGTTATTTCCCGAGAAAACAGAGTCATTATTAGATTAATATCAAAAGAGGATTAGTTCTGTCGTACAGTATCTTTGCTTTCAGGCACGTGGCAGCTGATGCAGGCCTCCATAGCGTGAACAATCATGGTTCCTCATGGCCTGCACATGTATAGATGGCAACCTTCCACATGAGTAACACTGGATTATCGGGCTGGCACGCAGCTGCGATGCGTAAAGGGTAGCCTCTGTTTTGTTGCAGCACGAGCAAAGATTGGCTCAACGTGAAGTTCAAGGTGAAATTACGCCTGCGGTAAAAAAAAAAAAAAATTGTGGCGCACGTCGAAAGAATATGTTTCATGAGTGGAGCTGCCCGGCTCAATCGCAGCTTTGTGGGGAACAAACGAAGGCATGCGTCTAGGATGCGTGTTCACATCCGTGTATTTGTGTCGACACAGGGGCCCCGAGGAGATCGAGGAGAACGTGGAGAGCCGGGCGACGAGGGATATACGGTAACTAAATCGCTAAATCAGCATTAGAGATATTGTGTAGTCACGACTCGGCACACTGTCGACTTGATTAGTGTCCATGCACACCTGGTGTTTATACGTTGGTTGTGAATAGATCGGAAGTTTGTTGGAAACAGGAAACAGTGTTTTGAGTGTGTGAATGTGAAGAAAAATTAAAAATACAGCTTTACGTGTTAAAATTAAAGGAGAATTAAATGAGAGAAAATCACAACAGTGACAAGACAAGAAAAATGCATTTCTACATGAATGTTTTTCAGGGCCATGTTGGTACCATCGGATCTCGAGGCGCTGTAGGACCACAAGGCCCGCCGGTAAGTCAGTCAATGGCTGCAGAATGTGTAGATGGATGAAAATGACTCTCCAGCCTGTCTGAAGTGGGATTAAACATATGAAATGTACTGATGGTGCGGTTGAGTATAGATTTGCATATGCTGTTATTGTTTGTGTTTCCCAGGGATCACCAGGCTTTCCTGGAGAAGCGGGACCAAAAGGAGAGACGGGCGCTCCGGTGAGTTTTAATCCCTGTAGCAAGCGAATAGAACGCACGTCCCCTGCTCTTCTTTTATGGATAAAGTTAAAAGTTTGATCAGTCATTTAACATTTTCTCCTTCCTGCTCAGAAGATTGATTGCTTAGTCACCGCCACCGCAGCCGGGTCGGGTTTGGACTGGGCTTTTAAATGATGGCGTGAATGAAGAGAAGTCCGTCTGTTTGCTGCTTGAATCTAAGACCAACCATGGCTGTTTGGCCAAAGTGCAGCTTTTTAGCACACTTTTACAAGCGTTTTCAGCTGTGGTTGGTGATTTCATCTCAGTTAAATACACTGTGGGTTTCAGATTGAAGAGTGGAAAGCAGTAAAGCAAAATATAGCGACGCTCTGAATGCATCACTTTACTTTTTTAAGTTTTTATACTTAAAGCATTTAAACAATAGCTACAATTAGGACAACTGGCAACCAAGCAGAGCTCCTTATGGTATAATAAGCCGTCCTAAATTGATAGAATTAACTTTGCTGGCTCGTTTTTGACCTTTTAACAGGCCTCCCGATTGCATAATCGCATTTCCCCTGTGGGAAAAAACCCAGAAGACTTTGATCCTCCTGAAACAAGTTCCACACAGACATTTTTAAGAGCGAAACATTTACAGCTTTCCTGATTTTCTTCTGCGTGTAAAATGGCTTGTATCTAATTCTGATTATATAACCGGTTCAAATAGTTTCTATGTTTATGTATTAAATTTGGCTCAAGGTTAAGCCTGATTTTGAGTGATATCTTCACATGCAGCATATCTGTTCATAAACACCTAAAACACAACGGTCTGCCAGGAAACGCTGGATCGGTCTTATTTCTGGTTCATCGGAACAACTTCCTGAATCATCCCTGAAGGAATATCACTGTGGCGCTGCACGTAGAGTAGAGAAGCTGTCACGTGCTTGGAAGATGTGAAATTTCCACTCTCGGATGAGAGCTGGGTGAGATGTGTGATGTGTGTTTTTGTGAATGTGTGTGTGTGTGTTTACTCAGGGCTCAGCGGGAAGTAAGGGAGCGAGGGGACTGAGTGGATCTCCTGGCATTGCGGTGAGTGTCAAATCACGTCCACAAAATAAATGTCAAAAACGGCTGCAGCCAAAATATAATGTAACTCAAAGCTGCTCGCCGGCGTTAATTGGTACAACACATTGGTGTTTGTCCTAAAATAGCCCGATGCGTTTTACAGAGGAGATGAAGTTCCAGCTCGAGGAGAGAAAAAAAAAAAAGGCATCACAATTCACACTGTTTGCTTCATACATTCAGGCTCGCCAATGACACTGGGGGAAATCTTTGTCTTATTCCAGGGGCCAATTGGTTTACCTGGACTCACTGGGATGAGGGGTTATTCAGGGCCAGACGGCCCCCCGGGACCGGCCGGTTTGGCAGGATTACCAGGAATTTGGGGACATAAGGTAACATCAGCATCATATAATCAATAATCATCAATCGCCTACTTACCCAGCAACGCGTTTGTTATTGGCACTCAAGCAATAGCAATAGCTTATTGATTGTTTTGACTACAGTCTCGAAAGCAGACGTGGGGTCTGAGGTCGGGAAGCCTTCCTCAGCTTCACTTTAAGGAACGTTGCTCACGCTAAGCTCTCACAAGTTAAAGTTGGTCAAAAGGAATTCGAGCTTCATTGTTCTGACAGATTGACTAAACATGCCCCGCCATGAATGAAGCCCGGCGACATCAAGCAGATTGGCGGAATAAGCCTCCTCCAGACTAGACTCCTGATTATACATGGTGATGTCACCCTGCGGCGAGAGACTTTGTAACGTGCGTAAAGCTCTCCTACATGTGGTTAGATAGACTAATCATTAAATGCCTTGTTTGATTGGATTGCATTCTTCTGGTTCGGACCCAGTGGGTTTGTCAAAATACTTGTACAACCAGAATTCATTGGGATTTCATGCATGAATATCTTTTTCTTTTTAGCCAGGAGTCCCTTCAGTCGTGGATTTGACTTACATAATGCTAATGGCTACCAGTGATGTGCATCGCTCCTAAATCACTCGATGTAAAAGCAAAGAAATACACGTAAAAAAGAAAGAAAGAAAATTGCTCCTTCCTTTTTTCTCTGAGAACTTTCTGAATCTTCTTTCGGCTTCTCTCGAGCCAACAATGTTGATCCCACTGGGCCCAAGCATCTGGAATGTCTGGAAAATCCATTTCATAAATGTAAATTCACGGGATGTTGATGGAATAGAATAGGCATATATTCATTCGGTCAATTCTGTATCAAACCGGCATCCAAGTGTCATAACAGAATCGGACTGGGAGGTGACCACACGTCCCTCTCTTACCTTTCAAGATGTTCTGTAAAATGTTACTGTATATCGTAATAGTTGGACACATCATCAAACGTCTGTTGGACAAGCCTGGGCCAGTTCCCCATCAGAAGCGTAAGACGCCCGCACTTTGCTGCTGGCCCCGTTCAAGGCGTCTGCTGCCGGGCCTCGTGGCCTTTCAGGAAGAAGCTCTGCTCCGCTGAGCTTTAGTTCCTGCTTCCCTGAAAGGAACTCAAGGCCTGTCGCAGCACTGGGGATGTCTACAGGAAACCATTGCCAGTTTCACAGCGCTGGCTTCTATGATGGGAAACATGCTGTAATGTGTGGTTCTTTTTGCCTCTGCTGGAAGGCTACAGAATCCCTGCAGAGGAGTCCTCGTACTCTGCGACCTTGATAAGTCAGCGTTCTCATAATGATTGCCTTTTCATGCACTGCTAATCAGTATGTCAATCGATGTCAAATATGAATCGAGGTAAACGCTTAGGGTTCGGGGTAGGCCATTGAACCTTGATTAAATGTACATCCAAGTACCAAAGCGTGAAGTGTACCAGTGTTAAATTGATTTATTTAGTAGGCGTGGGACAGCGAGGCCATAATTTCTGCTCAAATGAATAACGGTGGAAAATGACAAGAAAGAACTGCAGCATAACTCGTCCTCTGAAATAACCTGAGCACATTATTGTTACATTATTTGAAATTCCAATACTAGAGGGATGTTTTGCTTGAGGCTCTCGCGTGTACTTTTGAAAATGATTTCATCCATTGGCCTCTTGTAGCTGATTGAACCTAAATGAGCCTGCAGCATGAATTGCCCACAGAGTTCTGCTTGTGCGACTGCAGCAATGCATGTTGGTTAGAAATAAGGGACCCTGATAAAAGTCATGTGAGGTTTGATCTCTTTGAGCCGATCCTCAGCGGCTTGGGTCTCATTGCAAGAAGGGTTCCTAATTCGTCCGCTACTCTCTTCAGCGATGCGACGACCCGCTCAGTCTGTTATTCTAATTCACTCCGCCCCCCCCCCTCTCCGCCTCGCCACACTGCTGATGGAGCAGGAAACCGCTGTGGCCTGCGGTGTGAGAAAGCCAGTCAGTGAAAGACAATCGGTTTTATGGCTACACTTTGGGGGCACGCTGTCAAGAAATATTACAACCAGGAGAGCAGAGCAGACTTCAGCGCTGTGACTTCCAACTATGCCTAAACGACACATTTAGAGATGTGTTTGGATATGTGGAAATAAACACTGGAATTGAAACCTTCAAAAGAATTAAATCAAGTTAGTGCTAACACTTGTTTTATTAATGTTTCATGTATATTCAATGTTATTCCCTTAAATTACTCTCACCAGGTATTTACCATCAAACAATGGCAAAGAAGTAGAACGCTAGCTTCAAACGACACAGTCCCAAATCATCTCAAAGTTTTTGGTTTTTTTCATATCCTGCGATTCTTGTTTGCATTCAGGGTCACAGAGGCCTGCTTGGAAAAGTTGGAATCAATGGACTTCCAGGTCTGAGGGGAGAAATAGGACTTCCTGGACTACCTGGAGAAAGAGGACCACCTGGCCCAAAGGTAGAGACAAACGACGGCAATAAATGTTGACCGAATGTGTCCTCAGACTGTTGCTGCGTGTCATGACAGAATTTCCGAAGGAACATTTTCCGAAGTTTCATTAACTTTTTCCATTTCTGAACTTTCCGGAATTAGGGAGAACCGGGACTGCCAGGGGACAGGGGAGCGTCGGGAAAGAAAGGCGTGGAGGGGGCTACAGGTGACCAAGGCAGGATAGGTGACACAGGATCCAAAGGACAACCAGTGAGTGTCTGTAGCCATATTCGATTGATTTTAGAATATATGGGCCTTCAACAGACATTTCAAGGGTCTCTGCAGACCTGAAAATGAATAAACAAACTGTACTGTAACTGTGTAATACAAATATTCTTCCTTTTTTCCTGTAACGTGCGCACATACTCATTGTTCAAATGAACGTGTTCAGATTCAGAATTCTTTATTAATCCCAAAGGGTGATTGTTAAAACTTCTTCTGCTGTGCTTTTTTTTTGTAGGGGCAATATGGAAATCAGGGGCTGGTTGGTTTGCAGGGATTTCCAGGCCCAATGGTAAGAGATTGAGAAGCGAACCAACTGTAAAATTGTGAGTGAAAAAAGAAAAGAAAGAAATGTCATAAAAGTACCGGTAGATGGGATACAATTTTTAAATCGTCCCACAGTATACTGTACAGAGATTAATGAGAATTATTTCATTCTTTCATTCAAACAGGGGCCAAATGGCGATGTGGGATTCAGAGGTTTCCCTGGCCCTAAAGGCCCAATGGGTTCCCTGGTAAGTTCAATAAAAAAGGGAGGCAGTAAAGGCAACATATTTCTTTGTTCAGGTCTACTACTGGGTCAGAAGGAATGCAGGGTTCAGAATATCTTTCACACACAGCTGTGTAACCAACCCCTCATGAAGATATATCAGGATGTAGAATAACTTTTGGTTGGCCTGAAATCGTATTCATTTTTCACAGGGATTCGCTGGACCTGTGGGCCCTGAAGGAATGATGGGTCCAATGGGAAAACCTGTAGGTTCCAGTGTCTGTGTGTGTAATCATGCATGTACTGTATGGATGCAGAATACAGAGATGCATACTTTATGTATTCATGTTGCTACTTTCATTTTCCACAGGGACACAGGGGTCCAATGGGAATCAGAGGTGAAATGGTAAGATCTTGTTCTATGTAATTGCTGCCGTCTGTTTGTCCGTCCACCTGTTAGCAAGATAACTGTCTGTCCGGATCTGGATGAAATTTCGAAATCAAGAAATGTTGGGAATGTTACCAGGATGCTATGATCCACATCACCATGTGGATGGTGTAAATACGATTAGAAGGGGAACGGGCTGCTCGGCGGAGGTCTGCGCTCTCTGAGTGCTTTTCTAGTTGATTACATAATCATGATTTTTAACACACATAATTGCATGCGGATATATCATCGGAATACATATTCTAAATCATTAAAGCCTCAGTCCTGAAAATTTCTATCCAGGGAAATCACTGCTAATTATCTCGGGCGCCGCCTCAAAGCATTTTGCGGCTGTCAAAATAAAAAGCTACCGCAGATGGCGAAGGCTGTATTTAAAGACGCATGAAAGCGAGCCGAGGTTCAGCTGGAGTTCGGTTTGTGTGACTGTCCTGAGGAGACGTCAGATTGCTGTGCCTGTGCCTAAAAAGTCAAATATGCATCATGTCTACGGTCATTCTCTCACACTCCCAGGGGCCTCAAGGACCGCAGGGAAGTCCAGGACCCAGAGTAAGTGTTACCAACGCTGTTATTTGGTCAGTCCAGACTTCTTCTCTAGTGTCATACTCACACATCTCCCTATAATAACAGGTTTGAGCGTAGATGTGTAGATTCTAATCCAGGGGTGGGCTATTTTTGACTCATGGGCCACAATAGGTTCTAAAATTTGGCAGCGGGGCTGGGCCATAAACAGATGGATGGAGTGTTTTGTGTGAACTAATATAAAGCCATTACATGAAGCAATTACATGAAAGGATTTGGGAAAAGGTCAAATGAATGAGGTTTAATTATAATTAAATTAAAGAGCCCAACGGGCCATATATGGCCGTATTGTCCAAGCCAAGCCAGTCGGTATAAGAATGCAGTCCCAGTCTGTGTTGCGTGCGCCATGTGCAAACTGAAAAATCAGGACAATGTCTGGATTGTAAATATATTTTCTGCACTAGATATTAGAGAAAAAGCAGACAAACTGAACCACTAATGAGATATTGTCTCTCCTCGTCGTTCATGATCTCTCATTTTCCCCACCTTAGGGACCTCCTGGCGCTCCGGGTCCAACAGTAAGTGCTTCATATCACTCTTGAAGACAATCGGACAAGATGATATAGAAGACAAAAGCCCTGCTTAAATGATCATATAATAGATATGTTTACAGGGTAACTTGTCTAGATCTTGTGTAATCATATAAAAAATTGTATTATATTTCTGCATTTTCCGTCCTAAAGTAACTCTATAGCTGGAGGGCATTCCTGTTACACCGCTGTTTGTTCTTGACAGCCAAACATTGTGTTTCTTGACAAGAAATCAAGATGTGACGGAACCAGAAAAATTATTTTTATTTACTTGTTTGCTAAAGAACAGTTCAAAAAGCGCCTCCCCTGCAATTTTGTTCAATAGTGCTGGTTATAGAGGTCGATGATTAAACTTTGAGAGAAACCATCCTCACTTTCATGACCTGTGGATGAAGTGAAGCTTCCTGTTGTCTGAATCACCTTTTGCCGTTCTAATAATTCTAAGAACCCAGAAAAGCAACCCTATGCCCGATCTTATCACCGATTATGTGATGCTCGTAGTGTTTATGCTGAGTGGAATGTGCTCTTCACCCTCGCACTGCCGACAGGAATGTGGAGATTTATTGATAAAAGACTACTTTTACTGTTTTCCCTCCGTTATTAAAGTTTATTTTTATCTTGTATAAGTTTTCTCTATAAACGAGATGAAGCTGCTGTGTTTTCTATAGCCCGTGAACAAGCCTCATATTACAATCTTTCAGTTAAATTCTGAAATCCGCTAGACACAGATTCTGTTATCGTTTCATTAAACTGGATATGCTGATTTTGAATCCACAGAGGCAGATATACGATGACTCAGAAGACTACAGTCTCTCCGACTCTAATGCGGCCCACATGACAGAGGTATGGCACCAGTACGCTTGATGAATGGACTGGGAGATATATTTAGTCATTAAAAAGATTGGATTCAGACTGCGTGCAATCAGAGGAAGATCCGAACCAAAAGCTCCTCACAGATTCTGTGTCGGTTTTTTGTCACTGCAAAGAAGGCACTTGACATTTAACAATCTCGTACTTTCCGGGTGTCAAACAGAGTTTCCTGAACACAGAGATGAACCTGCCATATCAGAATATGGAGATACGTAAGACTCTCCATTACTTAAGCAGTGTGATTGAGAGCATCAAAAAACCTCTGGGCACACGTGAGAACCCGGCTCGCGTCTGCAAAGATCTCATTGACTGTCATCACAAGCTCAAAGATGGTGAGAGTCTCACCAGTACGGGCCATACATATATATATGTACACGTTTACATAAAGATAAATACTTGGCATCATGTTTCCTCTTTGATTTGGTATCTTCAGGTTGGTTCTGGATCGATCCAAACATGGGCTGCACTTCTGATGCCTTCAAGGCCTTCTGTAACTTTACTGCAAGGGGGCAGACCTGCTTACATCCGGTGGCCTCTAATAAGGTAACACAGGAGTGGCTAAACATGTAAGGTTGTTGATAAGCAAAGGACTTTTTGAAACCCTTCTTTCTTGACGTTGCCGGGTTTGTGTCATGATTTGGATAGTGAGGACAGAAATATGCTGCATCAATTCTCCGTACTGAATTTGTTTTTACCACGCTAGACTTGGGAGGAGGTTGTGTTGTCACTTGTTTGAGCATATATAATAAAGGCCTGTAGATGGAACTCATGTTTCTGCCTTCCAACCACAGATGGTGTTTGGCGTAGGAAAGGTCCAAATGAAGTTTCTCCATCTGCTGAGCACCGAGGCCAGCCACAGCATCAAAGTCCACTGCCTGATCCATCCTCCCGACAGCACCTCGGATGGCTACAGCTCTACCAGATCCACAGATCATGAGGAGAGCACCACGCTTCGGTTTCGTGGCTGGAACAAACAGATGTTTGAGAAAGACACACTACCTGAAACCCATGTGCTTCAAGACGAGTGCAAGGTGACGAACACTAGACAGATGCAGTTTGTTCCTGGAAATGAACATGAATGAATGAAATGTGCATATTTTATCATCAAATCTGTAATATTCAAACTTTTTATTTCTTCTTCTCAATCCACCCTCTTTGCAGATCCAAGATGGCAGCTGGCACCAGTCACATTTTTTCTTCCATACTCAGGACAGTCGTCAGCTGCCTATTGTAGATATACAGGAGTCCCCTTCAGCGCAGACCAACAGTCAGTGGCATCTAGAAATTGGTCCGGTCTGCTTCCTCTGACATCAACACCATACTGTTATGTAACTTATTTCCATGAACTGCTAAAAATAAAGGCAACTGTAAAGAAACAAACAGGTGCCTACCAAAGAATGAGCGTCCATCAGGGTTCTTCATGTAAACCTTTAGTTGGACATGTCGGAGCAAGAAAATGTTTGTTTTAAGGCAGATCTACATGGAAGAACTTGATCTCCGTGGAACCTGCAGGTTAAGATGGCCAAAGGAGAGCAATGTATAACAATATTCATCATGAATTGTTAAAAGTGTGTTTTGTTGATATTTAGGTTGGCTGTACATGGACAGATAGTACTCCGTGAAGCAGCAGCCTTTCCAGAATTGCCAACACACACCTCACACTCACCCGTTATCCTCAAACAAACCCAGACCTTCCTAAGCAGAGGCCTAAACCGAAGGAGCGTGCCAGGCCTCTACATAGGAGCACTGTCTACGTAAAGGTTTTCATGCGTGCAATAGCATGTGGATAATGTGTGGCTGCTTTAAATATTTCATTTTCTGTCTTCGTCCTGCCCATTTGGACCTGTGCATCTGCACAGATGGTGCTCTACCTCTACCTGCCCATTTGATTTCTATGCTAGTTGCTTATGTCATTTTTTTAATGATTTTTTTTGTCTTTGTGTTGTATGTACCGGTTACATAAATGTTTGTAATGTTGTATACTTATGTTGATTTGGTCATTTCTAATTTATGAACCAGTTTTTGATACACTTGTTTTGCTTTTCCTTCTACATGTTAGGTTCTTCAAGGGAAACCTATCACTGGTGCTACAGCAGATAATGAGTCATCACCGAGTTTTTACATTTCCTGTGTATATGTTGACAGCATACTGTATGTTTATTTATATCCTTTTTGGTTTTGTTCACATAATGGTACCGCAAAACTCTCAGAGAACTATTTGGTCAATCACAACTCAGTCTAAATATATATTTATGTTTAAATGGTGTGTTTGTGTGTTCACACATGTGACTGTAAGCTTATTGCACTGTTACTTCAGTTCAATCAATGGTGGTTCAGGTGAACTGGTAGCTGCATAAGGTCAGAGTCAGGATACACAGAAAACACAGTCATCATATTAAGTTATATTATCTTGAACAAAGTGTAATTATATGGCATCTTTGGAAGATATGTCTGGATGCAAATATGTAAATAATGAATAAGATGACAAATAAATGGAACATTTTATCCACAAATGCTTCGGTATTTCTGTTTAATTCAGACAGAACGTTTGGATAGCTGATTGAATATAGTGTCTCTCACATACACACACAGACCTGTAGGAACTAATGTCATCCTATCATACACTTAACCAGATAAAATTGCAAATACTGTGTAAATTATGAATTTCTACACTAACAGCTACATTAATATCGTATTTTTTTTTAAATTAGAATTATTGCTGATGTTAGACGCAAACGTCACAGGAGGCTCTTGTAGTTCTTATACACTAACGCTTGGAGGCGCCAACGGGAGGATTTCCAAACGGAAGTTAACCCCGCGTGAGAGGCCGGCGCCGGAAGAGAGTTTGTTTTGGTGCCGTGTTCACGTGTGCGCCGGTACAGCGCATACATCTTGTAAACTGCTTTAATATTTCCAACTAGAAACATGATGTCATCCGTGGAAAGCGAAGGGAAAAACGGCGGAATGGAAGAAGGGATGAAAGGAACCAAAAGAAAGATCTCTCTTTCAAAGTAAGAGTTTATACGGACCGTAAGTCAAATCAGAAACAAGTCGCTAGCTTTGCTAACGCGCTACACGAGTCCCTTTTGAATCGTGTCGAAGTTTTGGCGTTCAGACAATAGCAATAAAACACTGCGAAACGCTCTGAGGTTTAACTAAAAGGGTAGCAACTCACATATCCCGTAATAAAACTACAATACCTTATATTTTCCTCTTTATGGTTTCCGGCCAAGTGCCACAAATGTGTATTTTCTTTATCCTTTGAAGAATGTGCTTCTCGATCCACATTAGTGCTGGTTAAGCTGTACAACTACCCATAGTTTTATGTGCAGTGCTTACGCGCTCTCTGTCCTGCAGATGTGGTATTTGTGGATCAGAGGAGTCCAAGTACAGATGTCCGACCTGTCTTACCCATTCCTGCAGGTAAGATTAGTTTGCACGCAATGCATTTATTTAACTGGCAAAGACGCGGCACCAAGGCTTCCCTAAAGGGAAAATAATAAAAAGGATGAGAAATGCATGGATTTTAAGTTAAGTTCTTAAGTGTTTTTGACACCCCAGATGCTCATGAAAACTATGAATTATGTAGCGTGAGATTAGATCCAGGTGGAATGGGGACAGGAAAAAGACACGGCTTATGTCATCTTTCAGTACATATTATGCGTATTGGAAGAATTTAAGGATAGTGGCAGTAAAACGGAGATAAAGAGGGCGGTATATCTACGATTGACTGTTGTGGAGTGGGTAGTTTTGTGTAGTTCTTTTTCTCCCTTGTCCTTTGCTAATTTTATAATTTTAAGCATCCATGCTGCTAAAATTACAGTGAGATCACATAAATAATAGGATTCCTGTCGGTGAGTTGATTTTCCCATCTGCTGTTTTTCCTCTGAGATCATTTTTCATGGAGCATAAAAACCATATTCCATCTGTGTCTGATATTGTGAATAAAACCCTCCCCCCAAAGAACGGATTCTGTATTTTATGATGAAAAAAACAGGAATCTAAGAATTATCTCAAAACATTCTGTTGTATCGTTGTGTTTATGATGTTTATTTTTATTGGCTTGACTTTCATTCAAGTCCAGTAACATGATGGTAGGTCCAACGGTCCGTGGCCTATTCCCTAAATTCTGCCGATGCTGAAGCATTTATAGCTTCAACTTTGTGCTGAATGGTTGAAGCCTGCACCTGAACATTTCATCAAGCTTTATCAAGGAGCGCTTTCCCATTTCTCTCATGTTTGCTTGTTTTCTTTGGGTAACATTCAGCATTCCTTTAAGATTGTGTTTTCAGACTTCTCCTTCGGCCCTGGATAATTAGCCGTCCATCAACAAGTGTTTAAAAGTTTGCCTTTGCATTCGTATTTGTACTTGTCCACATAATGAGAGGCCTCATTCACACTCTCAGAGAACTGGGGTTATCGCTGTAACCTATGGTTTTATGATTGATTATTTTTCTTAATTTGTTTTACATCAATTTATTGCTGATCCAGACGTCCTATTGTTTTGGAATTGTCTTCCTCTGTTGAGCAGAGCTGCTGTCCTTGGATAACAGCTGTTGAATTTTGTGTTGTCTGTTTCTTTCTCCTGTCCCGGAAAGCTGAAATGTTGCCAAAGCAAATTATTTTAGAAAATGAAGTGTTACCTAACGACCTGTTCCTGCATATTCCCCAGTTTACAGTGCGTTAAGAAACACAAGAAAGATTCTGGATGCAGTGGCGTTAGGAATAAGACCGCCTTTGTGTCCGTCTCACAGTTTGATGAAATGGCGCTTCTCAGCGGTGAGCATCTTCTTTACTCGTTTCCATGACTGAAAACAGTAAAGTTCCTTTAGGGGCGTTTATTCTGAAGCAGTCTTTACAGATTAGAAGGTTATTGTCCTCGCATGTTTGGTGATATTTAGGTATTTTCATACCACGTTTTTCCCTTGCGTGTTCTTTAGACTACAGGTTCCTGGAGGACACGGGACGTTTTGCTGACGGCACTACCAGAGACGGTCTCATCCGGACTCCTCGCATGACGATGAAAGTATGTCCTCGATTGATGCTTAATGCTGAATGCATAGAGTTCGACTTCAAGTAACGCAGGACTGCATTTATTTCTTATTTCATTCACAATCTAATAATGCAGTAGCGTAGTTGTATTTTGTGCTGCTGAGTAGCTACAGAGTAAGACCAAAGTAAAGATATTGAAGTAAGTGTTTTCAAATGTATAATTTTAGCCTCCGAATGCAACATTGATTCCAAAACAGTTGGGACATGTAAAAATGTCTATAAGCACAGGATACAATTATTTACAGGTAATTACATGGAGAACAAGCATAAGGCACTGAGCGTTGAAACTGATTTGCATTCACGGAAAATATACACACATATCAATGATCCATTGTTAGATCATCAATACATCTCATACCGAAGGTGAAAACATTAAAAACTTAGCTTGTCATTCCGGAAGCAGCATCATCTCAATGTTTTTGTCTTTACTTGCGTAATGTGCGGCTTTAGTTATGTAATGCTTGGTGAGCCTTCACCTGCACAATTACTACCACAAGTGACATTGGATAGCATTGCTTAATGCTTGCTGTTTAAAGGCAGTGAATGCTTCAGTGGGCACCTATCGATCAAAACAATGAGGCTTATTCTCAGAAAGAGATAAAGGTTTGGGACATGATGAGTTTTGAGGTTTGGATTTCCACGAGAACATTACAAGGGCAGTAAGAGATCATTACTCATGTGGCCCTACCTCTAATAAAATCTCCTTTATTGTCCTTTGCTATCTTCCAATCTGATCTCAAAAATAGGAGCTGCAGGGGGGGAAAAAAAGTACCCTCTGAAAAAGTAAGAGGGCATTTTATTATAGCAAAGACACCTCCCGGCACCACCCACTGACTTTTCCACCGAACTGAAATTCCTGCAAGTTTGTGGTCTCACCAAATATTTTTAAGGGTAAGATTAGAAGACCTCCGTTACATCCTGTACCAACAACCAGCTGTACTGACTCAACTATGCTGCTGTGAGATCTCTATTAAAAACCTTTAAAAGTTATTCCGATCGCTCTAATAAATCTAGAGGCTTTCACACCGAATAAACTAGCCCGGATTTGGCCGTGCTCCCATCACTTCTGTTACACAATTTAATCTGTGACTGGGCTTTCCTCTCATCCCTTCTTCTTTTTTTCTAGGCGAAGAAGCTTGCAGCCAGTGCCAGAAAGATGTGCATCACGTTGAAGTTCCTTCCTGTCACATTTACTAGGAGCAGAGAAAACTCCACCACGTTCCTTAGAAGGTACGAATGAACTTATTAAAAGCAATGCATTTTGACTTTTGGTGCTCAGATCACAAATTATTTAGTTTTTAGCTAAGACTCCACGCATAACTTTAACAACTCATACTGAACACTTGCTCTGCTTTTAGCAAACAATTGTGAGATGAAGAAGGCGGTAATGAAATGTGTTATTGATCGTGTTACTCTCACACATCACCAACAGCAGAAGATAACAGGACACCAGATCCGTTTGTGTTTCCATCTCTGCACCGCTTCCTGGAAACGTTTCCAGACATATTGAGATCAAAGTCTTCATGGTTTTCTAGGAACGTGAAGTTCTGTGTAATCTGGACCAAAATAGACTTGGTGATGTTTTACTTTACCACAGGATGGCACTCTTGTTAAGCCCTAACAGCAGTGGTATCAAGTAGGGGTGCACCGATTGCAATTTTCTGGCCGATCACTGATTTTTTAAAAGTCCTGACCTGCCGATACCGATTTTTTAATTAACTGAAAAAAATATATTTCAATGTTCCAATCTTATTTTACTGAAAACAAACAACATTTGCGCAGCAGATTACCCTGCAGACCTGAAAAATAAAGTGCACTGCAGTATTGTGCTTTTACAAATAAAAGGAAATGACAACCTAAACAACCAATGTTTCAGTTCAGTCTGTTTGCAGACAGGCATTGATTTGAGTAACGCTTTGCTCGGGTTTACTGCCGTGTTTGTCACGCCTGGCATCTCTTCCCCGCCTTGGACGACCTCGTTGTACGTATTCTCCCACTTCTTTTGGGTCCTGCCACTAATCGCTCTGTAGGAAGAGGGGAAAATGGTTTATGAAGTTTTATAAGCCTGAAGTGCCCAGGGACAACAATGTGTGCTGATTTGGACTGCCACTAAAAGAACCCTTAGCCGGTCCATCCAGCTGTTTTCTATGTCATTGCTTTCTCTTTCACCGCCCTCTTTTCCATCACAAACGTCTCCTCCTGATCCGTTGTATCCGTCTCTGTCTTCTTGCGAGCGTAGAGTTAAATGAACCTTGTTAGGTTGTAGTAGAACAACGACCTACAACCCCACACTGCCATTTCCAACTGGCAAAAAATGTTCGTTAAGCGAGACTAGAATCTATCAGGTTTTGTTGTTTAAGATTGAACACTTAGGGGGAGGGGGGGGGGTGTCCTAAATTCCCAAGACTGGTTAAACAAAAGATACAGGAATAACATTTATGCCTAGGTCCGATAAAGAATCTTTGGCCGGCTGTGTGGCCATATTTCTTCGTTTAGTCTTTCAGCGGTGTCCCGTTCGCAAGCCAGCGGACGGCTACAAGGGACGGGATGAAAGGTATACAGTAAATCGTGAGGGTTCAAGGGAGCGCGTACTTCATAACGCACCAAGTACATAATATAAAAAGCAGATGTGTGAGCAGTGCGACTGCAGCTGGTTAGCGACACAGTCATGCTGTGCACTCGTGCTGCCAAGGAGGGATCATTACTGGCAGACAGCTGACTAGAGGGCTTTCATGCCTGGCAATGGGGTGTGTGCGTGTGTGTGTGTGTGTGTGTGTTTCAATGTGAACGTATGCATGTCTGCTAGCATGTAGATATTTGTATGCAAAACAATGAGCATGCAACTGATTTCTTTTCACCTTTCTTCCGTGGCTAAGCTAAAAAACAAGGCATAAACCGAAATGAGCGGCTAAAAGTTGCCGGCTGCCTCTCTGTATACTTGCCCTTGGAGGGTAAGTATATAATAGCTGGCATTTGGCAGAACATTGGGAGTAGCTGTGTTGGGCAGGGATTATGTTTTCTACAGCCTCTGCCTGGCATAGCAATGCATTTTCCTCATAGGCAGTTTGAGTGGACTTGACAACACAGTGCAACCGGGGATAATAACATATTTCTCTAATAACTTCAGATAATTAGTAATAAGAGCGGTTGTGGATTTATTCCATGTATGTCAGCTTGACATACGTTGGGAATCGGCTCCCTGGTGTGGAGAAGGCCTGCCGGTAATCTTTTTCCTGGTATCGATAAGCGATGAAGGGCAGGGATCTCTGAAATTGATTACGTCTTAATGACATAGTAAGAGATTCATAATCTTCAGCAAAAAAGATTCCCTAGCATGTCAGCGCAGAGGTATATTGGAAACACTGTTGTTCCGCACAAAGGGCTCAAAGTGCAGTTTTAGGTTGTCAAACCTCCGTGAAGTTATCTGGAATGCATCAGTATTTTGCATTAACATGATAAATCCTCCGTTTTACTGCAGTTTTCTTTCAAGCTGTATAGGAAAAGAACACACATTTTTGTGCATTCTGCAAAAACGGAAGATAAAGATCAAGACATCATGGTTGGACCTTCTTTTTTTCAACCAGCAAATTCTCAATCCATCGAAAGGTGTGTGTATATATATATATATATATATATATATATGTACACCTTTTATATATATAAAATGATATGTATATATTTATTTCATTTTTTAGCTGTAGATGCTCAGTTTTTTCTTTTATTGAAAACAAACAGGTACTTTCTTATGACTGCCACCTAATGGTTCAATCTACTTCCTGTTGACGGATACGCTGAACATTGTGTGACCTTTTAGTGTGACTCCTCTTATTCAAAGATCCGTAGCCCTTATCCAATGATAATTATTTACTGAATTCATTTGGCTTTTTGCCTTGCTCAACGGGGTTGGTTGCTGAAATTGCCATGTTATGTTCTCAGTTATCACAATTATCCCCTGCTGAGAAGGTGTCGGAGAAAAATATGTGACAAAAGCTCGCAATGAAAAACAAGATTATAGCAATTAATGATATCATGTGGGTCAGTTGCATCACAGATTCCAGGAAATTTAAGTGGTGCCTAAAATACTGCACGGGTTGTATGAATGCACGAATGGATTCAAGCAAATGGAGGCGTGATTCGCGGTGGATTTCTTTGCACGCTGAGGTGCTGTCTGGATATTAAGCTTAAGTGAAACAATCTACAACGGCTTCAGTCAAGTCATTTTTCCGAATCCAGAAGACAACTTTCTGGCCGCCATCGGTTTCTAACCGCTGCTGTGATGCAAAGCAGAGTCTGCGCTGGCTGCCATCTGAGGCGAGCAAGCAGATTAATCAGTGTTGCAAACATCGATCATGTAGCTGCAGCTGGGTACATGAAATTACAAGCTGAAAATTCTGCAGAAAAAGTGAGCGTGCATCAGCGCCAAAGAATAAAAGGTCAGCGTGCGTCATCTTTGGTTAACTACATTTTAATTATTAGGTTCTTACGTGCCAGCTGATGACGGGATGCAAAATGTCCATGCATGTCTGATTTTATGTAGAAGTAGTAAGAATTTCTGTGCAACACAAACATCTCTCAACGTTCCTTCTTTTACACCATGTTTTCTAGTCCATCTATGAATGAATGAATGAATATATTTATTAGATAGAATGTTAGAGTACAAGTACAGTCACACAGAAGCATGTATTACAGTACAAATAAAGTCAAACATCCTGTCTAAGAGGAGCATTTCAAAAAAGCCCTTGCGGTCTTTCCGTTGAAAGTCCTTCGTACAGCTAAGCTCTAAGGAGCCTATCAACTCCACAGAGCTCAACTGCTGACTCGTCTTTTTCCTTGCATATGCATAACGCTGTAGTATCTAGAAGTAGCACATTTTGAGCTTCTCGGAGAAAACAGACCCGTGACTTGACATTGCAGCATTTGTCCAGCAACTGAGGCTGAAGCCAGAATTTAGAAATAGTTTCAGGACAGACTTGCCTGTAATCTTTCCCCTCGCTGCCACTCCACCCTGAGGTTTTGGATCCAGCCATAGCTTTGGGCACTAGATTTATTTATTGAATCTCAGTAGAGAGGACCCAAAATCCTGTCATCTCTTTCCACCGGCACCCACTTGCCACCCAAATCCTAGCATCTGCTTCTGACGAGCAGATACACAGGACACATGGTTTCTTATGTTGCACCATTTTTGTTGGAACTGTCCTATCCTTAATCCAGCCAGATGGATCTGCTCTGACTGCCAAACGACTCTAGCATTGATGGCACAGGCGTTTCCAGTCGCTTACTTAATCCACGGTGTTTGAGCAAGTGTGTGTTCTTGTTAATGAATTCATCCATCCTGCTCCGAGTCTGGGATTCCTCATTCTCCCTCACGAATGCAGAAACCTGCTCAGTTGGTTGAGCGCTAGAGGGAAAAACAAAATTGCTTGCATTTTATTTATTTCACAAGGAGTGATTTCTGTATGGTGTACTTTAAGGGTTTAAGTTTCCATATGTGGTCCAAACGGGTGATTTTTAGCTATTTTTATTGTGTAAATATTGTGTAGCCTAGTGAGGGAAACAAAACAAGATATTGTTGTGCTGCCAATTTAGTAAAGAGGAAACAGCAGCGCCTTGGGAAGCAACAATATTTAACCACTTCCATTTATTTTTTCTGCGCGACTCGGGATGCTTGAATTAATTTTTGACCTCTAGAAGTTTTCACTGAGGACTCTTAGCTTTCAGAGTCAGGCAAAAACAAACACATTCTGGATCGGTTATGAACCAAGAGATTGGCAGCAGTTGGGTTTTCTGCAGATACTGGTGTTCAGTCTAATCGCCCACTGCTGTTGGTGCTTCTGTTTTTAATGCTTTAAAGTGTTTTCTATATTACTGAATGGCACGTATTCCAGCGTCTTGCCTGAAATGATCGCGTGCGTCATCGGGCAAGCCCCTTTTTCCATTGACCGGCATAGTTTCCATTTGCTGTAATGGCAGAATAATTGCATCACACCTGGTGCTTCACCTTTACGTGCTTGCATGTACAAACACATGCACACACACCGAGGCGCTGAAGAAGAACGACAGCCAAGAACTCAGAAACTCAGGAATCCCCCCCGACACCAAAACTAACATGCTTGCTGCCTTAACTGCCCACGGATTTACACCTTCACTCAGCCCATGCAGCCAAGTGGAAACTCACAACCACCTGTCATTGGGTCTTGTACCATTTGTGCACATACTTCTTAACTTTTGAACTCCTTCTGACCCTGTTTCTGTTTTCAAAGACCGCCCCATTCTGGATCTGCAAAATAAGCTCACATACACCGGAACGTCTTTCAGGTTCAATCAGGCTTTGTAGATCATGAGACAGTCCCAGCTTCGTTAGTGTTCATCAGTGTGTTCAGTTATTTGGTTTCCAAAGTCGGTGACTAGAAATGAACTCTTTAAAGTCCAGTATATCATATTTGATACACTTGGCGGACAAAGTTCCTGACACCAAACTTGTCCAACAATTATCTGTAAATCATTTTCTGGATAAAATGTGGTAGTAATATTTAAGGATAGCAGCAGGGTTAAAGGGACCGTGAGGTTATCCTCGGGCTCTCTGATGGCTAGCCCCAAGGCCTAATAACAAGGTCTCTAATATGCGCCTTGCAATTACTCTCTGGGTTTTGTTTCATCTTCATTCTTAGATTCATCAAAGCTTCCGTCCTTCTACTCTGATGGAAAACGGGTTGATGAATAAGTTCCATCCTATATATGGCAAATTCTGTGGTCTTGGTCGACACAAGTTTTTCTAGTTCAGTGTATGACTTTAGAACAAATAAATGACTTATCAATGCCTGTGCCAGAAGACTATTCGCTTCCTCAGGGGCCGTTAAAACATAGTCTATAAGTTTTATTTGCTTCATCTCCTCAACAGGAATCTATTTTTGTAGCATCTGGTGTCATTTAGTTCATCAGCTGTGAAATTCCAGTGACCCTCAAGTTACCACTTTATTGCTCTCAAAGAGAAAAGATGGAATTTTAGTTCGCTAAAATCGCTGAAACTGATCAAATACATTCTGTACACAATTTCTGCATAATGATGACATCAGTTGATACGAACACGGCAGCTGAGGGATACATGTTTGGTTGTAGGGGACGCCCAGCAACCCCCCCCCCCCCCCCCCCCCCAAAAAAACAGATACCCCAACAACTTTTAATAGTTACTGCCCCCAAAGCGTCAACCCAGAAGATGTGAATCATTATTTGATATCCAGCAGCTGGTGTCCTCGTATTGATTGTATATGTCCTAGTTTCCATGGTGACCCTAGTTTTTACATTGATGCACACAGTCACACAGATGGTCGACATTTTGCAATTGTATTCCAGGCGTATTGTCTTGGACAGATTAAAGATGAATCAATGTTATGCTCTCAATTTAAACGAGGGCATTTGTGTGTGACAGCGAAGGGAATACTGGTGACCTCATCCGTCTCTGTTGAAAAACAGACATCACTATTGTCGATGCGTTTAAACTCAAAGCGGCTTCTCTGTGTCTCACGCAGAGAGCAAATATTCCTGTGGCACCTGAAGCTCGTCTTTCCTCAGAGCAACGCCGACTTCAGCCAGAGGAGGTGAGTTTTCACATCGATGATGAAATAAAGATTTGGTGTAGCCTGGGAAAAGGAGCGGACAGGATCAGATGTTCACGCTTATTATTCACCAGATTAAATGTTCATGCGTGTTATTGTGACGCGTTGCAAGCTTCTTATCAATGTAAAGGCAGGCGACTGTCACCCGGTTTCCTGGACCTTTCTTGGCCCTCCTCACGTGAAAGGACTCTCGATTGATTGCTCATGTTGATGCCGTTTACTTCCAACAGCAGTGTTCAATCCCAGTGTCTGATGCATCTACCGGCAATCCAAAATAACTCATATTTAAGTGCTCAGATTAGTTGTGTATTTGTTTCTCCCATTGGGGGGAGAGTTCAGTTTAATAGTAAGAGGGATGCAGTAGTAGTATGGGAGTACCAAAATAAAAGCACAAAATAAATAGAAATCAAGTCTTTTGTGTGAGTCTCTCTCTCTCTCTCTCTCTCTCTCTCTCTCTCTCTCTCTCTCTCCCCATTCAGGGTGTCCGACATGCAAACCTTGGAAGAGGTTTTGACCTCTTATATCCACCCTGCAAAGTCTGACCCTGTGACACGTCAAAAGTAAGCTTCTCCCCTTAAATACTATGAATGATTTAGATTTCCTGGGCGGTGCCGTCACATGTTATCGTCCCGGCAGGCGGGACTTTAATGGTTTAGGTGACTTTAATGTGGTGTGTGGCGATGCTGCTTGCACATTCTCCTGAGTTCCCCTGGGACGTTTGTTTGTTTGCTGTTTGTTTGTTTTGGGGGGGGGGTTGGTGTCTTTGATTCTGCTGCATAAACAAAAGTTGTGGTTTTAAGCCACATTTTACATATATGTCATGTTTACAGGGATTTTAGAACCATCTCCCTTTTTAATTTTGCGGTTGCTCCTCTTCCCTCTTTATTTCTCAGCTTCATGTTTCTCCCAACATTTACTGCAGGTTTTTGAAGAAAAGGGCTCTTTGACTGAAAAACATTTGTATTTCTCATCTGAACCTCAGAAGAGCTATCCGACTCCTCTGACCTTTGTCAGCAGGAAGCAGTCTCCCGTAGAAGGCCTGTTGCAGGCCTGGACTTTAAATACCTTGCTGTACTCGACCTTTCAGACACAAACGCTGCCTGGTCTGGATTCCACTGTTGTTTCTGGGCCTTTATTTACCCAAATGAATGCTGAACTTTGCTTGACTTTCTGTTTCAGGCTGAAGATGTACGTCCACGCCCCGTTTGATCACGTCAAGGTCTTCATGAAAGCCGAGGGGAGAAAGGCAAACTCTGTGAGGTGAGATTTATTTTCCAATAAAAGTTTGCACAAATAGTTTTGTCCCATTTTGTAAATTTGATTATTGAAATACGTTATACCGGTAAATGGATAAAGGGATTCAGTAAAAACATAATCCTGCTGATGCTGAAGACGGAATCGGAATTAGAAATGTTCTTTTGTCTTGTAAAGCCGTATGACGAGCAATTATATATCATTTTAAAAGAAGATGTGTTTGTAGACATGACAGATATTTTAGGATTCCAAAAAACAAAGGCCCATCTTCAACCTCAGACACTCGATCTTTGTCACGCTTCTCACCAGTTGCTCGCAGTTTCTGTCAAACTGATTTATTCAACCTGCGTGAACTATATTTATGTTGTTTATTGACATGACATCCCTGACTCGCACATTCCTGCAATGTGACTGAAGGGTTTCATTCTCCTCCCATTTTTAATTGGAACGTCAAACAATGGGAAGTATTTCTGATCGGGAACTTCCACCTGCTTTATTTAAACTTACGCTGTCGCTCACTTTCAGCTTCTTCTTTTTCTGCCCTCAGGGTATGGTATCGGTTGCTTTGCCTTCTTCTTTGGCTGTCTTCCATTTCCACTTAGTGGTGAAGTGAATAATGTTCCTCGACTCATAACCATTACCTCCCATCTCATCCGTCATTCTTGTAATGCGCACATGCTGCTTTTGCAGCCTTCATACGCAGATAAATTATGTTTCACTGAAGTTTGAAGTGAAGCCAAGCGAGCCTAGATGGCATTTGTCAGGCTGTCACCTTTTACCCTCACAAATCTAATGATTGTTGGAACACTTTACAATGTCACTTAAGTCTGATGTCACACACATTTAGTGACCCCTTCATAATGAATGAATTATTAGTAAGTAGGGTCTACTTGTATATGCTAACCCATAATCATAAGTTGACGATAAGTGGTTGGGGTTGAGGTTGGGCATCAGTGTTCTCTCAAGAATATACCTTTTTGGCAATATTAAAAAAAAACATTTCCTCGATCTACTAAAAAGGTTTGTAAAAGAAAAAAATAAATAAATAAAACCTCACTATCTTTACAAAAAAAAAATAGGCAAACAGAATCAGCTTATGATGTGGGCGGTGTGTCAATTATTTTCCATCAGCTTTTCCCAGTTCTCAATTAGCTGCAACTCCATTAGTCACCGAAAATGAGTTAAAACAAGTTAATGCAGTAATAGACGCACCGTCTCCTTTGGAATGGCATCATGTAAATATACTTTACATGATGCCGTTCTTCTATTTAGAAGTATAGTCTAGCGGCAGCCCTAGCTCAGGTGCCATGTTAAGAACTCACACATGGCAGCCCTAGCTCAGGTGACGACTCGCCTCCCGAGAGCATGTCGTTGCTTGAATGGGTAGAGAATGTGAGCCATGCCAGTCTGAGGCCATCGCCCAGTCGCTGTGTTGATTATTGAGATATGCTGCTCTTCATTGCGGTAGAGGCTTCGGAATTCAAAAGGCTACCGCAGTACCTCCAGCCTGCGTCAGCTGAAGGTGCTGAAGGTGAAGTAATGAGTTGGTCCTTCGTCAGTGCCGTCTGGTTCTGTGATCTGACACTTTCATGACTGGTCTGCCATCGTGACTAATCGGTGGGCATAAATCTGCATCTCTCACCACCCTTTTCCTATCATTCCCTAACTGGCTCTGAGTATATTGTGCATCATGCAAGGACTTTCGAGTCCACAATTTAAGTGTTGAACGACAACATATTGAGAATGGATTAATGAAAATGGAGATAGAGAAGCTGATGCTTTGGATTACTTGGGCATCGTTGCATAACAAGACCATGAGATGCCCTCTACAGGCAGAGGTCAGAGGCAATTGTAAGGGTCCCAGACAGGGTAAAAAAAAAAAGCATAGCAGAAGAGGTTCTAATTTTGGAAGCTACTATAAATGTTATGAACCCATGGTTACTTTGAGTCCAAGTTTAACACAAAGAGCATGACAGCACGATTTTGTTGTTGAGCGTCTACTGGAATATCAGCCCACCCGTATAAAGAAGCTTTTATGCTAAAACGAACCCTAGCCGTGTAGCCAGTCAACGGTTTCTTACTGGAAAGGAGACGGGCTGTGGCTCACACTCCTCGGGATGCTTGTTTGTGTTATTTTTGTAATGTTTATTTTTTTCATTCATGCGCTCGATGCCTCGTCTCCTTTCCCTTACCTCGTCTTTTCCTCTCTGCCGACCGAATCCCGCAGAACGTTTCGCTTGTTGACTTTTCAAAAGTAGAGATGCTTTTTTAAAACTTTTGCAGCCAAAAAAAAGAAGTATGTGTGTGTGTTTCTTACCAATGTTGGGGACCCAATCAGACAATAATGTATCTGTCTGGTCCAAGCAATACTGTCAAATGCGCTATTTGGGCACATGAAAGGTAACAAACAGGGTCGGGTGAATTAAGAAAGCCCGGCTGCTCGTTGAGTGAACACAGGTTGTCACTGTTTACTGGATGCAGATGTGAGTGGGGTGGAAAACCAGAGGAAACGAGAACGCTGCTCTAAATGAGGCTGAAACTAAAATAAGAACAAACCTTGGGCTGATGTCTTAGAAAACAAGCTGTAAACAGTCAAATTGCACAACAGTACAACATTTAAAACCATTCAGTGGGTGTCAACGAAATGTAAAACGATTATTGGAGTATCAGAACATTGTTATATGATTCAGCCTGATTGTCAATTGAATGGTGTAGAGAGTGCCTTACCCCGGGTCAAGACTTCAGTACTGTAGTAAGTTTGATGCTAAGGAATGTGGCGGCTGAGTTTTATATCAAAACAACAAAAGATTGCGTGAGGATTATTAGTAGATTTCGTTTATTGGCATGAAAAAAATAAAATAATTGGTACTGATTATTTTGGCTGTATGTGAGGTGCAAATGTAATGCTTGGCTTTGAAATTGCCGGGCTCTGCACATTCTCACATTTACTGCGGTTTATATACCTTACAAATTTGGCATTAGCAGCACATGCATGGTGGGTGGAACGAAGTGCCGGTATTTCATTACGTAACGATACAGAACACTGAGAAAACGATATTGGCAAAAAAAAATAAAAAGACTGACATAAAGAAAATACATTCCGCAGTAATGCAGAGTGTCCACGTTCAGCAAACGAAATGAGGTTATCTGTTGTAGAATAAGTTTAATTTATCAAAGAAATGCTGCCGTTGATTTGTAGGATGTCCAATCTAACGCTGCTCTGGATTCCTCTGAGAATTCAATATTTATTCTCTCTATTTTACTGAACCATATCCAAATATTTGTAACGTGTTTTTGCCCTTTCACCATTTTCAATGCTTCACCCTTTAGATCCGTAAAGCGAGCACTATCGGAACATCTCTCGAGAGAGCATCAGTCTTCATCTTTGTCCTTTTCATTCACTAGGACACTATATGGAGGCCGGATGTGTGTGTGTGTGTGTGTGTGTGTGTGTGCGTGCGTGTGTTCTTCACTGAGTGATCCATCTGTGCCACGACACTACAGAAAGCCACGGTCCTTGCTAAAGCAGGACCGTGTGTTTATTTGTCTTGTGTACTCACTAAAATAAAATAAAAACATCCATGAGTATTAATTTATTACAAGTTAGGCATAAAAACTAACGAATGGAAACCGCATTCCATCCTCTACCCCCAGTGCACATTGCGGTTGGTTTCTGGGACTATGCAAAATGATCTGAAGCCCACCAAGGGAAACCTCCAAGTGGGAGGACTTCTTGGAACCCCCGCCCGCCTGCAAAGACCTTTAAATGTCACCATAGCGCTTTGATCGGTTTTGAAAGCGGGCGTCTACCTGGGCGGGTTTCAGTCCACTGATGCTTTCAGTAAAACAATGGCTCAATAATCTTCTGCCGCTGGTTTGAGACTTGGAGAAGTCTAGTTAGTTACTCTATACATCTAAAAATGTACGATATCTTGCGTTTCGGCGATGACGGCCTGAGTAGGACGGGTCTGAATCAGTCGAGCATAGAGGCACCCCACGTTCAACAAGAATCCAGTCAAATATGCAATCTGATGATTTATGACCGTCCCTAATGCATGACAGGACGACTTAGAGACGGGTCCACGCTGATGTCACCGAAGGACGCGGTGGGAGCTGCTCGTGAGAGACGTAGTTGTTGCTTGGTTAAGTCGGTTTCCATCTGCTGAGAAAGAAACCAAGCATCTTCAGCAAGCCAAGCGATGACTCCAGTGTCTATTAATCTTTCAAAGATTCTCAGCCATCGGTGTTCATCGCCAATGATCCAGAGCCACAGTCGCAATTTGTGCCACTTTGTTGCCCCCCCTCCACCTAAAAGCTCTAAAATGTACCTACAGTGAAGTTAGTGTAATATTTAGCAGGCATGAATTTGTTTTTAACCACCTCTTTGCTAATTATGAGCCTGAATTATTTCTGATACAGGTACCATCATTTGGACATTCACAAGAGTCTGAGGGACAACCTGAGCTACAAAACACTGATTGAATATCCTGTGCTGCACATCGTTCTCAGAGACAACTGGAAGGACTATCCTTTGAAAGGACCTGGTAAGAAACACCTTTAGCTCAAATTTAAATGCCACAAAGTTTCTAAATGATTCCTTTAAACTAATTTCTAAATGTTGCTGTTGCTGTTACAATATTAGAGAAAATTTGTTTTTTTTTAAATTCCCTTTTCACATATGTTTTCTGTAACCAAATGAAAAGGTGGATGTGCAACATGAGGCAAAACCTGCGTGGCCCCAAAATGCCAAATCCTTTCTCCACTTCCCGATTCCAGCAGCATTGTATCATGTCCTGGTTTCTCCAACCAGAGACTTAAAAAGACTCCCTGTTCCCTTATTTTTCACCATGGCAACATGCTGCCCCAACAGACATGACGGTGCTCTGCACAACATTACACACAGAAACGTAACCTAAACAGTGACTGTGTCCAAAAAAGACTCACCAAAAAAAACAACATGATTTACTATTGAACAGTGACCACATGAGTTGTGCGATGACAGATGATGAGACTCACTGTTGTGTTCTGACTGTGTTGCCGATGCGGTCCTGATGTTGTGGTGCAGTCACGACAGCAAAAACAGAGCTGACAGCGGGGAAGTCAATATTTTGTCTGCTGTGTGGAGAGAGTCTCATTGAATCTGAGCCTCAACTCGAATTTGTTCTGATGCTGAAAAATGAATGAAAACCATAAAGAAAAGTTAAAATAATGTCTTCTAACGCACACTTTGTGTGGGTTTGGGGTTGTGTCACCTACATCTGACACACCGAGGATAAAATCCTTGATTTTGGTGTCAAATGTGTTGATTTTATTCTCTTGAAATAAAATGTTCATAATTTTTTTCTAATCTTTTTTATTATAGGCTCAGCCGGATGACCATTTTACACAATATAAAAAAAACGCATATGCAAAGATGTGTAGGCTATAAAAGTCAAGTAAATTTTCCACGAATGGACTGTGGGGAGGTCGTGTTGGGGAGCCACTGCTTATAATTTACAGCTCTGCTTTTTCACAGTCATTAGTTTGTGGTCCTTCTTTCACATTTCCGCACATAATTTATTGCATAACTAATTCCTTGGCTAGCTGGTCCTGGTGAAGCAGCATGAAGCCAACAGCGTCGTCATCACTCACAATCTGTTCATTCTGTCCTTCTCTTTCAACCATGCCTGTTTAAGTCTGACTCCAGCTGTGCTCCAGTGCTTCAACATTTACATTGCATTCATTTATAGTCGCCTTTCACGACATGTGACTTGTAGCGAGATGTGTGAGAACTCTTTATTTGACATTTGATGTGATATTTGCATATGCAGGAAATGTAATAATTTACTGCTGCAAGAGCCGTATTTGATGAAGCTTGTTTTACACAGCTGAGCCTGCATCAGACCGAAGCCGCTTTGCAATGAAGAGCCAAGGGGCGGAACGCAAGGAGGGGCCATCCACCCTGGGGGGATCCAGCGCCTGGACTGGCACCCCCAAGACCAGCCCTGACACTGAGCCCCCGAAAGAGAAGGGGGCAAAGAGAGAAGTGGAGGATGGGGAGCTCACAGACAGCGGCAATGAAGAGAAAGAGGTGGAGGAGGAGCGGGAAAACGCCATACGATAAAAATATCGATGGCTTCAAAAGCCTGCCGGTGGCGCCGACGTGACTGAAGATGAACCGGTAGACAGTTGACGATGATGATGCTAGTGTTAAAAATCAGCGTCCAAATACAGACTTCCTGGTTGGCGTGAGATCAGCGTGGCAAAGGAACCACAGCCATCACTGTCAGGATGAGCATGAGTCGGCTAATGCTGCTTCCATCTGTGACTTGGAATGATAATGAAATGGATATGGGAGCAAGACAGGATGACATCAATCAGCTGTCGGCAGCAGAGCAGCACAGCCGGAATGTTGTTTTTTTTAGATGTTTGATGGACGATGGTTTCATTTTATGTATAACATTATATAAATACGAGCATTGCTTTTTGTTAATGTTTAGAATTACCTCGCATTAAATGTACTCTTTTAAAACTCTTTATGGATTCTTGTTTTACTCTTCACAGCTGTGGTCTCCTGAAGTTGGCGTCAGACACAAATATGGGAATCTTCAAGTAATTTCATCAGCGTTCGTATCGATCGGTATGTTCTGCACTGTGGAAGCAGTGGTTGATCTTCATCGCGTGGTGATGATGATGTCTATTGATGCGCTGGAAAAAAAACAACCCAGACTTGTGAGGTTTATTGGATCAGTTTTTGATCATAATCAGACGCCATCTGGTCACCATGATCACGCGATATGACTTAACTCCCCATAAATGAACCTTCAGGTTCCAGTGTCAATAGTGTCCGCTTTAAAACTCCATTTTTATAACAAGTGTTCAGGAAAAAAGAACAGTCCGTGACAACTGGACGAGCTCCACATGCTGATTATGTGATCATTTCATGATTGAAAGCTCAAATATAGCTCATAAATGTCAGTGCAACTTCCTCGCGGCCTTTTGTTTGATTTCAATCACGAGCTGCTTCTGTTTTTGGTTATCCTGGATTAATTATCTATAAAGTATTGTTTTATTATTGCTTCAAATTGTCAGCGGCTACTGAGAGGCCTGAGCGCATTACTTTTAAAGCTACATATCTGTGTGTGAAACGCTCCTGTGATGTGAATCTTTTCATCTTTCAATTCCATCCCTTTTTGAAGTTCTGTAAATTTAAAGTCACACCTTTTGCTCTATTTCTTGCCTTCAGCTAATTAAAGCTAACACCCCCCCCCCGTGTGATTGTCCTTGCGTATTCTCACCGATGCTTGTTCTTTACGAGCGCCTGTAATAACCGACACTGCGGCTCATTGGTGGGGGTCTGTGTTTGTACATGTGTTTTTCTAGCCTCTGCTAACCCCTTTTGGATCTTAACCCCGATGGACGGGCCCCTCTTTGATGTCAGGCCTGTGGTGACGCATGTTCCACCGCTCAGCAGTCAGAAGCAATGATCTCACATCTGACTGCGCATCTCTGCACGAGGAGTGTCATTGCCCGTCTTCAAGTGTTGCCGTACATTGCGAAACATTGCGAAACATCCAGCAGGATTCATATCCTGCTGGATCTCCATGCAATTGGTTGAATAAGCATTATTTGGCACACAGCTGCAGAAAATTCTTATTCTAATCTTCCTTGGCCTTATGTGTATAATGTTTGGAATTGCTGCTAAATTTTAAAGACTCAGATTAAACAGAATATTTTAATTGGATTATATAAAGTCCACACAACTGTCGCGTCTGTGTGCTCGGTTAAAGCCAATCGCTGATTGAGTTAGCCTCGCATCATGACTGGAAATGGTCGCCTCATGTTCACTGTGAACAAAGAACTCTTTTATGGACTGCACAAATAGTAAAATAAGTATTAATCATGAACTTCTGGTTTTTGTTTCCTTGTGTCAGCGCTATTTCTTCCTGTCTTTGTGCTAAGCAATGCTAACTGGCTTCTTTCCATAGCGAATGAAACCTAAACTTGAACTTGAATTAACCGTATGGAGTTAGTAAACCCCTCCACTGGGTTAGAGGCTCGTGTAGGAGCTAACCAAGTGGGTGGAAGCAGAACGTAGTAGCGTCTGCACATCTGTGCTGTTGTTTTGACTTTGCATGAGTTCAATCACCACTCATTTTAGCAGCTTTCTTAATTTTCTATCTCCATAAAGTTCCTCAGTGCGACCGCACAAAAGCTCTGTTATTTTCTGTTTGCTGTTAAAAGCCATTTTTAACTGTTTTTAGTCTGTGGAGAACCAGAGCATTGGAAATAATTCCTCCAAATTAACAAAACCACCCTTTGAAATGTCTTTAGTTTTTTCTTCTTTGCTTAATTGGTCTTGATTTGGCGGTCAGGACTAAATTTTGCTGCGTGCAGAGCTTGTTCTTTATGAGACCAGCTTCCGGTCACAGATCTGTTTGGGGGGGCTTTTGCAGAAGCAAACCTCCTCACCAGGCGAGCCAGCAACTGAAGCACAAACTCTGTTTTCCAGAGGGCTTTATGTTGCCCATTTTCACTCCAAGGGTTTTTTGTGTGTATTTGCTTAATTGCAATTTACGACAAGGGAAAACAAACAGTCACTTATTTACCGCAGGAAACAGTCAAAGTTGCTGCTCATTAGCTGCATTTCCACAGCACGGCCATTGTCAGCTTCCAAAGATCAAAAGATGCAGAAGCGATCAGAAATTGTATTGCAGTGGAAAAATGGGTGACGATATAATGACTAAGTCCTGAAGGGAGCTTATCCCTTCACGATTGTGGAATCCAGGCGCAATTACCCAGCGTGAGAGAGACTAAACAGTAGGAAAATGCATCACTCTTGTCACTTATGTTCCATAGGAATACCAGAAGAATCACAGTCCAGCTGCTTAAGAGTTCAATTCACAGTTTTTAATTGCAAACACAGCTTTTTTTTTAAAACTTATCAGTCATTCTGGTGAAGCTTTAAATAATCTGCGAAAGAAAATGAAGTTTCTCTGCATTCATGCATTTTGCTTATGTTAAAGTGGAGACATTGATTGTATAAATTGTTGAAAAGATGCAGCAGATATTTATGTAGACTTTCACTTCTAGCAGCGAGCGATGTGTTCATAATTATTCTGCTTAATTGTACCTTCTTAAACCAGAAAGAAGTGATATTAAATTCCATGTCTGCAAGAAGTCTCCTGTATCCAGGTTCTCTGTCGGTATTCCACCTATGGCTGGAGGAAGAAGGGAGCAGTGGCGTGGGACTTTGAAGGAGCTGAAGGCACAGTTGCAGCCTGTGATTCTCTCATGGCCCTGCCTGTGTCAAACAATAGCAAGAACAGCAGATGCCAGAATGACCTCAGCTGTTGACGACATGTGCCCCCTTGGAGATTATTCGGTCCAGCATTGTCTGCGTGAGGCTGGGACTTAAGTCGGCTGAAGGCTCGGTGCTGCTTCAATGCTCGGCTTGTTTGAGCTAATAATCGCTGCAGTAGCCAGCGTCCCTCTGGGGACCGGCCGAACAATCCAGCAGCCTGGGAAGGAATCGAGTCTGATTTTCCCTTAAGCCTGCTCATCAGTTATTCTTGTGTAATGGCAGATGGGGATCTGATGGGTGTGTCAGAAGAGCTGCGTCACTCCCACTATGCATGTGTCTGTGTTTCTCAGTGTGTGTGTGTGTGTGTGTTCACGCTGGTTGACGCGAGAAGGTTCCACGCCCGGGCAGGATTTGCATCGCTTTGAGTGATGATGCAAATGCTTGCTAATACGATGCACGTACATTTTCCTACTTCATCCAGCAGGTGGTGCTTTTTTTTAAAAAACATCTGGGCCATTTCCACCACCACCAAGTGGCCAGCTTCTTTCTAGTCCTCCTCACTCCTCACCCATCTGCCCCCTCATGAAGGTGATTAACCTGAGCTTGTAGACAGGAAGGCTATTAAATCGCTGACATCAGCCCATCAGCTTCCAACATGTCGTAACGGCCACTCGCCATGCTGTTAGCTCCTGGTTATGTGGGATTGCATAGCGCTTGATGAAGTTTTAATGCTAATGTCTTTGTCATATAAACACATTTCAGGTTTAGGGAATGAGGCAGTTGCTGAGTGATTTAATTGCATGTGTGTGTGTGTGTGTGTGAGGGCCTTGTTTCCCCATGATTCTGAGAGCAATTGTTTTTACAGGTTTATACGGTGATTTATTTCACACAGGTGTGAGCTTTCGGGGGGGGGGGTTGCGAACCTCGCCACTGTTCTTGTCCGTGTGTTTTAAAGGAATGCTATGGCTGACTGCTCACATAACAAACAGGTGCCGTTACATAACCCAAGCTGGCTGCATTGTGTCAACAGGGCAAATGAAGGCCTGATCGCGCGGCACGTTCCAAAAACCTGAATGACTGAGATGGAAACTTTCTTCTTCAGGAAGCGGGAGAACAGGAAGGAGCAACAACAGGGCTCCCTGAGAGTGTTTGGACTGTAAATCCATGCTGCGAGGGGGCAGCCACACATCTTTGTGATTAGGTAAACCTCAGAAGCCTTTCATGTGAGCAATCTGCCAAAGCTCAGGAGGCACATCCTGTGCGGCACGCAGCTCATTCAAAGGCAAAGCGTCCTGCTCTGTGTCTTATTAAATGCACTCGATTAAGACTCGTTCCCAGCTGCAGGGCGGGAATGTTGTGCTGGAATGTCAGGTTTTTAACAGTTGTTTGTGAGGAGTTCAAATGTATTTTTTGTGTGGACACGAGTGAAGCCCCGGGAGCGTTTGTGTATATTTGGAAAAATCTTCTCAACTAAAGTGAACATGTTGCTCAGAAATATTTTCCAACATCTGCCGCCCATCAGGATGTCTGCTTTCCGAGCCACTGCTGCATTCCTGAGCCACTCCCTTTACCTGGATATAAATAAATACATTTAAAAAAAAAAACAGCCTTCCCCTGTCGTTGCCCATGGGCTCCACTCTCCCTGCCCCGTTTCCAACCACTCCGTAGGAATTTGTACCCGGTGCAACCCTCTGCCATGTGACCCCGTGTCTCGAAAAGAAAAATAACACACATCTGTTTTGGACTTGACACTTGTTGAATTCTTCAATTAGACATGTCTGATTGTATCTCGTGCACCTTGGGGGTCATAAACCTACAAAGTCTAAGACTTCCAGGACAAATCTGAGCTCTGGTAAAGTGTGTTTGAAATGACAACACTGGTAGTTTGGTAAATGTCAAAATAAATATGAAGTTTCTATGACCACAGGAAAGAAGTAGTATGCCTCATAGTAGTATTCCTTAATGCCTGTGAAACCGAGGCCCTCCCGAAACAGCAGGGCTGTTTACAGCTGTTTTTAGCAGAACACTGCAGTTTAAGAGCCAACAGAGGCCAATGCAGCTAATTAGCTTTCAAAGACAACTGAATGAAAATGAATTGGGTCAATTTAGTTTGGGCTGTGCCACCGTGGTAAAAAAACAAAACAAAGAAGCTTCCTGGGGAATGCATTCATTTTATACAGCCTATTATAGAGAATAATAGTCATTGTCCTTCTTGCTTGGTGTCTAATCCCAGCCCATTCAGAGCAGCATTTAAGATTCTTGGCATACCGTACTCCCATACTCATTGCTACTTGTAGACTTAATCCCCCCCCTCTCTCTCTCTCTCTATCTGAATCAGTCAAGGGCATGGCTTAGTCAGATTAAATGAAAGCAAGATAGCTCGCTGCAGAATGGCATTCCAAAGCACACAAAAGTCAGGAGGGAGAGTGCCTCCAGTTGTGTTATATAAGGATGGAGTGACCCAGCTCGGTCGGTCTGAGGAGCTGCTGGCTCTACGGGATGATATAACAGAGGGATTTTCTCTGGAATCGCTGGATTTAAACATCCTCCCTGGCTCCGTGCTGTCCGGCAGAGATGTCTGAGCAGATGCAGGCGGTGTCATATTTCATAAATAAATCAGTTTTATTTGTAGCATATAAAATTAAATCATTTTACAATTTATTCCAGTATGATACATTATATCCAAATAAAGTAGCTACATTTGTCGATAAATAATATTAATAACAGCAACGACAACAATAATAATAAAAACATTCATTCATCCTTTGACATGTTTCGCTTTGTCTTTTCACGACAAGAAGTTCGGTAGCTGCCACAAAACATGAACACTAATGCCCACGTCAGGAAGGAATGGAGCCGCTCGCTTGTCAAACAAGTCCGGCGGTTTCATTTCGGTGTCTTGCTCTTAAGATACGCGATGTTAATGGGAGTTGCGCGCGTGCATATCTACATATACACATGCGAGTCTACAGTCTGTGTCATGTCTGATGGAAAGAATCAAAATATACACAGTGAATCGATATCAGCGACTAACACAAATGTACAAATATTAGTTACATCTCGCTCCATAACGAAGCTACTTCAGATGCTCCGTTAATACGAAGCGGCTCTCAGTTTAAGAATGCTGACGTCGTCACAGCAAACAGTGCACTTCATTATGTCCTCATGGTGTAAGCCCACAATTCCTTGGGAATCTAGTTACAACAAGAAGCTGGTAGTTGATTGATGGTCTATTTACACCCCTGCGTTCCTCAGTACTGTCAATGATCTTTCTGTCTTGCCGAGGGGGGGGGGGGTTCGGACATTTGCCGCCAATCAGTCTCTGAACTTGTGGATGTCGTTGGAGAGGCGGTAGAAGGGGTAGGAGGCTTCGTTGGCATGGGCACAGTCGTAGGTGCACTTGCAGGACTCGATCATCATGGTGTTCTTGTTGAAGGTCTCGCCATCCTCGCAGCGGAATTTGACACGGATGGTCCTGGTGTCGTGGGGGCTGCAGCAGCGGCCGTCCACGCAGGCGCCGCAGTACTTGGGCCTGTACTTCTTCAGGCTGGAGCAGCCAGCGTAGGTGAACTTCACCGGCTGGATGGACTTCTTGGTTCTGCTGCACTTCTTTCCTTTCTGCAAATGTACACACAAGATAGAAATGGAGGTTAGTCGTGCCTTCGAACCCAGAAGGGGATGCATTTTTAGTATCTTGCAATCGTCCATCGCATTTATGGAGGCTGAAGCGTACCTTTAGATTGGAGTATGCTGACTGGGTGCATGGCCGCACTTCGCAGATTCTTGTCTCTTTGACCGGGTTGCACTCGCTATTTTTGTTGGTGACTCTGGTGGAGATGCCCGTTCCGCAGCTCTTGGAGCACTGGGACCATGGAGTGGTTTGGACAATGCACTTCTGGTTGTCAAACATGTGGACTTCAGGGGGTGGTCTGAAAGCTGGTTAAAAGAAGCCGCATTAGTCATCTTGAAATCCGATCCATTTTGACATATTCGACAATAATATCCGGGCCGAACGGCTTTCTTACCGGGTAGAGACTTGAGACTTCCCTTGACGATTGCGATGAGCTCGTTCCTGTTGGTGAGGTCGCTTTCCGACTCATCGGTGAACATGTCTTTGCCGAAGATCTTCTCCAGGATGTCAGTCTGCTTGCCATCGTCACACACCCACTCTTCGCAGCACTGACCAGCTACCTTTACCAGTCTGGGGTTGGCACAGCCCAGGTTGGGCAGGGAGAGTTCCTGAGGGCACAGCGGGACACACCCGACTGCCTCATCGATGCATGTGCACTCGTGTTTGCAGTTGGGCTGGAAGCTCTCTCCGTTCTGGTAGATCCTGCTGCTGTACTCGCAGGGTCTGCCCTCTGACTTGGCTGCAGCGGGAGAAGGAAAAAAAACAGGAGGAAAGGAATGTTATTCTTTCCTGCTCTGCTCGGAGTGTGCTGAAGACATCACATGGCTGCCAGGTAGGGATCAGTCAAACTGTGAAATTCTTCAGGCCGCCTTGCGGAGTCTCTACCCTCCACAGTGGGCTGTCTGTAGTTTCAGATTAAGTGTCCTTCTAGCTGCATTCCACAGTGCTGAAATCACGCATGTCCCTGAACTCCTCAATTTAAAAAAAAAAAAAAACCCCAACAACAACTACATATTGCCAAAAAACGACCTTCCTATTTTGGAGGCGGGTGGTGTTTATGCATACCTCGGCAGATGCCGCGGGTGGTAAAGCTGGCCCCAAAGTTACACTCCAGCCCCTTGGTGTGGTCGCAAGGCTCGGGCAGGCTGCAGTCCTCGTTCAGCTGCCTGGCGCACACTTTGCAGCAGCCGCAGCCGTCCAGGACGACGCTCACGCCGGGCGCGCACTTGGGCATCGCCAGCGGACACTCGCACATGGAGGGGCAGGAAGAGGACAGGACCTGTTCGGCCAAACATTGAAACCGCACGTTGAACGACTGATACTTTGTGAAGGCAGGAGGCAGAATAGCGCAGCATTTCATTCCGAGAAAAGACTTCTGAAAAATTAAACGCAGAAACTGGGAAAAAAAAAAAAGTGCTGAAAGTTGCTCTGCCAGACAGAAATAGAATAAAAAATAACTCACCAAGCTGAGGCTCCCGAGGAAGGTAACGAAAACTGGAAGAGTCGGCATCGTGGATAAATGCTATCTGCGCGTTCGAGGGGAATCCTGATCCAAGACGCGTAAAAGAGAGGAGCGGTGTCTCTTAGATATTCCCTCGCCCGGTCGGGGTTGCTGCTGTTCGGGGCTCCTTTAGAGAAGGTGAAGCTCCCGGTAAAGCGGCTGCTGTCTGCTGAGGTCCGGCCACCTCCGGACTTTTATACCGGATTGGGACGGTGACGTCGTTCCCGGGCTGCCTGCTGAACTGTTCCCAAACTATGCCAGGAATGT